>NC_136809.1:14054731-14784731 GCF_951216825.1 Electrona antarctica | reverse complement strand
CTTTCCTTTCCTTTCCTTTCCTTTCCTTTCCTTTCCTTTCCTTTCCTTAAAAAATAGCATATCGGCCTGGGCCGTGGCTCAGCGGTCCAGGCACCTTGGCTGGTAATCCAGTCTGGCAGTGTGCCGCGGGTTCGACTCCCGATCCCGACGGCCTTTACTGCATGTCACCCCCCCCATCTCTCTCCCCATTTCCTGTCAGCCTACTGTCTATCCCTCCATAAAGAATATAAAATAAAGGCGAAAGCCACACAAAAAAACATTTAAAAAAAAATAGCATATCTACAAGCTTGTATAGATCAGCTATTTTCAAATAAAATTAGGGCTTAAATGTTTAAACTGTTCCTCATTTTGCTGGGGACCCCCTCCACCCCTCCCCTCCCTGGTAGAAAACAGCGAGAAAACTGACGAAAACTCATTGAGAGCGACTCACCTCCCCACTGTAGTTCACTCCCACTCCTAGACCAGGCATTTCATTTTTTTGAGCCGTAGCGAACGAAAATAAAAGCCTGGGTAACGAGGCTAGTCAGCCAGTAGCCTATTTCATACTTTGTTGTAAGACAAGGTCACGCAGATCTGTACGCTCACAATATTTGTCATCACAAGCCGTTGTGAGCTTTTGCCAATTTTTGCCTATAGTGACACCAGGTTGAGTGTTTCTGAACAGAGCAGAGAGACACCACAAAGCTAATGGCTGACAAGTGAGCGGCTCAAAAGTCCTTTGACTGTTACTGTGCAGTATGTGCTGCCTGCTACTAGATAATGGGGAAAGACCGACCGTGCACAATGAGACGATTTAGCCGGCTGGGTGGAGGTGTGTTTGATTTATCAGCCTGTCTACGAGTCAGAAGTGTTGTGTAGGGTCAGGAACACAGCCCAACCTTGTCTGATCCACAGGCTGAAGTATGTGGGTCACTGCAGGCCTCTGAGGTGCAGGTGCGTGCTGGTTTGGTCCAGTCCCATGCAGTTGCCTCTCATGCTGGCTCAATGTAAAACAGACAGTTACTGCATGGGCACCAGTCAATTTACCCAGTTTCTCCAGAACAACTGTATGAATCTAAAGCAGTTGTTTTGCTTAAAAAAGAAAAAGAAAAAGTGTATGCATGCTCAGCAAAACTCCTCCCTAGATAAATAAAAGTTTAAAAAAACAAATCAGATTCCCATGTTCTAAGTGTAGAAAGGGCCCCATATGTAATTTAGTATTTCAATGTTTTTTTTTCCAGGTTTCCCTCATTCATAGTGATAATTACTGGACTACGAGTGATGCAATTCACCAGCCTAACCATTGCTTTGCTGACTCCAATTCAGAATGGATGGGAATCTTCCTGATTAAAACATGCTTTGTCTTTAATTACAGTTACACTCAACCATAAAGAAAGAACAGTCTATAATTACTTAGAATGGAAACTGATCCCCTTTTGTGTTATTTTGAATAGAATCAACGGCATAGGTGTCGGAATGCCCATAATAAATCAAAATAGAGAGCCCTCTTCCTTTCTCATTTTGGTATTTCCGCTCTGCTATTTTGCGGTTGAGCATATATAAATGTTTTAGTTCTTGACAGAGCAGAAGGCTTAACTTGTCAAAAGGAATTAGCAAATCAATCTATCTCTTTACATGTTAACCATAGATTTATTGATTCATTTTGATATTGTTGTGGTACCTTTTGCCCACTTGTGTGAGAAAGAGAGGAAATGTAAAGGCACGTCTTGCAGTTGTAAATTGAAACCATTTTACTTCACCACACACTTTGCGGGAAGAAATGTGACATTTTCCCATTTAGATTTTTGTATATGACTGAATTGGCTTAAGAACAAACAAACTCTTAATGGTTTCAAATGTTACATGTCATCTATGAGGCTATGAGGGCCAAGAACTTAAGAAGTATGTAAAAGTTATGGAAGGGACATTGTATTTATTTGGCATGTGACGGAAAAGATACATTCTGGGTCATTTTGGATAAACATATGGCATCTTTGCAAACTTTGTTGGTCTGTGAATGAAATACTGGAGGACATTTCATTTGACTAAATGAAATGCGTGCGTGCGTGCGTGCGTGCGTGCGTGCGTGCGTGCGTGCGTGCGTGCGAGACATTGTGGATGGATTGGTAGACCTCTTGTAGCTCCAGGTGTCTGTCTTCTAAAATCTGTCACTGGCTGTGAGCATTTCAAGGCTTCCTACCGCAGGTTTTGTGTGTGTGTGTGTGTGTGTGTGTGTGTGTGTGTGTGTGTGTGTGTGTGTGTGTGTGTGTGTGTGTGTGTGTGTGTGTGTGTGTGTGTGTGTGTGTGTGTGTGTGTGCGTGCGTGCGTGCGCGCGCGCGCGCGCGCGTGCGTGCGTGCGTCAAGGTTAAGAGGGTCTCACACTCTCATTTCTTGCCAGTTTTACAGCAGATGCCTCCCTTCATCTACACTCAGCAGTGAGACCTGGAAGGTGTTTGTTTGTCTGTAAAGTACACAGACGTCAACACTCCAGTGTAAACACAACTAAATCGGGGTCTGCGGAGGACGATTTAGGGAGTGAAAGATCCGGGGTTCTGCCTTGCTTTGACAGCTCTGCTCTCCTCCGCCTCCATGTGACCTGGTCTCTCTTCATCTCTTCTTTGCCCCAACCCACATCTCTTTCACAGTAAATGTATGTTAGCAAACTGGAACATTACATCTACTTTTTGTCCCTCCTTGTTCAATTTCTTCCTTTATCCTTATTGTAACGAAGACTCTGACTAGGACGTTGGGCTATATGATATATGACATGTTTAGTATGACAATCCCTATATTTGGGCCCGAGCCGACCTAGTGCTGATGTCGATAGATATGGTAGAACCATATATGGATAGCCAGATACCTTGAGTAGCTTCTATGACTCAGTGGCAAGATTCTAACCAGATGGTAACCCAGTCGCTGCCAGAGTCTGAACACTCTGGCAGTCCTGGCTGCTCCGCAGGTGAGCAGCAGCGTCTCGAAGCGGTGAGATGCACTCTGTTGCCGCCAGAGCATGACCGCTCTGGCGGTCCTGGCTGCTCCTTAGGTGAGCAGCAGGGTCTCGAAGCTGTGAGACCCACTCTGTTGCCGCCAGAGCATGAACGCTCTGGCGGTCCTGGCTGCTCCTTAGGTGAGCAGCAGGGTCTCGAAGCTGTGAGACCCACCCTGTTGCCGCCAGAGCATGAACGCTCTGGCGGTCCTGGCTGCTCCTTAGGTGAGCAGCAGGGTCTCGAAGCTGTGAGACCCACTCTGTTGCCGCCAGAGCATGAACGCTCTGGCGGTCCTGGCTGCTCCTTGGGTGAGCAGCAGGGTCTCGAAGCTGTGAGACCCACCCTGTTGCCGCCAGAGCATGAACGCTCTGGTGATCCTGGCTGCTCCTTAGGTGAGCAGCAGGGTCTCGAAGCTGTGAGACCCACTCTGTTGCCGCCAGAGCATGAACGCTCTGGCGGTCCTGGCTGCTCCTTAGGTGAGCAGCAGGGTCTCGAAGCTGTGAGACCCACCCTGTTGCCGCCAGAGCATGAACGCTCTGGCGGTCCTGGCTGCTCCTTAGGGTAGCAGCAGGGTCTCGAAGCTGTGAGACCCACCCTGTTGCCGCCAGAGCATGAACGCTCTGGCGGTCCTGGCTGCTCCTTAGGTGAGCAGCAGGGTCTCGAAGCTGTGAGACCCACTCTGTTGCCGCCAGAGCATGAACGCTCTGGCGGTCCTGGCTGCTCCTTGGGTGAGCAGCAGGGTCTCGAAGCTGTGAGACCCACCCTGTTGCCGCCAGAGCATGAACGCTCTGGTGGTCCTGGCTGCTCCTTAGGTGAGCAGCAGGGTCTCGAAGCTGTGAGACCCACTCTGTTGCCGCCAGAGCATGAACGCTCTGGCGGTCCTGGCTGCTCCTTAGGTGAGCAGCAGGGTCTCGAAGCTGTGAGACCCACCCTGTTGCCGCCAGAGCATGAACGCTCTGGCGGTCCTGGCTGCTCCCTAGGTGAGCAGCAGCGTCTCGAAGCTGTGAGACCCACCCTGTCGCCAGAATCTGGATGCCAGAATCTCGGAGCCGTGAGACCTCCCCGGCCCTTAGAGTCAGAAGGTGCTGGGGAGCACCGTGAGAGCAGATTATCCAGACGGAATGAGGAACGAGAATATTGGGATTCCGTCATTACTTCCACGAAAGATAGAACAGCCGTAGGACGACGAAGGTCTCGTATCGAGATGAAAGTGCAAGCTGTTAGACCAGAAGTCCAGGTTCACAGGGACCGAAGTAGTCCAGCAAGGAGGCTGGACGGTCACTCTCGCAATGACCATGCGCATAACCGGAGACGAACAGCACCCAACTCTGCCGATCGTACACAGAGTAACGAGCAAGATGGCAAGAAGCAGAGAGAGCACTGGTGATGTGCAGGAGAGAGAGACTATCTGTCTTAGAGGGAGGGAACTGGTGATGACCTCAATGGGGTGGCCTGAATGGCTGACGTTTGATGTTCAAGCCTCCACTCCGTATGCTTGTATTGGGGTGGCCTGAGGGGTCCACTGTTCAAGCCTTCTAGATATGGTACAGATTTCCATGGGAAATCTGGGGGTGGCGAACACGAAGTGGAACTTTAGGACACCTACTTTAGGACACCTAAGATCGAGACGGGACAGGATGTACAAGAGGAATTACCGCAGCCAGCTTTTACAATCCTGACTATAGCAGGAGAGTCCTTGCATGTGGGCTATCCACCGCCTAAAGGGAGAAATGTCATGTTAAAGGTGTGCGAAGTTCTAATTTGCAATTGTGGCAAAGTAATGGAAGTATATGCAGTTCTGGATGATGGTTCAGGGCGAACCATTTTGTTACACACAGTTGCCAAGCAGGTCGGATTGAAGGGTCAACCTGAAGAGTTGCGTATCAGAATCATGAGAGATCTTCAAGTTTTGCACGGGGTGGCTGTATCTTCCGAGGTATCTCCTGCCGTACAGCCAAACCAAGTCAATAATATTGAGGGAGCATTGATTGCCAAATAGCTTGGATTGTGAGCATACACAGATCGTCAGCAGACTAATGGAGAGAGATTAACATCTTCGAGAGCTTCCCTTGCTGGATAACTACCAGGCCTGGCCTGTTAGAACCTAGCTGAAAGAAAGGACAATTGTCTGAGTCTTCTGGATGCGGTATAGATTTCAACGTGAAATCTGGGGTGGCTGTAACGAAGACTCTGACTAGGACGTTGGGCTATATGATATATGACATGTTTAGTATGACAATCCCTATATTTGGGCCCGAGCCGACCTAGTGCTGATGTCGATAGATATGGTAGAACCATATATGGATAGAACCATATATGGATAAATCTAACTGGCTTAGTCATCGTGACAAGCCTGGTCGGAGAATATATAGAGGGTCGGCTTCAGGGAGAAGGCAGAAGTCAAAGCATCCTGGTTTAAGTTCTAACCGGACACCACTGCGGGGGTCCTAAGCTAAGTAATCAGCAATACAGCCTTGAGCTATTTTATACTTATCCTCTCAAGAATCTCAATTATTTGTCACAACGCGAAGCGAAATGCGAAATGCGAAATGCAATTTAGTGTGGTCCACAAAGTACTGGTACTGTACTGTGCTACAACAACAAGGAAAATAGTAATAATAATAAAAGAAAAACTAAGGTTCAGCAGTATCCACACATCAGCAATAGCATATAGTAAATGTAAATGTATAGGCATACAGTGTAATTGTGCAATAAGATATTAGCTTTAGCTTTATAAAAACATATGTATAACTGTGCTACAGCAGAGACGCTTACAGTATAGAATAGCAGCAATAGTAACAGTAGTTTTTATACTAAAGCAGCAAGTAGTCACAATAGTAGTCACATCATAACAAATGTGCAAGATACATTGTATCTGTATATCAGCAATATTTCTAATGGTTTGAGCCTAAATCACCACTCTGATATAACCAGTCCATGTCATTTCTGTATGGCTTCTAAAGCAGTGTTAGCTGCAGTACCACAATGTCCTGATATGGTGGGGGTGCTGTGTATGCAAATTATTTTGTCCGCCACACCCTCATACCAGCTACTCCCCTCCCACATCTTTGGCTCATTATAATAAGGCCCCCCTCTCCTCCCATAGTCTCTAAAGACGTAATGCAAATTTGGAACTGAAGAGGGGGAGGGATTAGGCCTATACAAACTACAAAGTAAGGAGTTACCTACTTTATATAATCCCCACTTTATTGTTTTTTTGTCCTTTCATCCAACAGGGGTCTCCCTATACTCTCAGCCAAATGCACCACCTCCCTAAGGACTGACAGAGTGGCCGCTATTTCCATTCCAGACAGTGATGACCCTGCCACTCAGATCTGGTTGAGTAGAACAGAGTAGAAGGACTTGCTCAGCTGTCTGGGATGTTGTAGGCGCTGCCTCACCTTCTTTGCGACAGCCTGTACTGTACTGTACTGTATGTGCATACTGCAGGTTTATTTGGAGAATGAATAGTGTCATGTTGAGTATCCAACATCTATCGCGATGTATGGATCGGTACAATAAAGTTGCAGCCATGGTGAGACTACATGCGGTCAGGTGCTGATCAGGTGCTGTTCGACAGATTCGAGAGGACACAGTGTATGAGAGTGGTATCATCAGAAAAGTCAATGCATCGCTCTCATCCCGGGTGTCCCATCGGTCGAGTGGCACGTAGGACCTCTGCCTTTTTCTTGCAGAAGTCCACGATCATTTCCTTTAGTCCTCTCTCGGTTCATCTGTATTTTCTCTACCTTTCCTGGAGTGTTCAGTGTCTTCATTCAGGGGCACATACTGTATAGCTGCTGCAGGGATCAAACCTTTGACCTTCCAGTCACCCTAATAACTCTGCTACTCACGACCCCTCTCTTTCTGTGTCCATGTCCCTCTCTTTTTTCCCTCTCCCAAGTCAAAACAAACAGGAAGGAGAACAACCAACTAAGTCACAAATCTCTCTCTCTCTCTCTCTCTCTCTCTCTCTCTCTCTCTCTCTCTCTCTCTCTCTCTCTCTCTCTCTCTCTCTCTCTCTCTCTCTCTCTCTCTCTCTCTCTGTCTGTCTGTCTCTCTCGCTCTCTCTCATGTCTGTCTTTTTACAGTTATGGAAAGTCAATGAAAGCACAAACAAAACGCCTGTTAGTAATGGATGTGGTGTTGACGATGTGGAAATGGGCAACTGAACACTTTTTAGCCCTTTCAACGTTGATAAAATGAGAATTAACTTGCAACTTGGATGGAAACAACTTTCTTTTCCATTGGCACTGGCTCTAGCTGAAACTAGTATCTGATGTGTGTTGTGTTTATACGTGGCCAGAATTGGTCCTGACGTACTGTACAGATTCATTTCCAGCTTGCCATTAAAATGAGCTCCTTTATTGCTGTGCGTCATACAGAATGTGGAATTGATGACCTTATCTCGGTATATCTTACAGGCAACTGTAATGCATTCACATGGAATCAGGCAAGCGGTAGACTGCAAATGGCATTTTAACATTGTTCCGTTGACCGTCCTGCTCCCGTCCACTAAAATGACTTCCGGTTTGCCGTCTACCGCTTGCCTGATTCCATGTGAATGCAGCATAACTGTGTTAACTTTGTGGAATTTAACCACTTGAACCCTAGAATGCCTATTCTGGGGGGGAACATTCTCCAAACATAACTAGCAGAATGCGAGCTTGTAGATCTATTTTTGGCAAAGAGGTTTGACTCTCAGTGTCCGTCCGTGCGTCTGTTGCAATCATACAGTTGCAGTGCAATGTTGATTAGGGGGAAAATTGACTTTTGTTCATACTTTCAACCGCAATGATGAATCAATTTCAATATGAGATGAAAGAAGTGCTATCCTCATCATTAAAGTAGAGATGGACATTTTTCTCAGATGAGAACATGCATTTACTGCAAATTTTAGTTTTCTTTTTATTCATTATGTGCAAGCATTCATGAATTAAATCAATAGAAGTTGTATAGCCTTTCTATTGTTTTAACTCATGACTCTCTCCTAGGGATTTTTACCTGAGCCATTTTCGACCTTTTTTTTCTACAGTTGAGGGTTATTGAGTGGTGGTACCTATATGAGGTGTGTAAGAAAAGTAGCAGAACTGTCTCAGCCACACTCATGACTCAATGCTAATCGAAAAGCCTGCTTATGTCACTGTATTGCTCAACATCTCACCACCATTCTGATATAATATTGTTCACTTCTCTCACTCTGTGCTTCTGTTCCAGGCTGTTGTGTAATTACACAGCGGTTACTCTCCATCACTGGAGGTGGCACAAACATAGAGCAAAGAACCACTTTGGTTAAGTTGGGTTAGGGTCAGGACTATAGGGTTACTTCCAGTACGACCCGGAAACCAAGGGACAGAGCCTGTAGTGGAAGACCACAACTTCACCCAGAGTGACCCAAGAAGATGCGCATGTCCAAATCCAAGATCAAGATCATGCAGATCGGATTCTTCGCCCAGAAGGGTTCATCGTGAGTGCGTGCCTCAGGGTTAGACAGTCAACCAGCACTTTTTTTCCCCCCGATTTTGCAACACTTTTTTTTCACCCAGTGTCAATTATCTAATGTAATCCTGGGCGCTACACTTCCTCTGCCAACCTGGGGAGAGCAGTGGACTGACCTCATGCTTCCTTCTATGCATGAGGAGTCCAAGCCGCTTTTTTTCACCTGACAGGGGGGAGTTTCCCCGGTTGGGCGTAGCGTGTGGAAGGAAGGAACACGTTATTCCGACCAGTTCCTTTCCCCTCCATCAGGCGCCCGGCTGGCCAGGCAGGGGGAGGTAGTTTAGAGACCAGGATTATTGCATGTTTTTTGTGAGGGTACCTACCCTATACCTGCTCAGTGGCCTTGTGGTTAGAGTGTCTGCCCTGAGACTGGGAGGTTGGGGTTCAATCCCCGGCCGGGTCATACCAAAGACTGTAAAAATGGGACCCAGTGCCTCCCTGCTTGACACTCAGCATCAAGGGTTGGATTGGGGGTAAGTCCCTGCGACATACTAGCGTCATGTCCAGGGGGTGTACTTGTACATCAAGCTGCCTCACGCTACAGAAACAGGAGATAGGCTCCTGCCCTATGGGCCTCATGGCTCGGCAAGGCTACTTACCTACCCTATAGGGGACACGAGGAGAACATGCTATTTCAACCAGTACTTTTACCAGCAGGTCCTCAAACGCCTCCATGACCGGGTTCGCGGATCAGCAATGCAGGCTCCGTAGAGAGACAAGACGTGGCTGCTCCACCATGACAATGTGCCCGCACACACCACATCACACTCACTGCAGGCTCTGTCTCTTGGTTTCTGGGTCGTACTGGAAGGGTTAGAGTTATTCCTGGTTCGAGTTATTCCTGGTTAGAGTTATTCCTGGTTCCTGGTTAACCCAACTTAACCAGGAATTTCAAATTGATTCTGTGCTCCATGTTTGTGCCACCTCTAACAGCAGAGTAAGAGGGAGAGTGAGATATAATATCAGAATAGTGGTGAGATTTTGCCCAACACAGTGACATAAGCAGTTACTCAATTAGCATTGTGTCATGAGCATGGCTGCCACAGTCCTGCTTGCCCTGAAGAATTAAGGCCAGCATGTGTTTTACCTAGCCTGGTACCCAGACAAATCTGCCAGTGGGAATTTAATGTTTGTTTAAGACGAAGTTTGTGGATGGTAACCAAAAGCTGGATGTAAGAGGGGCTAGCGCCCCTCAAAAATAGCCCTCTGCCGATTAGTCTGGCCTCACTTGGTTGTGATTGGATTTCACTGCCTCCAAAGTTGTGGGGCACCAATCAGGGCCTAGTATGCAAATTGGGCGGGTTTATCATCAGAGGCATTCTTTTTAATCTGCCCCTTATAAATGAGGTAGGTTCCACATAGTGATATTAGTCACAGTTTTACCCTGTTAATGAACTAGCCTTATAATAAAGCTTTAATGGAATTCATTTTAGACTATTTTCCATTAAACAAACAGAAAAACAAATCACACTCGTTTGAAGTGAAGGGCGGTCTGATTATCATATACATCAACATACATCATCACATTCCGGCCAATCACCTTTGGCGTAAATCACTTTTCTGTCCTCAATTTTTATCCTCACCTTTTAAGCCCTCAGCCAATCAACTCATCACTATGGGGTACGCACAGACACAAAGCTGGGCATAGGAGGGTCTAGCACTCATCAAAGATTTTACACACATCCCAAATGAAAGGTGACAAGTCTGACAAGACCAAGATAATCATCCATGAGCGATCCAATGGCAAAAATGTCACTCTTGTTCCCTGTTTTTTAAAAACATATCCCCCCCGGATGTCCGTACCATTTCTGAAACCCTTGTGGTTGCTTGCTTGTGCACAAACTGCCCATGCATGTCATTAACCTCACTCATATTGTCTGCTGTGTGTGTGTGTGTGTGTGTGTGTGTGTGTGTGTGTGTGTGTGTGTGTGTGTGTGTGTGTGTGTGTGTGTGTGTGTGTGTGTGTGTGTGCGTGCGTGCGTGCGTGCGTGCGTGCGTGCGTGCGTGCGTGCGTGCGTGCGTGCGTGCGTGCGTGCGTGCGTGCGTGCGTGCGTGCGTGCACATGTTCATGTATGTGTTTTAAATTACAGAGGAGCTGGCTGAAAACTCTGCTCATAGTTGAGTGCCTGTGTTGGCAGGAGAGACGGGGACTGCGGTTTAGGATCTGGGAGGGAAGGAGGCAGCCAGGGAATACGTTCTGAAACCTGGCCCAACATTTCAACATTTCTCCACCGCCTCCGCTGCTCTGATTCTGGCCTTGTTAAGTGAAACAGGAGAGCGAGTGACGGAGAAAGGTATAGAGAGGGAGCGAGGGAAGAGTACACAGTAAAATGTTCATTTTACCACTTAAACCCCATACGTTGTTGAGTGGAGTCCCTTCTCTGAAAATAGGCTCACGAATGGCAAAGCGTCGACGGAGGCTGTCCATGATAATATTGTAAATGTGCAATTACATAGTGGGCTTAAGTGGTTGACTTGATACCCCCAGAATGACTCCCAGAATGAAACGAGTATAGTGAACATTTTTCTGTGTAGAGAGAGAGGCAGGCGAGTGAAGGGTGGTGGAGAGAGACTGTGATGGAGTGAGTAGGTTGTTGAGCGAGAGAGAGACAGAGGGGGTGGAATAGGAGGCATGTGTTTGGAGAGCGTGGTGGTACAGATTACAACATCAGTGTCCATTTCCTTTACAGGAGGGAGAGAGAGAGGGAGAAACACATCTCCAAAAATCATACCCAGCGTTTATTTCTGCTGCAAGTAGAACAGAGCGATGCTGGCAAGAGCAAAATCATAGGAGTGGAAAGAAGAAATGTAATGCATTCTGGACACAGTGGGGAGTTTATTGTTCTCCTCTTGTTGAAACAGCTGTGGCCTGGTAGAGAAAGACATCACCATGTGTTATAGTTAGCATAGTGCCGTGCAGGGCCTTTCTGTTCTACACAGCCAGATAGAACTGATGATTATCATGATTGCATGGAAGGGAGGGGACACATGACACGCGCGCACGTGCACGCCGCTTAATTCAGTGTTTACGTGGTGCACATTCCGCCAACTCCCGGCAGTGCACTATTTTGGCTCTCTAAATGGAGTATGCAAGGGCTACATGTCAATTAGGCTATAGGACGCAAAAAAAACAACAAGAAAGACGGTTGAAAGAGAAGGGATGAAGACAGACAGACTTTAACTCAGAATCAACTCCCCGAGCTCTAAAGAGTTTGGAAACTCCACCTCTGACCCCGGCTGAAAACCTGCCGAGGCCGACAAGTCTCTCCTCCGTTGGCCCGTGGGCCCCGTCAGCAGAGCAGAGAATTCTTTCTCACTTGGGTCGGTCCCGTTTCAGATTACCGTGATAAATGCTCAAGCTCTGTCTTGGATCACTGTGTGAATACTGGCTTGTAGGCTGCAATAAAAGCGATGTGACCAAGAGATATAGTTGTACTCCACTTTTCATTTTCCTGGAACTATAAAACTAATATTGTGGCACACATTGCTAGTTTCTATTGGAAACTATCAGCAGGGTTGGCCCGCTTATAGGCTGATGATTGATTGTTATTTTTTTTACCTTTTAATATTGGCTGCACTGTATTTCTTAGTTCCAGACCTTGTGCTCTTCTTCTCCTTCTTTGTGCATACATCTTTAGCCGTAGCTCAACTCCTGTGATGGGAAACATTTGTCTCACTGACACAGCACAGCCCATCTCCTTACACTTTTACCCTCAACATTTGGAAAGTAAAACCTCTTCACAAACAACAATTCATAATCTGGCAACGACAAGAGAAAATGGCTGTGTATGGGGGATGTGGGAGAGTGTCGTTAACCACTTTCAACCTGGCGTCCCTATTTATGGGTATATGTCCTGCTAAAAATGTCTAAAAAGCTTAAAAACAGGGGGTTTCCCAGGCTTATGTTTCTTTTCCATGGCATGATCATTCATATGCCTGATTGTCCGGGGTGAATGAACATTTTTAGGCCAGGTTGCTCTCTTGTTCCCTCATGTGAAGTAGAGTATGCTGTCTCACATCCTCAGTGATCAGGCCTGTCACTGTCGCGTCATCAGCAAACTTGAGCTGTGTCCACACAGTCGTGGGTGTACAGGGAGTAGAAAAGGGTGCTCGGAGCGCAGCCGTGTTCTTTTCCTTTTTTGCTGTTTGCCGATTCTCCCCATGTGTATATCCCTCTCACTGCCCAACCCCTACTGTTTGGGGAGGGTGTACTCCCCAGACAACCCCTACTGTTTGGTCTGGGGAGGGTGTACTCCCCAGACTGGGGAGGGTGTACTCCCCAGGGTGGGGAGGGTGTACTCCCCAGGGTGGGGAGGGTGTACTCCCCAGACTGGGGAGGGTGTACTCCCCAGACAAGTGACAAGTGTACCACTTGTCTGTAATACACGTCGCCAGCCACTTCTTGTCATCTGACAGTGAGGAGTTTCACCACCAGGGGGGTAACACGTGCACAGAGGAACACTATCCTGGTGCCCAGACCGACCTGTAGGAGTTGCTAGTGCAGCAACCTACAGGTCACGGCTTCACACCTGTTTGTTGGAGCGCCTGGCAAAGCCGGAGTGACCATGTCTCCATGTAGGCCTACTTTACCCTGTGCCAACCGGATGCCATTCTGTCACTTGTTTAGACCTTGTTGTGATGTGCCTGATTGTTGTGTAATTGTATTCATTCTCTTGTAGACAACTACACACTTAAAAGGCTGCCGGGCCATATTAAGTTCAGATGTTGCTATAACGACAACTTTACAGCACACCTTGTTATTTGGTAGACAAACAGCTGTCCTTCCTCTTTCCAGAGCTGTAAACACTGGCTTACGATAGTTCTCACAGCTTTAAAACAGAGTTCAGTGTTATTGAAGAGTTTACGATGCCTCCATAGTATTCATCAAGCTGTTGTTTTGTTTGCTCAGCCCATGTGATCCAGGTTTCACTTGATGCCAGACCACACGCAGGTGTGATTTATTATTCCACTTTATGGGTGAATCTACCTCAGTTGTTTGCTGATTATATTGTCATTATCTTTATGGAGGATTTACAGGAGTTTGGTCTGTTTGTTTGACTGGTGCAGGAGAACGGGAACAGAAGAGCAAGCCAAGCTAAGGGTCTGTCAACAAGTAGCATTGTGTGAGTCTGAACTCTGAAAGAGGCTCTTAGTAAATGGAATCTTGATCCTGTAAAGAGGGTGCGTTGAGAATGAACAAGCACGACATGTTCAGAAACGCTGATGCCTGATTTATGCTTGGTTCGTTGCCGGATGCCTAAAATAGCTGATCTACAACCTCACACACGTGGCAGGTTGTGCCACGTTGTGCCCAGCGTGTGAGCGTGTAGCCCCTATATCAGGGGTGGGCAACTTTGACGATGGAGAGGGCCACTATATTTCCACACTCACTCCCTAGGGCCACTATATTACTGTCGTAGCAAAAATAGCCGATCTACAAGCTCAAAACGCGTCGCACTGCGACGCGTTTGGAGCTTGTAGATCGGCAATTTTTTGCTATATTCGAATTGAAATCTTGAATTATTTTTTGCTATTTTTGAATTAGAATCCTGGAAATTAACATTTTTATGTCATTTCAAATGCCTTTAATTATACTTGTGTTAAGCAGATGAGCTACTAATTTAGACTGCAGTAATTAAAGTGGGTCATGTTTGCATGTTGTGGAATTGTAAACAGCTGAAACCAATACTATATCAGTATTCTGACATTAACCTGAGGGCCACATTAAGTGAAGGTGGGGGCCGCATGTGGCCCCCGGGCCGCCAGTTGCCCACCCCTGCCCTATACACTCTTGACATATATAATTGATATCTGGTGATGATAGTATAATAACTGCCTTTCTACACAAACGGCACAATTAAAAGAAATCTGTACAAAACCTGTATTTTTTTTCCCCTGGCATCTCGTAAGTGAAAGCTAATATACGGTACTTGACCCTGATCCCCGTGCTGAACTCCTGCTGAACCACTCGATCTCCAAGGATTCTCACTTCAGTAGATTGTTTTTACTGTGTGCCATACGACAAATGTATTAACTTTGGCACACACACACGCACACATCAGTTTTAGTCTGGTTTGAATGCTTTATGTGGTCCTTTTCAGTATGTGTCTGTGTGTGTGTGTATGTGTGTGCGTGTCCACCCCACTAACTCACTAACTCCGGTGTGTGTGTGTGTGTATGTATGTATGTGTGTGCGTGACCCCCCTGTCGATCTGTCCACCCCACTAACTCACTAACTCCAGTGTGTGTGTGTATGTATGTATGTGTGTGCGTGACCCCCCTGTCGATCTGTCCACCCCACTAACTCACTAACTCTGTGTCTGTGTGTGTATGTATGTGTGTGCGTGACCCCCCTGTCGATCTGTCCACCCCACTAACTCACTAACTCTATGTATGTGTGTGCGTGACCCCCCTGTCGATCTGTCCACCCCACTAACTCACTAACTCTATGTATGTGTGTGCGTGACCCCCCTGTCGATCTGTCCACCCCACTAACTCACTAACTCCGGTGTGTGTGTGTGTATGTATGTGTGTGCGTGACCCCCCTGTCGATCTGTCCACCCCACTAACTCACTAACTCTATGTATGTGTGTGCGTGACCCCCCTGTCGATCTGTCCACCCCACTAACTCACTAACTCTATGTATGTGTGTGCGTGACCCCCCTGTCGATCTGTCCACCCCACTAACTCACTAACTCCGGTGTGTGTGTGTGTGTATGTATGTGTGTGCGTGACCCCCCTGTCGATCTGTCCACCCCACTAACTCACTAACTCTATGTATGTGTGTGCGTGACCCCCCTGTCGATCTGTCCACCCCACTAACTCACTAACTCCGGTGTGTGTGTGTATGTATGTGTGTGCGTGACCCCCCTGTCGATCTGTCCACCCCACTAACTCACTAACTCCGGTGTGTGTGTGTGTATGTATGTGTGTGCGTGACCCCCCTGTCGATCTGTCCACCCCACTAACTCACTAACTCCGGTGTGTGTGTGTGTGTGTATGTATGTGTGTGCGTGACCCCCCTGTCGATCTGTCCACCCCACTAACTCACTAACTCCGGTGTGTGTGTGTGTATGTATGTGTGTGCGTGACCCCCCTGTCGATCTGTCCACCCCACTAACTCACTAACTCCGGTGTGTGTGTGTGTATGTATGTGTGTGCGTGACCCCCCTGTCGATCTGTCCACCCCACTAACTCACTAACTCCGGCCAGATGTGACCGTTGACCCTCCTGTATGCCTCATTCTTTCACCCTCTCTGCTCCTCTTCTTCTTCCCTTCTTTGGTAAACGTCTGTTCATCATGACCTCTCCCTGTTCAACTTCTTTAGTACACCACGTCAAGTCTATCCTTCAGAAAGACTTCAAATCTCTTCAAAACATTATCAAAACATTTCAGGAATGGCAAAACTTAGCCGATCTACAGTACAAGCTCATGCAGTAACATATCATGACACGCTCTACGTAGAAAGTATAAAATATGTACAAAGTATAAAATAGGCCTTAAAGGAGCATTCAGTGATTTGGGTGATTTGGAAAACCACCCAGTCCGCCCCGGTAACAAAATGTGCACATGCACGCTCTACAGTGGGGGGAAGTGCAACAGGCCAACAGCATGTGCACCAAGGCCCGCCCCCACTCGATCATGATTGGAGGAAGGCCCCTCTCATCCTGATTGGATGAAGGCTTTGCCACCCGCCACCAAAACTGAAACTAGGGTTTTTTGACCCCAGGGGCTCACTGGGGACAGGGAGGAACTCCTTATATGGTCAGCACACTCTATAGTAGGGAGGATTATCCAGAAAAAAATAAAAAATAAGTGATATTTGAATTAAGTCAAATCACTGAATATACCTTTAAAGGTTTCAAGACATTCATTTATTTATTTTTTATTATTTTATTTTAGGTTTTATGACCTCAATTACACCCAAAAAAAGCTGAACTTTGAACATTCAGTAGATTTTCTGTCGTCTGGAGTATTCTCTGGGGTTTGGAAGCCTTTTGAGCTGCAATGAAAACAGGCAAAACAGTGAAAACAGTGACATCTGCTGGCAAATCCCATTGACATATATGGGATTTGCAGGCTGTGACATCACAAACAGCAGGGAAATCAGAGCACTTGTTTGAGCCAGAAAACCCCAGACCACAGAAAATCTACTGAATGTTAAAAGTTCAGGTTTTTTGGGTGCAATTGAGCTCAGAAAACAAAACTAAATTACCAAAACTTTTTTTTGTCACAATCCCTTTAAGTCTTCATGCAAGTTCAGCATACATCTTTACACAAATGCAGGAGCAGTTCAAGAATCACACACACACACACACACACACACACACACACACACACACACACACACACACACACACACACACACACACACACACACACACACTCATGTCTCATCAGTCAGTGTCCATGCAATGGCCCTTGACAGTCAGTTGGGGAGCTACAGCAATAAATCCATCTCCATGAAAGCTGTCATGGAACTAACTAACTAATCTTCCTACATGCTTGAACTGCAGTCTTATAAATCCTGACAATACTGTACGTGATCTTATACATCCTTATATAATACTGTACGTGCTCTTATAAATCATGACAATACTGTGCATGTTGTGTTTGTGAAAATTAACTTTATTTGCCCTCTAATGAAAGGAGTGTGTCAGTGACCCGGTTTAAAAAACCATGGCAAACATGTTGATTACAGAGTGTGCGTGCGTGCGTGCGTGCGTGCGTGCGTGCGTGCGTGCGTGCGTGCGTGCGTTTACACTAGGCGTTCACGTGGCAACAGGCCTGATGTTAGGACTGGTCCAGCTCATTTCCTCTCCACATACTATAGGGTGTGTAGGATGGGTGACAAATTCCAAATGTACTTTGTCAATGAATTTAGCTTTCTCTCTCCATTCTGTCATAAACTATAGTAAAACCAAACCAAAACAGGGCGGCGGTGGCTCAGGGGGTAGAGTGGCTGGATGGTAACTGCAAGGTTGCCAGTTCGAACCCGGGCTCCCCCAGAGTTGGTGTCGAAGTGTCCTTGCACTATATATTTCTAAAACTATGAAACATTTCAAAAATGTATTTTCAGGCAAACATGTCCACCGTAAGATGAACCTAAATAGGCTTGAATGGGGTTTCTAGGTGTAAGTATGTAGGACTAGTAGCATGCCAAAGTTTGTGCTATTGCCATTGAGAATGCATTGGGCGTTTAAGTTAAATAACTCAGAAACTACAAATCATTTCAAAGTAAAAAGTTCCAGCATGTGTCTCCACAGTAAGCTGAATTATAAAATGTGTGAATGGAGTTTCTAGGTGAAAGTGATTTTTTGACGTGCCATAGAGCTGCCATTGAGCCCCATTATAAATGTATCAAATTTGAAAGCACTATATTTCTAAAACTATGAAACATTTCAAAGATTCCTTTTCAGGCAAACATGTCCACCGTAAGATGAACCTAAATAGGTTTGAATGGGGTTTCTAGGTGTAAGTATGTAGGACTAGTAGCATGCCAAAGTTTGTGCTATTGCCATTGAGAATGCATTGGGCGTTTAAGTTAAATACAGGGGGGACATATTTTGACAGCAGAAACTGCCTGTCATAATTTCTCCCCCCTCCCTATTCCAAAGCCCCCCCAGGTACATTATATATTTAAACTATTTTCAGCAATGGTACACTTATTTTTTCAGTGGGTAGATCTTGTTGAGCTGGTCATTTTGAAAGTAGATCTCACGTCATAAATGTGTGGGCACCCCTGATGTAGGACTAGTAGCATGCCAAAGTTTGTGCTATTGCCATTGAGAATGCATTGGGCGTTTAAGTTAAATAACTCAGAAACTACAAGTCATTTCAAAGTAAAAAGTTCCAACATTTGTCTTCACAGTAAGCTGAATTATAAAAAGTGTGAATGGAGTTTCTAGGTGAAAGTGATTTTTTTTGACGTACCATAGAGCTGCCATTGAGCCCCATTATAAATGTATCAAATTTGAAAGCACTATATTTCTAAAACTATGAAACATTTCAAAGATTCCTTTTCAGGCAAACATGTCTACCGTAAGATGAACCTAAATAGGTTTGAATGGGGTTTCTAGGTGTAAGTATGTAGGACTAGCAGCATGCCAAAGTTTGTGATATTGCCATTGAGAATGCATTGGGCGTTTAAGTTAAATAACTGAGAAACTACAAATCATTTCAAAGTAAAAAGTTCCAGCATGTGTCTCCACAGTAAGCTGAATTATAAAATGTGTGAATGTAGTTTCTAGGTGAAAGTGATTTTTTTGACGTGCCATAGAGCTGCCATTGAGCCCCATTATAAATGTCTCAAATTTGAAAGCACTATATATTTCTAAAACTATGAAACGTTTCAAAGATTCCATTTCAGGCAAACATGTCCACCGTAAGATGAACCTAAATAGGTTTGAATGGGGTTTCTAGGTGTAAGTATGTAGGACTAGTAGCATGCCAAAGTTTGTGCTATTGCCATTGACAATGCATTGGGCGTTTAAGTTAAATACGGGGGGGGACATATTTAGTTTTTCTCCCCCCTCCCTATTCCAAAGCCCCCCCAGGTACATTATATATTTAAACTATTTTCAGCAATGGTACACTTATTTTTTCAGTGGGTAGATCTTGTATCTGGTCATTTTGAAAGTAGATCTCACGTCATAAATGTGTTGGCACCCCTGACATAGACTCATCCTCTGGTGGGTGTGGGTTTGTGTGCATACATTGCATGCGCACATCATGCATGTGGGATGAGAGTCTATCTACATTTACAAACACTGTATATACACGTCCACACATGTTGCCAAAGCGTAATCACTACGGTTTGCATAAGGTCAATGCTTTGTGGAAAACCCATGGCTCCCTTGACAGTCAGTTGGGGAGCTACAGCAATAAATTAATCTCCATGAAAGCTGTCGTGGAACAACTAATCTTCCTACATGCTTGAACTGCAGTCTTATAAATCCTGACAATACTGTACGTGATCTTGTACATCCTTATAGAATACTGTGCGTGCTCTTATAAATCCTGACAATACTGTCCATGTTGTGTCTGTGAAAATGAACTTTATTTGCCCTTTATTCAAATCATGGGCTTGTTTTGGCTAATGAAAGGAGTGTGTCAGTGACCCGGTTTAAAAGACCTTGGCAAACATGCTGATTACAGTGTGTGTGTGTGTGTGTGTGTGTGTGTGTGTGTGTGTGTGTGTGTGTGTGTGTGTGTGTGTGTGTGTGTGTGTGTGTGTGTGTGTGTGTGTGTGTGTGTGTGTGTGTGTGTGTGCTCTGGTTTTTATATCTTTGTGGGGACACAAATCTGTTTACACAGTCACGTCATGGGGACCAGTTACGGTATGGGGACAAAAAACCTAGTCCCCATGATGGAAACCGTTAAAAAACCAACCCAGGAGATGCTTTATATGTGCCTGTGAGGTTTTTAGCCTTGGCCCATAAGGGACGTTTTTTGATCATCGTGGGTGTGTAAGTGGTGCTCAGTATCTCCCCCTAAGGGTTTTAGCTGCTATTGCACTCATTACATTCTCACACACACTTTTGTGGCCGCACCCACATCATTATGTGGCCCCACCCACCCTGTTCCCCACAAGGAGGGATTATACCATCAAATTGAGTGTTAACAGAACAGGAGATTCCAGAACAAGGCAGTGAAGATGGAAGCAAAAGCAAAACACAAGGTAAGCTATTTTTTTCTGAATGAACAATTAATAAAAACAGTGCTCAACCACAGATATTTGAAAGATCACTATAACCAGTATTTGACCATAACATTTTGTGAATTAGCTCTGATTATTAAGATAGCTCAGTTAGCTAAGTTAGCTCATAACATTTTGTGAATTAGCTCTGATTATTAAGCTAGCTCAGTTAGCTAAGTTAGCTCAAATGGCTCACATGGGCTGAAGACAGTTTAGATCAGTTAGAGGGATTGCTTTTCCTGTACTTTCAGGTTAGTAATGACCTTAAACTACTGTTTTGTAACACAAATAATTTTGTGATGAAGTTAAGATACTTAGCTTCAGTTTAGCTTCAGATATAAGGATGATGTTGTTTGGTGGTAATTTCATGTAATGTAATCCAATGTGGGCTCCTGAAACGTTTTTTTTGCTATTATTTTCTGTGAAAATAGTCAGAATGGGTATACAATTTCGTTTTTGTGTTAGGACTTTCTACTGTATAAAGTATATATGTTGAGTTTGGTCCAGTTTGTAGTGTTGTAGCATTAGCTTCCTTTAGCTGCTGTCTTTCTGTGTAGCACTGTAGCAGTGCAGCCAGTGACTCTGCAATGATGTGATATTAAAGAAAATGGTAATAGGCAGAATAATTGAAACATTAGAAGACGTCCCCATGATGCACATTAGCACGGGGTCCCCAATATGCATGTTTTAAGATGTGTGTGTGTGTGTGTGTATTTATGCAAGCTTGAAGGCAAAATAATTGAAACTTCAGAAGACGTCCCCGTGATGCACATTTAGCACGGAGTCCCCAAGATGCATGTTTTAAGATTTGTGTGTGTGTTTGTTTGTGTGTGTATTTATATGTCCCCGTGATGCACATTAGCTTAAAGTGTGTTAAATGTCCCCATATATCACAAAACTGAAAGTGTGTTCTAAATACCTACTATCTATCTACTATTTAGTATGACTGTCCGTTCTCTCACACACTCACTCTGTATAATTATGTAAATTTAACAACATAGCCGCAGCCAACTGGTGGTGTTTTTTCCTTTACTGGGGCTTATCAGACTTAACATTATGGTAATGTTTCGGGCCGGGCTAAGCCTTGGGTTTGACCAGTTCGGGTCCAGGCTTTAATTGTCAGGACCGTTGAGAACTCGAACAGCATGTATGTCCCCGTGACGCACATTAGCCTAAAGTAAAGGGCATTAAAAGTCTAAATATTGTAGATCACATAATAGGCAGAATAATTGAAACATCAGAAGACGACCCCATGATGCACGTTAGCACGAGGTCCCCAATATGCATGTTTTAAGATGTGTGTGTGTGTGTGTGTGTGTGTGTATTTATGCAAGCTTGAAGGCAAAATATTGAAACTTCAGAAGATGTCCCCATGATACACATTTAGCACGGAGTCCCCAAGATGCATGTTTTAAGATGTGCGTGTGTGTTTGTTTGTGTGTATGTATTTATATGTCCCCGTGATGCACATTAGCTTAAAGTGTGTTAAAGGTCCCCATATATCACAGAACTGAAAGTGTGTTCTAAATACCTACTATGTAACAAAATGGTATATTGGACTACATCAGGATGTTGTAATACTAGTAACATTATCTTACATGAGTTATTTCGAACTCGCTTTTATCCAAAGCAACTTCCAATAAGTGCATTCAACATTGATAGTCAAGTGCACTACTTTCACATGCCTAACTCTTTTAAATATTCAATGAATCTTATTCTAAACAGATGTTGAATGACATGCCTGCAACAGGGGGTGGAGACTCCCCCACAGACACACATGGCTCCAGCAGTTGCCAAGACATCCACTTCCATTGAAAAGGTAAATGGGGAGAGCACACCTTACAAGGATGTTGTGTAATGTCCTAATGTCTAGTATGACTGTCCGTTCTCTCACACACTCACTCGGTATAATGATGTAAATTTAACAACATAGCCGCAGCCAACTGGTGGTGTTTTTTCCTTTACTGTGGCTTATCAGACTTAACATTATGGTAATGTTTCGGGCCGGGCCAAGTCTTGGGTTGGACCAGTTCGGGTCCAGGCTTTATTGTCAGGCCCGTTGAGAACTCTAACAGCATGTATGTCCCCGTGACGCACATTAGCCTAATGTAAAGGGCATTAAAAGTCTAAATATTGTAGATCACATAATAGGCAGAATAATTGAAACATCAGAAGACGACCCCATGATGCACATTAGCACGGGGTCCCCAATATGCATGTTTTAAGATGTGTATGTGTGTGTGTGTATTTATGCAAGCTTGAAGGCAAAATAATTTAAACTTCAGAAGACGTCCCCGTGATGCACATTTAGCACGGAGTCCCCAAGATGCATGTTTTAAGATGTGTGTGTGTGTTGGTTTGTGTGTGTATTTATATGTCCCCGTGATGCACATTAGCTTAAAGTGTGTTAAATGTCCCCATATATCACAAAACTGAAAGTGTGTTCTAAATACCTACAATCTATCTACTATTTAGTATGACTGTCCGTTCTCTCACACACTCACTCGGTATAATTATTTCAATTTAACAACATAGCTGCAGCCAACTGGTGGTGTTTTTTCCTTTACTGGGGCTTATCAGACTTAACATTATAGTAATGTTTCGGGCCGGGCTAAGCCTTGGGTTTGACCAGTTCGGGTCCAGGCTTTAATTGTCAGGCCCGTTGAGAACTCTAACAGCATGTATGTCCCCGTGACGCACATTAGCCTAAAGTAAAGGGCATTAAAAGTCTAAATATTGTAGATCACATAATAGGCAGAATAATTGAAACATCAGAAGACGACCCCATGATGCACATTAGCACGGGGTCCCCAATATGCATGTTTTAAGATGTGTGTGTGTGTGTATTTATGCAAGCTTGAAGGCAAAATATTGAAACTTCAGAAGACGTCCCCATGATGCACATTTAGCACGGAGTCCCCAAGATGCATGTTTTAAGATGTGTGTGTGTTTGTTTGTGTGTGTGTATTTATATGTCCCCGTGATGCACATTAGCTTAAAGTGTGTTAAATGTCCCCATATATCACAGAACTGAAAGTGTGTTCTAAATACCTACTATGTAACAAAATGGTATATTGGACTACATCAGGATGTTGTAATACTAGTAACATTATCTTACATGAGTTATTTCGAACTCGCTTTTATCCAAAGCAACTTCCAATAAGTGCATTCAACATTGATAGTCAAGTGCACTACTTTCACATGCCTAACTCTTTTAAATATTCAATGAATCTTATTCTAAACAGATGTTGAATGGCATGCCTGCAACAGGGGTTGGAGACTCCCCCACAGACACACATGGCTCCAGCAGTTGCCAAGACATCCACTTCCATTGAAAAGGTAAATGGGGAGAGCACACCTTACAATGATGTTGTGTAATGTCCTAATGTCTAGTATGACTGTCCGTTCTCTCACACACTCACTCGGTATAATGATGTAAATTTAACAACATAGCCGCAGCCAACTGGTGGTGTTTTTTCCTTTACTGGGGCTTATCAGACTTAACATTATGGTAATGTTTCGGGCCGGGCCAAGCCTTGGGTTGGACCAGTTCGGGTCCAGGCTTTATTGTCAGGCCCGTTGAGAACTCTAACAGCATGTATGTCCCCGTGACGCACATTAGCCTAATGTAAAGGGCATTAAAAGTCTAAATATTGTAGATCACATAATAGGCAGAATAATTGAAACATCAGAAGACTACCCCATGATGCACATTAGCACGGGGTACCCAATATGCATGTTTTAAGATGTGTGTGTGTATTTATGCAAGCTTGAAGGCAAAATAATTGAAACTTCAGAAGACGTCCCCATGATGCACATTTAGCACGGAGTCCCCAAGATGCATGTTTTAAGATATGTGTGTGTTCGTTTGTGTGTGTGTATTTATATGTCCCCGTGATGCACATTAGCTTAAAGTGTGTTAAATGTCCCCATATATCACAGAACTGAAAGTGTGTTCTAAATACCTACTATGTAACAAAATGGTATATTGGACTACATCAGGATGTTGTAATACTAGTAACATTATCTTACATGAGTTATTTCGAACTCGCTTTTATCCAAAGCAACTTCCAATAAGTGCATTCAACATTGATAGTCAAGTGCACTACTTTCACATGCCTAACTCTTTTAAATATTCAATGAATCTTATTCTAAACAGATGCTGAATGGCATGCCTGCAACAGGGGGTGGAGACTCCCCCACAGACACACATGGCTCCAGCAGTTGCCAAGACATCCACTTCCATTGAAAAGGTAAATGGGGAGAGCACACCTTACAAGGATGTTGTGTAATGTCCTAATGTCTAGTATGACTGTCCGTTCTCTCACACACTCACTCGGTATAATGATGTAAATTTAACAACATAGCCGAAGCCAACTGGTGGTGTTTTTTCCTTTACTGGGGCTTATCAGACTTAACATTATGGTAATGTTTCTGGCCGGGCCAAGCCTTGGGTTGGACCAGTTCGGGTCCAGGCTTTATTGTCAGGCCCGTTGAGAACTCTAACAGCATGTATGTCCCCGTGACGCACATTAGCCTAATGTAAAGGGCATTAAAAGTCTAAATATTGTAGATCACATAATAGGCAGAATAATTGAAACATCAGAAGACGACCCCATGATGCACATTAGCACGGGGTACCCAATATGCATGTTTTAAGATGTGTGTGTGTATTTATGCAAGCTTGAAGGCAAAATAATTGAAACTTCAGAAGACGTCCCCATGATGCACATTTAGCACGGAGTCCCCAAGATGCATGTTTTAAGATATGTGTGTGTTTGTTTGTGTGTGTGTATTTATATGTCCCCGTGATGCACATTAGCTTAAAGTGTGTTAAATGTCCCCATATATCACAGAACTGAAAGTGTGTTCTAAATACCTACTATGTAACAAAATGGTATATTGGACTACATCAGGATGTTGTAATACTAGTAACATTATCTTACATGAGTTATTTCGAACTCGCTTTTATCCAAAGCAACTTCCAATAAGTGCATTCAACATTGATAGTCAAGTGCACTACTTTCACATGCCTAACTCTTTTAAATATTCAATGAATCTTATTCTAAACAGATGTTGAATGGCATGCCTGCAACAGGGGGTGGAGACTCCCCCACAGACACACATGGCTCCAGCAGTTGCCAAGACATCCACTTCCATTGAAAAGGTAAATGGGGAGAGCACACCTTACAAGGATGTTGTGTAATGTCCTAATGTCTAGTATGACTGTCCGTTCTCTCACACACTCACTCGGTATAATGATGTAAATTTAACAACATAGCCGCAGCCAACTGGTGGTGTTTTTTCCTTTACTGGGGCTTATCAGACTTAACATTATGGTAATGTTTCTGGCCGGGCCAAGCCTTGGGTTGGACCAGTTCGGGTCCAGGCTTTATTGTCAGGCCCGTTGAGAACTCTAACAGCATGTATGTCCCCGTGACGCACATTAGCCTAATGTAAAGGGCATTAAAAGTCTAAATATTGTAGATCACATAATAGGCAGAATAATTGAAACATCAGAAGACGACCCCATGATGCACATTAGCACGGGGTACCCAATATGCATGTTTTAAGATGTGTGTGTGTATTTATGCAAGCTTGAAGGCAAAATAATTGAAACTTCAGAAGACGTCCCCATGATGCACATTTAGCACGGAGTCCCCAAGATGCATGTTTTAAGATATGTGTGTGTTTGTTTGTGTGTGTGTATTTATATGTCCCCGTGATGCACATTAGCTTAAAGTGTGTTAAATGTCCCCATATATCACAGAACTGAAAGTGTGTTCTAAATACCTACTATGTAACAAAATGGTATATTGGACTACATCAGGATGTTGTAATACTAGTAACATTATCTTACATGAGTTATTTCGAACTCGCTTTTATCCAAAGCAACTTCCAATAAGTGCATTCAACATTGATAGTCAAGTGCACTACTTTCACATGCCTAACTCTTTTAAATATTCAATGAATCTTATTCTAAACAGATGTTGAATGGCATGCCTGCAACAGGGGGTGGAGACTCCCCCACAGACACACATGGCTCCAGCAGTTGCCAAGACATCCACTTCCATTGAAAAGGTAAATGGGGAGAGCACACCTTACAAGGATGTTGTGTAATGTCCTAATGTCTAGTATGACTGTCCGTTCTCTCACACACTCACTCGGTATAATGATGTACATTTAACAACGTTGCCGCAGCCAACTGGTGGTGGTTTTTCCTTTACTGGGGCTTATCAGACTTAACATTATGGTAATGTTTCGGGCCGGGCCAAGCCTTGGGTTGGACCAGTTCGGGTCCAGGCTTTATTGTCAGGCCCGTTGAGAACTCTAACAGCATGTATGTCCCCGTGACGCACATTAGCCTAATGTAAAGGGCATTAAAAGTCTAAATATTGTAGATCACATAATAGGCAGAATAATTGAAACATCAGAAGACGTCCCCATGATGCACATTAGCACGGGGTACCCAATATGCATGTTTTAAGATGTGTGTGTGTATTTATGCAAGCTTGAAGGCAAAATAATTGAAACTTCAGAAGACGTCCCCATGATGCACATTTAGCACGGAGTCCCCAAGATGCATGTTTTAAGATGTGTGTTTGTTTGTTTGTGTGTGTGTTTTTATATGGCCCCGTGATGCACATTAGCTTAAAGTGTGTTAAATGTCCCCATATATCACAGAACTGAAAGTGTGTTCTAAATACCTACTATCTATCTACTATTTAGTATGACTTTTATTGGTTTGGGTTTTATTGGTGTGTATTTGTTAACCCCCTGCACTGCATGTTTTGTATCGATTTTATTCTTGTATTGCACAAGTTGTTTTTCGTGCTAGGCCTGTCCCCTTTCTTTCCCCAAATGTATTTGAGCTAATTATATACTTTTCACTTTATTATCTTATCTGCCTCACTGATGTATTGCCCTAACCTTTTAATATATACTGTGTAGTTATATATAAATAAAGTTGTTACATTTTCCACAAATGCCTCTCGTACATTGTTCCTGTTAAAGGGGAAGTTGGTCAAAGTTTACACTCTAGGGGTTCCTCCTGCCCCCTCAACAAGCGGGAGGTGGCGTAGTCAGGATATTAGTACCAATTTGTTCGCTTGTACAATTAAAATTGTTGTTCTACAATTTATGTGTCATTTATTTATGTCAACATTGTGCATTATCTATGTCAGGGTTGGGCAACTTTGATGATGGAGAGGGCCACTATATTTTCAGTCACTCCAGGGGGTCACAATGCATATACTGTCAAAAATAGCAGTCTACAAGCTCAAAATGTGTTGTGCTTTGATGCGTTTTGAGCTTGTAGATTGGCTATTTTTTAATTGGAAAACTGAATTATGTTTTAGCTATTTTTGAATTGGTTATGGTTTTGAATTATTATTATTATTATTTTCCCAAATGGATTCATATGGTATGTTACCTTAATAACTTAATTACAAATTCATTGGACATGAAAGAAGGCAATAACATTTTAATACTAGTATTAAGTCATTAAGGGCGTTTTACTAGTTAGTAATTACACTTGTTGCAAGGTCCCCATTAATCACATTAGAGCGGACCTTGTGTGAATTATTTAAATGATATTCAAATGAGGTCCCCATCAACCATGTTAACCAGATTTTTCACAAGTCCCCATATGGCATGGTCCAGCAATTACTTCATCAATTCTGATATTTAAAGTCGTGTATAAGCTTACAAAGCCATAGTTGTTATACCTGATTTTTTTCATAGCTGTATAACCTTTAGAAAGGGTGGTCCCCACGAGGGATGAAAAAAATGTTGGTCCCCACAAACCACAAAAACCAGTATGTGTGTGTGTGTGTGTGTGTGTGTGTGTGTGTGTGTGTGTGTGTGTGTGTGTGTGTGTGTGTGTGTGTGTGTGTGTGTGTGTGTGTGTGTGTACACTAGGCGTTCACGTGGCAACAGGCCTGATGTTAGGACTGGTCCAGCTCATTTCCTCTCCACATAGACTCATCATCTGGTGGGTGTGGGTTTGTGTGCATGCACATGTGCACATCATGCATGTGGGATGAGAGTCTATCTACATTTACAAACGCTGTATACACGTCCACACACGTTGCCAAAGCGTAATCACTAGGGTTTGCATGGGGTCAATGCTTTGTGGAAAACCCATGGCTCTCTTCTTCTTTTCCTTTCGGCTTTTCCCTCCAGGGGTCGCCACAGCGAATCATCTGCCTCCGTCTCACCCTGTCCTGTAACTCCTCTTCTCTCACATCAACTAACTTCATGTCCTCTTTCACTACATCCATAAATCTTCTCTTTGGTCTTGCTCCTCAGGCAGTTCCAACCTCAACATCCTTTTACCAATATACTCACCATCCCTCCTCTGTACGTGTCCAAACCATCTCAGTCTGGCCTCTCTGGCTTTATCTCCAAAACATCTGACATGCGCTGTCCCTCTGATGTACTCGTTCCTGGTCCTATCCATCCTTGTTACTTCTACTAGAGAACCTCAACATTTTAGTCTCTGCTACCTCCAGCTTTGCTTCCTATCTTCCTCAGTGTGATTGTCTCTAAACCATACAACATACTGTAGCTGGTCTCACCACTGTCACCACTGTCTTGTACACCTTCCCTTTCATTCTTGCTGATACCTGACACCTTCCCCACCCATTCCAACCTGCTTGCACTCGTTTCTTCACCTCTCTTCCACTCTCCATTGCTCTGAAATGTTGACCCTAAGTACTGAAAGTCCTCCACCTTCTTCACGTCTACTCCCTGTAACCTCACTGTTCCACTTGGGTTCCTCTCATTCACACACATGTATTCTGTCTTGCTGCGGCTGACCTTCATTCCTCTCCTTTCCAGGGCATATCTCCACCTCTCTAGAAAACCCATGGCTATTGTTGGACCACGGTTACTTACTGTATAATGTTTTACAATTACCAAATGACTTTGAGCAAAAGGCGAATGTGAATTTTCAATCCAAACAAAAACAAGAACAAAACGGCTTCAATTGATTTCCACCCAACATCTTGGTGTGGAGTATACAGTTTGTACTCATTGTTAATGTAACCGTGAGAGGTTCGTTTATAGCCTCTCAGAGTTACAAATGGATACAGTACATTACCACTGAGGATTTTACTGTGTATGACAAAAGGACCAGGGGAAAATAATTAGCTGTAAGACTGTTTGGCATGTGAACTGGGAACAAAAAAAACAAAACAAAAAAAAAAGATTGTTAGGGGCTCAAATATTTGAAGATGGGGAGTTCAGACAGTACAACTGTGCAATTAGCGGTTCCACCAATACAATTTCTGTGTATCAGCTGTCTCGTTTGTTATTCATATAGTCACGTAATGAAAGCGTATGCTTGCAGTGCTGTTGACATACCCGTGCTAGGCAGTGCATGGTCTCATTTATGGGGAGTAGAAAGACCTCTAATAACATTTAATGGCTTTTAATGCTCCTCTGGATGTTGTTGAGGTCATGTTGAGCATATTAAATCCGACCGCCCTTTCTCTTCAGTGGTTAGCATCCCTCTGCAATGACCCCCTCCCCCTCCCCATCTCTCTCTCTCTTTCTCTCTCTCTCTCTCCCCCTTTCTCGTGACGCCGTGGTGAAAGCTAAGAGTTGTGGGGCATTACTTTGACAATTAAAGAGGGATGTAAATCACAACTGGTATTACTGCAACATCTGCAGCAGCACGTGAGCCATATAGCGTCCCTGTAGTGTGTGGGCCGAATATTCAGCCAAAATAGCAGATCTACAAGCTCACAATGAGTCACGTTGCGATAACATTTGCTTTGTAAATCTGTTATTTTAGTTAAAGAGATTTGGTGTAGAGGGAAAAAGGAGGAGTCTCGTTGAGAGTATAGACTAGTATCTCTCTCTCTGTCTCTCTTTTCCTCTCTCTCTCTCTCACTCTATCTCACACACACACACACACACACACACACACACACACACACACACACACACACACACACACACACACACACACACACACACACACACACACACACACACATACACACACACACACCAAAACTCTACACAGCACCTCCCTGTCAACAGTGGTCAAACCCATTCTCCAGCCTGTCCTAAGGGATGCATAAATCTCCCACACTGTCCCACAGGCTGGTCTCTTTGTGTGGCTCCATGCACCCTGGTGCTCCCACGCTCCTCTGTGGGGTGCTGTGGGCAGTGTGGGGTGCTGTGGGGTAGGTTGTGGGATGCGGAGGAGGACACGCCATGATTTTGTTGAAATCTCCATATTTCAACTTAATGCCCTATACTTCGTCATTCAAGAAGAGTTTCACACAAAAGTAGTGAAAATAGCAGAACTCCAAGCTCACATCATTGGCTATTTTCACTATTTTAAAATGTTTGTTGTTGTATTTTGATTTTCAGATCCCATTGTTGATCCCTATATGACCAAAGTTTGCGGGCCCTGGGTAGGCAACCCGGCCTGGCCGAGACGTGCCCACAGGAGACACACGTGTCTACTCTTTATACTGATTTTGTTTGAGTGGATGTGCATTCTCTATTTTTTTTAAAAAGTGTTTTTTTATCTACACTTCTACAGTATAAACAGTATAACGAGGTCTGGTCAGCCGGAGCGCCTGATGGAGGGGAAAGGAACTAGTTCAAATAACGTGTTCGGTGTTCCTACCAGGAAACGCCCCTATGAAGTGATAAGAAGCAGCCTGCTCACTCCTCATGCATTGAAGTGAAGCATGAGCTCAGTTCAGGGCTCTCGCCAGGCTGGCAGAGGGAGAGTAGCGCCCTGGAGCAGCTTAAAGCTAAGTCATTTGCCAAAAATGGGTTAGAAAATCTGGTAACCCTTCATTTTACGGTACGGTAATTACCAGGTAACTACCAGGTAATTACCTGGTAATAATAGGTAAGTACCTGGTATTACCTGGTAACAACCAGGTAGTAGTTATAAATATTTACCCATTAATTACCTGGTAATTACATGGTAACTTCCAGATACATTACTCAGTAATTACTAATTACCCAGTATGTATAACTATTTACTGTATAATCTCCTGGTAATTATATGGAATTTACCATGGTAAATGACACACTGGTTGCCAGGTAATTACCAAGTATGTTCCTGGCAATTACCAGGTATTTATACGTTTTTACTATGTAATTACCAGCTAACTACCCGGTATTTATAAGTATTTACTCTGCAACCAGGCACGATACCCTGGTTGCAGGTACTATAGGTATGTAGGTACTATAGGTATACCAAGTATTTTCAACAACTACCAGGTATTTACTCTGCTACCAGGCAAGTTACCCAGTAGGTACTAGGTCATTACCAAGTATTTTCCTGACAACTACCAGGTAATAACATGGTAACTGTATTCACTGTGTGTTTACATGGGTACTACCCATGAAACACGTGGGTAGTAGCCTACCAGGAAATTACCAGTTGTTACTAGGTCATTTCCTGACAACTACCTCAGGTAAATGTAATTACCTGATAGGTACCCAGTAAGGAACAGTACAGTTCCTCCTTTCTTACTGGATACCTATCAGGTAATTACATGGTAGTTGTCAGGAAATTACCTGGTCATTTCCTGGTAGGCTACCCATGTGTTTACATGGGTAGTAGGCCTACCCATGTAAACACAGTGATTACAGTTACCATGTAATTACCTGGTAGTTGTCAGGAAAATTACCAGTTGTTACTAGGTAATTTCCTGACAACTACCTTACTGGATACCTGATAGGTATCCAGTAAGAAAGGAGGAACTGTACTGTGAAAGGAAGTGTGCTCTATTTCCATGATATTACCATGTACCTACCTGGTAATTGTAGATTATAATCCTCCCCATTACCCATCAGGGTGTATTTTGAACTTTGAACTTTGAACTTTGAATTTTGAACTGGCAATAACTGTTAATTACCAGGTATTTACTGTGTAAATTAACAGGTAAAACCTTGCAAGTTACCATGTAAGAAAGGTGGAACTGTACTGTGAAAGGAAGCGTGGTTTGTTTCCATAATATTACCCTGTACTTTCACTGTAACAAACCACACTTCCTTTCACAGTACAGTTCCACCTTTCTTACACGGTAACTTGCAAGGTTTTACCTGTTAATTTACACAGTAAATACCTGGTAATTAACAGTTATTGCCATGGGTAGTACCCATGTAAACATATTTTTTGTATTTTGAACTTTGAACTTTGAACTTTGAATTTTGAACTGGCAATAACTGTTAATTACCAAGTATTTACTGTGTAAATTAACAGGTAAAACCAAGCAAGTTACCGTGTAAGAAAGGTGGAACTGTACTGTGAAAGGAAGCGTGGTTTGTTTCCATAATATTACCCTGTACTTTCACTGTAACAAACCACGCTTCCTTTCACAGTACAGTTCCACCTTTCTTACACGGTAACTTGCAAGGTTTTACCTGTTAATTTACACAGTAAATACCTGGTAATTAACAGTTATTGCCATGGGTAGTACCCATGTAAACGTATTTTTTGTATTTTGAACTTTGAACTTTGAATTTTGAACTGGCAATAACTGTTAATTACCTAGTATTTACTGTGTAAATTAACAGGTAAAACCAAGCAAGTTACCGTGTAAGAAAGGTGGAACTGTACTGTGAAAGGAAGCGTGGTTTGTTTCCATAATATTACCCTGTACTTTCACTGTAACAAACCACGCTTCCTTTCACAGTACAATTCCACCTTTCTTACACGGTAACTTGCTTGGTTTTACCTGTTCATTTACACAGTAAATACCTGGTAATTAACAGTTATTGCCAGTTCAAAATTCAAAGTTCAAAGTTCAAAGTTCAAAATACACCCTGATGGGTAATGGGGAGGATTATAATCTACAATTACCAGGTAGGTACATGGTAATATCATGGAAATAGAGCACACTTCCTTTCACAGTACAGTTCCTCCTTTCTTACTGGATACCTATCAGGTAATTACATGGTAGTTGTCAGGAAATTACCTGGTCATTTCCTGGTAGGCTACCCATGTGTTTACATGGGTAGTAGGCCTACCCATGTAAACACAGTGATTACAGTTACCATGTAATTACCTGGTAGTTGTCAGGAAAATTACCAGTTGTTACTAGGTAATTTCCTGACAACTACCTTACTGGATACCTGATAGGTATCCAGTAAGAAAGGAGGAACTGTACTGTGAAAGGAAGTGTGCTCTATTTCCATGATATTACCATGTACCTACCTGGTAATTGTAGATTATAATCCTCCCCATTACCCATCAGGGTGTATTTTGAACTTTGAACTTTGAACTTTGAATTTTGAACTGGCAATAACTGTTAATTACCAGGTATTTACTGTGTAAATTAACAGGTAAAACCTTGCAAGTTACCATGTAAGAAAGGTGGAACTGTACTGTGAAAGGAAGCGTGGTTTGTTTCCATAATATTACCCTGTACTTTCACTGTAAGGCCCGATTCATACTCCTATTTTAGAGCCGAATAAAAGTCGGTTCGGCTCTGTAGAGCCTACAATGTGACGTCATTTGAGGTTCGGGGGGGCGGGTACCGTCCTGAAGTCGGCTCTTCGGTGCTGCTGAAAATTTCTGACGAGCAGAAATCATTTCGGCACTACAGCGCCGAAACAGCGGTAAAATAGGAGTATGAATCGGCCCTAACAAACCACACTTCCTTTCACAGTACAGTTCCACCTTTCTTACACGGTAACTTGCAAGGTTTTACCTGTTAATTTACACAGTAAATACCTGGTAATTAACAGTTATTGCCATGGGTAGTACCCATGTAAACATATTTTTTGTATTTTGAACTTTGAACTTTGAACTTTGAATTTTGAACTGGCAATAACTGTTAATTACCAAGTATTTACTGTGTAAATTAACAGGTAAAACCAAGCAAGTTACCGTGTAAGAAAGGTGGAACTGTACTGTGAAAGGAAGCGTGGTTTGTTTCCATAATATTACCCTGTACTTTCACTGTAACAAACCACGCTTCCTTTCACAGTACAGTTCCACCTTTCTTACACGGTAACTTGCAAGGTTTTACCTGTTAATTTACACAGTAAATACCTGGTAATTAACAGTTATTGCCATGGGTAGTACCCATGTAAACGTATTTTTTGTATTTTGAACTTTGAACTTTGAACTTTGAATTTTGAACTGGCAATAACTGTTAATTACCTAGTATTTACTGTGTAAATTAACAGGTAAAACCAAGCAAGTTACCGTGTAAGAAAGGTGGAACTGTACTGTGAAAGGAAGCGTGGTTTGTTTCCATAATATTACCCTGTACTTTCACTGTAACAAACCACGCTTCCTTTCACAGTACAATTCCACCTTTCTTACACGGTAACTTGCTTGGTTTTACCTGTTCATTTACACAGTAAATACCTGGTAATTAACAGTTATTGCCAGTTCAAAATTCAAAGTTCAAAGTTCAAAGTTCAAAATACACCCTGATGGGTAATGGGGAGGATTATAATCTACAATTACCAGGTAGGTACATGGTAATATCATGGAAATAGAGCACACTTCCTTTCACAGTACAGTTCCTCCTTTCTTACTGGATACCTATCAGGTAATTACATGGTAGTTGTCAGGAAATTACCTAGTAACAATTGGTAATTTTCCTGACAACTACCAAGTAATTACATGGTAACTGTAATCACTGTGTTTACATGGGGTACTACCCATGTAAACGCATGGGTAGCCTACCAGGAAATGACCAGTTGTTACTAGGTAATTTCCTGACAACAACCATGTAATTACCTGATAGGTATCCAGTAAGAAAGGAGGAACTGTACTGTTCCTTACTGGGTACCTATCAGGTAATTACATGGTAGTTGTCAGGAAATTACCTAGTAACAACTGGTAATTTCCTGGTAGGCTACTACCCACGTGTTTCATGGGTAGTACCCATGTAAACACAGTGAATACAGTTACCATGTTATTACCTGGTAGTTGTCAGGAAAATACTTGGTAATGACCTAGTACCTACTGGGTAACTTGACTGGTAGCAGAGTAAATACCTGGTAGTTGTTGAAAATACTTGGTATACCTATAGTACCTACATACCTATAGTACCTGCAACCAGGGTATCGTGCCTGGTTGCAGAGTAAATACTTATAAATACCAGCTAGTTAGCTGGTAATTACATAGTAAAAACGTATAAATACCTGGTAATTGTCAGGAACATACTTGGTAATTACCTGGCAACCAGTGTGTCATTTACCATGGTAAATTCCATATAATTACCAGGAGATTATACAGTAAATAGTTATACATACTGGGTAATACTTGGTAATTACATAGTAATTACTGAGTAATCTGAAAGTTACCATGTAATTACCAGGTAATTAATGGGTAAATACTTATAACTACTACCTGGTTGTTACCAGGTAATACCAGGTACTTACCTATTATTAACCTATACCTATTATAGTTACCTGGTAATTACCGTACCGTAAAATGAAGGGTTACCGAAAATCTTGGGATAAAAAAAAGGAAAGAAAAAGAAAATACATGATAAAATGTAAAATGTTTAAGAAAAATAAAAAATAAAAAAAAAGAATCATGACTCTTACTGTGAAAATCACCCTGTATTTCTCCACACACTTATGTTATGAGAAATAGCTGCATGACTAAAGATAAGTGATTGGAAGGAAACTGCAGACCTGTTTTGTTTTGTAACCTATCTGCCCACACGCTGCCCTCTGCACAAACTTGGCAGTAATTGCATTAAACACAGTTATCATTTTACACGAGGTGAAGGAACCATGAGCTGATGGCCAAAGCCAAACCTATACAGAACACTCTCCCTTTACACAGTATTAACTTAGTCCTCATTAAATCCATGACAATACACACATGTGGGCTACTGTATCAGATTTCAGAGTTTGTTCCACTTGAAATGAGCGGCCAGAACCTCCATTATGTGCATTGTATCGATTGTATAAGTCTCCCACACATGTGCGCACTCATACAGTATCTGTGTGTCGGTGGCACAGTCGGTAGTGCTGTCGCCTCACAGCTAGAAGGTCATGGGTTCGATTCCCGCTGGGGACGCTGTGGGCACTGGGGGCGTGTTTCCTCCTCCGCGTCATCAGTGCCCATACCCGAGGTGGGGTTGGCGAAAGGGCCTTTCTGTGTGGAGTTTGCATGTTCTCCCCGTGTCCCCTAGGGTAGGTACCCTCACAAAAACATGCAGTAATCCTGGTCTCTAAAACTACCTCCCCCTGGCCAGCCATGGAGGGGAAAGGAACTGGTCGGAATAACGTGTTCCTTCCACACGCTACGTCCGGCCAGGGATATTCCCCCCTGTCAGGTGAAAAGAAGCAGCTTGGACTCCTCATGCATAGAAGGAGGCATGAGGTCAGTCCGCTGCCTCCCCAGGTTGGCAGAGGAAGTGTAGCGCTCAGGATTACATTAGATAATTGGCACTGGGTGAAAAACCTGGGTTGCAAAATCGTGGGATAAAAATTATAAATTAAAAACAAATATACAGTATCTGTATGTGTGAGTCAGAAAGGGTCTATTTGGTTGCATTTGTACTCTCAGAGGTGAATTAACACTCAGATTTTACAGTGTCATTGTATCCTGTAGTAGCAGTATGTGCAATCCACAGAAATACTTTCACCTTCTAATTCATTTTTTCATTGATCATTCAAGTTTAATTTTAAACAGATAAGATCTTTTATTTATGTCACTTTTCAGCTGCCAGTTTTGCTGAGTGCAGTTGATAATATATATAAATAGGCTACTGGCGTGACTTAATTGAGGGCAGGAGGAAGGTGAGGTGAGGAGGAAATGAGAGTGGTGGTGGTTCGACGGCGTTTGCGGTGACTCAGCAGTGTGAGGATGATGGTGGTCTGGTCAGGAGCCGTAAGTCTGCCAAGCGCTGAAAGACAACACCGGTGAGAAAGCCACTCTGGCACGGTGCGAGGGACCCTGCGGACCACCCACCTCTTCTCACACTCATTGGTATTTTTAGCCACCATACGAAAGAAATATAGCCTACCATAGACTGGATTCTTGATCTTTATGCTGCTTTCTGTATGTACGTACTACGTACTGTACTTGATGTACTGTATATTTAATACAGATTTACATTAAATAGGTAGATAGGGAAGGATCTCAATAACTCTGATACTCTCAGATCTGTAAACACCCTGAAGGAACCCTGAGGGTCCCGAGACCCCACTTAGGAGCCACTGTCAATTAATGTACATCAGGTTTCTGAGCTAATCAACTGTATAGCAGCACATATGATGTACGACACAATCATGCATTGATATAGAACAAAAACTGCTCTCAGTTGGTGAGACTAAGGAATCTGTTCTGGTACTTGATTTAAAAGATGCATTCAGTACAATTGTATGACATCCTCATGATGAATCACCCCAATAAGAGCTGTGTTGTTCTCTCAGAATGTGTTCTGAATTCATATGTATGAAATGTTTTCATTAGCCTTGGAAAGCATATGTGTCAGATAAATATGCCATAATCTTTGGTGTTGCACAAGAGCTGCCTTAGGCCTTGCTCTACTCGAACTATTTGGCTCATCACCTATAGCGGAAACTATTATGTTGCTTCCGCGCTAGGTGATGAGCCAAATGATGCCTTCAGCTCTCTGACCGCTTCTCTGTCTGCAGTCAATAAATGGATGAGTAATAACTTTCTAGAGTTTAATTAGGATAAGACAGACATGTTTTTTTTGTTGGCCCTAGGGGAAAAAGGATAAAAGACTTGGCAGCCAGAAGTAACAAGCTTGGGTCTTAGACTCTGTTTAGTTTTAAGTTTTAAGCCCCATATAAATAAAACGACCAACACGGCATTCTCGCAACTCAGTAGGAGTACTCCTAACTCAGCATGGTGCTGAAAACGGATTCATGGTTTTATCTCAAGTCGTCTGGACACTTTTGGAGAATCTTCCTAAAAATCAGGGACCAAAAAGAGGCCATTGAAATGTTGCAACATATTCGGAACTCTACTGCTGTTAACCAAACTAAAGAAATAAATAAAGAACACATCATGCTCCAGCCCCTTGTTTCTTCCAGAATCAATTTGAAAGTCTCATACTTGTTTTTAAAGATTTACCAGGTTAGGGTGGTCGGCCTACATCACAAACTCCCTCTTGTTTTATGTTCCTTCTGGAGCCCATGGATGCTCTACTGCAGGCCTAGTGTTAGATAAGCATAACGCCACCCAAAAGAAAACTGTAGAAGAAGCTTTATTCAATTATTCTCCAAATTCATGGAACACCTTAGATTAGAAAGGTGGGCTCTGTTGAAATATTGAAATTACACTTAAAAAATATATTTTAAACCTAACCTTAGTCAAAATGTATGTTTCATTTACGGTATCTTTTTAAAGTTTTATTTATAGTCCTTGTCGTTTATTGGTGTTGTCCTAGCAACCGCTCAGCAACCACCTGTTTGGCCCCATCAACACCATGAGTGGTTCTCAACCTGTGGGTCGCATCCCCCAGGAGGGTCCCTCCGTGGGTGGGTCCTCACGGGGTGCGGGATGGGGGCGGGCAAACATTGTGAAAATAGCCGATCTACAATCAACTATTTTCAGCTGTGGTACCAAGTCAAACTAAATCAAACTAAGCCTCACCTCCTACAATTCCAAAGTGCTTGGCAAGGTCAGTTTAAGATTCTTTTTGGGGGTCACAGCCTGAAAAGGTTGAGAACCATTGTGTTACATGACAGCAACCACCTACAGTACCAACACCCCAAATGATTGTCTGCTATAACTCCTAGTTTTATATACAGTATACTGTTATTACAGATGCACATAAGTATAATGTGCCCACTGTCTTTATGGACCTACATACAAACAAACATGCACACATGCCAATAATAGTATAAGAAACACACACACACACACACACACACACACACACACACACACACATTCTTTCCTATCATTCTCACCCGAATTTCCAAACAACATAACATGGCCTGTCCATGACACACTCCTCCCTCCATGTATTTCTCTCCTCAGCTCAACCTTATGGGACTTCCCCTCGTCTCTTTCCCCCTCTCTGTTCTCCTCTTGGTCGCCCCGGAACCTGGTCCAGGTTGATCATACATCAGCCCTGCACATTATGGAAGCCTCCAGCCACCCACACAGTCTCTCCACCCTCTTCACCATGCCATTATCCATTGCTCATAGGTCATTTTGCATCACTTTAGACAACGTTATTTATATGATTTAGATATGAGGCGGTAGATATTTTTCTCTAAATGCTACCAAGTATGCTACCAACATTGACTTGCACGGTTCATATACTCTCTCCTCCTTCAAATGGGAAAATAGTTAACATTTCACTGTAATTTGATTTATATGCACTTGGGTGTCAGTGGGGGAAAATCTCACCAAAGACAATTTTATTGTCCAACACGTAGCCATGACCTCCAGTAACTCAAAGTACATTTTTCTGATCAACCATATAAAGGCTCAAAGCCCAAAGGCTCAAAGGCTAGTAATCATTGTCCTATACTTCAACAGTTAGGCTTTTTTGTCACAAGCAGACACAAAGCTGGGAACGATGGCATCTGTTTCTATCCTTTGTGGCCACTGTAGCTATTGGACGGCAAGAAGCACTTAACCTGTCTGCCTCAGTAAACATACAAATGTTCTCTCTGCGGACCTTAGCACAGCAACAGGAAGCTAGGAGTCAGCCTGAGGTCTATGGCTCATCAAATAAACTATATTTTGACATCATTACTCATTGTAATAGAGTGCCAAATGCTAAAATGCTAAAATGGTGTTCACTAGTAAAGACCACACCTTCAAAAGGATAAAGAGATGAGGGGGGGGGGGGGGGGGGGGGGTGAGAAAGGATGAGGGGTCATGACGATGGAGGGATGCAGGGCGAGGCCCAAGAGGATGATGGAAAGAAGGGAAGAGGGGAAGGAGGAATGGGGGACGAAGGAGGACACAAGGGATGGTAGTTTTGTCTTCAAAGCATTCATGTTAAAAGTGTGAAAATGTGGTCTTCAGATTAACACTTACTAAATCCATGGGGTTTGACACAACATGGTGAATGTCATTTACTGTACATTCACCGGTCAATCAGTAAGTACTGTATAATCTGGGGCGTTGTTGAGTGATACAAAATTAAGTGCTCTCCCAATAGGGGTGCTAGTGGTTAAGTGGTGAAAGACACATGCATAAAGGCGGTGAATGAATGAGTGTTGTCGTCGTGGGAATCCCCAATGTGTTTGTGTGTGCGTGAGGGGATCAGTGTTGGTGACACTTGTTGTTCCTTTCTTCCGCCCAGCAGTTCTCCTATACTCCTCCAACCCCCTCCTCCTCCTCCTCATTGGCTACATCCAAGCAGTTCTCCTATACTCCTCCAACCCCCTCCTCCTCCTCCTCATTGGCTACATCCCAGCAAGGCCGTGGGAAGCTCCCCCTGTCTGGAAAAAAACAAACAAAAACAAAGCAAACACATTAAGAAAGAAGAAATCTTTAATTCAACTGTTTATATTTTTAGATTGAGATGAAGTGGGAGACAGCTGGCTCGTGTTATATGCGTTTCAGTTCTTGTCACCCATCTTATCTCCCCCACAGTCCATCTCGTTGCCTCTCTCCATCCATCACATGGTCTCACTCTTTAGCACTTCATATTTATGCCTAATGCTACAAGTATACTGTATAAAACGGGCTTTTGTTGCTATTTGCTTAGGCTATAACCCCTCTGTTCCTTTACCTGCATGTCCATTCCATCCACATCACTGTACAGCAGTGGTTCCCAAACCTTTCAGGGCGAGACCCAAAAGAGAGATTAGACGTTTGCCCAGGGTCTATTTTCACTACTTATTTGATGTATTTATTTATGTAAAAAACTCATTTGAAATCTTTTTATATATATATATATATAGTCGTGACCCATACAATTTTGGGATGTGTACGGCACAGTACCGTATGCTCCTCCTGAGCTCTGCATGGATCTGGGAGCCAACTGCTAACCACTGGTGTAAACTTTACACTGTAAAGTAACTGAGTACATTTGCTTAAGTACTGTACTTAAGTACAATTTTTAGGTATTTGTACTTTACTTGAGTAATTCCAATATCCATTACTTTAACTTTTACTCCACTACATTTCAGATCAAAATACTGTACTTTTACTCCACTACAGTTATTTGAAAACTTTAGTTACTAGTTACTTTGTAGATTTTTATTATTATTACAAAACATGCATTAACCACTTTAGCCATATATGCATTTTGGCCATTTGAAAATAGCCAATCTACAAGCTCACAATTCATCGCAATGTGGCGCATTGTGATACTGTAGATCTGCTATTTTCAAAAGATCTTTATACATTTGAAAATGTGTAAGTTCAGTGTAAGCTAATACAGAAATTATACACATCTGACTTATCTTTTTTGTACAGTATACTGGCAATTACTGTTGTATATTATTTACAGTTGTATTAGTTTTATCAGGTTTTTGTGTAGCCATAGTGCATAGTCCTTCACTATATTTACCTTTTGCATGCGGTGGAAAAGGCCAGAATCTTTTCTTGGGATATAGACATTCTTTCTTTTTCTTAAATGGGATATTTTGACGGATCAAAATAGCAACATCCCTGGCTTTCAAGGAAAATGTTGATTGGAAAGCCTGTGAAATCCAATTACACGCTTAAAGAAAAGATTTACATCGGTGCCCAAGTTGACTCAGTCCAAAGCTGATGCAAAGTGACATCTGACGACAATGACAATTAACACCAGCTCGCTGCAACATTGACTACCAGGGAGTACTGCGTTCTCTCACTTAGTACAGTATGCTATTCTATTTAAAGAAACTTAGAACTCCTTTGTCTTTTCCCCCTCTCTTTCATTTACTGCCATACACCAAAACAAAGGTTTTAACGTGTAAAAATGCTCAAGATTGCAAGTCCATATCTGCATCTGCAAATCAACCTTTTATTATGAGCTGAGAAAATAGAGACAACTGATCGGTGTGTTTTGAGCTTGATGTGATTCCTCCAGGGTTTACTGATGTGATGCCTGATTTATAACGTGGTAAGTGCCATGTTGTCTCGAACCGAGAACAGCCGATCTACAAGCTCACTGCAGGGCGCCGTGCAAGTGTATAAATCAGGCTTGAGTAATCAGCAATGGGGAAAGCGTGGGTGTCGGGGGGGAGGGATGGACAACATCTCTAAGGGAGTATACTGTAGTTTGGAGAGCGGCAGGGGAGAAAAGAGGGGGAATGGCAGGATGGAGAGAGCTCAGCGATTGAGCGAAGGCGAGGGATTAAAGGGGAAGAGAAGAGAGCTAGAATTCCGGCCCTGCAGGCCCCCTTGAGCAAACACTGAGCAAGTATGTGAGCGTGTGCAGGGGCGCTGAGGTGAAACTGAACCGTAAGAATGATAGAGGGATGGATGGAGGTATGAAAAGAAAGTAATGAAAGTTCCCCCCTGGCCCCTCTCTCTCTCTCTCTCTCTCTCTCACACAAACACATGCGCGCGCACACACACACACACACACACACACACACACACACACACACACACACACACACACACACACACACACACACACACACACACACACACACAAACAAATACACAAACGAATACACACAAACACAGTGCCACACGCCTGCTCTCAGTAGGCCACACGCAACCACATGCTGAGACCACATGTGCTGAAGGGCTCCAGAATTCAAACCATCCACCTACACACACAAACTTGCACACATATACATTCATCCACTCACGCGCAGCAAAAGACTCACAAATACCTCATCCACAAACATGAAAGCCTGCACCTAAATACACACACAGATGGCCAAACTCAACAGGGACAATCAGCCCCAATCCAGCCTCGCACCCCTGAAATGATTACATAAACACACACACACACACACAAGCCAGAAACCTCGGAAGAGGACGATGAGGGGATTTCCAACCTGATGCTCAACAGCTGCGGGACGGCGCCCTGTGAGCCGGGCCGATCTGACGCACAATGATGACCTCATGAAATGGGAGCAACTATCAAAACAAGCCACACACGACCAGGAGCTAACACCAGGACTGCATTTTGAATTTGGAAAAGACACACACAAAGCAACAGGCTTTGTACTTTGCAACTGAAGAAGAGACAAAGTGGGAGGGGGGGGGGGGTGTATTAGAAACCCATGACACAGCTTCAGGATTGCTTCTGACTGTGTATGCGTGCGCACATGCACGTGTGTGTGTGTGTGTGTGTGTGTGTGTGTGTGTGTGTGTGTGTGTGTGTGTGTGTGTGTGTGTGTGTGTGTGTGTGTGTGTGCACGCAGATCAAATGCCCTCCCTTCCAAAACACACCACATTATTCTAACACAGCTGTGTCATTGCCAAGTGGCTGAGGAAGAAGACAACTGTCAGTGTGTGATGAAGATCCCCAGCACTAGACACATTGAATTTTAGACCTCCGTCCTGCCTCGCCATTATACCCTCACCCACCCCCCACATTCCTTTTCCAGACTTTCCCAGGTCAATTAAGGGAATTGCAAGTTGCGAAACAGGAATTATTAGTGAATTGGGAGAGGGTGGAAAGTAAATGGCATCTCCCCCATTGGCCTTTAATTCCTGATTGCTGAGCTGTTTTCCCTGCTGTTGGCGATAAGTGATTCTCAACTCTCCCATCGGCAGGAAAGCTTTCACCAGAATGGGAGAGTTCATAAATTGGTGGGTCCACGTCCAAGGGGTGCAGGGGGAGGTAAAGGTCACAATATAAATCATACAGTAGAGAGAGAGAGAGAGAGAGAGAGAGAGAGAGAGAGAGAGAGAGAGAGAGAGAGAGAGAGAGAGAGAGAGAGAGACTCTACAAAGAGGAATCCCTGTTGAGTTTTAGAAGCAGTGTTGTTGAACTGAAGAAGTGTGTTGAGACCTGAGTGTTTAATAGGAATGAGAGTGTTTAATAGTAGCCCACTGGGCTACTGAGGTGATGAAGTAAAAGGTGAGAACTAGAAAGAGAAAATGATGGGACTGAGTAGGAGAACATTTTGACTTTAGCTCAGAAATGAGTGTTATCTGGGCCGTGGCTCGGCGGTCCAGGCACCTCGGTCGGTGGTCCGGGTCTGGCAGTGTGCCGCGGGTTCGACTCCCGATCCCGACGGCCTTTGCTGCATGTCACTCCCCCATCTCTCTCCCCATTTCCTGTCAGCCTACTGTCTGTCCCTCTATAAAAATAAATAAAAAAATAAAGGCGAAAGCCACAAAAAAACATTAAAAAAAGAAATGAGTGTTATGGGGGTCATGATGGAGGCTAAGGGGAGAGGACTGGAGTTATGAATAACTCCATGTTGCTCTGTGGAGCTGCTGGGCACTGCAGCCCCTAGAGGAGGAGTATGGAATGATGAGCGGACAAATAGGGACAATAGAAAGAAATTAATGTTTGCTGCTCTTCTTCGCTTCAGTGACATTATGAAAGTCAATTATCCACCACGAGGAAGGCCAGTGTAGAAATCTTCTCTCATTATGCTTATGCATCTGGCCAGTCCCCTTTGCATTGTCTCCACCAGGCCGAAGGCATGGGGAGAGAGTATGTTTTGCACTCCGTCCGTGTGTGTGTGTGTGTGTGTGTGTGTGTGTGTGTGTGTGTGTGTGTGTGTGTGTGTGTGTGTGTGTGTGTGTGTGTGTGTGTGTGTGTGTGTGTGTGTGTTTGTGTGTGTGTGTGTGTCCGTCCTTCCGTCCGTCCGTTACCAGCTAATCTCCGGCACCGTTAACCCGGTCGATGCCAAACTTTGCACACACACTCCCTGGATGCCAACGATGAACCTCTGCCCCACATTTTCCAGAACGGCCTGTTATAGCGGCCTGTTCACATTTTTACCTAAAACTGCACCGATCTGCGTGAAACGTTGCATGCACACTCCCTAGAGGCCAAGGACAAACCTTTGACCTGCATTTCCAGCATCTGCCTTTTATAGCGCCACAAGGAGGTCGACTTTTGTAAAACACATTTTTTGATATTACTCCTCCAGATTCTGTCCAAACATCTCACAAGTCGTTACACAGTATCTCTATGGTCATGTGCTCAAGTCGGATCTGTCCGATATTTCATATTCCATCCTAATTGGCTATAATTGGCTTTCACAGTTTGCAAGATTGCCCCGTTTTGAACAAAAGCCTCAAATCATGAACGCAGCATGCAATTTACGTGATTTACGGGAATATATCCCACCCTTTTCACATTGGCCTGTTATAGCGCCACCAACAGGTTGATTTTTGCAAAACACATTTTTGGAACAAAATGCCTCAAATCATCCAATTGCCATCAAAGGCGTATGAAGAAATGGCACGAGGGGGGCACAGGTTTCATCTTTTATGAGCCAGTACTCTTTGGACTTACTCAACACTTTTCTGTCAAAAGAAATCTCTTCCTTATTATTGTGTTTCACAATCTTTGCGCACAAAGATTGTGAAACACAGCAGGAGTCATTTTCTTTTCTGTCAAAAGAGATTTCTTTTGACAGAAAAGTGTCGAAAGCTGCCAAAAACACATGTTATGTGTCCACCTCCGGCACAAGTTGGATGCCTCTCGTGCAGCTCAACCCCCTCAGCTCTGCTCAACACGGTAGAACAGTACATGAAGTTGATATATTCCATTGTTCATAAATATATCATCAAGTAATCAACATATAAAATTCACATTGTGTGAAGTGAGGTGCACCTCACTTCTTTAAACAAACGTCGTACTCTGTTTAAAGTGCTCTAAACCAACATTAAAAAGTCCAAACTTTGCTGCCACATGGCGACACGTGGGTGCTTTTTTATATCAATAAAAGTCCATAGACTTAGCTGCCATATGACGTAATGTCAGAAATTTCTTTTTTGCGCTGCCCCTGTGCATAAATTGATTTCCCAGCTATAATAATCCCTCTTCCCCTCTGTAGACATTTTTAAATCTCAACTCAAGACTCACCTCTTCACTCTTGCTTTTAATTGAGTTTTAATATCTGCGTTCCTACTCTGTCCTGACTGATTTGCTGCATGTTGTGTTTTTATTTATTTTTTCTCTATGTTTTTATACTTTTATTTTGTTCTTTGCCATTGTTATCATTTTAACTACTTGACTGTGTTTTATTGTATTCTATTTTTGTGTCCTGCCCTGTGAAGCACTTTGAGCTGCATTTATGTATGAAAGGTGCTATACAAATAAAGTTTATTATTATTATTATTTTAACTTGAATATATTTTTTCTACATGTTGAATAAACTTGACACTTTTGTTACATCAGCCTCTGGTTCTGTTCATTCTGAACCCATACCTTAAATTGTGCACTATAGAGCGTCGCAGTCCTAGCCTGGTTAATAAACCAGACCGAATCAGCCGTTGGCAAAAAAAAATTGCCTACCAGCCGATTACGGTCTGGCGAGGCTCAGTAGCACGCCTCTTTCCTACAACCGAGAACAGGTCGGACCAATCGGGACACGGTATGCAATATGGGCGGGCTTTGGTACAGTGACGTTCAATGCTTGAGACTTTTGACTGACAGTAGCTCTGACCAATTGCGTCAAAGAGAAAATGTTTGAACCCGCCCCCCGGGAAATGAAATCCAAGTGGAGCCAGCCCAGACTAATATACCGCGACAGTGTTGTGTGATATTAGTCTGGCTTATTAGCCAGGCTATCGCAGTCCTGCCCCCTTTCATGACGACGCCAGGCCCAGGAAATAATTCCCAATGCATTTTTCCCATAGACATTTCAAAACGTATTTATTTAAAGACCTAGTTATAAGCGTCGTACAAACCCAACTCGAGTTGTGACAAATCATGACAACAAACACAATATTTTGGACCAAACAAATAATTACAAAGAAGAAAAACAACAAAAAAAGTGTTGTAACCTGCCGTTTTCTTCTTCTTTCTAATTATTTGTTCGGCCCGAACAAATAATTAGAAATAAATGTTGTCATGATTTGTCACGACAAGAGTTGGCTTTATACGAGGCTTAAAAGGTCTTTAAATAAATACTTTTTGAAATGAACAGAGAATCATTTCCTGGGCCCTGGTAGGGGACTGCGACGCTCTATACAGGCCCGGCGGGAGCAGACAACGGTGTTGGGGTCATTTGCATAAGTAGAGGGGTCAGCCACACATTTGCATACCTATGGGCGCTCGGTCTGTGCACAGCGGTATGTTCTGCGTTACTGAGTGGCGTGCGCCCTTCGAAAAAAAGATCTTGACTAGGGGGTCAAGGTGGTTCGTTTAAGGGTTCAATGACGTCATTTTGAACTTGTTCATTTCTGGCATGTGTGAACGTCACTCCCTCACAGTTCACTTCGTTCAAGAGTGTGTCAGATTTCCATAGAGCCTTCCAGGCAAAAACCCAGCTAAAACACACCATAAACAGGCCTTAATATGTAGCGGGTGAAACAACAATATGTTCCGACACCAAATGAACGTAATCTCTCTCTGCTGTGCACTTTCTGGTGCGCGCAGCACAACTCGATGTGTGTGTGTTCTCACTCGCGCTGATCCATGCAGCAGACACAGAACATGTCCCCACCCATAAAAACACTGAGGTAAACGTGTTGTTTGATTTAACATAACGTGCTGCCCATAACTAGTGCTGTGTGTACATCCAACAAAACATCTCCCAACTGCCCAAGGCAGACTGCGTTTTGCTGTGCCTTGGCTGCTGGATGCAAGGGGCATGGGCTACTTGCCTTCCCAAGTAAGCCTGCCTGCCTTATATTTCATCGTATGGCGTGTTACATGCTGAAAATAGCTGCTCTACAAGCTCACAACGTGTTGCATCAATACGCTATGAGCTTGTATTTTCAGCACACGGAAATATACAGGATGTGAGTCTGTGAATCCGGATGTATAGCTGCTATAGTAGCCTATAGCTCGCAGCAACGTATTAAAAAAAGAGCTTTTAGACTTAGTTCACATTTTTGAATTATGAATTATGAACTGAACTACCGGTAGTTCATTTTTTAATTTGTGAACTTTGAACTTGTTCATGTACTGTAGAAAGTGAACTTTCCCAACACTAGTTAATGCTATTGTTAATGTGTTTGTAGGATCCCTCACTCCTATTTGTGGCATTTCTGGCATAGTAATTTTATTATATAGCCCTGCATCTACATCTCTCTCTCTCTCTCTCTCTCTCTCTCCCTCTCTCCACTGAACAGATGTCTGCCTAGGAGGTCCGTGCAGCAGTCATTTTACTGACTTCACACTGAGAAACACTTCTCATAGGACCCGTCAGACATATTAACTGTTACTGCATCTGTTATTTCCTCCCATGATGATGATTGTACATCTGCTCTTGGCGGTCTGAGGAGTACGTTGTAGAATAGATTGAACGACAATTGACAACTCTGCACTTCCCTCACCGACACCGGGTAGACAACCCGGATTGGAGGAGCACACTTTTCTAGTTGGAATATGCAACATATATCACATAGTGATGGTATATATGTGTGGTATATGTGTGTTTTTCATCAGAATCCCAACTTCACAGTCTGCATATGTGTATGCAGACTGTATATTGTATTGGCTTTAACCAATACAATATGATTGGTTGAATCTGCATTCAACAACCAAAATATGTTGGCTCAATACTTGCACATGCATGCAAAGTTTCAATAAAAACAATTTATTTCCCTGGCTGGCAATGCCAGTAAATGCAGCCGCAGGCCCAAAAGATTATCATTACTGTCAAATACAAATACTCCATGGAAAAATAAATGGTATAGTCGCGCTAGGATTCCCTGACTGATGGTGTGGGAGGAGGGTTAAGTCAGAACACAGAATGTGTGTTGTTGTTGTTGTTGTGCCTCACCTTTGTTGGTACAGCGTGATTTCTTTCTACGTCCGTGATTAGACATGGTAACGCCCCGCCTGCCTCTGAGGTGGTGGAAAGCCTGGGTGAGGCGAGGTTACATGCTGGATAGTCTGCCGCGAGGTTTTCTTTTCGCAGATAAGTAAGCATGGGATGGGGCCGAGGCTACGAGATTACTCCGTGGTGGGAAATAAATAAATAATACAAGTACGATATAATACAAGAGAATGAGAATGAATTGGTACAGTATGCAGCCATTCTGTGTGAACTGTCGAAGTTCAGTGTGTTCCACTCTGGTTCCTTTGTAAAGTGTCATTCATTCTGAGCACTATAACTAGAACGATATTGTTCACCATTGTATTTTTTTATAGTTGGTCTGAACTCTGCCATCCACTTGAGTTAGAATGATTTTTAAAACTATATTTGTATAGTTATAGTGCTCAGTGTGAATGGCCCTTAAACATGTCCCTCTGCCAAGAATTTTAACAAAGTGTAGCAACCGTCACGTTTGGTCCGTGTTTGACATTGATAGTTCCTTAATCTAATATTGCTGAAACTCTACACCTCAGTTTAAGCAGTGGTATGACCCTCTATATATTCACTCAGCCAACAATTGGCAGAGAGCAGCTCGGGGTCTGGTGGTCATCTGACATCTGCTAGGTGTACTCCGCCAGTGGCCCTTGTCAAGTTCAAGCCAATCGCTGTACATTTCAATTTTAAACAGGAGAAGGGGAAATACCATAGAAGTAGAATAGACAGTGATTTACAGATACAAACCCATTATATAGGTAGGTACATAATGTATACATTAGGCCCACAAAATGAAAACACATGTGCCTATGTGCACTGTAGCATGAAATTGTAGGTTTTCAAGTGTGCCTTCAAGCAACAACAAACAAAATATGCATAAAAGGGGTGGTCATGAACCCCACTGACAAAGGTATATAATCTGTATCTCATGGCTTGTTCATCATTTATCTGAAATGCGACTTATTTTACTGTCTGGCATTTATGTTTGCTGGTTCACAGGAGCAGATATGCCATTCAACAGATTACAACATTAATGTTTCAAATTCTGTAGTTGTTAATTTCCCCCGAATTTTGTACAAGAATTGCAAAAATCCACTACTGAAAAACAAGTTTTTTCTTGTCTGCCACAGTCACACCCAGTAAACAGAGACATCCATGAGAACTCTTTCATTTGACAATGGTAACCAGGAACCTTCAAATGCACCACATGTACCATTGCCTATTGCGTTGAATTATAAACTTAACTATTAACTATTAAACTTAATGCTTTATCCCCCAGCACTTTGTTGAATTATTGCCTTCACCATAAACATCCAAAAATGGATGTATTCCATCTTGCAAAGTGCATTGATGATGAGGATGAATTCATTTGTTATATTCAATTAATTAAAAGAGTTCTGCCACTGTACAGTAGACATTCAAGCTGCCTATAAGGCAGATTTTATTTTAGCAATGCGTAAATCTTTCAAGACTTTGAAGCCATTTATGCTATAACTATAGGCCAAGTTTGAACTGTTTGTGAGATGGTGCAACCGACCTGGATATTAAAATTAAACTGGAGCAATGGATGGGCTAGGCAGCCCATCTGTCCAAATGTACTGAGCTCATGGCACATACAGTACCAAGCTAGAACTCCATTGTCTGTCTTATAGAGACTTATAGCACATACAGTTATTTTCTTCTCTCTTGTATATTTCTCACATCATATACTGCCAACATTTGTCTGTTACCGCTCCACTTATCTCCTCCATCTTCCCATGCAGTCATTATCAACAAACACTCCAGATCTAAACGAATACTGACTGTACAGAAGTATATTATTCTGTTTCCCCAGTGAGACTGTGTGTCTGTGTCCTAAGGATGTTGACCCTAAGTAGTAATGCATTCTCCAGACTGGGTATTATCGTCAATGTGCTGTGAAACCACTGGCTAAAGACAATAATGGGCCTCTCACAAGCTTCCACAAAAACCACTTTCATCACGGCGAGGAACAACTTAAATGGCAACTATAAAGCTTTGGTGTGGAAAACTGTTCATACACACAAAATAAATAAGTGCCATATGTTTCATCCGTTCATACCTCACAAGCAGCATGTTTTCCGCTGGAGAGGCCTCCTTCGCATTGGTGTCTCACTTGGATCGATACTTGGGTCCTTCTCTCTTTGCATTCCTCTGGTTCACATAATTCATGAATACAACATCCACTTCCATTGTTACACAGACATCTCCCGCAGCTTTATATCACGATAAACATAACATAATCTAACCACATGAACCCTAGCATAAATTTTGCTAGGGTTGCCATAAGATAATAGGCGAAAACATTCAGTGAAATAGCAAGATCTACAAGCTCACAATAATGCGTTAATGCGACGTGTTCCCCTCAACCCGTTAATTGTGGTCAACAATTTATCATCGCACATGAGAGATGTTCTCATGCGGCATGATAAATTGTTGACTACAATTATGGAGACAAAACGGAGTTGAGGGAAACGTTAAAAAAGACAATGATGTGCTTTCCAGTTTTCCAGAAAGAGTGATGGCTGTGCAGAGGATGACTGATGGAGCGGGAGGAAGTGCAGAAAGTGCTGAAAGGCTGGGAAGGACGGAGTGACTGTGATAATGTCTGGAGGGGATGTGTGTTGTCTGTGGATTCTGGGATAGAGTTATACTTCATGAACTGCCATTACTCCATATCTTTACATCTTTACCAATAGGCCTGAGTCGTACATAAACTCAGCAACAAAAGTTCGGAAACTTAACTTTGGTCCATTATTTCTCCACTTTAATAATACCAATTGGTATTGTATTTTATATCATTTTAATCGTTGATTAGTCATTTAGTTGGCAAGCACTGCAGGTGTTGTTCTGCACCCAGAATAGGCAACCTACACTACAAGCTACAAGCAAGTCTTGAGCTTGTAGATTGTAGACTGGGTGCACAACACCAGAATCTGCCTTTAATTTGAGTTGTCCAGCTTTAAAGATGTGCCTGCTGCTACAATTTGTGTTTACTGAGGCACGATTATTAAAATATATATAAAACCTTCCTTATTGCTCAACAATACAGAACCATCTGCACTGCAGCCGCAAACCACATTGTTCCATGTACGGTACAGCATTTATATAAGAGAAAACATCTTTCCAACAAATTTGTACTATTGTGCGCCACTGCATTCCTGCTGTCCCCCTGCTTCTACTTCAAACATGTCAGTTTGCCCCGTTTCGGATCACACACACACACGCACACGCACACACACACACACACACACACACACACACACACACACACACACACACACACACACACACACACACACACACACACACACACACACACACACACACACACACACACACACGTACTAAAATAGCGACTTTGAGAGCTGTTTCAGCATACAATGTAAGTCAATGAGGAGCATATTTTGAATTATCAATTTCTAATCACTGGAGCAATGTCTTTTAATTTCTTGTCCACATTTGGAGTTACATCACGGAAAGGTAACTTCACAACCCAAACCTCTACAAAAGTAGCCTCGGAAACCCAGACGTTTTTTTTTTTTTTTTTTTTTTTAAATGTTTTTTTTGTGGCTTTCGCCTTTATTTTATAGAGGGACAGACAGTAGGCTCACATGAAATGGGGAGAGAGATGGGGGGGAAGACATCCGAACGTCAAACCCGCGGCACACTGCCAGACTGGATTGCCAGCCAAGGTGCCTGGACCACTGACGTTTTTATTTACTACAAAAGTGGTCTTACCCTTTAAACTTAAATGATGGAGAGTTGGTAACCAAATGGATGGACCCTTGATTTTTAACTCTTGAGGGCGTAACATGAACTTTGGTTTCATTTTACGCTCTCAAGAGTTAAATTATTGTTAAACATCTGCATTACTTAATTTACAAGAAGTCTACTCTACACAATTATAGAATGTAAAATAATTGTTATTTTCAACAACTACCACATCAATACAGCATGGAATTGTGGACATCTTATTCAATGACAATACAATATTCTAAGATCATCTAGATATCATCAAATGGTGGTCCGTGGCTTAAATGCACAATAAATAATGGACCTTTCTTGACATTAAAGGTTGAAAACCACTGCCCTGGGCCTAGAAAGTAGTACTAGAATTGGTAGACACTCCCTGAGCACTAAGCAGGCTTCAAGCGCGCTCTTTAAAACCTCCGGTAGCCACGCCCCCCTCCACTTGCACACACCTGCTGCAAACAGACAGACAGGAGCTCTCCTTAACTTGTGTTTGGAAATAAACAACTTATAATGTAACTTTACACCTCATGGAAGTTGAGTGGAGTAGTCTGAGTTGTTAGGAAGTGAAAACAGCTCAGTCACAAGTTGTGTGACAGTTTGAAAAATAAGTTATTCTTCATAACAAACTGCTTAGTCGATTTGTTTTTATTCTGCAGGTGAGTTAACTACCTATGGCTAATATGCTAAGCGTGCGTGTGTGTGTGTGCGTGCGTGCGTGCGCGTGTGTGCGTGTGTGTGTGAGAGAGAGAGACGGGGGATTAAACATAAAGGTGGTTGAAGTGCGGCCATAGCGGCGCGGTCTTGATACCGGAAGGTTCCCAGTTCGAATCAGCCGTCCGACACGTTAAAATTACCACCGTTGAAGTGCCCTTGAACAAGGCATTGAACCACTACGATGAAATGTGTTCTATGAGCAGGGCCTGGCTGGAAACAAGTTCTTGAGCTTAGCCCAGATACCCTGGGTAAATATAGATTTCATTTCATTTCATTTCATTTCAATGTTTTGTTTGGGGTGACACAGCACCAAATCCTTGCATAAAAACTGTTTACCAATGATTGAATTGAATTGAAAGTGAACAATGTGTTACAATCAGAATTGCACATCTAGATTTCTAGCTCTCAATTTATTCCAATGTCCAAAGTCCCCACAGCTTCCTTCCTAAAATGTATTATTCATCCGATATAAAACTAACATTATGTATATGTACAACTACGTATACTAGGCTGTGTTGTGAGTGACAGGATATAGGCTATACTGTATGTGAATGCTCCCTAGGAAATTGTCTCCTACGGACAATATTCATATACTGCAGCCTAGCCTACTAGGTTGTATGTTGTAACCTAGCCGCAATTTGCAACTCTAGATTTTTTTATAATGTGATGAATCTAGAGTTGCAATACCCTCCATTGACTCCCCACTCATCCAATTGCGTTTGCGATCTGCTTGTCTTAAACGACGTTAAACTCACCAACATTGCAGCTGTAGTCCAAGCTTGAATTATCCTCTTTCAATCTGCCGAGCTTGTTTTACATAAAAATCCACCGTAGACATGTTATGAGCTACTTTATGTCAAGACATCCTCTGCAGGTGATTCTTTTTCTAAGTGTTGCAGCTTGGAAGCACTCGTTTTCTATAACGGGTCGCGCTGCTGCCTCCTGCATTATGAGCAAATTCGAAACATTCGTACGCAGGGCCGTTCAGTGACTTACGACGAGTGCTTCCAAACTCCAGCACTTAGAAAAAGAATCACTTGCACAGAATTTCTTGACTTTCTTGAAAGTAGCTCATAACATGTCTACGGTGGATTTTTATGTAAAACAAGCTCGGCAGATTGAAAGAGGATAATTCAAGCTTGGACTAGTGAGTTTAACGTCGTTTAAGACAAGCAGATCGCAAACGCAATTGGATGAGTGGGGAGTCAATGGAGGGTATTGCAACTCTAGATTCATCCCATTATAAAAAAATCTAGAGTTGCAAATTGAGGCTAGTTGTAACCGGAAGGAAGGATGCAGTATTCGTATACAGGCTATGTATGTGCTTCTACTCAAAGCTTATGGTGTCTCTCTGAACCTGCTCCACAGGTACATGAGCCAGGGTGATGACCCCAGACACCCAAGCTCAACTTCTTCTCAGCCCTGAGTCCATTCTCCTGTGACATGTTGTGAATGCTGGACCCTAGAGCCTGCGCTAAATCCCTGACCCGTGCACTACACCAGAATGCTATGCGCAGTACTAAACATCCAAGGCTGAGTGAGAAGATGGCAGCCAGGAGAATGAGGCTGGTCGGTGCCATTGATACTGGGAGGAAAGTACTGGCCAGCTAGCCAGTACTACTACATCGGGAGGGTGGAGATGACAGGAACTGATTATGAACTGATCATGAACTCATGAACTCAGACATGAACTATCTCTCTATCCATGGGTTCCAAGTATAAGTAGAAGACGACTCAAGGTAGGAACTTTGTTTTTTGCTTCTTTGCTGCTGCTGCTGCTTGTGATGTATGCTGTGTGTTTACTAGTGTGATTCAAGCTGGTGTACTATAGAGCGGGGTGATCGGTTTATTTTTCAAACACAGTTCTTATATGAGGCGATCTAAAATCCCCCTATGGAGATTACAATGCAAATAAAAAGTACACAAACCTGTGGACTGACGCCCTCTACTGACAGTGACGTCAGGACTTCGGTGCTCTATTACTGTCATTTTAGGACCCAATGACTGGGTAGCAATGAAACTTATTCGGTAACTGTTTCTGGCTCTGGAATTGAATGCTGAATCTACAGTTAGTATGTTGAGTTTTATCTGCCGTTGAAGGTATGCGAGTTGTAACAGGGAACAGTATGTGTATGTTGATCACTTCAATAATGAGTGAATTTGCTATTTCTTTTTGGTTCGAGCTAGAGGTTTTGGGCTTTGACAGTCAATTTAAGACTGATAAACAGTACGTTATATATGTGTTCTGTTGTGGTTGCTGAAATTTGTTGTGAGTTATTGTGACAGGGTGGCTTTATTGGTTCATGACTGGCATGGTGGAAAAGAATGTCTCTATGTAGGCTCTTTCTTTCTTTCTTTCTTTCTTTCTTTCTTTCTTTCTTTCTTTGGGTGTCCCGTTTGGTCCATTGTTTTTTAAAACGAAGTGGGCACAGAAGAGAACTGAGGATAGAACTGACCTATGCATAGGGGCAGCGGTGGCCGAACGGATTGCGGAGCGGTCTTGATACCGGAAGGTCGCCAGTTCGAATCAGCGGTCCGACACGTTAAAATTACCACCGCTGAAGTGCCCTTGAGCAAGGCATTGAACCACTACCATGAAATGTTCTATGAGCAGGGCCTGGCTGGAAACAAGTTCTTGAGCTTAGCCCAGATACCCTGGGTAAATATAGTAACTTTGCTTTAACTTTGCTTTGTATAGCAGCACTATGCGACATGCATATTTCATGTTTTATTTAAATATCTGTCATGTTTGGTGTTCAACGCGGTTAGCATTTTACCCTCACAGACAGACAGTCTTCTGTCGTGTGCTACATAAGACTTTAACCAGATTCTGTAGTCTGTCATAAATTAGCATACCTCTTAGCAAGCTGTCATTAAAAAATTATAAGAAAACAAATCAAGGCTTTCCTGCATAAATGTTTAATTGTTCGTTTGTTCTACCAGGAAGGCCTAGACATCTATTTTACAACAGACATCTGGCCAAGATAGCAGACATATAAAAGCAAAACGCAAATAAAAATCACGCCATATTAAAATTCAACATTATATTTAAAAAGAAAATCCATAATAAAACATTTAAAAACATCTATTGAAACTGTGGCCTCCCAGGGAAAACAACCACATGACTCCATGACCACATCCTTCATGATCCTTTATGATGCCCTTAAATTCATGCATATTCAGATATAACTGTAAATGTCTGATGTGTCTAATGTGTCTAATGGGAAACCAGGAAACCTGTGGCTAGATAATCCGTGAAGCAGTCCTCCCACTGTGAAAAAGATAAAAATTATATCAATCACTCATAACGGCATTAAAAGGTTTGTGAGTGCCTGTGGTTGTGTTGTATGTAGCTAAACACAAAGCTTTTAGTATACTGTGCATAATTATTGTATAATGTCCATTATATTTTATAGTTGTGGAGATGAGGAGCTGATTGTTTAGGCTACGTCTGTTTCCACATCGTAGATATTACCACTCCAGTTTTTCATTCCAGTGCAGTTTGCAATAAATAGAACTGTTATTACTTGGTTGCTTTTTTATCATAAAAAAGTGCCAACTCTAAACATTAATCGTGTTTTTGTGGCCGTAATTATACAGTAGGACTGGGTCGTTAGCAGTGTCAGCAAAGTGTGATGTTTGGTGGACCACCAATGTATTACTTCATTGTACTGTACTGTACTGTACTGTACTGTACTGTACTGTACTGTACTGTACTGTACTGTACTGTACTGTACTGTACTGTAGTGCTGCACGATTCTTCCTCCACAAGAATTGAGATCATGATTCTCACACGATTATATATTTTTCCATAAAAACATTTATTACAAACAAAAACACAAGAGTAAATAAAATGAATTGGACAGCTAACTAGTGCTGCACGATTCTTTACGATTCTTCACAAAATGAGATATCATAGGTTTCTGACTCTGAATCTAGATCTCGATCATTACCTGTGAATGTGCCCACCAGAGGGTGCTGAAAACACAGACGCAGACAAACCAAAAACAAGCTTGGGATGAAACACAGACACAAATGAAAGATGATGTACTCACCTAGGCAGTACACCGATGCTCTGATGTTGAGACTGATGGTATACAGAATTTCCATTGCCTGCTAATTTTATAGCCAATGTTGCACTATACTAGTGCATAGATACACAGGCACCCACACACACACACACACACACACACACACACACACACACACACACACACACACACACACACACACACGTGCGTGCGTGTAACTACATACCTCGTGGATAAGGTTCATTCCTTGTTTTGGAGTTGCCAGCCGACTAAGACAGAACATTTGCCAGCCACTTATCCACCTCCCAGCCTTTATGAAATGACTTCAGTCCTGTCCCTGTCTCCCTCCGTCTATAAAGCCATCTATCAAGTCTCATTCATCTATTCCTTCCCTTTACCCACCACCCTCTCTTTCCTTCCTTTCATCAGTCCCTCCATACATCATCCACTCTTCCATCCATCCGTGCTCGCTTCTTTCACTCATCCATCCACACATGTAAGTGCTTGAACTGTTTTCTGTTGTGTTTCTATTTCATACAGACTTGTGTGCGTTTCTCACACTGATGTGCTGCCAGCTGTGATGAAGGGTGAGAAATAAAATGGATGAAAAGGGGAACTGTCATCATGTTTTTCTTCTACTCTTGTATCCCAAATATGTCGTCTCTTGCTCAAACATAATTATAACCAGAGGCAGTTATAACAGGGGAGGTCTACAATGGGTTATGGATGATCGCTGTTCAATGCTAAGAAAGCAGAGCTGTCTGCATGGTCTCTAAAATAATATAATATAGCCCTTCGTACCTTTTTGCAGGCCATTTTGTTTTTAACTCGGTATACCTTACAGTACCATGAGGGCAAACATATTAATCATGGGTGGCCTGTGAGATGATGAGAGAAATGACTCCAACCATTCTCTGCGGCCAGCTATACCAACCCAGAGAACAGATCTATTCATCAACCCCAAACACTCTACAAGGGAATGCCAAATTTTGTGTTATCGTCTAGTAATTTTAACCCAGAACATTTTTCTGTTTGTCCTAATTTGGGGAGCTGGATTGTTTTCTCAGCAGCCCAGAAGATAAAGCCAGACGTAGGGTCGGCTGGACGGGAGTGTGTGTGCATGGACTGGCTTGTCAGATTGATGTATCATAGCTCACTGTTCCAAGTATATCCGAGCCATGTCTGCTTGCCATTACATCCACTCTACTTTGTTTTCAGAGGTAAAAATAAGAAACATTGCCCCCACCTTTTACATTCCAAGTGCACAAACACAGAATACCACCACCACCCTTATTCTGTGTTAGAAAATTGTTTATTGTTACTTTAGCAAAATATATCAAACTAATATATTAACCATTTTCATCCTGTTATCCATGTTGTGCGCATAGGGATTAGGGAAGAACTAAAAAAAAGGAAGCTTATAGGGCTATTTTAACTATTTCTGGTGGAAAAAACACAAAAGCAGGCATTGCAGGTGTCAAGAGTATAACTTCCTATATGGTAGAAGAAAATACTGTAGATGGACTTTGCTCATGTATGGTTATTTACATGTTGTACTAAGCTGTTTATCAGTGTACACTGTACAGTGACTTTTGACTCATACCAGGCATGAGAAAACTGTGATAGTGTCTTCTTCCAGTGTCCTCATTCAACACGTGATAAACATCTTGAGCTGTCTCTGACAGTACAACGGAGTTTGGCAGAGACCAACATAAACTCTTTCTCTCTTTCCTTCCCTCTCTCTCACACACACACACACACACACACACACACACACACACACACACACACACACACACACACACACACACACACACACACAAGAAGATAGAGATCTGAAATGAGGAAGCAACAACTGGCTGTCCCTTGGGAAATGTTGCAGAAGTATAACTGTGTGTGTGTGTGTGTGTGTGTGTGTGTGGTGTGTGTGTGTGTGGTGTGTGGTGTGTGGGGTGTGCGCGCGTGCGCTGCCTGCCCGCCCGTGTGCTTGCCTGCCCGCCTGATGCATGCACAGTCTATGGTGTGTATGTGTGAGTGTGTGTGCTTGTGTTAACCAAAAGTCATTAGGAAACGTTCAAATCACTGTGAACAATATGTCTTCTCTTTCATTTCGTTCCCTCCGAAACAAAATAACAAAAAACACATTAAGCAAAAAAGTACATTTTCAGGAATAACAACAAAGAAATGCTGTCTTTGTCACGGTGTGGCACTGCGGAATGCTAACAGGGTAGCAGGAGCACAGCGGAAGGACCCAGGCAGGCAGCCTGGGGGCAGGGCAGGGGCACAGCAGGACACATCAGATAGACGGCCTGAGGGCAGGGTAAAGGCCGAGCAGGGATACCTCAAGCGGTCACCCTGGGGGCAGGGCAGAGGAGCGTAACCGAATTGTAGGCCGGCCGGAATGCATGACCGAAGAGCGGAGCAGGTCTGGAGAGGCGACTAGGAGGCAAGGCCAAAGGGTGGAGCAGCTCTGGAGGATATAGGCAGGAAGATGACCAAATGGGCGGAGTCATTCTGAAGGACAGCTAGGGGGACTTCCACCTCTGGCTTAGTCTCGCGTAGCCAGACAACTATTCCTTAGAGTCTGGAACTACACATAAGTAATCTGTTTGTCATCTCCGTTCACAAAAATATATTTCAAAATATCTTTAGAGCATATTTTTTTATTTCCATTTCTGCTAAGCAGCAAGCTATATAGAGCGCCGAAGTCCTGACGTCACTCGCCCATCCCCTCGATTCCCCTGGTTCACGGAAGTCATTTCTCTATGGAGAATAACATGGGGTCATCTTAAAATCGTTTCATATAAGCATTGTGGTCCAAAAATAAACAAGCTGTCTCTGCATTATTGTCTGGGAGGTGACTCTGTATCAGTCACTCACAGTCTGTTTCTAGCGAAAATGTCGAAGGACAATCAGAGGCAGGCCGGACGTAGAATAGATATACGCAGTCTGTATGACGGAAGCATTTAAAAATTCCGAGAGGCAACAGTCTGGCAACGCAAGACTACCTCCAGTATTGAGTTTGTGCTTGAAATGTATTGTAATTCTGCAAACTGTTAATAAATATTTCAATCAATCAAAAACAAAGCTAGGAACACGGCTACGTACAGGCAATGTTCGGCGAAGTGTTCTTTTGTAGAGGTAAAAAAAAATCACACATGTGTAAACTGAGCGGTGTAGGCTTCTCAACAACACCGCTAGCTGGCTGAGGTTATAGTTATACTGCTCAGTGTGAATGGCCCTTTGGCTGCTCAACAGTGTGTGACCCTGCAATCCCAATAAGCTGCAGGGGTCAATGAGTCGTACCCCAAACAGACATACATACGTACATACACACACGGCCAGTCTTTGGAGTGGTTAGGCACTGCTCAAAAAGGAGCTGACCATGCCAACTCAGTGAAAGAAACATGGCCACTGCAACAAGTAATGTGATGCGAACAAAAGCTGTGTCGTGATGTTTTTATGTACATTGTTCACATACCGGCTTAGACAATGCTTCATTTATTTTCCAATTTTGCTAACATATTATACATTGTTTGTTGTCATTTTTGTTTGCACCCGTTTGCAAAAACACAGATGGACACTCAGTCACACGGTTTACACAGCCACACCCCAGCAAGTGAGACACTCGCTCATTCTATGAGAGTTTCTCCAGACCTCCATTCCGTGTGTAGTGGAGTGAAATTGACTATATTGACTATATTCACACAGCGGCCATTTTGCTCTCATGTCATATTAGCGGGTGGGCAGAATTGCCACCCCAACTCACAAATAATAAGTTAATAGCAAAATGGCCGTCGTGTGAATTTGCTGAATTGGAGAGCTGGCCACGTGAGACTACGTAGGTAAACCTAGTTCCAGTGATACCAATAAAGGTTCCGTTCCATTTTTTTTTCAACAATGTATTTATTTTCCTTTTTTACACACAAATGACAATACAAATAAGGTTCTGTTCCATTTAGTGTAGCACTCTACCGACTGACCTACCCGGTCAGTGGCGGGCACGAGGGGAGAGTCAGACTGCTGTGACGGTCTCTTAATTGTCGATGTTGACAGCCCCATACTTAACAGACTTGTTTGTTTTTGTTAAAGTGTAGTTTTCAACATTCCAACTGTCAAAAGAATTCACTCAACACGTGAACAGCCATGTAAAACGTTTCATTATGAAAATACGCCAGCCTTTCTTACAGCATATACTATACTGTACTGTACATGACAAATATGGTGTCTGGCTGGGAGGCAATAAGTTAACTCTTTTCACCATGGCCCATTTCCTTAGCATGTTGGATAAGTGACACACTCATTTGTTTTTAAAGAGGACTGTGCCAGAGAACAAAGTGCAGAACGTGTATTTAATCACTGCTTTCACGCTGGCTTGGCAAAAATAAATACAAGATGATTGCCTTGCGAGGTTTTGCTGCTTTTTATAAAGAGGGCCTCATTTCAGTAGAGGAGGTGACGTGTTGACATGGTCTATATTGAGTACGTTTGTCTCTGACAAAAAAAAAAGAAAAACTGAAGAAAGATATGAGAGACAGATGAGGGGGATAGGTACTAGTGGAAGATCACAAAATAAAATCTTTCACAAATCCTTTATAAATCACTACTAGTGTCAGAACACGATCAGAGACTGGCCCTTCTTGCCAATTCGCTATCCGTACACCTGAAGTTGATCAGCGATTTTTGGCAGCACGTTCTGGCAGAGATGGGTTGTAAAAGGCAGGGAGCGGCTTTACAGATCAGCCCTTCTCATCTTGAATGAACGCAGTCGCAGACGTTTTGGCAGGAGAACGATGAGCTGCGTGTGCTGTTGGTAGAACAGAAGAATAATGGCGCTAGAAATTGTGTGTGTGTGTGTGTGTGTGTGTGTGTGTGTGTGTGTGTGTGTGTGTGTGTGTGTGTGCGTGTGTGCGTGTGTGCGTGTGTGCGTGTGTGCGTGTGTGCGTGCGTGCGTGCGTGCGTGCGTGCGTGCGTGCGCATGAGATCCCCCTCTCCCAGCGCGAGAAGGTGAATGTGTTCCTTTCCTCCAGAGTGAAGTAACATTCTGCTGTGCTGATGAGGCGTGACGTCGCCGACAGCAATGGGAGCTCAGCCTTCGTAATTAAACTACAACCACTGAACTTCATGTTGTTTTTTGCGTTCCCTTTATCACTCTGCCTCTACTGTGCTTTCACACATGCCCCCGCGGAGCCTGCATTTATCCGCTGAAAGGCACAAACATGATGTACACACACACGCGCGCATGTGTGCGTACAACACTCGCACGTGTGCGCACAACACTCGCTTGACATGCACAAACTCTCTTTTGTACAGGCAGGCAAGGCCCTGGGGGGGCCTTTTGAAGTGGGTGGCCTTGTGTGGTATCCTGTCAAAGGACAGGATGGGGGGCTGCCCCCTTCTTGCACTGCCTGTCTCATTCAGGCTGTCGGGGTCATGTGATGTCTGACCCGGGTGTTTGTCTTCGCAGGGTTTGACGGGGGCCTGACTTCGTCTCTCGGAACTGAAATCGATCTGCATCTCTGTAATCAGGGCACGGCAAATAAACCATGCTCACCTACCGCAACCTCACACACGCACACACATACACGCACGCACGCAAGCACGCACGCACGCACTCACGCACGCACGCACGCACGCACGCACACAGACACACAAACAAACCCAACACATGTAGGCTAGCGTTCTCATATAGCAAGGTTACTAGGTTCATATGGAACAATGGAAAATTATGGAATTCAAAAACTGCTCTGCTGGACTGCAGCGGTGATTGGACATTATACAGAAATGGGTTTTGTCATAATACATGTTAGTTTAGGTTATAGTTCTTAGTTTATAGTTCTTTATTCGAATGGTGAAGTAAATGGTAGCTTGGCCCCCAGTAGATCTGTAGGGACCATTTCAAGAGAAAATGATATCGCCTCACCTAAACGCTTGTGACATTCAAATCATGTAGTACAAAAACGCACGCACGCACGCAGGCAGGCACACACACAGGCTACTTGTGGGGACATTCGACCCTCAAAAATTTAGTAATACAAGTATGCACGCACACACGCACATGCACACAAGCATGAAGAAATCGGTGGTGTGAGTTTATTTCATGGAACAATCATCATGGAACTCCATGATGGTTTAGCATACAATGAGGCAGCCCTCTGCCTTCAGCCTCCTCAAGTCCCCTTCCTCTCACTCGCTCCCCCTTCCTCTCCTTCCAAATCAGAGACAGATGACATCTTTCCCCTTAGGCCTTAACAGTGGCTCATCTAGAAGGGAGCTGTTTATGTTTGCTGTTCACAAGGCTTGCACACACGTGCACACACGTGTGTGCACGTGTGTGTGCACACAAACAAAACTCCTCTTATCCTAAAACATGCAGTATGGTCACTGTTTTTGCTTGTTTGTGATCATATTTAGATGACTTTTCTTTTCTATATTAAAACACTTTGTGAAGAGCCCTTTTGAGGAAAAAAATGTGCAGATCAAGTATAGAACCCTGAGGGACCTATAGGGAAACTCCGTATACTGTAGGGTTTGAGTGGTTAAACTTTACAAATAAATGTGACTTAAGTTGACCTACAGAAAGCCCTTCTGCTTTACATTAAATGTGTGCATGTATGGAAACTGTGAAAAGGCTTCATGTGGAAAATAACAGGAGATTTATAATTATGAACTTGACAGGAACCATATGACACACAGGAACTGTGTAATCATTGTGGAATAAAACTTTCATTTCAGTGAATCTCTCAGGACTGAGCCATGGATCACGGTGTGTTGAGCTGAATCGGCTCATTCTTAAATCCATCATCCACAGCTCCTCCAAACACTCAATGGAAAACCGCTGCGCTCTCTCTCACTGGAGACAGCCCAGTTACTGTAGCTCTCTCTTTATTCACTGTCCTGAGTCCTGACCACCTTTTCATAGATTTAGGTTCTAATGTAATTACCTCTCTAACGTTTTGTGTGGGTGGGATCATCTGACAGTTCTACTGTACGATGTCAGCTGATTTTAGTCCTGTCCTGTTCGAGAGCATTGTCATCTGTAATTATTATTCACACACAACCACTGTACAAATAGGTTTGTCTGTATTTAATTTGCCATACATCTGTACAGCCCATAGGGACTGGGCTGAATTTTGGAACCAAGGAATATGGAAATATCTTATTTTTCCTTTGGGATTTTGTGCGTGTGAGACATCAGTTCTCCTTGGAGACCTGAAAAAGTGAAAAATACTGTGCATACAGCTCTTTGTCTCTCTGTGTGTGTCTGTGTGTGTGTGTGTGTGTCTCTCTCTCTATCTCTCTCTCTCTCTCGCTCTCTCCCTCTCCCTCTCCCTCTCTCTCTCTCTCTCTCTCTCTCTCTCTCTCTCTCTCTCTCTCTCTCTCTCTCTCTCTCTCTCTCTCTCTATCCCAGCCGCCTCTCTTTCTCCATCCCCTCTCTGTGCCATTTGGCTTGGAAGAGAAGGATGCCGGTGCGTTTGGTTTAGAATTATATACATACATCATGTGACAAGAATGTGCTATCCTTCCATCTTATCCGCTCCTTACCTGTTCCAGCTTCCTGTGTTTTCTCTGGCAGGAGCTCTCGGCTCTGGAAGCCTTTCCCCGGGTCTGTAACCACTAGCACATTAATTAGGACCTGCAGCGAAGTCTGATGGCCAGAAATGACGGCTGATCCACTCCCTGTAGCGTGGAGAAGTTGGATTGATCTGACAAGGCCAGGGAAGGCGAGTGAGAGAAAGAGAGAGAGAGACCTCTAACGTAATGCCCTCTGGGAGTTTGATTTCATCCCGCAGGTATTTTGGAAAGGAGAGAGAGAGAGAGAGGCAGGCTCCCGGGATAAGGCTCTCCTTTGTGTAAACTTTCCGTTGTACAGGGGGAAGAACAAGAGGAAAAAAAGGGGGGGGGAAAGAAAGAAATCATTCTTATTTGTGTTTTGGAATAGTGATAGGCGTTGTGTAGGAGAGTGTGGTAAGAGCAGGACATGGTTTTGATTAAACAGCATGAGAGATGCTGGACTCAGCAGCTCAGAGAGAACAGGGAGGGAGGGTTAGCAGAGTGTCTGTCTGCAGGTTCTCAACTGTGGCTCTCGCTCAGCTTTTAAGCCTCAGAAGACGAGGGAAGAAGTGGGAGAAAATGAAAGAGGCGGCGAAAGAGGGACATATGGGCCCATGCAGAGACAGAGACAGACAGAATGACGATCAGAGACATATGGGAGACCGAGACGAGAAGACATGAGTCAAACTTGGAGAATGTTCCATGTCGTGGAAGCCGATCAGTTGGCTTAAATAGTTGTTTAACTACGTTCCACCAAGTCTCAGATTGCATCTTGGGATGTGATTACAATAGTGGTTTTAATTAGACTGCCTTGTGCAACACCCTACGTTACTGTCTTGTTACTGTAGGGGTTCTCAACGTTTTTGGCCGGGGACCCCCGACCCCCAATATAAATTGACTGCTACAATAACCTTAAACCATTTTGGGCGGGAACCCCTTTTGGTGTTTTAAGCATTGTTATAATTTAGCTATTGAAAAATAGCAGATCTACAAGCTCATAGCGCGCCACCGAGTGGCGCGCTATGAGCTTGTAGGTCTGCTATTTTTGAAAAATCGTGAAAATAAAATTAAAAAAAGAAACTTAAAAAAAAAAAAAAAAAGTGAAAATAATTTGGGGACCCCCTAAAATAATTTGGCGACCCCCCGAAGGGTCGCGACCCACGGGTTGAGAACCCCTGTGTTACTGCATGGTCTGTCCACTTGCAGTGTCAATTTGTGACCCCTCATCCTATAATGAGTCCTCGTCTCATTGGAAGTCCCTCAAAATGTCAACCTGAGAGAAGATTAGCAGAAGAAAGTTTAAGAAACATGACGTATATCGGTTGGGCTGTTCATAGCAGCTTCCTGGGGAAGCCAGTTCTTAGCACTAGAGTCATTCTGGCAAATAAGGTGAAAACCAGACATTATGTATGAAACAGATTCACTCCAAACACCTCCACATCTGAATAAGGAGAAAGGTGGAAGAAAAGTATTAATTCTCTCATCATTGAAATCAGCTACTGTAATTTTTCATTATTTGAAATTAAGAGATTGACTGATTACTAGTCCAGTGTCTGTTCTGGCTGTGAAACTTTGATTTGTGCATGTGTATTATTCACCTTCATTGTTATTTTCGTATGTGCAATATGAATAGTGTACCTTTGTCTAATTCTAGGTCACTTTGTCAAAAATAGCTGATGTATAAGCTTGCAGATTGTATATTTTCGCCAAATGTTCATCCAAGAATGGGGACGCTATGGTTAGAGAATAGGGACTCTGTGGTTTATAGGATAATTCCTGTTTGACGGTGAAAATTACTGACAGCAAAAATCATACTGTTGACATTGGAGAAATGTATGAGTTAATGTTGCACTTGACTGAAGACGGATTAAGTGTTATGGGGGGTTGTTGGAGCGTCTTCCTTCTCACTGGATTGTTTGTCTTGCGGTCACTGTCAACTGTCCTGACTCCAGAGAAGAAATGGGAGATTTTCCACTAAGGTTTTCCATAGGCCTTGGATTAGGGTGTCTATGTGCTTGTGGTTTCATATTGTGTCAGATAGAACATACTTCTCTTTCTGCTTGCTTGTGATCATCAGTTTGTGTCGTGCAGTTTCTTCACTGTTTACCGAACCGGTATTATCCGGGTTTAACTTGTCCAAAATGAAAAATGTGCACTCAAAATTATGTGTCCCCATGTATCCCATGGCCAGGAATTCATAGAGTAGACATTCATATGCAACATAGGAATGAGACAAAGACAAAAGAAAACCATGTTCTATACCAGAGCAGTTGTTACCGTATATGCTTTTCTTCACAGACATTTGAGTCATTAGCCAGTAGTCCGTGATCATAGAGTATTAGTGTTAAAGTGTTTTGAATGTGGAGGCCTATAGGACAGTGTGTGTCATTTCCTTTTCTAATGATACATCTCCATTTCAAATAAAAATACTAATTGCTGCAGCTCACATTTAGTTGTTCAATTCGAAGCCTGTAATATAGAAGCAAGAGCATATGATCTATTCTACACAAACGCACATAAATGTGACTACTTTTATTAGGACTGTCATTGTGGATTATTATTTTCTTTCTTTCATGTCATATGAAAGCAGGGAATCATAGCAAAAATAATGTTGTTTTGATTAATTAGATTCAGGGAATTGTTTTTAAACTATTCACTATAACTTGACTTCGTGAACTTAAGTCAAGTTAAAACTCATTTGACACCATTTGAATGGCTTGCATGCACGCCCGCACGTGCAAACACCCTCACACATGTGAGCATGTATATAACACTTCAAACATTTCCTTGCTGATATCTCCCAGGCAATCCATTAGCTCACACACAAAGCTACCCAACACATCAGGGAGCCTTGTTAGTTCCCACTACTTATTCTCATATCCCCACACAGCGGGCCGGGCACCTCTACTAAGCTTTAATATAGTCTCCCACATGTGAGGATTTTAATATTCATTCACCCCAGACAGTGCAGAAACCCATATGATATCTAAGTGGGGGTGACATTGTTTTGATTAAACTGAAACGGGTAAGGGATGTTTGCTTTGTGTAAGTGTAAAAAGTCTGATTTATACTTTATTGTGAGACCGTGTGGCCTATACATTGAGAGAGAGAGAGAGAGAGAGAGCGAGAGAGAGAGAGAGAGAGCAATTGAGGAACAGAGAATGTGTGTACATACAAGTGTTTGAGCATTCTCTTTTTTCTTCACATGTGTGTTTGTTCTTCTCACAATGAGGGCATAGCTAGCCTGGTCTGACTGGTCTCCAAGGCAATATCATTACAACCATACTGTTTTGCACCTGCTAGCAGCGCTATAGGCGGATTGTTCCGTCATGCACAGTCTGGCCTGCACGGCCTCTGGGAGCAAGAAACATGATTAAATATTTCAACACACAATGTCATTTCAATAGACGGGACACAATGTCTTTTGTACTGAGAGGAAAGGGTGGTAATGGGAATAGCCATGAAGTGGAGGTCACTCGTTTATTTAAAAGCTCCCGGGAACCTGTCTTTGTGAAAGGAAATGGGCCGGAGCTTGTCTAGCAACAAACTTAGACGAGGCAAACGTGATGATGAAGTCATGGATGGAATTGTGCAGCCAAATCCTCTTTTAGTACATTTGTGACAGGATAATGTCATATTCAGCTCGTCCCTGCAGTCCTGTTTGGGACAGTACTTATATGCTAATTGCTAATAACATGTGCTGTTAATGTGTTGTCATTTCATGGTGTTGACAAGTAGTTTCTCCCCAAACTGTTTATACAGATGTTTAAGAAGTCATGAAAGAATGGGGCATTGTAGAGCTGTGGCCTGGGGTATTAAATTCACAAATGTACATTTAATGAGGGAGAGTAAAATGGTGCTCGATGTTCTGTAAAGTCTATATGAAAAATATGGTTTTGTTAGACGTCATTCTACTCTGAATGAAACCAAATTTCCCTCAGTATTTAAGTCGGTGCGCAATCGGGTGACGTTAACCTTATACTACTGTATAGTAATGACCGATGAACTAACATCCTGCAGTTTTCCATTTATTTAATTTCCCTTTACACTTCGGCTTTCTCAGTGTGCCAGCTTTAAGGAGGCCCGACCCTAATCTCCAGTCTACGGTGGTCAAATGCAGACATTGCAGAGTGTTAATTTGGGTCCATTTTTAGAGTGTAGGAAATATTGACTCTGGGGGTACGCCACAGAGAAAACCACACGCTTCCCACCAAATTAAAAACAAATAGGCCTTATGATGTTTGCATCCTCCCAGAAAGCCACATGGAAAATCCCAAGTGCATACATCAGCTTTAGATTGCATGGAACTGATCTGGTGTAGACCACTATACTGTATACTGTAGTGTATACATGAACTGCTAGTGAAGTCCAACTCACAAATCTCATTTCAGTCATTGCACTGCACTGACTGAATTATGAATTAATAACGTAAAACCGTGACTTACAAAATTAAACTAAAAAAGAAAAAAATAATTTGTACATTCGTATTCTGAAATTGGTCATTGTTCAAACCAGACGAATCTGCTAGTGCAAAAGAATATCTACGCATTGATATTATTCTGGCTATGCCAGGCTGGGTAAGTGGGTATGACCTGATTGTACTAACAGAGAAAGTAAACAAGGCTGATAAGAGTGCACCTGCATAGTAGTGTTCACATGGAAATGAGAAGAAAACACCTGCATCTCATATCATTGTCATAGATTCAGAATGCTTGCGCAGATGAGAGTGCAGTATGGTCAAGCAGATATGTGTCCTGTCAGTCCTAAGAAATATCGTAACAATTTGTATACTTGGATTGTAGTCGATCTCAAAAATGTAAGATTCACCAACATTCAGATCAGTGTCAGAGACTCCCATAGCCTTCTGAGGCAACTGGAAGGTTTACAGTCTATTTAATTTATTGTCTTTTTTTTATCTGATTACTTTCATTTTTTTCCCATTATATATTGTCATGATCTATATTGTATGAAATAAATCTACTAAAAGGATTTTAGTAGCAATTCCTTATTCTCTCGCCAAGGAAATATTTAATTTTCATTAAAGCCAGCGACCGCTCATAGTTGAGAATGAGTTCCTCAGTAGTACAGAGAGCTTGAAATGACACCACGTCAAGCGCACAAAATGGCCTATATCTATTCTACGTCCGAACATAGACATGGTAACGCCCCGCCTGCCTCTGATTGGCCTACCGACACTGCCCGCCTTGCCAGACTGTCCTCCGAGACGCGAGGTTACTCCGTGGTGGGAAATAATAAGTACAAGATAAATAAGTACAAGAGAATGACAGCTTGGCACGTGCGACAGTAACTTGTAACTTTAATTTGATTTTTGTAGAAGAGGCAAACTAATATTGTTTATGCCGTTTGGCGTTTGCTTTGATTGAATTATTGATTGAACACGTATTTGTATGATTTGATTTGGGTGTGTTCAAAATTCAAGTGTTAGTGTTGATTATCGTGTATTAATCTAATTATAGTAAACTAATACTATTATACTAAAAAAGATAAAGATCAAGGGAAAAGAGATTACAGTACAATAATGTTTCAAGTTTACACTGTACACATGTAAAATAAACGGCATAAACAATATATTAGTTTGCCTCTTCTACAAAACATAAAAGTTACTGTCGCGCGTGCCAAGCTGTCATTCTCTTGTATCGTACTTGTATTATTTATTTATTTCCCACCACGGAGTAACCTCACGGCAGACTATCCAGCATGTAGCTATCCACCTCGGAGGAAAGTCTGGTGCGGCCGGCAGTGTCGGTAGGCCAATCAGAGGCAGGCGGGGCGTTGCCATGTCTATGCTCGGACGTAGAATAGATATACGCCACAAAATGACATGTAGCCCGCAGTACATACTGTACAGTACCTACCTCATCCTCTGCTTCTTGCAAACTTCTTCCCCCCCACCCCATTCTCATTCCTCTTCAGCTTCTTCTTTCTCCTCTTCCTTCCCTTCTCCTCCTCCTCCTCCTCACTCTTCCATCCTACCAGGGGTCACACAGGGCACGTCCAAACCTGCTTCCCATTTTGGTCTGTAAATAAGCCCCCCCCCCCCCCCCCCCCCAAATAAAGCAAGGCCTTGTCAGCGGAACAGCAGTTCAATAACTCTATTGGCATCAGCATTAAAGGCGTGTGGAAAGCCCTAAAGGTTTGTAACTCCAGGAGGCAGGGAGGCAGGGAAGGAGGAAGGGAGGGAGGGAGGGAGGGAGGGAGAGGGGGTGATGTGACAGATAGGATGAAGGGTGGGGTGGAATGATAGGTTGAATGACATTTTAGAGAGAAAGAAGGTTAAAAAGAGAGAAGGGTCAGAAATGTTTGACTCTTTTCTTTGAAGTCCCCCTTTGTAGAGTCACGGGTGTTACCAAGCGCACCCTTAACCCTCAACCTTCAACCTGGTGTAGACGAATAAAATACATCCAGCATAAAACATAGTGTTTTAGTAAGTTGTTAGGGCTCAAACATAAACATAGTGTTTTAGTAAGTTGTTAGGGCTCAAACATAAACATAGTGTTTTAGTAAGTTGTTAGGGCTCAAACATAAACATAGTGTTGTAGTAAGTTGTTAGGGCTCAAACATAAACATAGTGTTTTAGTAAGTTGTTAGGGCTCAAACATAAACATAGTGTTTTAGTAAGTTGTTAGGGCTCAAACATAAACATAGTGTTTTAGTAAGTTGTTAGGGCTCAAACATAAACATAGTGTTTTAGTAAGTTGTTAGGGCTCAAACATAAACATAGTGTTTTAGTAAGTTGTTAGGGCTCAAAGGTGAATACTGAAAATATCATAAATACACGGGTTGACTGACTGAAGGAAGGGGACAGAATAAGGTAAAAGAGAGAACCGGGTGGGGGTCTGGGGGAGTGTGTGTGTGTGTGCGTGTGCGTGTGCGTGTGCGTGTGCGTGTGCGTGTGCGTGCGTGTGTGTGTGTGTGTGTGGAATGCCACAACTAAGGGATAGAATGAATTACGTCAAATAACCCAAACACTCCAAATACACCCTGTCTTTTGTTTGCTACAAGTGTGCAGAAACAGACAGGACAGACTCTATTCCTGGAAAGGTCAAAGGTCACCTATTTGGAGGTGAAAGGTCAAGGGGAACAGGCCCCTGGCAATGGAGTGTTTAGAGTGGGGGAGGGCTGAAATGTGTGTGTGTGTGTGTGTGTGTGTGTGTGTGTGTGTGTGTGTGTGTGTGTGTGTGTGTGTGTGTGTGTGTGTGTGTGTGTGTGTGTGTGTGTGTGTGTGTGTGTGTGTGTGTGTGTGTGTGTGTGTGTGTGTGTGTGTGTGTGTGTGTGTGTGTGTGTGTGTGCGCGTGTGCATGCGCGGGTGTGTGCGCATGTGTTGGGGGGTAAATTAACATTAACACATAATGTGTGGAACAAAGGCACAAGTATCAGTTTGAGAGCTCCTACATTCATGGACCAAAACATGTGCACTAGTCTAGCAGTAGCACACATGTACAGTCACACGTCTTATGTGGGACATTCATGCATGTCCCTTATGCATGTATCGGTGCCTTTACATGCTCGCCTCATTCCTCCCTTCCCAGATTGCATGCATGTCGGGAAGTGTATACGGTTTGCATGCATGTGTGCCTATGATGTATGCGTTATCACCCTTGTATGTTATTATTTGCAGTGGAGGCCAGAGAAAGGGTTAAGTCCCTGTTAATCCCTGGCCTGTCCAGTCCTGTCATGTCCAATAACAACATGACCCTGCCTGGCCGAGGAAGCCTATTGTTGTCCCAGGAAAACACACCAGTCCAGCGGCCTATTAAGGCCCCAGCTGCTGCTCCTGAGCACACTGTCAAATACACAGAGTTCACTTAACTCTGAGGAGTGTACAAATGGTACACTCCGTACATTTGGTACACTCCGCAGAGTTAAACAGGGGCCGAGCTGTCTAGAATCTCGCAGACCTCTGGACCGGTCAGCGCCAAATTTCTTGTGTGCGCCGCCAGTAGGCCAAGAAAGTAAATATGTTTCACTATGTTTTATACTTTTTGAAATATTTAACCTTGTTTTTTTTTGGTGGCTTTCGCCTTTATTTTATATATTTTATGGAGGGACAGACAGTAGGCTGACAGGAAATGGGGAGAGAGATGGGGGGAAGACATGCAGTAAAGGCCGTCGGGATCGGGAGTCGAACCCGCGGCACACTGCCAGACTGGATTACCAGCCAAGGTGCCTGGACCACTGAGCCATGGCCCAGGCAATATTTAACCTTTTTATAGATACATAAATTGTACACTGGAAGTCAGTGAAGGTCAGATTGTGCTGAAACTTTGCCCAAATATGGATATGGATTATCTAGCCTATTGTTTTTGAGTGGTGCAAACCACTCCAACAACCAGCTTTGTCTGTACCTGTGTATGTACCCGTGTACCTGTACGTGTGTGTACCTGTACGTGGGACCCAAAAAATTAGCATGGTTACTATGGTCACTGACATTACGTCAGACCACAGCTGATCAGGCTATATAAGACCTTGCACCACTCAGTTCACACGGGTGTGATTTTTATTTATATAGGTGCATCCCTTAGATACAAGTTATTTTACGAGTTATTTTATTTTATTTTCAGTGTTCATGGCAGCAGTAGTACAAAAAAGTTAAAAACATAATGATATCGGTATTTTTGTCCCATTGGCAATTCCCATTGACAATGAATGGAGAATTTATGTCATATGTAAATGAGCAAATTGTCTATTTCGGTCCTACACAATGATTACATTCTCATTAACAATGAAGCAATAGAATGATAAGAGCGCCCCTCACTTCACATGGGTGTGATTTTATTAAGAAGGGATGACTATGACTTAATAGTATGCTGCTGACATCATAGACTGGGCACCTGACAGCACTGTTATTAGATAGACCTCATTATATTCTGTCCAAATTCTCTCTCTCTGTGTGTCTTTTTCTCTCTCTCATCCTCTCCTCCATTGCTCAGATCAAAAAATAACTAAGAGCTCTATTACATTATTAAATCCTTTGTGTGCTTTGCAAGATGGTGGTGCTAACTAAAGCAGTAGTGGCTTTCTGGGGTGGTCGTCACAGCGTGTTACAACTTGATGCGTTGTAAGCTGGTTGATCGGCTGTTTTCACCGAAGAGATTGGTGTAGAGGAAAATACTAGCAGACCTAGTTGCCCTGAGGGACCCCAGTCAACGAAGTATATAGAGTTTAAGTGGTTAAAACGTGGATTCCGCTTCACAGAACGTGGAAGCCATTACAGGCCCTGGGTAAGAGGAGACCTTTGGGGTCCATGGGCAAATGAATGGCAATTAAAGTTAATTTAATTAAACCTTGTATTGCATTTCAGACAGGAAAAGAGCCATCCAGAGCTTTATTGTCTGGCTTTTTCTCACGAGAAGGAGGAATTGGCCAAGTGACGCTGAAGAAACTAAGACATTTTTAGAGAGAACTACAAAGTGAGCCAGCTTGTAGTCTTGGTTCACTTACATTTTATGTAGGGGCTGATTGCGCCTTAAAAGAAAAATGCGCTTTCCTTTATTTCGGGGGAGAATGCAATCTATGACCAATAATAGCTATTTGAATTGAGATTTATTTTCACAGCAGCCACTTTTGACATTAAATAGTAGGGTAAACACAGGTGGTACTAATGCTACTAATTGAGGTTGTGTTCCATTCAGGTCAAACAGACAGGGTGCTTCTCACATGTTGGCTCAGGATATACTCACTATAATGGTACGGAGCCTTAATTACTGTAGTATCATTGGTAACATCTGTGTTTTATCTTACTATTTCATGTTAATTTAATGTGGCTGCAATGAAACATATATGAATTTAGTTGCTGTCAGGCGGAAACCTTGTATGTCCAAAACCTGTTTATTATTTATTATCTAAAGATACATATTATTATTTTTGAAAATAGCCTAGATAGTAGATCTAATACTTCCACTACTGTACTTTTGTGTGACACTCTTGTGTAACTGAGGCATATTCATTTTACTAAAAAACATCAAATGTGGAAAGGTTTCTGCCCAACAGATATTTTATGTGACTGAACAGAATGTTTCATTGACACTTCCTTTTATATTTACTGTAGTAAATGATGTATTTAGATTTGTGGAAACACGCACGCACGCACGCACGCACGCACGCACGCACGCACGCACGCACGCACGCACGCACGCACGCACGCACGCACACACACACACACACACACACACACACACACACACACACACACACACACACACACACAAAAACAACAACATAGTGAGATACTTTGTATAGCACTCATATGTTCTTTCAGAATTGACTTCCCCTTGCAGTGTTTTAAAATGAATGGTGGAAAATGACTGTAGATGTGTATTTAAAGTTAGTGCCAAAGGCCTTACTGCATGTATAAAACATTTGAGCACAGACGGACAAAATGATGTTATTCATCATTCACTCATAGGCACGACATATTCGGAGCCAGATCTGCTTTCCAAAAATGTGTGGACCTCCAGAAGACATAAACCATGCTTTGTCTTCTGGCAGCAATGAATACACTTTTCTTGTTCTTTCTTTCCCTCGGCCTCCCCCTCCATTATATTTTACACAGGTATGTCAACATTGATGGCAAGATATATTGCAATGCAAGCAGGAATGGTTTACATATGGTATCTATAGCTGTGTCATACAAGCGCACGTGCACGCACGCACACACACACACACACACACACACACACACACACACACACACACACACACACACACACACACACACACACACACACACACACGCATGCACGCACACACACAGGGGGTGAACATGCTTGGATGGAAAGTTTGAACTATTATCGTGTCCAAAAATCTGTCTGCAGTTGGGTTTCAGCCCCCCACCCCCCCACCCCTTTTTTTCTTCTTTTTCTTCTGCATCATTCCACCCCCAGCAAACCAAGCCTGCTTTCATTATTGCCAGATTGTTCAAATAAATCTAGCCCACATCTCTCTCTCTCTCTCTCTCTCTCTCTCTCTCTCTCTCTCTCTCTCTCTCTCTCTCAGCACCCCAACAGCACCCAAAGGATGCCCCCCCCCCTCCAAATGAGAACCACATTGTGTAGATTATGGGGGTGATGAGCTGTGAAATTGGACTTTGTTTTAATTCAGGAGCTCATCGTGACTCTACAGTCAGTGTGATGTGATGTGTGCAGAGATGTATTTGTTTGTTTATTGCACACAGTGTATATAGTATGTTACGTCTGACCAAAAAACTATTGTTTTATGCCATGGTTCTGCAGGGGGATAGCCGTGTGTGTGTGTGTGTGTGTGTGTGTGTGTGTGTGTGTGTGTGTGTGTGTGTGTGTGTGTGTGTGTGTGTGTGTGTGTGTGTGTGTGTGTGTGTGTGTGTGTGTGTGTGTGTGCGTAATATCACAAATGTGTTATACTTTTTCAAATAATTTATAATGGATGTCAGTGGTTCTCAGATTGGGTTTACACCTTCTCCATATATGAGAGGTTTACAGAATTTGACCCAATTGACCTACATATACTAGATGTTTTCCGATTTCCCCAGTACACATTAAACATTTTAATTTAACTTTGAAAGTTGTGTACTGACTATTTTGGTGCACCCTGAAAAAATAGCCCTCTCCTGCTTCTGTTATAGAACACCATCCCATGCCAAACCCTAAGGTCCTTGTTTTAGTAAACACAAAACAGACAGACAAATCTTTACCCCCTAGTTATAGTGGAATTTGGGGCGTTAATCTAAAAAGCCCGCCCTGTGGTTGCTTTCAGACCTTTATGGGCCTCTGAGCTTTCAAGGAATCCTCAAACTTTTCATATATGCCTCATCAGAAAGTAGTCATTCTTACTCTTATGTGATTCTTCTGTATTTCTAATTAAAGTAAAAACATTTCCATACATATCTACATAGATACTATCTTGCATTGTGCAGCAGCCAATAGGCTACTATACGTTCATTACTTTTGGACATAAAAGGAAAAATCCTCTTTAGCATAGGTATGTCACCCCTTTTAATGTGGGAAGAGTAAGGCTGGGACCGAGGCTAGTACCTGGCTGCATATTGACTTCAAGAGTCCTGTGACAGGCCTGGACGGTTAGCTCGACCGCCTGGGCACCTAGGCTGCTGAGCCACCCTGACGGCGTGCCGCAGGTTAGACCCCCGATCCCGACGGCCTTTGCCGCATGTCTTCCCCCCCAATGCCCCATCTCTCTCCCCATTTCCTGTCAGTCTACTTTCAACCTATCAATAAAGGCAGAAAAAGCCAAAAGAAAAACAGAGGGAAAAAAAAGAGTCCTGACAGGCTAAAAGAACAGCAAGCCCAGTTAAACCGGACCTGGATAACATATAGCAGAGAGATGTTTTGCTGAATTATGAATGTACACAGCTACAGTACATTAAATAGTATATTGACCATGTTTTAAGACATATGAACTCGTATTGGCCGGCTCCTGTGTCCGGAAAAGATGTATATCACCACGATGACATTTTCTTGGTAGGAAAAGGAGCTCATTGTCTTTCTAGAAAAGAACAGATACATATAGACTTCTAAACATTTCAACCAATAGACCATAATGTTTGGGTGTAAAGCCTGGGTAGCAGCTCTGGTTTTTACTGCCTGTTGTTGTCATCAGGGGAAAATGGCCAACATATCTGAACCATGAGCCTTCACAAAATCCGGCTTTGTGATCCGGCTATTTGGTTACTGTGGAAACTACTGACAACAGTGCATTTCAAAGCCAAGACCACTGGCAATGAACTGAAGACAAACTAGATAAAGTGCCCCTCGGGGCAGGTCAGGTTGTGGCCTCCTGGTGGCGCTATAATGAAAGGGTGTGATAAGGGTGCCATTTCTTCTTACGCCTTGGATGACAATTGGATGATTTGAGGCATTTTGTTCCAAAAATGTGTTTTGCAAAAATCCACCTGTTGGTGGCGCTATAACAGGCCAATGTGAAAAGGGTGGGATATATTCTGCAGCCTAGTAGGAAAGTCCGTGAAAGAGTTCACGTAAATTGCACGCTGCGTTCATGATTTGAGGCTTTTTGTTCCAAACGGGCCAATCCTGCAAACTTTGAAAGCCAATGTTAGCCAATTAGGATGGAATATGAAATATCGGACAGATCCGGCTTGAACACATGACTATAGAGATAGTGTGTAACGATTTGCAGGATTTTTGGACAGAATCTGGAGGAGTAATATCAACAAATTAGTTTTTCAAAAGTCGGCGCTATAACAGGCCGTTCTGGAAAATGTGGGGCAGAGGTTCATCCAGGGAGTGTGTGTGCAAAATTTGGCATCGACCGGGTTAACGGTGCCGGAGATTAGCGGTACACAAACGGACGGACGGACCCACACACACACGGACGGAGTGCAAAACATACTCTCTCCCCATGCCTTCGGCCTGGTGGAGACAATAAGGTGAACAACTTTAGTGGCTGAGTGGCAGTGCAGGCTCAGGAGGTCCCCAGTTCGATCTCCTCCAGTCCTAGTGTTAAGACACTGATCCCCAACCATTCCCTGGGTGCTGTTCAATCGTTGCCTTCTGCTCCTAATAGTTAAGATGGGTTAAATGCACACAATCAATTCCAGGCATGTACAGTACTCCACCACTTAACGTTTTAGCGAATAACTCTTGGCTTGTACGATAAAATCATTTTAGTCCCTGGACATTTACTGCAATAAAGCCATAGACATAGTCATCAACAAAAAACAGTTTCTCAATTCATAACCAATTTAGTGACATTGTAACTCCAGCGACCCAAGTTTCTATCTTTGGGTGGGTGTCTTTCACCCTCATGTGACGAGAGGACGGAGCGGGAGATCAGCCAGAGTATTGGAGCAGCAGAAATGGCATGGTAGTCGCTGTACCGCATTGTTGTGACGAAAAGAGAAGTGAGCCTGAAGGCAAAGCTCTAGATATACAGACAGAATAAGACTGCGGGTACAAACGGACAAAATTGTTTTTCTCAGATGGGTGGCTGGCATCTCCCTAAAGCCCTAACTACACCAAAGGTTCAAGACGGTTGTTTTGTTGCACGTTGACCCACGTTGACCCTAGTGATTCAACGCATGGAAATCAATGGCCCAAACCACACCAAAGGGTTGAGGCGGTTTTAGCGTTAACTCCTTGCAACCGTTTGGACCCAAGCAGTTGCATGGTGACCCTTTGGTGTGGTTAGGGCTTTAGAGATAGGGTGAGAAGTTCAGTCATCCGTGAGCGACTTTGAGTAGAGCTGCTGCTCCTTCACTTGGAAAGGAGCCAGCTAAGGTGGTTTGAGTATCTAGTACTACAGATTACTAAGGAGGTCCGTGGTGCATGTGACACGTCCCACTGGGAGGAGACCACCTGGCAGTTAAGGACTAGATGGAGGAATTATGTAACTGTACTGGCCTTGAAATGCCTGTCTGTCTGTCTGTCTGTCTGTTTATCTGTCTGTCTTATGAATTCATAAATGATATTATGACAGATTGTCAGAGTTATTAGTTGCCTGTTGTACAGAAATTATAACATGATATATGATATGTCATATTATAAGACGACTATACTTACTAATTAGTTTACCTTCACACATATTCCACACCAGTGGTCTGGTTTGTTTAGCTCATTGTCTCTGACTCACAGTGTATTTCTCACAGGGCATTACTAAACAATAAGCCCAAATTGATTAAATCAATGAATTACCAGCTGCATTATTATTATCTGCGGGGGTCCGCTTACTCCACTATAACTGCCTATGTGTCAGTTTCAGCCAAATGTGTTGCTGTCTGTTAGCCATTAAATCAGCGGGTAGGGTCTGCTGCTGACGTTACGCCACCTTTTAGCTGCGCTCCGCTGTTATGCTCAAATTAGTGACCCTAAAGAATTCTGAGGCAACATGGCTGGAGACGAGGCAGCCAATCAGAACTGCTCGACTAGCCATGCCGTGCAGACGATGGGATGTTATGGGTTGTTGCCAGTGGTGGCAACTGTCGTGACAGAAATAAGCTAACCAACCTCCAAAAAACAGGCAAGCAACTGTGGGGAAAAAACAATCCAAGTGTTGCTTGGAAATAAGCAGACTTAGCAACCCTGGAGTAGACTAGGTCGTGACTGGTCAGTGGTCACGTACATTTCCTAGTCATTCTATAACCAGCCGCTTTTCAACCACAATGTAAGTTAACTTGGTATAATGGACCTAATGGACCTAGTGGTCCAGGCGCATGCCACATATAGGCTTTGGCCTGACAGCACGTTGCGTGTTCGAGTCCCGTTCGTGATGACCTGTGCTGCGTGTCTTTCACCTTCTTTCTCTCCCTCTTTCCTGTCCATTTTCACTTGATACTATCAATAAAGGCAAAAAGCCAAAAACAAATCTTTTTAAAAAAAAGTGGAAAACCTCAATGCTGCTGTTAATTAAGTAGCCAGGGGAAAAAATACAGTAATCTTCTCATTTGGAAAGTGTAGTGAGTAAGATTTTCCACTGGCTATTCTTGTCAAAATACAGCAAATTAACCTTTTCCACAAACCCTTATGACGTCACAAAGTCATCATTGTGAGGTTTTTGTGTGAAGGATAATCAACTCTTGTTGTTGTTGGAGGTCATGTGCCTCTATGACTAAACCTTCGTAACGGCACATTAGCCCTGATTCCTCAAGTCCAAAAGTAAGTTGACATGTTGTGTTTTTACTGACCGACCGTGTCAGATGATTTGTGGTTTAATGTCATGTCATTTATATATATATATATTACTGTACCGGTCCGTTTTTTTATTTTTTTATTTTTAATTATAAGATTGTAAAGTATTGAAATCCAATTCAATTGAAATGTGTGTATAGTTATTGTATTTAGTTGTATTATGGTTAAACCATTGAGAGCTTCTGCCTGCCTGCCTGCCTCTCTTTTTAGGGGCCTGGGTACCCCAAAATGAAAGCAAAATAGCCCCAAGGGGGGCCCTCAAATTTGCTCCAGCCCAGGGGCCCTCAGCAAGGTAAATCCGGCTCTGGGTCCGGGGATATGAGCGCCCAAAGTATGTGCAGAGTTTGGGTTAAGCGCTGTATGTGCACAGTTAAGTATATCAGGGATTGAAAGTAGCTTTACTTTAGCGTGTAATTGGGGATAGTGAAAAACGGTTGTCGCTGTTGGCATAATTAGCATAATTATGCTAACGGGAAATGTCCGTGTGCAAATTCAGATCAATTAGCCCTTCACTAAATCCCACCCCAAAAAGCGATTGTCCAATGCCAATCCAAATTGTTTAGCAACGGTTGCTATGCAGGTCAAGCTTTCTTCGCTGCTAACGTGCCTATTGGACAAGGATGGGTTGGGGAGGGACTTAGTGAAGGGCTGCCACTGAGGAGAAATCAGGACAGAGATAATATTGGGTGCGTTCGGAAATGCGCACCGGGAGCGCACTCGCCTATTAGTTTGCATTGCACAGTGCGCTCAGTGCGCTATTTCCGAACGCGGCCATTATTTCAAAAATAATTGAAACATGTGGTCTTTGGATTCCAGATCCATATAAGAACGGCGTGGCTCCAATTAAGAGGTTAAACTTCAGTGATCTAATGACATATCTGACTTTCAAAAAATAGAAAACTTGAAAAAAGAATGCATGGAGTGGCAGTGTACACAACAAATCTGACACTTTATAGGTCAAGTGGTTTGCGAGATAACACCTGGGCAATCACACGAAGACACACACACCCAACCCTCAGACTAGAATAGATCAGGGGTAGAGAAAGTGAAAATAGTAGATCTACAAGATCACTATTTCTTAAAGTTTATTTTCCCCCTAATTTATTAAATGTATTTAATTTTATGAATTCTTTTATTTATTATTTTTTTTTTAATTTGATTCAAATTTATGAAACATATTTTATATACTAATGATTCAAAACAAAATGTAGGAAACAAAAAATAAAGGGATTTACTCATGACCCCTAAAAATGGGTCTTGATCCCCTGAATATAGTAATGTTTTTAAAAAAAAATTAAAAAAAAAAAACAGTATGCACACATTTTCACATTGGGTCTTTTAATACTCATTTTCAACTCGGCATCAATCATAAACGAGTACACATAACAACTGACTTCTTAAACAAACAAGAACATAAAAAAGACAAAACGTCTCCCAAAATAAACAGGGAAGGTAATAAGTATATTGAAAATATTTCAAATATTTCCTGTCCCTCTAGCTCTCCAAAGCTGTGCAGGAAGTCTTCCAGTTGATATATAGAGTGAGAGCAGATCAATGAACATCTGGAATCTAATAGTTTATACTGGAATATTGACAGAAAAGTACAAAATAATGAAGCCAGCAAGAACGATGAACAGTTGATATTGGCCTGTAGTGCATTCAATTATAAAACGAATAATAATATACTGTCAAGATAGACAAACACACCCCTGTCCACACACAGCACGCACATACGCAGTAAAATCCTGAGTTTTTTCTTTTCTGTTTTTTTTTACTCAGTGTACAAATGTGACCAAATAGACCCGTTGGTTCCATTTGTACCATTCTCAGAGTTATACATTTATGAATTAACACTGATAATTTTACTGTGTACTGCACATACACTCATGCACACTCCCACATAGCTATGTACTGTACATATTCATGTGTCTGCTGCACACACACGCACACACACATACACGCTCAATCATGCATACCTGTACATCCATAGACACATGGCACACAACTTTGCCTGTAAGATAAGAGAACTGCAACCTTGTTCATTTTTGTTGGGAACACTGTCAAAGTTCATATTGCATCATGTATACTTTCTTTTCACTCGTTGTCTCAAGTGGCTCTGTGGTTTTCTCCTGCCAAACCAAAGAGGCTCTATTGTCCTTGTATGTCATACTGTGAAACGTGAAAACAAATAAACTGTCTATGTACCAATTTCACCGACATGGATTTGTGCGCATATATCGTGCTTGATTAGAATCACTGTCATTTATGTGATATGAAAAAGAAGCACAAAGTAAACACTAACATTTTGTGACTTTCCCAGCCTCAGGCAGGAACGGTGGATAATTACAATTGAACAGAGCATTACGTCTGTGTGATTGTCATAGTCTGGTTGGTTGCAAGCAAGCAAGACCGTCCACAAACACACAGCCAAGAATCCGTACACAATAGTCTACACTGAGGGAGGATGCATGAATTGGATGAAAACAAATCACAAGGGAAAGCGCGGGCATGAGCCAGAACAGGACAGAGAGAGAAAGAGCGAACATGATAAGCTACTGGGACTGTTGCTTACGGACACCTTAGGAACGTTCTGGTCAGGGTTTGATTTGCTGGGGGAGTGAGGAGGGGATCCATGCTGTCTGGTCGTTAATTTTTTTATCACCAGTGGGGATAGGTTTTATCCCTGCTTGTGGTCGGACTGAATTGCTTTACCTTTTGGGAAATGTACAGCTTGTCTGATGTGTTTGATAATATCACAATTTAACATTTGAATGAACCCATTTAGGACGGGAAGCGCTTTTGGGGTTTTTACCCTGCAAGATGGGAACCCATTTTTGTGTTCTCGTTGCTATGGCAATAGCAACATAACATTATTTTGTGTAGTTTTTCAGAAAACAGAGTCAGGATTTAGAAGGCATTTTGCATCGACCTCAGTCCTAAATGGGTTAAAAATATATTATGTTAACCTTGTTAACGCTGACATCCCAATTTTGTATAGTATAGTGAAAATAACCGCTCTACAAGCTCACAACGCATCACGAGCCGTTGTGAGCTTGTAGATCAGCTATTTTTGCTATTTGTCAAACAAATAGCCTAATTAAGTGGTAAATGCCCCCCGTTTTTTCTTACTTTGTTTACAAATGGAACGCTGGTTGTGGTCTGCAGTGGCTGGAGGAAATGACTGCCTGCAAGTCACTAACACATAGAGTACATTTACTTTGAAGCTTTTTGAACTTGCTTGAACTTTTTTTTTTTTTGCATAAGTTGTGTGCTGCTTTAATGCCTCTGGTTTGGTGGCAACAGGTCTTTGAGTTTGAGCACAGTTTTAGAGCTCTGGGGCTAAAAAAATAACGTCTGAGGTTTGTCTTAACCATGACCTTATGCAGCTCTGTCTGGGAGGTTAGAGCCCATTGTCTTAACCATGACATTATGCAGCTCTGTCTGGGAGGTTAGAGCCCATTGTCTTAACCATGACATTATGCAGCTCTGTCTGGGAGGTTAGAGCCCATTGTCTTAACCATGACCTTATGCAGCTCTGTCTGGGAGGTTAGAGCCCATTGTCTTAACCATGACCTTATGCAGCTCTGTCTGGGAGGTTAGAGCCCATTGTCTTAACCATGACCTTATGCAGCTCTGTCTGGGAGGTTAGAGCCCATTGTCTTAACCATGACCTTATGCAGCTCTGTCTACTCTGGGAGGTTAGAGGCCATTGTCTTAACCATGACCTTATGCAGCTCTGTCTGGGAGGTTAGAGCCCATTGTCTTAACCATGACCTTATGCAGCTCTGTCTGGGAGGTTAGAGCCCATTGTCTTAACCATGACATTATGCAGCGCTGTCTGGGAGGTTAGAGCCCATTGTCTTAACCATGACTTTATGCAGCTCTGTCTGGGAGGTTAGAGCCCATTGTCTTAACCATGACATTATGCAGCTCTGTCTGGGAGGTTAGAGCCCATTGTCTTAACCATGACCTTATGCAGCTCTGTCTACTCTGGGAGGTTAGAGGCCATTGTCTTAACCATGACATTATGCAGCTCTGTCTACTCTGGGAGGTTAGAGGCCATTGTCTTAACCATGACCTTATGCAGCGCTGTCTGGGAGGTTAGAGGCCAGTCTCTGCATGATTGTGTTCACTTAGTGGCTTCTTCAAGCAGTTTGGGGTAAACCATACTAGGGCTGCAACTATTGGTTATTTTTTATAATCGAAAAATCAATTACTTCAAATAACACTGTTGCACCATATTTTGGGCATCATCCATATTTTGGGCATGTGTTGAAGGCACCCAATTTCCTATTTGACATAGAGCACCGAAGTCAAAGTCCACAGACAAAGTCCACAGGCTCATGTATGTTTTATTTGCATTGTAATAATCCCCATAGGGGGATTTTAGATTGCCTCATATAAGAACTGCGTTTGAAAAATAAACAAATGGGCCTGGCCGTTTCACTCATATGGATATGAAGAAACAACTGAAGAGAAAAGGCTAATGTTACTGCTGCTGAATTAGTTACATTTTAGCTAGAAACAGACTGTATCAAATAATATGTGGGACTGACTGCCGTGACCGATACAGAGACACCTCCCTGACAATATCGCAGAGACAGATTGTTTATTTTTAGACCACAATTCTTATATGAGACGATTTTAAGATGACCCCAAACGTCCATGAACCAAGGGATGAGCGAGTGACGTCAGGACTTCGGCGCTCTATAGAAGACATTTGTTTTGACCCTTTCACTCTGTGCAATGACATTAAAATGAGACTTTTCTAAATGGATCTAATGGATATATTTACAACAATCCATTCAATGGTGAATTTGAAACAGGCTTTTTCGAGGGAACAACAATTCATAACACATCCACATTAGTAACAATAACAACACTGAAAAAAGAGCGAATACCATATACATGATAAAAAAATATACAGAAAGACATCACAGAAACATGTCATATCATAACACAGCCTGCACGTAGTATCACAGCAAAACAAGAAAAAACAAGAAAAGAAAAGACACTATGCAGTATGCAAGCCAAAGGTAGAGTCCATTCTCAATGTCTCTTCATTCATTTATCTTTCACAGCAAATGTATCTTCCATAATGGTTTGTGATCAATTTGACACATCCCCCCCTATCTTGGTGCCGAGCCAAAGTGCAAAGCACAGTTTAAGAAAGGAAAGCATGCAACTATTGTTGTAATACTCCGTACAAAGGTTTTTACGATATGCTGTACCTGTGTTGCATGGCCAATGATTAGTAAAATAACCAGTTGCAGGGTTTTGTATCTTGTTATAGCTTCTCACAGAACCATTATAACCATTTTTATATCAGTTATTGATTCAGACTCTGAAGAAAAGAATCTCTTTTTCAGTGCAGTTTTCCCCCATTTGGACAGTTGAGAAAACGTGTTTTGTACCAAGACATGTGGCACAGTTGAATCTACGCACATGTCCTTTCATGTCACTGTTTTCATTTATTTCACTGCCATCCCCTCCAGCTTCATAGTCCAGCCTCTAAGTCTAAGACACGCGCGCACACACACACACACACACACACACACACACACACACACTCTGTCTCTCCCAAATCCGCCAACAGGATTGCAGCTCATTCAAATGCAGTTCATCGACGAAGCAACTTTTTAAAAAAAAGTTGAGAATTACATGTCAATGCAAAAAGGCACTTCCATTTTCAGCCTGCTACTTAGACCCTTGTTGATGATTGCACTTAGTTTAAATACTTGGTTGGGATGTTCCCCCCAATGCCCCCATCGGATTCATCTGGACGACTTCAAAAAAGCATCACTTTATTATCCGATTATATGAACCTTTGGGGGCAGAGGCAAGGGGGAGGGGGGGGGGGGTGTCTGTGACCTCGGCTCCAACGTGAGAGTCCACTCGCCCACATCTTTCAAAGTTAGTGCATGGAATCTTAGAAATAAGAGGGTTTCAAGGCCCCTACATTATTATTCGATGTCGAGTGTTCTTGCATAAGCGGAACCTCATATTCTAAACCCCCGTTCGGTTGCAAGGGGAGGGGCGCTGCCTGGGGCGTGTGACAGCGGTCGATGTCTTTCTGCTTGTGGGGTAGAGTCCCGTTTCCTCCGTTCTCCATGCAGGCCTTGACTCCTTCCAGCTCCATGGGGTCAGGCTCGGCCGGGCCCAGCTCCAGCTCCATGTCGGCTTTGGCCCGCCTTCTCCTCCGCAGGCAGACGACTGCCCCGGCTACCACCGCCACGCCCAGCACCAGGGCCAGTGCGGCCAGCGCAGGGACGAGGGTGTAGTTCAGCTTGCCCGGGTCGTCGATAGCCCAGGGCTCCGAAGACGTAGCTTGGACCCCTGCGGTGCGAGCCTCCATACACGACCCCGCTTCCACGGAGCCGTTATTAGCCCGGGCGTTGATTCGCTCGCCCAGCGGACTGGCGCAGACCGAGTACGTGCAATTGGGCCGCAGGCCTCGTAGGGTGTACTCTGGGTAGGACGCCGGGACGCTGAGGAACATGGGCCGGCGGTCAGGCCCCGAGAGGTTGCGGTACGTCAGCCTGATGCCGCGTATGTGGGGTCTTGTCTCGATGAAGCGGTGCAGGTCGAGGAGGATGGAAGTGGAGGTCACCTGGCGAGAGCTGATGGCGTCGGGTTCCAGCGTCGTCATCAGGGAAACCTCGGAGAGTTCTGTTGCGGATGGTTTTGGCGGCTCAGGGATGTCCTCCACATTCTCACAGTAGAGGCCGGAGGTCCTCGGATCACACATGCAGACCAGCTGACCCAGGGGGTCGAAGCGGCACGTGCCACCATTGAGACAGATGTTTGGCGGGCACATGTATTCCTCATGCTCTCTGTTGGTGGAGCTAGGGGAGGCTGGTGGCATTGGTGGAAGTGGGTGGTTGTCTGCTTTCGAAGGAGGGTTGTCACTGGGCGGAGGGATGGCATTAGTACGGGTGGTCTCTGGGGAGGTGGTGGGCTGCGGGGGCACAGGAGTGCTCTCCTCCCCATGAGAGCTGGTCAGCACCGTTGTTGTAGGCGGGCACCCAAAGTCCTTTTGCTCCAATTCTGCCAGCATCTTGCCAGCGTTGACTGGGGGGAAGTGGCATCTGGTTTCCTCAGGTCTCCCAAGATCCACAGTCTTGTCCTTCAGCCAGACAGGGAACCAGGCCAGAGAACACAGGCAGTTGAAGGGATTCTCGGCTGCTGTCAGGTGTCCCAACTTGGGGAACGTCTGGAAGAAACCTTGGGGAAATCCTTGGAGGTTTAGTCCACTCAGGTCCAATTCCTGGAGTCCCACCAGCTTCTGGAAGTCCTCTGTCCTGAGCTCCCCAAGGGGGTTGGCAGCGAGGCTGAGCCTGATCAGCCCCTTCAGGGCTCCATGTTTCAGAGCCTGGGGTAGCTCCACCAGCTGGTTTTGGGAAATATCCAGATCATGGAGGTTCCCCAGGGAAGCCATCAGATTCTCATCCAAGTAGGTGAGCCCCAGAGAAGCGACTTTGAGGGACTCGAGGTGGGGGGTCTGGAGGTCGGACGGGCCCAGGGCTGGCAAGTTGTTGGAGCTGAGGTCCAGAAGTAGAAGCTTGGGCAGATGGAGGGCTGGCAGTGAGGTCAGCTGGTTCTGTTGGAGCTTCAGCTCCAGCAGCATGTCCAGACTCTTGAAAGCCTCGGAATGGATGCTCTGGATACGGTTGGCATGAAGATACAACCTCTCCAGCTGCACCAGCCCCGAGAAACAGTCCTTGGAAATATGGGTGATATAGTTCGAAGACAAGTCCAAGTTCTTCAGTGTGGACAGTGTCTCGAACACACCATCCGGAACCTCCATCAGTTCATTCTGACTCAGGTCCAGCAGCTCCAGCTCCTCCAGGCCCGTGAAGTCATCTCTCACCAGCGTGTCGATGCCGTTCTGGAACACGTAGAGCTGTCTGGTGGTGGCGGGGAGACTGCGGGGCACCGTGGTGGAGCGCCGCTGGATACAGAAGATGGAGTCCTGGGCCATGCAGGAGCAGTCCGCCGGGCAGTCACTGGACCACACCAAGCCCGAGGAGAGGAGGAGGAGGAGGATGGGAGGGAGCAGAAAAAAGGGTGGCATGGTGGTCTCAGCCTGGGGCCTCTGAAAGTGAAAGAAAGAGGGAAACAGTGAATATTAACCATTGCAATGTTACATTTCAATTATGTTATACTTTCTGGTATGCGCACGTGTCCCATAGCTCTGCACTGTGAGCGTGTAGAGTTGCTACTTTTCTTGAAACATGAAACTTGAAACATTTAGAATAATCTTTTGAGAATTAACGTCATTAAAAGGAAATCATTAAATGTAGGTAGAGTAGGGATTATGCTTCCCTACTATTATAACAGTTCGTAAAATCATGATTTATTTACTTTTCGAATTGGATTTTATTGATTGATTTATTGCCCACTCAAACACTGCTCCACCATTGTAAACGTTCTAAACGAGCACACACCTCCGCTCTCTGCTTGGCAAAGCCCACCCAGTATGACCTAATCTGGGGTAAGTGAGAAGCGTGTTCAGCCTCTTCCCTGTGTTTATGGCACAGTCTCCAGCCCGTGAAACCCAGTCTCAGTTAAAACGGCTGGACACCCACAGCCACACAGTTACTACATACAAACATTGTACACACACACACACACACACACACACACACACACACACACACACACACACACACACACACACACACACACACACACACACACACACACACACACAGTTCCTTCGTACAAACACATGCACACTCAATCACATCCGCAGTCACATTTACTCGCCCACACACGTTAGCAAACACATGGGCGCCATATACAGGAAATTAGAGGAAGGGGGAGAGATAGAGAGAGAGGGAGAGCAAGAAAGAAAGAAAGAAAGAGGAAATTAAGTAAGTTAACGAAGTGTTTACATTCGATTGATCTATGGACTTGCGTACATCCAATGGCTTATGGTTCCACTATAAGGAATTCATAACACTCAACTCAAAAGAAAACAGTGTGAAAGGCTTTAGCCTGCTCTTAAACTCAGCGATAGCGAATCAGTGTTGGAATAATAAACAGGCCTGCATGAGGATTTTCACTTCTGACTCTGACCGGGATTTACCCGGACTCGACGTTTCCAAACAGCACTGGACATATTTATGCTAAACTAAAGCTAGCTTTGATCACACCTCCTTTGAGGAGGTTCTCACCTCAATAACTGGTGGTATTAAGAAAAGTCTTTCTGGATGGAGGCGTCAGCTAAATGTCTACATTGTAATGTTTTATATGGGACCAACTCGAGTGTACAAGTGTAACCAAATGGACCAGGTATTTGGTTACAATTGTAGAATATTGGAGTTACCAGTGGATAAGTGAACAATGCGTTACAGTTCCACGTGAATGCAGACAGAGGTAATTATAAACGGTTCAAATGAGGTTTTGTATATATCTGATGGATAGCAATGGATTCAGGTCAAGAAACCCTTTGAATGTAATTGGCGAGGCAAACCTCTACCCTATCTCCTCTCCACGGAAAGACTCGAGGTCTCATCCTATCGGGACCATCTCATTTCTGATTAAGACCTGGTTGTGGACACTCACTCCTATTCTGGAGATGGGTTGAAATTTCACTTAGACAAGGCTGTGGTTTAGTCTTGGCCTAACGTGCAACACATTTATGCACGCATGCACAAACACGCAGGCACACAAATGCCCACACATGTATAAAGGTCAGCAATGGCTCAGGAGGAGGTAGAGCGAGCCGGTTACATTTGTAGCTTCTTCTAGTGAATACACCTTTCTTTTGAACAATCTGTATGGTAGAGTATACGATAGCTAACAGTTATACTGATGTGGTTGTAGTTGGTCTGGTCTGCTTTATTGAGAAATGTACCTGTGGTCGAGGAGGACCACTACTGGTTGACCGCAGGAGTCTCAAAACGCAATAATACCCTCTGCCTAAAGGGCCTTTCCATATAAGATCACCAGAAATGTCGGCATAGGTTCGAATCCTAACGGAAATATATGTACACATAACAGTAAAATCCTAAGGGTTGATTTATCCATTTGTAACTCTGAATGTGAACAAATGTAACCTCCATTTGGTTACATTTGTTCACTCTCGAGTTAAATGAACACTGCGAATTTGACTGTGTGTACAGATACTAAGTGATTTGTATTGACAGCGCTCTGTCACTCAGCCTCTCCTCTGTCCTGCCTCCACATGTCTTCTCTCCCTTTCATTCCACTGTCTTCCTCCTCTCTCTCTGACCTGCTCTGTGTCCATATGAACCCTGTGCTCCAGCTCTCCCCCTGTTGCCCTTTCCAAGACTCCCGGGGTGGAAGTTGAAGAGAGAAACCCGAGATGTTTCATTAAAGCCAGGAGCGTACCTCCGGCCCCATGCCTCCTAAACCCCCCCACCACCCACCCCTTTCCTTCTCCCCTGTCTCCTCCATTCATCTCCCTCTCCCTCATAACCCACAGAGAGCCTGATCTGAGCTGGCCCAGCATGGCTGGAATTTGCAATATCCCTCGAAAATCCATCTTCATCAAGAGCAAGGAAAAAAAGAGTATAGGGGAAGCTGGGGCCAGGTGAAAAGAGTGTGTGTGTGTGTGTGTGTGTGTGTGTGTGTGTGTGTGTGTGTGTGTGTGTGTGTGTGTGTGTGTGTGTGTGTGTGTGTGTGTGTGTGTGTGTGTGTGTGTGTGTGTGTGTGTGTGTGTGTGTGTGTGTGTGTGTGTGTGTGTGTGTGTGTGTGTGTGTGTGTGTGTCGCTGATGATCAGGTTACATACTGTAGCCTTGACATGTTACGGAACAGATAGTGATGTATGAATTACCTATACCCGTATAGCTCACTATAACTAATGTCTCATAGCATGTTTTTCCACACTGTTTCAAGGTGAATGGCTGTTACATGTGTCAGTACAGTAGTGTGTCTGTGGAAGTGTGTCAGAGTGTTTCTGAGTGTGTGCGGTTACTTCCAAGTGCCGCCTAGCCACACTACGCTGATTGCTGGGTGGCAATCATCGACCCTTCCCATGATTGGTTGGGGTTAAACTTAGTTAAGGGCACCAAACACCTGTGGACTTCGTTAGTACTTGGGTATGCTGTCCCCTAGATGCTCGCTTGCCATGATTGACTTGTTCCGTTTGTAATTTTGTATAATTTGCCATTCCCTACTTCAGTTACCGTCTCTGAAGGTACAATGTTGATACGTTGATTGTTTGACTTGCTACCAAGAAGTTTGACTCACCTTGATTCCAACCACAACGGGTATTGTTTAGACTAAAGCTACTGGCGCCAGGTGTTTGTAAAAGCAACCTTTTGATGTAGTTTAGATTAGAGCAGTTAGATTAGATTAGAGTTCTGTTTTTTATTTGGTGAATCGTGATGTAGTTTAGATTAGATTAAAGTTCTAGTTTTTTATTTGGTGTTGGTTAGGTTAGTTAGAGGTTTAAAAGCAAGTATATTGTTTTGGTCCAGGTGCTATTTCCTATTTGAAGTTTAAAATCATGTTTAATTTCATTGAAAATTATTTATTTGTAAAAGCATGCAAAAATAAAGAATACAAAAAAACAGTCAATATGAAACAGACTTGTCAAAACAATCTCTTTATAATGGTGCAATTGTGCAATTCTGTTTTCTTGTTATTTTGTTTGTTTTGTTCATTTGCAATGCAAGTAATAGAAATGGTAATACCAGTTTCTGATTGTCAATTACTTTTGGATTAACAGCCAAGTGTTAAAAGCCAGCAGGCATACACCTGTGGGGTTGAACTTAACAAAGGCAACACAACCACAAAGTCACCTAGCCAGTTTGTCTGATCAGCTAGAAGGACATTTGTACAAGTAATCTCAGTTATTATCATCACTATTATTCTCACAAAGCCAAACTCACACACATGCCCACGGCCGGCTCGAGCACACACACACACACACACACACACACACACACGCACACACACACACACACACACACACACACACACACACACACACACACAGTCACACACACACACGCTCACACACAAACACAAACAGCTTGTTTGCAGCATGTGAGTCAGAGAATTCTGGTTATGATTGATAGGGAATTCAAAGGAGACACATAGCGTCTTTTGTTTGGAGCACGTCTTGGTTTAAAGGCACACTTACGCCCTGAAGGGCATCCGGAATACTGTTTGTACGAAGTCACATTTAGTATAATAATAATAGGCAAACTTTTGTTATTCTCTTTATTATTGGTTTTAGGGTGTCTTTGTTGGCATGTTACTAGTGTAGACTGGCAGTGAATAGAATCAGCATAGAATGAACACATGGGCTGTGTTTCAGAAAAGAAAGGAGATGAAAGAAAGAATAGTGGGAATGACAGGAAGAATGAGTGAAATGAAAAAAGGGGGAGAAAAAGAGACACACACAAGAGTTAAAAAGGAAATGATTCACCATACGTAGATAGTTGCAACGTTTCCGCTTGTGAATTTCCACAGGCAATTTGGCTTCGCTTTAGACATATTTTTCCCGTACAAGCCTAAGATTAACGTGAAGTGATGACAGGTTTAATTTCTGCTTGACAGGCCAACTGCTCTTTTGGACTGCGTGAGCATACTGTAGTCTGCTCTGCAACTGTTACTTCAGAAACACGTGCCGCAGAGTCGGATTGTGCACGGATTAGTTCTTAACGGTTTGGGATGGAACTGTGTCAGAACAGGCAAACACAAGGGCATCCTGGAGGCCAAATGCAGTGCCTGCGTAGCCAATATTTCTTCACCCACTCATCTGTGTGCATCCCAGATTTTAACAACCTGACAGGTACAGTTATGGTACTGACTGTACAGTACACTGACTGTACATGCGCTAGAAAAGAGAAATAGGTTGAGAGAAGATCCATTGCTACTCACTGTATACATTATAAGACCAAAAAAAAAAGGATTTGAAATTGAAGGGATGTTTGTTGGCTATACAACAAACGCAACAGAATAAAGACCCGAAAAAAAAAATACTTCTGGAACGTTGGTGAGGGAAGTTATTATTACAATTCTTAGGTCTTCAGAGGATAACTGAAATGCGTGGAAATAATTAACACACGATAGAGGAAAAATAGAACAGTAAACCGCTAGTTATTAGGTTACGCCTTGCCCTCATATTGAGGTGAGCCTATGTTGTTCTTGAACATGTGCTCATCTGCAGACAACAAATCGTAGTATCATGCCTACGTGTACGCAGCTAACATAATCATTCCATTAGGCCAATCTCACAAGCTCTGTCCCTTTTTTTGTTATTACATTCTATATTTGCTCTCTCCTTTGTATTATGAGTGCCCAGTCTGCCCACAACGCCAATCTGGGACAGATCAGTCTGCCCCCGTGCATATTAGTCTGGTGTAAATGTCGGCGATTAACAAGAGAGCCTCTGGTCAGTCTAATGACATGTGGAGCCATTACATTTTATATGGATTTATAGTCCCAAGTTATGGTGAGGACACATCAAGAGGAGCTGTTAAATACAGTATGGGTGCCTTGGCTCCTCTACAAAGTAATGTGAATGGTGCTTTCTTTAAAACATCTGGAATACTTAAGTTATTTGTATGAATATAGATAAGGCCATGTGATGACAGAAAGACTCTGTCGACACAATACTGATATGAAACAGGTACTGTACAGTGTACACTGCAACAGCCCAAAGAAATGCTAAGCCCAGCACATGTGCATTTCCACACACACGCACATGCATGCACAACGTTGCACACATTCGTGCACAGATTCTTCTGTGGTCAAAATCTATGCACAGTTAATACTTCCACAACACAGCTGGATTCTGTTACCCACAATTCTCTGCGGCCATCTCTCACCATGACATGGGGAGCCCCACATAAACTTTTGTCCTCTTTCTTGATAGGAGAGAGAGAGAGAGAGAGGCTGAGGGAGCAGAGAGTGAAGTGTCACAAATTAAGTCACAAATTAGCTGAGGACTATCTCCATTCAACCAAACCAGTGTACAGTAAGCCTGTGATGATCCTGGGACATGACAGACGTGTGAAGTGAAACTCACACAATCACAGTAACTATAGAGGACCAATGCAAGTAGTAACATGACTCATACTGTACACTCTCAAAGACATATGTCAATTTGACAACCGTTTGTATAGTTTGGATCAAAGAGCCTAAGTTGAGTCTACATACAGTATATGCCATGTATTAATACACGTATGTTATCTTTTTAACACACAAATGTGTTACAAGAATACAGAAGTAATTTCTTAACACGCAGCCCGCCAGAACCGTAGAAAACGGTGTTAAATTAATCGTCTAGCCTACCAGACACGTAGCTACTGTACGTTATCCAGGGGTTTATATTCTTTAATCCATGCTTTGATCCATGTTAGCACAACAGTCCAAGTGGGACAGTGGCCGTGGCCATTTTGAAGATGCACGCACATTCACTTGCATTCAATGGTCCGCGTTCAAATGCCTGGATCTCCAAATCGGCGCAATGAATGTCGTTTTCAACAGCCGACAGCAGGCGCTGTGATACTCGTGGTCGGGTTTTTTCTGCACCAAGCGAGAGAACAACAACCGGTTAAGACACCACACACAGCATTTTGTCATTGTAACATGCGGTTACGGATATTTGGCTCTTCAAAATAAGTGTTACGTGCGATAAAACCATGGCAATGCGCGATTTAATGCTGTTGGCAAGACGGTTAAGATTGTTAGATGCTTCCATGGTGCGGTGTGCATGGGGATGTGAAAATCCCCTGCTTGGAGGAAATGGTCCTTCATCAGAGCTACAACAACACAGGGGAATACCACTCATTTTCAACATTTTACTATGTCATTAATATACCTTAGAGTTGTTGTGTGGAAATAATAAACCCCCACATTCTGTGTTGACTAGAACTGGAGGTCTGAAACGAGCAGTAACATTATGAAGTACATCTTTGTGATGTCACTGAGATGTACTTCATAATGTTACTGCATGTTTCAGACCTCCAGTTCTAGGCCCCTTTTCCCCCTTTTATCTCATCATATCTCTCAGGGCTGAGTTTTGAAACTTCAAAACAACTCCTACTCTTGGAAGGAAAAGAAAGAGAATGAGGTGTGAGATGAGTACTGTATGTCAGGAGATAGAGTGCATCTCAATGGTTGGTTGCATGGGTCTCACTCATGGCGCTGTAAGACACTTTGGAATGGATAAAAGCATGCTGGAAATGGTGGAGGAAAGTCTGGTGAGAAAGCGGAGCAAACGTGTGAGTTGATCGAGGAGGAACATAGTGGTGGGGAGAATTTATTGTATATAGGAGGGAGGGGGGAGAGAAGAGATATGGAGGTATGAGCAGCGCAAAGAGAAAGGGTTGTAAATCGTGTCGGAAAGTGGGTCTATAAGGAGATTACTTCACTTTTATACAGAGCAACGGGGACATGATTCAGTGGTACAACCGCCACTGCACCCCCAGCCGCCCGTCAAACTCCCCAAAGTGGAATATCCCATTACGCCTTGCCTGTGGAGATTAGCTGTACAAACACTTTAACAACTTAAATCTGCATTAAGAAGAGTTTAACCCCAAAAACCTAGAGCTACAAGATTCTGCGAGCAAAGCTTGCAATCTGATATTTAGAGCCGTTGCTGATGAGTGGCAAGAACTAAGTAAGTACAGGCATAGGCAGATTCACAGCACACGCACAAACACACGCACAGTGTACACACATACATAAACAAGAACACACACGCACAAGCACCCCCCCCCCCACACACACACACACACACACAGTAAAGACATTCTCCAAGGCCTTGCGACAACTATTGACCTTTATTCTTGGGGCCCTGCAGCAAATCCATCAACAACACATTCCACACTATTACCACAGCAGTACAACTCTGACACGCTCCGGCAGAAACCTAACTCGGCAAGGCATACGCTAAGCTGCTCCGCGCCACACGCCCAAAACCTTGTATCCTACGGTTAGGGTGACATGCACACACGCACGCACGCACACACGCACGCACACAGCAATGTACAGGTATAATATAAACACCAACGGCATCACAAACACAGGCATATCATCAAAACCAGTTTCAAGGCTTTCAGACACAAGTGTTTTACAAGTTTACCACTTATGTATAAGCTCTGTATTCTTTTAGCTACAATGACATCACAGCCCTATGTGCGAATAGGGGAAGGAAATCAATGTCAAATGGAGGTGGATTTCTTGGCTCTTTATTTGGCTCAGGAGCTTGTAAAATGGATTGTTGGGAGATCCCGTCTTCATTTTTCATGTTGCTGACAGCCGAGTGGTTAAGGAACGTATCACATAGGCTCTGGAAAAAGAAACGCATCGCAGTGCAGGGACCTGCAACATGAAACATGAAGACAGGATCTCCCAACAATCCATTTTACAAGCTCTTGAGCCAAATAAAAAGCCAGAAATCCATCTCCATTTAACGTTGATTTCCTTCCCCTATTCTCACGTACTAGGGCTGTGACTGTATACAATCCGTTTTCCTGGGGTCTTTATGTATGTAATATGTGGTTTTAGATATTTTAGATTTTAGCAGCTCACTGGACTACATGTTGTCCCTGTAAGACAGCCCTCCCCCTATCCACAAGGAGGAGCAGTGCACCAAAGCATTATGGGAATTGTAGTTCAGGAAGGAAAAGTTAGCTAAAATCTAAAATATCTAAAACCACATATTACCCACATAAAGACCCCAGGAAAGTGTTCTAAATCTTCTAAACGTCATCTTTTTTTTGCAAAAAGGATGAAGTGTCCCCTTAAGTGTCACTGTTTGGAGATGTCAGAATGAGGCAGGCGGGGACAAAGGCTTCAGAGGAGCCAAGCACGTCGAACCGTAAATTAGGCTTCACGGAGTGCAAGTCGCACACACCTGGCTCACGTTACCCCGTCTGTCTGCACTCTGCGGGCCCCCTCCTCCAGGAATGGAAACATGCAGAAGGAGGAGGGAGAGGAGGCGAAGGAGGGCACCGGGGCGGTGGTGGGAAATGGTAATGGCTGAAGGGAGAAGGGAGGAGAGCAGTGGAATAAAACCAGAAGGAAAAGTAGAGCAATGGGAGTTAAACATAGGAGGCGGACAGAGGGGAAATGAGGAATGGATGATGGGGGGAAACTGAGTCAAAGGAGGGAAGCGGGGGTTGTGCGTGACGTCAGTCAGACTGTCAGACCAGAGCTTGATCAGCGAGAGAGCGGGAGAGGCGGAGGGAGGGAAAGGATGGGATAGTGAGCAATAACCTGAACACACTGATCAATGCATAAGCTGACACGTTGTCAGCACAACAATGGCAAGCACATAGCACAACGCAAAGTGCTGCGTTATCAGCTTGCCTTGTACTAAATATACAGGTATGTAGTGAATCAAACACTCACACTATAAATATGTGAGTGTATTGTACTTGCGTGAGCAGAACACACACACACACACACACACACACACACACACACACACACACACACACACACACACACACACACACACACACACACACACACACACACACTACATACTGTACATAACCTAGCCCATTGTTTCATTACATTCGTAGGCAAGTCAAAGACGAACTAATAACATGGTGCCAGACAGTGTGTCTCTGCATTCCACACTGCAGTTTGGCATTAAATATGTTTAATCCTTCCTGAGGTATCTGAAGAATCTTCATTTGAGACTTAGCATTTCTTAATTTCTCTTCTCCTTCTTTACGCCTCTCCTCTCTTAACCTGCCCACTCCCTTCCTCCCTCCCACCCCCCTCTCCTCTCTTAACCTGCCCACTCCCTTCCTCCCCCCCACCCCCCTCTCGTCCTCTCCCTCTCCTGTAGTGTTGACAGCTTTCGCCTGGGGCTCACTGCTCATCTCTGTCAGCTTTGTGACAGTCAAGAGACAGATCAGGTCTTTTATCTGCCAGGGGCATGAATAACACAACCTGTACATTCATGGTCTTTAGGTGCACCAGACAGACAGACAGACAGACAGACAGATAGGGGAGGATACGGGAGAGAGATGTACTTTAGAGACAACATCAGTCCAAATGTTACGATTGTGTATGAGCGAAACCAGGACAAAGAGACCGCAATGAGCAAGTGATAGAAAAGTAGTGTGTGTATGCCATTCATGAACTCTGTCACTGGGAGTGAATGGACTAAGAAGGACTGAAACCACTCAAATATGGGACCCTTACTCTCCTGGGACTGTATGAGCCGTAACATAATGAATGTTAATAGTAGAAATGTAACAAATGATTTGTAACAATTACGAAATGTACTGTGATGCCCAACACGAACTACCTGTTCACCAAAAAATAAAAACAAAGTAAAAATAAAAAGTAGTGTGTGACATTTTCGCAGCAAAGGAACTCATCAAATACAGCAACTGCCGAGTGGAGCATCAGTTCAGATAAACAAGATGTATTAAAATAAATAGTCTAAAAGCCTCAATAACAACCTAGAGGCAATGCTGCTCCTTATTCTCAAGTTGATATTAGATCTTAAAAGCCCCCAAATCAACTGTTACTTAAAACACATACTGTACTGTATTGTGAAATAACTTGTAAAATAAATAAGTACCATCGTTTTCAAACAGAAAGCAAGTGGAAAATGTGGCCTAATGGTGGCACTAGACTAGAGGAATGGCCATGGATAGAGTCCCCAACATCAGTAGGGTTCATCCTCCGAGAAGGATGAAGGTGCTCAGCAAATTCCATTTTTTTTTTAGATAATCTATCTTGTTGGACAGACAGACAGACGCCTGTCATGATTTAACACCAGGGCAGATTAAGTGAACACTTTTGGCCCGCATGGCAGTCCTGTAGACGCCGGAGTTGTTTTAGTGAATGGCTCTGGTATGATAGAGATGCCAGCTATGTTGGCACTGAATGTGGAAATTCAGCATTTAATTCATATCGAGTATCTCACGATTGCTCTCAGAAGTTTTTACTGAGTTAGAAAATTGGGATTTATTTGCATATACAGTCAAATTTCTTACGGGTCCATTGGGGTCGATTTGTAGAGTTCGCTGAGGATGTGACTGCCAGTGTGTGCGTGCACACATTATTTAATTTAACCATGATCATCCCACAATAATTATTCATGAAGCTCCATGCAGATGCACAACACATGAAGATGAAATACACTACAGAATACCATGGATGACACTGTGATGAAGATGAGGTGCTGTTTTTGAATGGTTCATTAGTGTAACATGTAAGTACATGTTTTAAGCGAAGATTGTGTTTGTGTGCGTCTGAGTGCGCCCGTGTGTGTGTGTGTGTGTGTGTGTGTGTGTGTGTGTGTGTGTGTGTGTGTGTGTGTGTGTGTGTGTGTGTGTGTGTGTGTGTGTGTGTGTGTGTGTGTGTGTGTGTGTGTGTTTTCTCGCATGTGTGTAAATGTGCACCCACAGCTGTGTGGCATTTAGAATTACCTGTTTATCAACTCGAAGTGATAAAAGACATGTTGACAACAGTGAAGCGACATGAACTTTATTTCCTGTGCGTGTGTGCGTGTGTGTGTGTGTGTGTGTGTGTGTGTGTGTGTGTGTGTGTGTGTGTGTGTGTGTGTGTGTGTGTGTGTGTGTTCTGAGCTACAGGCCAGTTCTGTCTTTCATCAGTTAGAAATGAGCATGTCTCCTCCATTCAGCTACAGGTGTGCCAGCAGCAGATTGACACACACGCACGCGCGCGCACACACACACACACACACACACACACACACACACACACACACACACACACACACACGCACGCACGCACGCACGCACGCACGCACGCACGCACGCACGCACGCACGCACGCACGCACGCACACACAAGCAGGTGTGCAAGGAAATCATCTCTCAAATATGTCTTCCCTTTTCTCTTCTCTCCTTGACAGCTAGATTCCACAAATGAGCCATATACAGTACATGTACAGTAATATCCAGAGTCACTGTAAACCAGTGACCACTACTCACTCGACTCCAACTCTCCTGTTATGATAGATAACAGATAATTTGCTAAATCTACACTGTCCTGCACCCAAGTACTCCCCCCCCCCCCCCCCCCCCCCGACATCATCTTTGACATTTTATTTTGAAACGATCATTTCTAATCTGTCAGGACTAGATTGGGTGTAAATCAATAAGTTAATAACACAAATAATCTTGCTCATCTAGGATAATCGGAAAATCGATTTGTTGATTTTTTGTACATCAACAAATCGACACAAAACATTCCAATAGATGTTTTTATAATCGACTATAATCGATTAGTCTAACCACTTAAGCCCTGTATTATACTTCGTTGTACAATGGTGCTGTGCAAAAATAGTTCTCTAAAAGCTCACAACCCGTTGCATCACAACGTGTTCTGAGCTTGTAGATCTTCCATTTTCACAATTTCTTTAAAATACTCATTTATTCATCGTAATTGACAAAGTAATGGTGACTCTGATTTGATGGCATTGCCCAGCCCAAGTAAGAAGGAAGGACTACATTGCCCAGCCCAAGTAAGAAGGAAGGACTACATTGCCCAGCCCAAGTAAGAAGGAAGGACTACATTGCCCAGCCCAAGTAAGAAGGAAGGACTACATTGCCCAGCCCAAGTAAGAAGGAAGGACTACATTGCCCAGCCCAAGTAAGAAGGAAGGACTACATGGAGGAGCTTACAGTGTAAAGGAAGGTACCTCAAGGGCTCAACTGCATACCATGTACATCCCATCTTAGTTGTAAGACTAAGGTGTGTCTGAACGAGTTCCAGTGAGCTCAAGTTTAAAAACAAGCAACGCGGCAGCAGTCAAAGTCATTCTCCTTCTTATTGCGTCTGCACTGGGCCCAGTATTATAGCCTAATGTAGCCTTGTTCTGCATACTCAGACACAGACACACACACACACACGCAGACACAGACACAGACACACACGCATACACTTACACACACTCACGCAGAGTCTCACATTCAATTGCACACAAGTGTATTTGTTTTGTATTTGTTGTTTGCCATAGGTTATGTTTGATTACTTTGTCTAACTTAGGTATTTGTTTATTATTTTAGGTGAGAATCATAAGCCCTTTATGGGTTTCTTTTCTCACCTGCACTTATTTTTGTCTTTTAATGATGTTCCTTTTTGTAGTGTTTTTTTATTGTGTGAATAAATAAAATTAAACTATTACAAACTGCTGTATAATGTGAGTACATTTAATGTACATTTAATGTACTCACATATGGCTAGCTGGCTTAAAACCAGTAAAGCATCTGTGTCATTTTAGATTTTTTTTTAGATAGCAGATAGGCCTATACAAGTCTTTAGGCTGGCCCTTAGACCTTTTTTTGCTCTTCCTGGAGCTCCTGTGAATTAAAGCAGGGACTAGTTGACTTGGACTTTAGCTCTTCCATGAAACCTGTGGACTATACCGTTTGACATTCTTCTTTCCACACACGGATTATGCCAATGTCAGCCCTCTATGTGGCTGACACGCACTGACTCTTTGCACCTTAATCCATGTCCTAGCACCTTGAAGAATGTCCAATAGTATATGCACAGTACACAGCGGCTGATATGCTCACACACCTTCTATATTCTTTATTTTCCTGCCTCGATCTCCTCACCCCCCCCCCCCCCCCATTAACCCTCTTTTTCCTTTCTTTGTTTTTCCTGGAAAAAATGTTGGGTATATATGCACAAAATCTAATTTCACCCACTTTTTCACCTGTAAAACTGATGTGACAATAAAGCTCATTCTGATTCTGTCACAAACAGATTCCAACATCACAGCAAAAAAGTCTCACAGTGGGCTCTGATTGGTCACCCACAACTCTGGGGTGAGCGAAATATAATTCAAACTGAGGATTGCCAGACCAATCTGCCCAGGGATATTTTTTTTCCCTGTGGCAGATTCATCTGGTTTCCAGGCTAATGTCATCCTGGCCTGTTTTTGACTAAATGTTCATGGAACTTATGCCGTAACGTGCACCTTGTATGTCTCTAAATACCCCCGGCACACACCAGAGAATGTGTGCGTGGCGCACGTGAGCCCTGCCTGCCATACACACACGCAGAAATAGATCCAATCCTACTTTAAAGCCTGTTTATGCGTGGCTGTTGTTATCCGTGCGTCTGGTCACGGTGTAGCCGGTATCATTGATATCAATTGGATCCTTGCAAACATGCTGTACGTGCGCATTAAATTCCACGCATATGCACACTTTGAAAAGCCCAGTGTAGTTACATCTGGGCGTTACACGCATGCATACTGCATTCACGCTCACACACACGTGTTGTGGGCTTGTAGATCAGCTATTTTTGCAGAATATTCTCCTATTATGACATGGCCAGAATAGAGATGTTAGGGTTAACCCGGCATTGGGCTAGACGCTAGACAGTGTGGAGAGATTTACTGCACAGACCTGGCAGGAAGACACACACACACACACACACACACACACACACACACAGACACACACACACACACACACACACACACACACTTCTTATCAATAACAAATGAGTTAGCCATCAGTAAAGTTTAGTGACTTTTCTTGTGTGTGTGTGTGTGTGTGTGTGTGTGTGTGTGTGTGTGTGTGTGTGTGTGTGTGTGTGTGTGTGTGTGTGTGTGTGTGTGTGTGTGTGTGTGTGTGTGTGTGTGTGTGTGTGTGTGTGTGTGTGTGTGTGTGCACACGTGATGGACGAGGAGAGGGGAGGTGAGAGGCGAGGGGCTTACTGAGCCTCTGCTGTTTACTCTATCACATATCTGTTTACTTAAACTCCTGACAGACCCCTGAAAGTAAACACACACACGCGCGCACACACACACACACACACACACACACATTTGTCTCTGTTAGAAGAAGAATCAATTAGTTGAAACTGAACTAGAGCTTTGTGTTTTGGTTGGTAAATCCAATGATCTGTACTGGGTTTGTTCCAAAAACAAACAGGCTTTGTCCAGAGACAAAGGCCTCATTGAGCTAGGACCAGAGGATCTGACATTGAGCTGTTTGTGGTGCCGATACGATCATTCATCTCCTGTCTTTCTGAATATTATGGAGACACCACCACATGCAAACACATTTTCTTTCCTGTTCAGACACACTGAAGAACAGACTTGTGGCATGCAGAGGTAAAAATCACATCTTTTCCACCAAAATAACTTTGGTTCTAATTAGAACTGGTTCCGTTCTAGATTCTTGGAACCTTAGTGCTTTCACGGAACCGGCCTTCGGACATTTTTTGGTTCCAGTTCCGAACCAACATCTATACACAAAACGTCTAGTTGCACTGCTGCACAGACGTGCCTATGGCAGGTGTAAGTCAACACATGCAGCAAAAAGTACATATTCACTTTCACATGTTATATATTTGAACTAAAACGGTTTTGAGTTGACATTAACTCAAAATTAGCTTCAGCGACGTCCAGCCATTTTCAGCAGAGCCGTATAGCTAGGTCACGTGATGCTGTTGAGTGAGCGTAAAATGTATCACTTTGTGACCAATGCCAATGTTATGTTGCAGGAGAAGTGGCTCACGTTACCCTTTAACAAAGCCCTTAGCATCATCTTGGTTCGAACGAGGGTCAAAGGTCACATTTAAACACCAAGAAAGCGTGGTTTCATGGCAGATCAGCACCAGGGCAGAACAAGGCTCCGTGGAGTGTAACTGGACACTGAGGGGGAAGACGGAGAGGCCATCACACGCTTCACTGGAGACTAGGTGTTGACACACGGCTTCGGAACGAGCCACAGGCTCCTCTGGGTGTTTGGGAAAGGCCCAGGAAAAAAACTGATGTTGTTGTGTTTTTGTAAGGGTGGTGGAGGGTGGGGGTACAACACACACACACACACACACACACACACACACACACACACACACACACACACACACACACACACACACACACACACACACACACACACACACACACACACGGACATTCCTACTGAATGAGCCCATTAGATTGTGTGCAGATAACTTGATTAAAGTGGTTTTGTCTTGAAGATAAATATAGATATTTTACAGAAATAGAGCAGCCTGCAGACATGCTTGCTCGTGTCATCATTACAACATGGAACTGAACGTTAGGTGTGCAACAGTTAATCAACCTATTCAATAATGTAATCAGTTCATTTAAAACGTAATAGATTTAAATACAATTATTTTACAAATCAGAACTTTTCAGTATATTTATGAATACAGTAGCCTGAGCTAACGTGTTACGTTTCTGGTCTATAGAGGGGCAGGTCGCGCATGAGTTTTGCGCATGCCCTGACTGGTTCACCGATCTGTCCGTCAGCCCCGGCCCCTCCTCTCCCCCCTAGTGCAGCACTACTACTATACGTCACATCATTTGGAGCGACGCCCACCTGGAAGGGTCGACTCCCACTTCTAGACCAGAGCGGCCAATGCGTTTCCCCAGGCTTTCATTTTTTGCGCCGACGAAAATGAAAGCCTGGGTACCGAGGCTATGAATACAGTAGATGATCCTCAGATACCGAAAGCTACTACAAGTTGCTTGAATGATTGTGAACATTTCAATTATTCTACAAATGTACTGTTGCTGGAACTAACCATGTATTTTGTACAAGTTACATTTAAATGATTCTAAGAATATTGCTGGCACCGACCATGTACTGTACAAGGTACATTCATAATCACAAGTCCTTCCTGCAGCCATTCAAATGATATTGTAGAATATTATAACAATGGCAAATATCCAATCCAGAAACGCATGCAAATGCATGATTGTTAATACAATCTTCAATCCTCATATCAATCATATTACTTGCAAATTATGAAAATTCAGCATGTGTTCCTTAATATATTTACACCCAGAGTGATGCATCAGTTTGGTCCATATATCTGCCATTATTTAACTTTTTTGGATCTGCATCAGACCCAAAAATCTGGCTTTGGTTATAGGCTCTAAAGATTTCATTCAAAACACTAACCATCTTGTCTAGATGGCCAAATGTGTTCAAATGACTGGATAATTGCCCACTAGTCTGACTAGTCTAGCCTTTATCAGAGGGCTTGTCCGCCATTCCTCCAGCTGACTGGCCTGGGGCAGGCTATGGGCTGCTTGTCTTGGCTCAGGAGAGTGGCTGTCTGTGTTGTTGGAATGTCTTGGTTTAGCGGAGCGCCATTGCTAATATACTGCGCCATCACTGTATAGACATGAGGAAATGAATACTGCTTTTTCTCTAAAGCTGCGCCCTTTTTTTTTTTATATCATTCATATTGCTTTATTAATGTCTTGAGGCCATGGTCTATCTCCCTTGCTCTTTTTCCTGTTTCATTCTCTCTCGCTCTCTCTCTCTCTAAAGCATACACAAGCACCCCCCCCCCCACACACACACACACACACACACACACACATGTGTGCGCGTGCCAACACACACGCACAATCTCACACGCGCAATATCACGCCTGATTCCTTCCTCCCCCGCTGTTGCATTTAAAACGCTGTGGCAGCAGAACTTTGATCCCTCTGCCATCTCTTTGAAGTGGCTGTTGAGTTTCATCTGTGAACAAGATGTCCAAATTAAAAAGACCACAAGCTCGCCCACAGCCACGCTTTGCTTGAGCCCGAACCAGGGCGGATTCAGTGGGCAGAGGAAGTGAAATGTGCCGAGTCAAGTGTGGGGCAATTAAACGCAGAAAGAATTGAAGTCTCTACGGTGTGACATTAGTGTTTTTTTCCATAAATAAATTATAATAGGTTCTAAATGTTCTACGTTATAGGATGGCTAAAGCTTGATGTTTATACATCTCTATGGTTTGAATGATTGTACTGATTGTACTGTGTATAGTGGCCTTTACCTTCCCCTGTGCTCCTTCACATCACAGGTTTCTCTAAGTTGTCCATTCACTTGACTCGACTGGCATCCCTTTTCTGGGGCCAGTATTCAGCAAAAAATTGCAGCTCTACGCGTAGCATTTTGTGAGCTTATAGAGCGGCTATTTTCAGTTAATATAGTGTAGAGTGAAAACGGGAGAGGGGAGGGTCTAGTATAAAGCCCTGGGGGACTCTAATCACCTGTGATCACCTATGGTTACATTGATTCTAGTATAAAGCCAAGCTCCAAATGGAGTTTTTCCCTCTTATGAGCATTTATATTGAAATGGCACATTTGTATATACCTGACTATAAGGCACAAAAGACTACTGAAAGTATTGCATTTGCCCAGTTTAAAAGATGACAGTGAAACTCCTGAACACACTGCAGCTTGTTGGCTTTGCTAGAGGCCTTGTTGTGTGTGTTTTGGGTTGTTGTGGTCTAAAAACATGGTCAGACGGTTGCTGTCATCAGGCCAAGTGTCTCGTGACATGCCTGGGGATTGGATGTTTACAGCTAGACCCCAACTGATTTATTAGTCTGACAATTTTAGTGGCTGATATCCTTATCACAGTTATATCGGTACTGGCATATACACCATGCTGCCAAACATGAAAACTTTCAGCTTGGGGTCATTTAGAAATTGCTCTCTCTCTGTGTGTGTGTGTGTGTGTGTGTGTGTGTGTGTGCGCGCGTGCGCGTGTCCGCGTGCACGGACAACAGCTTAACTGTGAAGTTTCCGTGTCAAATTTAAACACTTAAAGTGCCGTGATTTCTGTATTTTTTCCAGTTTTTCATGCGTATATGAGGTGATAGTACTTCATTAGACCCCTTGGTGTGGTTGTTATGTGCAACGATGCAATGGTGTCACATAAAAACAACATTTTAACAAATGCTGTACACTTTTTTTGGAAAAACATCTTCCTCCTTATATAATAATACCCGACGATCATGTTTTAGGGTGTAAATCATCTCCATCTTTAAACCCTGTTATGCTAGTTGTCGGGGTCCCGCAGGAATCTAGGTCCACTAGTATTTCCCTCTACACCAAATATCTTTGCCAAACATAGCGGATCTACAAGCTCACAAAGCGTTGTGTTGCAATGCGTTGTGAGCTTGTGAATTGGCTATGTTCACCCCAGAATAGGGACATTAGCGTTCACGTTGCAAGTCTACAGATCATTGCAAAATAAATAAATCTGTTTGTCTAGGTAGGAATATGGGCCGATGTTGGTGTGGGTCAGGTTCTAAAACTATAAGGACATCATGTTTGCTGTATTAGGGTTCAAGTGGAGTGCAGGCCAGGGTAGTGAAGGAGCCCTGAGCACTCAGCTTGCCACTGCTTCATCTTCTGCTGCCGTTCATTATAGAGACCGCGCTAGCAAAGTCCACACTGTCACTTTAACTCTGAAAGACTCTCCGTACTTAACTGCATTCATTTCTAAGCTGCGTGAGCCAAAACCACAGCAAAACAGCTCCACCTCTACTGTAGATCTCTCTGTGTCTCTCCCTAACCCCCCCCCCCCCCCCCCCCCCCCTCTCTCTCTCCTGGTCACTGTTCCTTCTGCCTCATCACTTCCTATAGCCTCCAGATTGACTGGTCGTGTGAACACCCCACCGCCCCTCCTCCCCCCCTTTGACTTCTGACCTCTTAATCCCCTGCCAACTGCTGGGAGGCCTCCAGTCCAGAGGTGACTCTGAGCGTGTGTGTGTGTGTGTGTGTGTGTGTGTGGCGCTGCGCATGCATGCATGCGTGCAAGTGTGCAATGTATGCACACATTATGCTGCACAAACTATCTTAGTATCTAACTACAGTGGTAGAAGAAAAGCATGCCAGGCTACACATTGGCTACTAATAAAAAGCAATTACGCTGATATATCGATGATGAGCACCGACATCTGTACTGTACTGATGCAAACCACCATGCACACACATACAAACTCAAACTCAAACTCTGTGTGTGTGTGTGTGTGTGTGTGTGTGTGTGTGTGTGTGTGTGTGTGTGTGTGTGTGTGTGTGTGTGTGTGTGTGTGTGTGTGTGTGTGTGTGTGTGTGTGTGTGTGTGTGTGTGTGTGTGTGCGTGCGTAAAAGGAACACGATCTGATGCCGACGACACACAGCTATAATGTAAAGTTGCACCTCAGGCCAGAAACCTGTCTTCCATCCAGATGCATAAGTTCACAATACATTGTACACGAGCGTGGAACTCGGTGCACGTGTGCATCCATTGTAAGTGTAACCCTTAGGCCTGGATCCCTTCAGTCAGTCAAATGGCTTCTCTCATCACCTGTTGTACAACAGATCTGAAGTCCAAACGTTGGCCCTTTGAAGTGCTCTGTCTGTCTGTCTGTCTGTCTGTCTGTCTGTCTGTCTGTCTGTCTGTCTGTCTGTCTGTCTGTCTGTCTGTCTGTCTGTCTGTCTGTCTGTCTGTCTCAAACTCTGTGTGTGTGTGTGTGTGTGTGTGTGTGTGTGTGTGTGTGTGTGTGTGTGTGTGTGTGTGTGTGTGTGTGTGTGTGTGTGTGTGTGTGTGCGCGCGTCTTTCTCAAACTCTGGTGTGTGTGTGTGTGTGTGTGAGAGAGAGAGAGAGAGAGTGTGTATGGCCTAGCCCTAGCATATGTGCCCTGGGGGGAAAAGAGAGGTGTGGGGGCCTCTAATAGATGTAGTTTAGGGAGGTGGGGTTTTCTTAATCTGATAAATCCTCCCTCCCAGGGCCTCAGGTAAAGGTTACGGCTGACTGCTTTAGGGAGAGGAGGGGAGGGGGCTTCAGATATCCACTGAATACAGCTCAGGTGTCAATACATGAAAGCATGCATTATAAACCTTTATACTCTCTATTGTTTGGGAAGAACAAACACTGTAAATACTTGAGAAAACATGTGGAGAGCTACCACTTATGTTATCTTGGGGCAACTGTGGCTCAGGAGGTAGAGCAGGTCGTCCAATGATCCATGGGTCGGCGGTTCGAATCCCGGCTCCTCCTGGCTACATGTCGAAGTGTCCTTGGGCAAGACACTGAACCCCAAATTGCTCCCGATGTGCTGGTTGGTACCTTGCATGGCTTCCGCCGCAATCGGTGTATGAATGTGTGTGTGAATGGGTGAATGTAATGCACAATCTATGTAAAGCGCCTTGGATAAAGGCGCTATATAAATGCACCATTTACCATTTATTTACCATTTTATCTTGGATTAAATGCATGAACCCCCGGTCCCTATACTGTGAAAATGGCCGAACATTTTCGTGCAGCGACATGTTGTGAGCTTGTTGATCAGCTGTTTTCAGTCAAGAGATAATGTGTAAAGGGAAAAGGGAGGGGGCCATTTATAGACCCCTGAGGTCCCAGGTCAACTAAGCAAAGGGTTTAAGTGCTTTTGAGTGATATATCTACATTTTTAGGATGTTCAATAATAATAATGATAAATAACTAGAAAGATGCAATCCTGGGGAATTGCGAGTAAGGCTGCACAATATATCGCTGTCGTATCGTTATAGAGGTATGAACATGCGCAATGTAAGTATCGCAAAAAGGCATGGGTATCGCAATATGATATACCATCAATATATCAATATATCGTTGACATATCGTGGTGATATTGACTTATTATGCAGTTTTTTGAATGTTTGGTTTTCAATGTTGCAGCACTTAAAATATAGATCGTATATCGTATCGATATCGCAATATTTGGCAATTGGCATAAATACTGAGATATGAACTTTTGTCCATATCGTGCAGCCCTAATTGAGAGTGTGGTTGCCTTAGTTCATAGTTCACATAGTGTGATGTCACCGTATATTGTCCAATCATAGGGGGCAAAAAGGTGCCTTCAATTAGGTAGGTCAGAGGAGAGGAAAATAGACCAATAACAATAGTCTGTTTGGCAGACCACACTAATAATAATTATAATAATAATATGTACCTCTAGACTAGAGAAATTGTGTATGAAGAGGTTACGTCTGGAATAAGGTCATCTTTCCCATATCGAGTCCTGGAATTTGCCTCATGAAATCTGATCACAGGTCTGCTATTAAGACACTTCCTCTGCTCCCACGTCTCCCGCTAGAACAGAGGAATGTTATGAAGAGTCTATATGTGTCACGCTCTATACCTTCCTACCGAAGCGCTGTGTTTATACAACACATTCAGGGAGGGGGGGTTATTTAACAACCCCCTGCATTGGTTAGCCAAGGGGTCCGTCTGTAAACAGCTCCCTCGGGATCCTCGTTGACAAAATGTGGGTTCACGAGCATGCAGTTAGTTAGTTTTGTAGATTTTAGGCAAGAGTGTCGATAAACCCCATAACTTAACTGTTTTCGAAAACAGACACCAAACAGGGAATTCACATTTTAGAGATGCTTCTCCTCTTCAGTCATTACCATAGATTGAATGCTGTTCACCGCACACACCCACGACGTCCATACATTCGCTAACATCAGCCAAATTCACAGTCTAGTCACCGCAAACCTAAGACCTACAATTAGACGGCAGGGCCGTATCAAAGAAGCAAGACTTTTTACACGATAACAGGCAGCTAAAAGCAGGGCACCACTAACAAACCAGAGGAAATACTATTGGCGTTTAGTAGTTAGTATCATGTAGTTAGTATAGACCATGTTGTACACGGTTATAGTGAACCCTGTTTTGTCTGGAGGGGTCCAGATACTGTGGATCTGTTCATGGGTGAGTCAGCTCTGTGCAGCCTAAACCTTGAGTTATTATACTTTGTCTATCTACAAGTTCCCAACGTGTGGCAGACTCGCAGATGTGACGCATTGTGAGCTTTTGTGTCGGCTATTACGGCACGTAGCGCCGTCGTACGCGGAGCACAAATGGGGCATAATAATGAGTGTACGCTGTAGAATGATTTAGCAGCAGCAGTCAGAGGCTGGACACTGGGCATCTGCAAGCTCCCCACTTCCTTAAATGTTCCCGATTCAGCCCTGTATCCCCCTACACACACACACACACACACACTACACATGCAGCTGCAACACAGTCATGACGAGAGAGAGAGAGAGGGAGAGAGAGAGAGAGATATTGGGGAAATATTGGGAGAGAGAGGGACAAAGGGGAGAGCAGTGGAAAAACAGCAGAGCCGGAGGAGCTAATCAGAGGAGGTCTAACAGCAAACCAAGGAGGGCTGAGAGAAGAACAGGAATATGGCGCAACGGTCCATCACAGGAAAGTGGGACAGAAAATAAGTTGAACAGACAAACCTTAACAGAGAGAGAGAGAGAGAGAGAGAGAGGACAGCAATTGGTGCAATGGTTAAACACTTTTGCTTTGGGCTATTTCTGCACTTTTCCAAAATGTCAAAATGATGATGAAGGATAAACGACTCTCAAAATGGGGAAAACAAAAGGAAACCAGAACTATTTCTATTTCAGAACTTAAACGTAGCTGGCCCCGGGCCCTCAGGGCTCTATGTTTGGTCTCCTCCTTTCCCCCCTAAACTGAATCTCTTTGCTTGTAGATAGTTAGTAGATAGTTTGTAGATTGACTATGAGTTTGTAGATTGGCTATGAGTTTGTAGATTGGCTATGAGTTTGTAGATTGACTATGAGTTTGTAGATTCACTATGAGTTTGTAGATTGGCTATGAGTTTGTAGATTGACTATGAGTTTGTAGATTCACTATGAGTTTGTAGATTCACTATGAGTTTGTAGATTCACTATGAGTTTGTAGATTCACTATGAGTTTGTAGATTGACTATGAGTTTGTAGATTCACTATGAGTTTGTAGATTCACTATGAGTTTGTAGATTGACTATGAGTTTGTAGATTGACTATGAGTTTGTAGATTGACTATGAGTTTGTAGATTGGCTATGAGTTTGTAGATTCACTATGAGTTTGTAGATTCACTATGAGTTTGTAGATTGACTATGAGTTTGTAGATTGACTATGAGTTTGTAGATTGGCTATGAGTTTGTAGATTGACTATGAGTTTGTAGATTGGCTATGAGTTTGTAGATTCACTATGAGTTTGTAGATTCACTATGAGTTTGTAGATTGGCTATGAGTTTGTAGATTGACTATGAGTTTGTAGATTCACTATGAGTTTGTAGATTCACTATGAGTTTGTAGATTGGCTATGAGTTTGTAGATTGGCTATGAGTTTGTAGATTCACTATGAGTTTGTAGATTCACTATGAGTTTGTAGATTGGCTATGAGTTTGTAGATTGACTATGAGTTTGTAGATTGGCTATGAGTTTGTAGATTCACTATGAGTTTGTAGATTCACTATGAGTTTGTAGATTGACTATGAGTTTGTAGATTGACTATGAGTTTGTAGATTGGCTATGAGTTTGTAGATTGACTATGAGTTTGTAGATTGACTATGAGTTTGTAGATTGACTATGAGTTTGTAGATAGGTGAACATTTCCCCCAAATGTTCACCTACTGTATGACATACCCACTATTACCCAGAAGGGTTCATGCATCGTGCAATATGGAAACCTGAATATGCGCACGCACGCACGCACGCACGCACGCACGCGCACACACACACACACACACACACACACACACACACACACACACACACACACACACACACACACACACACACACACAGAGAGGGAGGGAAAGGGGGGGGTGGTAGAGGAGAGTAAACATAAGAACACCACAGGGTTGGCTAAGCCCTGCTAAGAGGAAGGGTCTTACCTATAGTGGCTGGCTGATAACAACAGAAATCTCTCTTATTCTCACACATACGCTCACACACACGTGCACACGTACGCACGCACGCGCGCACACACACGCACGCACGCATGCACGCACGCACGCACGCACACACACTGATACAATCCTCTTCACTGTGCACCTCTTAACTTCCTTCAGAGGGTTATTAACTCCTTGATTGGGGAGCTCTGCTGCTTCGGGGTCCCCCCTCATTTAGTTGTCATGGTGGCATGACCCAAACACTTATTAGATGACCCTTGGGATTAGTCCAAGCTGGAAACAGGGGGAGCTGGGGTCAAGCCTTGATCTGGGAGTGCTCGCTGCAGCATCTCACCCAACCTTAATTAAATTGCTGAGACACCGAGTCAGGAATGTTTGCTTTGCTCTCTTGTACACAGGCCATCCTTCTGAATCTCTTTGCTTTTCCCATACATACACCGTCAAATCATTTACTGTCTGGGTTACAAATGGATAAATGAATGGTCCGTGACATTCAGCATGCAGTGTTTTGATATAGCTAGCTGCTAGCCTATAATTTCATAATAAAAATGAATACTTTATAAATATATTTACGTTACAATAAAATGTAGGCTATAATAGGAGCCAATCCTTTCATTTTGCTTTGAATCTTTTTCTTAAAACATGGTGATATCTCAAGTTCAACTATGTGTGCCCATGATTATTTTGAATGGTTGTATAGCCAACTTTTAATAAGCTTTTCCAAAAGATAACCCCTCAAAGAGCAAGGCAAACAAACTCCGTTTTCTATCGGTGAGATAGCAGCCTCTAATCCGACACAAACTCGAGATAAAGCTATTGGCAACAACAACGATAAGATCTAATCCTATATTTCCACATATCTTCTGCACTCGTCTCGAACCACTCGTAGCCTATTTCTCTCTCTCTCTCTCTCTCTTTCTCTTTCTCTTTGCACCCCCTGTGTCCTGTCGCCGGTAAACTGTGACCAGTGACCCACTGCTATATATTTCGCCAGCAGGGTAAAAGAAGGAATGCAAGAAAAAGACGAATAATCAACCACTGTAAGATCTCCACACTAGGTACAGCAAGCATTGATCGGATCATCAGGGAAGTTTATAGCGGCGAGCGCTGACTAAAATATGATTGATCAAAATCAATTAAGGCTGTATTATGCTCTAAAGATCCATGCGTCTCTAAGGAGCAGTATCATTGCCAGTTAAATTAAAGTTAATTAATTAGGTTAATGTATAGACCAATTAATAGATAATTACTGACACGCTTTACATTAATAATCTCTCATAATTCCAGGCTTCTCCGGCAGATGACTCTGTCTACTGTTACTGTAGCCTATAGTTTATTGAACTTGTTACTTGTCAATTTCATATGTTATAATAGGCCTATATGGCTTTAAAAAGGTTATTGGCGCGCTGAGCAACCTGTAGTGCAGGACTGCAGGTCTCGTCTCGTATGTGGCCATGCTTGCACTTCATTCAACCCTTCGCTAATGAAACACATGCATTGGTAGGTTAAAGTTATACTCTTGTTCAACTTACCCTGGCAAAGTAAACCCAAGTCGCGCTCTGTCTCCCTTATCCGCTCTTTTATCCACTTTATTGGCGTGTCGCGGAGCCCAAGTCTTTCAGTTTGTTGCAGTAGTGCATCCACAAAGTTTAGTCAAGGTATTATGTTTCAACGCAAAGCATGCATTCACTCCGCCGTTCTGTCTCTGTCTGCCAGCGTGTGAACGAAGAGGCGAGACTTGTGCGTCTGCACCGAGGCGCGCATACCGTAGATAGACTTTCAACAATAGCGCTTTTTGAAGGACAGGAGGCTTGCCCTTTAAAAAAGTTCACAAGTGGGAGGTGCGAGGCGGGCGAGAGCGCGGAGCTGTGCGCGTGACCGTAGCTGACTGCACCTGCAAAAATATATGACTAGGGAATATTATCAGTGTATTGCTGCAGGAAAGATGGATTCATCACTGTTTCTTTCTTGAGTTAATATGAATTACTTTTGCACCTATGACTGACTGACAGTGTCAGTTCTGAAAATAAATGTATGTTATTGCCAGCTACCTCATGGATACCTGCTAGCCTACTCTTAAGTGTTCCGAATTTGCTTCTAATATTGTTCTAGAATACATAGGCCTACATAATGCATTTAGGCTACAGTGACAGTACATTTGACAATTGACAATTAACTGCTATTTCCCACAATTATCCCAGAATGCTGTGATTTGAAATTAATGGGAGCCAGAAGGATGCATTGATTTCATTGTGGTTTGAAAATCATAACTTGCAGAGATTTGAAGCTTGCCTGAGATAGGCAATGCAAAACATAACCTTATGGCACAATTACTATTTTTGTTCCTGTGTTGCATTGTTGCATTTTCATTCATTTTAAACTACAGATTGATTTGACACAAAAATAGTCCCTGAGGCAATTAGTGATTTATGAATGAAATTCAAACATCCACTCCATGACTTCTCAATGATGTTTAGCCAACACTGACTAAATTATTTTGATATGGATAAAATATAAAGAAACGCAAAACAAATAAAGCCAGTGTATATTTATGTATATTGTAGAAAAATATATGCAATGACATGGTCATATACCACCACTTAAACCCTATAGGCTTAGTTAGAGCCACGAGCCATCATCACCTATTTTCCCTCTATACACCATCTCTTTGGCAGAAAATTGCCAATCTACAAACTGCTATAGCTTATAGTATTCACACCAGAGTAGGTAATTCATGACCACTGTTCATGCTATGGTATCAATCATTGAGTATAGCCTACCGGTACTTAAAATGACAAAGAAATAAAAGATGGATGTAACTCCAAACGTGGACAAGAAATTAAAAATAATTGCTCCAGTGATTAGAAATGGATTATTCAAAATATGCTCCTCACTGACTTAACATTGTACGCTGAAACAGCTCTCGAAGCCACTCTTTTAGTAGGGCCTACATCAGGGGTGCCCACACATTTATGACGTGAGATCTACTTTCATAATGACGAGCTCAACAAGATCTACCCACTGAAAAAATAATTGTACCATTGCTGAAAATTGTTTAAATATATAATGTACCTGGGGGGGCTTTGGCATGCTACTAGTCCTACATACTTACACCTAGAAACCCCATTCAAACCTATTTAGGTTCATCTTATGGTGGACATCTTTGAAATGTTTCATAGTGTTAGAAATATAGTGCTTTCAAATTTGAGAAATTTACAATGGGGCTCAATGGCAGATATTGGCACGTAAAAAAAGCACTTTCACCTAGAAACTACATTCACACATTTTATAATTCAGCATACTGTGGAGACACATGCTGGAACCTTTTACTTTGAAATGATTTGTAGTTTCTGAGTTATTTAACTTAAACGCCCAATGCATTCAGGGGTGACCACACATTTATGACGTGAGATCTACTTTCAAAATGACGGGCTCAACAAGATCTACCCACTGAAAAAATAATTGTACCATTGCTGAAAATAGTTTAAATATATAATGTACCTGGGGGGGGGGGCTTTGGAATAGGGAGGGGGGTGAAATTATGACAGGCAGTTTCTGCTGTCAAAATATGACCCGCCCAATGCATTCTCAATGGCACTTCACCCGCCCCTATTGCATATGCATATGCCCCGAGGCGTAGCCCAGCGCAGTGGTATATTAGTATCGCAACGCGAGGCTAACATACTTACACCTAGAAACCCCATTCAAACCTATTTAGGTTCATCTTACAGTGGACATGTTTGCCTGAAAAGAAATCTTTGAAATGTTTCATAGTTTTAGAAATATAGTGCTTTCAAATTTGAGAAATTCACAATGGGGCTCAATGGCAGACTGTGGCACGTCAAAAAAAATCACTTTCACCTAGAAACTACATTCACACATTTTATAATTCAGCTTACTGTGGAGACACATGCTGGAACTTTTTAGTTTTTAGTTAGTTAGAGTTATTTAACTTAAACGCCCAATGCATTCTCAATGGCAATAGCACAAACTTTGGCATGCTACTAGTCCTATAAACAAACACAAACAAAGTTGATTCAGACAATATAGAACATCACAAAAACTCATACTGGTTTTAGAGCTGTTATCAGCGTACAATGTGGTCTTGCACTTAAGCTGCTAGGATTTTGTTTTCAATGTAATATTTAGGTCTATATACAGTCTTGAGAAGGGAGATGTGAAATTAAACCGTGGACATACGTGTCTTCAAAACCGCACTGAAACCTGATATTCACAGGTTAGTCTGTGTCAGTCCCCCCCCCCCCACACACACACGCACGCACGCACGCACGCACGCACGCACGCACGCACGCACACGCACACACACATCTATATTAGTAGTGTTGTGGGCAGTCAGACAGGCCGTTACATGTGCCTAATAAAGTCCTATAAAGTCCTGTCCTGTTGCTATCTATTCTGCATTGCTTAGTAGGCTGCTGTTGCTATCTCACACACCATAAACCCACAGAGAACAGGTTCACTTATGATTGGTCGAATGGAGAGATAGGAAGGGATTCTAACTATTAGCACCTGACCTGCAACGTGTGTGTGTGTGCGTGTGTGCGTGTGTGAGTGTGCGCACATGTGTATGGCTATTTTAAAATGCAGTATTCAGTACATGGCCTACTTGCCTTCTATTACTGCAAGCGTGTATCGCATGTCTGTAGGTATTATTTGGGTGTGTTTGGGTGCATATGTGTGTTTGTGAGAGTGTGTACGGCACTTGTGGAAGATAAAGACAGCTGCGCACCTCAATGCAGTTGGACATTGAGATTATGATGGGTCTCAACCTTTTCTGGATCAGGGCCAATTTAAAAATCTCAGAAGTGTTTGCAGTCCACCCATCTGAAGTTCCTGTTTATCGCATGTGAATTTATTTGACAGGAGCCCACTTAACATATCCCTACGGTCCACCAGTGGGCCCTGGCCCACAGGTAGGGGCGGCAGTGGCTCAGGGGTAGAGTGACCGGATAGCAACCGCAAGGTTCCCAGTTCAAACCCGGGCTCTCCCAGAGTTAGTGTCGAAGTGTCCTTGAGCAAGACTCTGAACCCCTAATTGCTCCTGATGTGCAGATTGGTGCCTTGCATGGTTTCCTCTGGCATTGATGTGTGAATGGGTGAATGTAATGCACAATCTCTGTAAAGCACCTTGGATAAAGGCACTATATAAATGTACCATTTTAAGGAATCACTGTTCTAGATAAACAGAAGTGGCGTTTTGACAATCCTTTAAATTCTTCATAATTACTGTTTTTTGTCATGTTCTCCTTAGACTGAAAGCATAAAACTAAATTGTACTAGAAAAAGTGCCCTTCTGGCCACAGGTCTCCACCAGGAGGATATAGGAGTGTTTGTGCAAAATGTTTAGGAGTAATATAAACATTTTTGTTTGTTTGTTTGTTTTTTGCAACAATTTTCTTCATTTTGTTGAGGAAATGCAGAGCCAGACAACTCATAGCATCTCTGAGTATAGAATTCTGGATGAGCGCCACTCCTGAAAACTTTGGAATCTTAGCCAATCAGTGTACAATCTGAGAAATCCAACAGACTCGTCTTGATCACATGACTACAGAGATCATGTGTACCGATTTGCATGAGATTTGGATGAGATTTGGATTAAATCTGTGCGACTAATATAAACAATGTTGTGTTTTGAAGAAATCTGCCTCATGGTGGCACTATAACTGGCAGATGTGGAGGGATGCAGGGGAAACGTTTTTTCCATGGCCTCTAGGGAGTGCGCATACAAAGTTGTACACAGATCAATGCAGTTATAGGTAAAAACAGGAATTGCCCTGTTATAGGCTGATTAGGAAAAAAATAGTGGCATGTCGTCCGGCCTAGTGGAAATGTGCGTGTATAATTTCACGGAAATTGCACACTGTGTGTGATTTGTGGCATTTTGTTTGAAACGGACCAATCATATGAGATTTGGAAGCCAGTCTTAGCCAATAAGGATGGAAGATGGGAAATGGTGCAGATCCGTGTTGATCACATGACTATGGAGATAGTGTATACTGAATTGTGTGATGTATGGATAAAATGCGTACGAGTAATCTACAGAAATTTGTTTTGCCAAAATCTGCCTCATGGTGGCGCTATAACAGGCCGCTGTGGAATATTTGGAGCAGAGGTTCGTCGTTGGCATCCAGGGAGTGTGTGTGCACAGTTTGGCATGGACCGGGCCAACGGTGCCGGAGATTAGCTGGTAACGGACGGACGGACGGACACACACACGGACAGAGTGCAAAACATACTCTTTGCCCATGCCTTCGGCCTGGTGGAGACAATGATGTGGATCTTAGAACCAGTGGCCAGCCTAAATCAGTCATTTATGACATCATCGGTTGTCTATGAGGTGTCTATGATGTTCTTCCATTACAAAATGTAAGTAAATATATATATTTTTGGGAAACAAATAGAGGAAGTAGCCTACAGTATATGTCTGTGACGGTGACCTAATGGTGGTGTGTACTGTGTACGCATGCATTTAGTAAAATTACATATGACACTCTTTCATACAGAGCATCGTAACAATACAATGCAACAGCAAAGTGAGCTTATTATTCAAAACAACATTAGCTGTAATCTTGAAATTGTGAAGGGTTAAAATTGTTAACTGTGTGTGTGTGTGTGTGTGTGTGTGTGTGTGTGTGTGTGTGTGTGTGTGTGTGTGTGTGTGTGTGTGTGTGTGTGTGTGTGTGTGTGTGTGTGTGTGTGTGTGTGTGTGTGTGTGTGTGTGTGTGTGTGTGTGTGTGTGTGTGTGTGCGTGCGTGCGTGCGTGCGTGCGTGCGTGCGTGCGTGCGTGCGTGCGTGCGTGCGTGCGTGCGTGCGTGCGTGCGTGCGTGCGTGCGTGCGTGACATGGCAAATCAATTTTATTGCCACATCACAGGCTTGCAGGTGTAAACCTGTTAACATGCAAACAGGTAAGTGTTTGCAGTGTCAGTGTGTACACTGACAGTGTGTATGTTATGTGTGATCTGGGGTTAAAAAAGAGGAACAGATTCTGACAGGAGTGCGGGAAACTAACAGAGACCCTGGCCTCGATCGCCATGTTTAAACTTCTCCTTTACAATCGGGTGTTAACGTAGAACTTTCTCACAGGGGCGTGTGAATCTGAAAGCCTTCACTTTGGAGTGCCTTTGGCTTAAACCACTTGAACCCAGGCGCCCCTATTCTGGGGGGAAATTAGCAGAAATTAGGTAAACTTGTAGATTCGGTGATGAAGGGAAAACGAGTGGGCAAAGTACAGAGTCAATTCAGGTCAATTTGACTAAGTAGGCTACCTGTGGGTCAATTTATTGAGGACGATGTGTTCATTGCCCATAGTTCACATGAATCCTGTGACGTCCTGTGAAAATGACACAACACTTTCCAACGTGTTCTGTATGCGATCGAGGAATTGTGGTTATTAAACCACCGACTGACTGACAATGCAGAACCAACAGTGATGACTTCATAGCACTATCCAGAAGGCCTATAGGGTGCAATCAGGATTCGAACCTGGGCCTGCCACATGACGCGGGAAACATCTATACCACTCAACCAAAAGGGAATCCACTGTAGGCCAGGGGAGATAGTAGGTTTATGAAGTGGCTGGGCTGCTCTGTTACAGTCGGCCCCTTTGACCTCAGGCCACCAGGGAAACCCGATCCGGGTCACGGCACCAATGTATCACCCAGAATTTAAACTTGGAAACTTGGGTCGCCTACGTGGGAAACCAAAACATCTACCGCTCATGCAAAGGGAAATCTATCGTCAGCCAGGGGAAATATCAGGCTTATGAATTAGAGTTGCTCTACTACGGTTCTCAAAGTGGGGTTAGGTTTAAATATAATCCCTATTCTTGAAAATAGCTGTACATTTTAAAATATGTTCACAAGACCATGTGACACATTGTCATTGATTTTTATAGATTGATTAATTTCATAAAATGTTGAAATATCTAGACAAATCTTCTGGTGTTCCCTGGCACAAAATCTTTTCAAATGGGGGTGCGTGGACAAATACATAGTGTATCAATTTTGGGGGTCTCAATGTTTGAGAACCACAGCACTGCACAGCATGTGTCATGTTGTGCGACAACAGTGAACATGCATGGAACCCATGTGTTTACATCATTTCAAGTACCGCAAAAAATGCACAACACATACTGATTGAAAATAGATGGGCTGAGGGCTAAGCATGGCTCCCCAGAACTTGACCACCAGATGAGGGCTGTAGTTTGAAGTGGGAATGCTTCACAGTCTGAGTGTTTATGTGAATCACACAGCCGGGGCTGGGGAAGAGATTGACCCCTCACAGACCTCCCCAACATAACGGAAATGGCTTTCCTCCAAGCCTTCACTTTTCCCCTCCTCTCTTCGCATATATCCCCTACTCCCCCCCCCCCCCGGCCCTCCCTCACTTGTTGTTTCACAGGAATGTAAACACCACAGAAACTTAAATGGAGCTAATGTCTGCGCTTGTCCATGTGCATTTATACCTGTAAACCCTGCAGTCTATACGCTGTGTACGCACATGCATATTTGTCTGCATGCGTCCTGGTGCATCTGCATGAGAGTCCATGTGTTTTACATGTGTTTTACGTGCATTTTACAACATTAAAGGCCTTGCCAAGGTTCCTTTAATGATGTTTTGGAGACCGTGGACTCTGAGCTAAATTGCCCCGGTGCAGGGGAAAACATGAAATAGCACATTGGAATTCAGGACTGGAGTTATTCTCCCCAGGGGAGGCAGTAAGACACAGCGTTTGGTCCTGAGCCAGGAACATTATAGTACAAGACCATCTTTATTCGCTCTCTATCTCTACCCCTGTGTGTGTGTGTGTGTGTGTGTGTGTGTGTGTGTGTGTGTGTGTGTGTGTGTGTGTGTGTGTGTGTGTGTGTGTGTGTGTGTGTGTGTGTGTGTGTGTGTGTGTGTGTGTGTGTGTGTGTGTGTGTGTGTGTGTGTGTGTGTGTGTGTGTGTGTGTGTGTGTGTGTGTGTGTGTTTTAAAAAAAAGTATTTTAAAAATCGCAGATCGCATCACAATGTGTTGTGAGGTTTTGGATCAACTGTTTTCAAACCAACAAAGTATAAAATAAGTAACATAATGTTGTAATATCTGCAAAGTAACTTGCAACTCAAGTTTTCAAATAATTGTAGTGGAGTTTTTTTTAAGTACAATATTTACCTCTGAGATGTAGTGCAGTATAAGTATAAAGCGTTTGACAACAATGGACATGACCATGCATTTGTATTTACGTACAGTACTTGAGTAAATGTACTTAGTTACATTCCACAGACAATGAGATGAAGCATTCTAGAAACTCTTCTTGACCTCTGACTTTCCCTTCATCGTCTTCTCTCCTGCTGTATGCATCATCTGTCTCATGTTAGTATATACAGTACACGCTCTTTGTCTGTTCATCCCATCATCTTTACACCTCACACCAGTTGGAGTGTGTGTGTGTGTGTGTGTGTGTGTGTGTGTGTGTGTGTGTGTGTGTGTGTGTGTGTGTGTGTGTGTGTGTGTGTGTGTGTGTGTGTGTGTGTGTGTGTGTGTGTGTGTGTGTGTGTGTGTGTCCGTCCGTCCGTCCGTCCGTCCGTCCGTCCGGAGTGCCTCCCCTCAGTAACAGTAGTATTAATAGAACTGCGCTGGTAATGAAGTTACCACCTGCACCCTGTCACAGCCGGAACTAATACATTTTCACACACACGCACGCACACACACACAGAGGACACAGATACTCACCGACTCACATTCACACACAAGGCCAGAAAGGGCACGTACAGCTGCAGTAATGTGTGTGTGACAGCGTGGGAGAGGCAGCTCTAGGGAGCAGAAGGGAAGAGTGTAGGCGTGAGGGGTCGTCTCTCTCTCTCGTGCCTGGTCTTTATGTCCTCATGCCAGACCCCCCCACACCTCCACACCACCCTGTGCTCTAGTCTAACGTGCCCAGGGGAGAGAGAGCCCAGCAGACGGAAGTCAGAATAACTTTTATTATTGTCACATCACAGGTTTAAGGTGGTTGCACACCGGCCGCGTTTTTCGGAAAACCGATGGAGAAACGCTGCTTAAAAATCAGAATTCGGTCGGTAGTGGGGGAAATTCGTTTTTTGTGCAAGTTTCATAATTTGTTTCCAGAAAGATAACACTTTTGTGAAGCCCACTGTGACTTAAGAAAACATTAAAAGCTTTTTTCTTTTTTCAAACATTAAAAGTCCATAGACTTCGTCATTTCTGAAAGCCAGACGTTGGAGGGGCTAGCGACCCTCAAAAAAAGAAGAGGGGGAGACAGTTGGAGGTATTTACACAGTGTACAGAAACAATGACGCATCAAAGGCATGGTTCTTCAACAGGGGGTCAGGGACCCCCCAAGTGGGTCCTCAGAGCTACTAAAGAGGGACAGTCCTTTTTTTCCCTTTAACCACCAACCTTAGCATCCTTTTTGTGGGCCGGAGAACATTGCAAATAGCCGATTCACATGTTCACAACGTGCCGAGCTGTGACGCCTTGTGAGCTTGTAGATCGGCTATTTTTGCCGGTGATTGAGGGCAGTATTATGTGTGTCTTAAGTACCAGGTCTTATTACTTAACTTAAGACCTGGAGGCGTGGTCAATGCTGCTTGGCCACTCAGAATAGCCAAATGGCATTGATCACGCCTCCAGGTCTTAAGTTAAGTAATAAGACCTGGTACTTAAGACACACATAATACTGCCCTGAATGTCTGAGAATACACATCAACAAAAAACATGAATTTACACAACAGTGATGATTGTTATTAAGCTATGAAATCAATGGAAAAAGTTGCATATTATTTCAATAAATTCAATATAATTAATATTATGTATATTGTCGTATAACAAGGAATAGGCTACAGTAAGTTTAGGCTTGAGATTCATTTATCTTTAAAGTATCATTGTTGTCCTTCAGAAATCTTGTATCACCCTATTTTTTATTTATGAATAAATGAATTCTATTGGTCATTACTACTTAAGCAGCTCTATTTGATATTTAATTGTATGAAAAGTAGCAAAGATAGTCGAGCTACAAGCTCATATTGCGTGTCGACAAGTTGTGAGCTTTTGCAAAAGGTTGGCTATTTTTGCTGTTTTGTAAAGTCCTGGTGGTGCAGACAGAAAAAGGGAGTTTAGAATGGGGAACGTGAGAGGGAGGAGAAGGACGACAGAAAGAAAAGCGGTAAATAGAGAAAGTGAGAGGATAGGGAACTTGACAGAATGAGAGAGGGGAGGTGGTACATGTCAATGTGACCATGGGAAACCATGTTTGGCCTGGGATACAGACACTGTAGCTGTCAGCCTGGTCACAGTGTTGTTGTTTTGTTTTCACACGGCCTTCAACCTCACTGTGTGTGAACTACAAACGAAACGTCATCATGTTAATGACCTTTCTATACGCAGTCAGCAGCACCTGCGATGGACCTCCCAATGTATGAATGAATGGACCATTGTAAGCGCTTTGAGTAGCCATGTAGTGCATAGAAAAGCGCTATAAAAATGCAATCCATTATTATTATTGTTATTATGGACTGCAGTCTGTGAGTGAGTGAGTGAGTCAGTGAGTGAGAGAACGAGAAAGCGAGCAAACAAAAACATGAATGAATGAATGAATGAATGAATGAATGAGAATCCCACCTGCTAAATGAACAAATGAATGTTGATGGTATAGGATTCGCAACATTTTACCACCTGTGTCCAGTTGATTCATCACCGCGAACAAACAAGGTGGAATTGGGTTCAAACACGTTACTTTTCAGGGAATAAATAAAAATAACCTATGTTCCACGGGATCCAGTGTAATTGTTACACTGGAACTACGAGCTATAGTTAATAATACTTTTCATTGGTTAAATATTCATAAAACCCACAGAAAGACTTGCAGATTGATTCTTGTTTTTCAACATAGGAACGGCAGTCATGTCCACGGCAAGGCGATCATGTCATCATCCTGTAAATAATATATAAATAAGGAGAAAATACAAAGAGTGCTAAACAGGGAGTAGGCTGCACTGATTGGTCAACAGTCATATCCTCAGGGAATACTTTCTTGCTCTGGTCAGTGGCCGTATTATCCCTAGGGAACACAATGCAGCTGAGAAATCAGCACAGGCTTATCACTCTGTGTCCCTTGATCAAGTATTGCGATATCACTATACTAGTAATGAAAACTTGTGATATAGATGCTTTGATGACTTTCTATGGTTAACACATTTAGGTCTAGTATTCCCATGGCAGAGTAGTGTGGAGTGGAGAGCAACTTGTTTACTGTGTGTGTGTGTGTGTGTGTGTGTGTGTGTGTGTGTGTGTGTGTGTGTGTGTGTGTGTGTGTGTGTGTGTGTGTGTGTGTGTGTGTGTGTGTGTGTGTGTGTGTGCGCGCGCGATAGTGTGTGTGTGCGTGCGAAAGAGAGGACATGAGAGAACGGAGGCTATATGTTCTATCATGTACATCACTACAGCGGTGCCCGTTGGGCACTGGCCTACTTGGAACGATGCAAGTTGGAAATGCATGCCCCACCCAGATATTATGTCTGTGTCCCTTTTATGCCCATATATGGAGTTCTTTGTCAGGCATGCCCAAATATGGAGTCTATCGTATGCAGATGTCATAATGATGTCAGAACAGGCCAGCTCGATATTCTCATCAGCATTTTTGAGTGGTGCAAACCACTCCAACAACCAGCTTTGTCTGTTTGTGTCTATGAATGTGTGTACCTGTACGTGTGTGTACCTGTACGTGGGACCCAAAAAAATGAGCATGGTTACTATGGTCACTGACATTACGTCAGACCACAGCTGATCAGGCTATATAAGACCTTGCACCACTCAGTTCACACGGGTGTGATTTTTGTTATACTTTTGATTTAGATTTGTGATGCAGATATTATTATATTATATTTATCATTGTCATATTTATTTTCTAATCCTTATTTTATTTATATTGTGTTGTAGGTAACATTGAGGGGTCGCACAAATCTCGTCTTATATTGTACATAAAGACAAAAAAGGCTTCAATAAATAAACACTTCAATTCAGTTCATTCAACAGAGCTGAACACAGTCATGTTTTTTCCTCTGGATCTGACCTGGATCTGGATCTCTCCTCCATTATCTCTCTCTTATCAGTATGTCAGTGTCTTCCTGCCCTCTTTGAACCATATAGTGCCACTACACTGCACTTAAGTCTTTAATCTTGTACTCAGCCATTACATTTTTGTCCTAAATCGTGTTGGGGAGAAATATTTGGACTGAATATAAGATTAAAAACAATACTGGCACTGCAGAGCAGTAAATGGTGTCCTATGAAAATAATATTGCCCTACAAAGTCATGTCAGCACAAAGTCTAGGGCATTAAGCAACTAGTCGACTAGTTTACTAGTCGACCTTGTTGGTACTAGTTGACTAGTTGATAAGAAGAAAAAAAATAGGGAAAAAAAATGTTTTATTGTTTTCCCCGATTTTGTAGGCCTCAAGATCAGGTAGATTATAGTTATGGTCACCAATGTACACAGTTTTTAAATGTACAAATATTTATTTAAAAAAAGGGGGGGGGGGGGGTTTACATAATAGGTAGTTAAACAACTAGTCGACTAGTCGACTAGTAAACTAGGCAACTAGTAAAAATGACTAGAAGTGAATGCCCTAAATTCAAGTTCAAGATTCAAAGATTTTATTTGTCTGTCTCTGGTTTTATAAATGTTGAACCAGTGAAACATATAATCAAGCTTGTGACTAATAACTACACTACATCCAATCGGAAGACATAAGTTTATAGTGCTGCACGATTCTTGCTCAAATGTGAATCTCAATTTTCCTCCACAAGAATTGAGGTCATGAAAATGTGTATTGTCTGTAGTTGCTGAACATTACTACATTCAAAGTGTGGTACCTGGAGGAAACTACTGTGGCTTTAAACAGACATCAAAGCAGGAGGGCTTAAAGTCTCTGTCTGGTAGCAAAAACATAAGAGTAACTAAAATGAATTGGACAGCCAACTGGTGCTGCACCATTCTTGCTCAAATTTAGAAATGAGATTGCATAGGTGTCTGAATCTAGATCTCTGTCTTTTTGTGATTTATTGTGCAGCACTAATAAGTTATAGTAATAATGTTTCACAATATTTGAACATTAAAGGCTACAAGAAATAACTTCAATGTACTAACAATAGGCCTATCTTTGGTTAGGAATAGGATTTTTCACTTTCAGGGCTCAGGCAGTTGGTCTTTGTCTTTGTTGGCTCAGAATAAGTTCTGGCCCTGGTCAGACCTGGCTCAAACATACGTAAAATGCAAAATGTCTAAACACTGTAAGTGTTAACTCCCACCTAACTGGGGCTTAGTAGGTTTTAAACAATTTACAAAACAGCTGACTGTACAGCATATAGGCTATGTTATCAGACTAACCCACTCCACTGTCTTCTTCTTCTCATGTCTGTAAACTCAGCCTTCATCAAGTCCCCCCTTCTACCTCTCCTTCTTCCTGTACCTCATCTTCCACTGCTTCTCTCATGTGTGTGTGGCTGTGTGAATATTTATGGGCTGGTGAATGGAGAGAGATAAGATGAAACCCAGAGCCTGCCCTCTAGTTCTCCCACCGTCTGCAACCCTTAAATCACTAGGACCTGTCAGGCCGCGCACACAAGTGTGCGTGCGTTCACGCACACGTGTGTCTGCAATTTGAGTTGACTGCAGTTTAACATGGTGGGGGTTAAGATTAGTGTAGACAGGCACTTTCAACCTGGTGTCCCTGTTTTGGACATGTCATTACAAGAAAACATTTTGTAAAATTTTCAAATGACGATCAACAATCTCACATGAGCTTGAAATTTGGCTGTTATCATCATACGACATTTATAAAGTATGTTAAGGATAGGGTGTGAGGAAAGTGTCTCCAAATAGTGCGTGCGTGCGTGCGTGCGTGCGTGCGTGCGTGCGTGCGTGCGTGCGTGCGTGCGTACTCATGCGTGCGACCGTGCGTGTGACAGCCTCCTCTCCTAGGCTCTGACCGTGCTATTGCATATCTTCCACCAGTTGCTCCATCATTGCTGGAGACACAATAAAAGTATGAAAGAAAAAATGAAACAACAATTAATGGTCGTTTCATTTCCTCTGCCACTTCCCACTTCTCTCCCCCTGTCTTACCAGACTTTTCCCTTAGTTTTCCCATGTCATCCATCAACTGGTCACGGTTTCTATCCTCTAATAGTCCATTGATCGTGACCTGGAGGTTGTGCAGAACCACAGAGTCTGTTGTGTCTACATGGTGACCTATAGACGGGGTGGGGTGCAGGGTGTGCTGTAGACTGGCTCTGTGTCTCCGTCTCTGTACATGTCACGAAGACGCGGCCGTACAATGTTTATGAATCCGCGGAGGGTGACAGAGAGGACAGCCGGGCTGCAGGAGGGAGAGGAGGCTGCTGGGAAACGGGAGTGTGGGCCGGTGGTGCGTGCGTGCGTGCGTGCGTGCGTGCGTGCGTGCGTGCGTGCGTGCGTGCGTGCGTGCCATGATAATAACTAATGGAGCACTCCCAAATCACATCTGCCAAATTAAGTAGTTAGCTCCATGAAAGAAGTACCATATGAGGTTAAGTAGATTGGATGTTTACTGTATGTTCTTGCTAGATAATATAACTCTGGCCACCCGTGTCCTCGAAACAGGCATTGTGCTTTCATGGTAGAACAAAATATGATTATTATACAATTATTTTTATTTGCACATACAAGGAGTTTGTTGCATACTAGGTATGTCCTGTTGTCTGAAGTCAGATTTTATCTTAAATCACACACTTTGGAGTTACAGCACATTACTGCAGTGTTTGACTTTCTCTGCCCCACACAGCACACCTAGTAAGAAGACCCTTCTCACCTGACAGCTTGGGGTACGGACGGTACGGCTTAATAGGATGAAGGCTCTCTGACGTCCTCCCGGTGGGGGCTCGGCTCCTCACTGGTAGGGGAGTCAGGATATACATAACAGTAGTCCCAGGCCAGCACACAATATGTGTGGGGAGGAAGGCACTTTCTCCCAAATATGTTTATTGCTGCTGCTTCTGCTGCCTTGCAGAAATGGGTTGCGTATGTGTAATGGACCCTCTAGCCTCTGTGATTTGCATAATACACAGGCTCTTTAATTACAATACAAAGTAGCTGTAAAATCCAACACTGTTGGTGAGCTTGTGTGTGTGTGTGTGTGTGTGTGTGTGTGTGTGTGTGTGTGTGTGTGTGTGCGTGTGCGTGTGCGTGTGCGCGTGCGTGTGCGCGTGCGCGTGTGCGCGTGCGCGTGCGCGTGTGTGTGTGTGTGAGAGTCAGTCAGTCAGTCAGTCAGTCAGGGGGAGAGAGAGTAGAGTAGTGCCAAGGAAGGAATTAATTGAGGCAAATACACCATCTGGTGGTCACAGACGGTACAGACTGTTGTGTTGGAATGTTGGTGTTCACCGCCACCTCCATAATAGAACAAGACACTGTAGACACAATCAAATAATTCTAATGGTAGTATGAGTGATAATTTACAAAAACCTTAAAACATTACATTACAGTTACAGTACGACATGCCTAAAATAGTGAAATGGGCTAAAAAGCACCACACTGATACTGAACATTTCTGAAAGGTAAAAGTTTGGAAGTAACAACATGTCCATAATCAAACAGACATTCCTGTGGACAGGCAAATTAAATGTACCTTGGCTGTTGTGGCAATCTTATCTGGCGATTTTGGCCAATGAGCTCAGGTTGTGAGTTAGACTTTAGCTGATGTTAGATCGCCCTCTTGAGGAGAGAAGACCAAATCAACAACTGCAGGGGAGAATCTGGATTTGAAGTTGGACTACCCCGTTTTGTTAGAATAAGCATATTTTGGTAACAAGAAAATATCTAACATCTTCTCTTACCCAATAATATTTCAAATGAAAGCAATGCTAATTAATTATGGAAAGGTTTGAAGTTATTTTAGGCCATTCGAATGTACTTAAAGGACCACTTCACCACTTTTCAACCTCTCTTCATATAATTGGTAATAAAATAGAAAATTTTTTGTGTCTATGTCTCCTGTGGACAGTTCAGAAACCCGTCCACCAGTGGCATCATGATGGGGAATCCAAGCTAATAGAAACTGCAGGATTTCTATTCCTGAAAAGTTGCGATGCGAAAATGGAAGCCATCCTTTGAGACACAGACTGAGTAGAAAATAATTGTGGTATTTTATCAGGAACATTAGTGAGGACCAATTATATGAAGAGATGTTGAAAAGTGGTGAAGTGGTCCATTGCCTACTTCAAAACAATTCCATTCTATTCAGACCCAGGGAGATGCAAAACACATTTGTTTTTGTCAACAGTATTCAGTCTGTATACAATCAATTTTAACGTATTAAAATAAAAATATAATTAATAACGTTTTGTATAGTTGCATATGACAATATAATAATGTCCTTATGGCCACAAGACCAAACAACTGCAGAGAATACAATTAGACATTTTCAGTCTCAACCATTAGATAAGGTAAATCATTGACCGTAACATATTGGATAAACCGTCCCCATATTTTATCAAACATCTTTTGTTTATTCTTCAGAGTATAAGTATTTCTTTTCTCCAGAGGAAGGCACATGGATAGCTCCCTAAACCACTGAGCAATACTGGGTTTGGATATCTTTTTCCATGATAAAGCTATAGCCCTTTTGGCTTGTAGTAAGCATAAATCTATAAATCTTTGTTCGCTACTCTGTATCTTATGGCCATGTGGGTAAAGACCTAATAGAAACAGTTTCGGGTCAAGCTCAACATTTATCAACAATATCTTCTGAATCTCCCTCCTTACTTCTTCCCATAATTATTTCACTCTTGGGCAGACAATTGAAAAGTGTACCTTTGTTAATACCACATCTGATACAAGTATCTGGAATATCTACACTAAATTTATTTAATTTCTCTGGCGTGATATACACCCTCATCAGCCAATTATATTGCAATAGTTTTAACCGAGTGTTACCCGTCTGGGATTGAGCCTCCATACAGGCTGTGCTCCACTCTTCCATTGTTAATTCCTCTTGTAAATCAGCCTTCCATGCATTACATTTGGATTCTGAGGTTTCAGGAGAGAATTCTACTAACACTAACTGATCAGATATGATGCCCCTATTAAAGTGATTTCTGATACGCTCTTTCTCTATTATTGTCAGAGGAGAGAGTGTCAAAGAGTTCACCTGTTTAACCCTTATAAAGCTTCTGAGTTGTAAATACTTAAAGAAGTGTGTACGAGGTAAATTGTATTTAACAACTAATTCATCAAAAGAGAGTAGATTCCCCCTTTTGTCAAAAACATCCTTCCATCCCTTTTTCGGCCCATATCTTAAAGCCCCCATCCGCCCTACCTTGGGTGAAATATTCATTTCCCCAAATTGGGTTGAATCGAAAACTGGGTTGGATACAGATATAGTCTAACTGACATCCTGCCAGACTTTAATCATGTTTTTTAACAATAGGATTAGCTGTATATCTTTTCAGTTTTTTACACAAATTGGAGTAAAGATATTCGGGCAGCGGGAGCTTCAAAGAGTATGATTCAATATTTCTCCATGTAGGAGATCCCTTCTCTGTATAATAGAACATTATAGTTCTCAACTGAGCCGCCCAATAGTACCAACATATTAGGGCACTTTAGCCCTCCCCTATCGTTTCGTTTTAATTTAGTTTATTCGCACAATAAAAACAGTAACATCAATAAAAGAGAAGTATGTGCAGGTGAGAAAAGAAACCCATGGAGGGGTTGGAGTGCGTGCGTGCGTGCGTGCGTGCGTGCGTGCGTGCGTGCGTGCGTGCGTGCGTGCGTGCGCGCGCGCACACACACACACACACACAAGCCTGAGTGTGCCTAAGTGTACATGCATGTCTGTCTGAGTATGCACAATAAAGCTACATTACGTTAGAATCAAGTGGAGAGGGTTGCTTCAAGAGGCTGGCCCTCAATCTATGTTTAAAGTTACAGAGTGAAGATGAGGAGTTGGCAATAAGTATGTGTGAATTCCAGAGTAAAGAACCTCTGACTTTTATGGAGAACTGGCTAAGAGTGGTACGGCTGAAGGGAGGATGAATATTATCAGATTGTCTAGTATTATAATCATGGACTTGAGAGTTGGTCTTAAAATATTCTTTGAAAGTTGTAGGAAGCATATTTGGAAGGTAAGTGCATTTATAGATGAAAGAACAGGACTGTACTGTTAATGTCATAGATAGACAATACATTTAGATCTTTAAACAGAGGAGCAGATGGAGCCAAATGGTGAGAAGAGGTAGCTATTCTTACACATTTCTTTTGAATAATTAATAATTTGTGTAAATTGGATGGATATGTACTTGCCCAAACAATATTGCAATAAATGAGATATGGATAAATCAAACTGTAATAAAGGGTTAAGAGACAAGTATGATGAACCAGGCCCCTAATTCTTCTGATGATACCAAATGATCTTGAAACTTTGTTGGTTACTGTATGTATATGTTCTTTCCAAGACAATTTTTCATCCACCAGGATTCCTACAGTAGGAACTTGGTGGATGAAACTTGACTAATTTCAATCCCACCAATAGAGATTTTAGCTCTATGATTGTATTTTGATTTTTGTTTTTACTCACAAAAACTATAAAAATTATTGTAAGGTAAAATATAACAGAGATAAACGGAGCCTGGGGCGTCGATTATTCCAAATAAAATTACAAAACAATTTTTCCATTTTAGTAAAGAAACCGGTAGGAGGTGACAAGGGGATATTCTGAAACAAATACAACAGTTTAGGGAGTGTGTTCATTTTTTTCCCTTTTTTTTTTAAATACATTTTTATTTCATTTTTGGATGAAAGGCACAGGTACAGGCATACAAAGAAAATGCACATAAAACATAATTCAAATTATTTGCCAACTACAATCAGTGGCTTGCCCCTTGCCTCATTTTTAAAAATCCTACCCCCAAACCCCAGCACCAACCACCGTTGACAAAAAAAAGAGAAAATATAGTAATGATTATAACAATTAAATATAAACATAAAACATAAAAATCGATCAAACAAATTGTAAATAATAAATAAAAATAATAATACGGGAGTGTGTTCATTTTGAGGATATTTATTCTACCTATAAGAGAAATTGGAAGGCTTGACCATCTGTCCAACGCTTCAGTAATATGATCTATAATTGGGTTATAATTCTGATTTACAACCCTCCAATATTTATACCTGTAATTCTTGTACTTCCCCTCACCGCTCACTCAGTGCCACAGGACACCTAATGACGCCTCCCCCTTATAAACAAATGAGGGGAGAAGGTAAAGTCTTAGTGGTTTTTCTGGTTTTATCCTCTTAATAGTGTTTGTATTGACCTGTACCTACCTTAAACTGTACCCATTCTGCAATCTGTTAATACAATTTTCAATCAATCAATCAATCAATCAATCAATCAATCAAAGAAACAGGGGGCACCAGACTCCCTGTTCTTCTCCCAATAACCCATCATCTGTGGGATGCTTGTTGTTGTGACAGCAATCACTTTTGAAAGAGTACATCGGCTCAGGGCAATGATAGGGTTGACAATGAACATAGACTTATTGGGGGGGTCCGTGGGGGAGATCCCCAGTCTTTTCAGGCACATCCCAAGGTATGCATCTTCAATGTAGATGGGCTTAATTTGAGGGGCGACCCCCAAAATCTTTCCAGGGAGGTCAAGAGACATGACATAGCTCATACCCAGAGGATAGGGGGGATACTCTGACTCTGGGAACACCTCTTCTGGCAGGTAGAACTTATTGTTGGGGTTTCTCAGAACCGGACTGTGCCACCACACCAAACCGGTCATGTAATTCCGTTGGGGAGTGCCGGGGTCCGCCAGCAGCTTCACTAAGTTCTGGGTATTAAGGAACATGTCCGAGTCGATTTTCATGACGAAGGCGGCGCTGGAACAGCGCGCGGTCAGCCACTCCAGCATCACCATGGTCTTGATGGTCAGGTTGTGGTAGCTGTCCTGGAAGTCACTCTGGATCAGGTCGTGATGCAGGAGGCTCTCCTGCTTGAGGTTCTCCTGCTGCTGTGGTGCTCCTGCTCCACTGGGGAGGCCAATCAGGAAGACAGTCTGAATAAGTTTACCTTCAACTATTGTCTCTTTGCCCCATGTCTTCCGGACTGCGTCCCGAGCTGCCCTGTTACTAGGCGCCACCGGAACTATCAGGATAACAAAAGGGGTCTTGGTCTTGCATACCTCTGTGTCGTCCATGCTGAATTTGTAGTCACGTGGGTAAGCTACGTGATACGGACCAGGAGTGGCGAGACTGCCAGGGGACATGTCATGTTCCTTATTGGGCCCTACCCGCATGGTGTCTTTTGGTTTGACATAGTTGACATAGACGAGGAAGAAGACCACTGCAACCAGGAGGCACAAAATTCTACGTCTTGTAAAAAGGTGTTTCCTCCACGTGTCCATGGGATCTGAATTGAACGAGAAAAAAAAGTATCATAATCTAAAACTAGATACTTCCATGTTCCTTTTTCAATAATGCAGTTTAAAGGACCTATAACATAACATTTTACTTTTTCTATTTTTTTGGTGAGCTCCCATGTGTATTTTCCATCCCCACAAATGCAATTTTGAACAATCAGGATTTCTCATCATAGGGGCTTTTATGGAGATTGCTCTCAGGAACAGCTCAACTGATGTGGTCGTATTTGACACCCTACTTTGTATAATTCCTCCCTCTCTTCAGTCTTCAGTTCCAAATTTGCATTTCCACTTTGTTTACAATGTCCGCCATTGTTGATTTTCCAAGCTGGCATGGAATGGAAACAAGCCTGTGTTTATCTAGCATCAGTATTATAATGACTCAAATATTAAATAAGTTGCATATCAGCACTCAAGCTCAGCAATGTTCTGGAATTAAATATGACCTTATTATTAATAAAAAAGCACACAGATCTTCTTTTGGATTATTTAAATAACAAACATAACTGCACACATGACAGAGTCAGTGTCAAAACAAATAGCACCCATTGATTAAATAATGTATAAAGGCGGATCTGTCTACAGTGAAGTTATTGAATGCAAGTGAACTGGGCGATTTGGGAAGTGTGCATGGGAGACAATTTGACCCTTTTCAAAGTGGGGTAGAACGAACATTACGTTTATTTAATTAAGTATATTTAAGCACAATTGTGTCTTATTAAAGTATTAAAGGTGCTGTATGTGATATTTTGTATAAGTGTTAAGGGGGCAGCGGTGGCCTAAGGGTTAGAGGAGCACCCTTGTTGCCGAAAGGTTGCCGGTTCGATTCCCCGGACGGGCAGGAAAAATCTGGGCGGGGAAGTGATTGTCATCACTCACCCAACACCGCTGAAGTGCCCTTGAGCAAGGCACTGAACCCCCAACTGCTCCCCCTGGAGCTGCTTAGTGGCCAACAGTATAAGACTGTGGTTGTACTGGTCAGCTCCCAGGTTTTAATGTGTGTCTGTGTGTGTGTGTGTGTCTGTCTTTGTGTTTCTATTTGCAGGGCGTTGCTGAAAATGAGCACATGTGCTCAGCTACTTCCCTGGGTAAATAAAGAATAAAGAAAAGTAAATAAAGGGGAAAAAAAGTCTCTATATTCAGATAATAAAACATTCTGTAATAACTGCTATAGTGTTGCGTAACAACACCCCTGTAACTGAACACTTCAGGTCAGGATACCAATTTAATTGTGTCTTGACTCCTGCCTGAAAATGTATTTTCTGTTTACTGAAGGGCTAGGGCCTGGGTAACCTGACTCCGCCAGATGGGGCAGCAGAGAGTACACTGGGTTCCCCCCTCCAGGAGGGGGGAACCCAGTGTACTCTCTGCAGGTTAGGGCCTGGGGGGGATCTGCTACTTTGTGTTTTTACTGCACAAACACTATATTAGGAAGCCGCATACATGATGTGGTCCACTGCTTCTGCTTTCAACTGCTTCTGGTGCCATAGAACATAAAAAACAACATGCATATGTAGTAGAGTCTACAACATATGCATGTTATGTTTTAATGTTAAGTAGACTACTTATGTACCTACCTACTGTATGTTTGTCAATACAATGTTAACAAAGGTAATAGAGTATGCACCTCCACTCTAGCCCAGGTGCTGGACAAATGGCAGTACCTCACTTCACACATGTGTGTTATATATGTTATATTGTTATATTTTATTACATTCTTATTTTTAAAGGTCTATTACTGTACAGCTAGAGTCGGTAATGTGTGAGAGGAAGGAACAGGGAAGTTTTAGCTTCTTTCTTACTTACTTAGGAGTTGTAGGGCAAATGGCTGGTTTCAGACAGAACAGGTTTGGCGACACAAAAAAACCCATTATTGACCTATTGTCATAGTTCTCACCTTGTTCAATTCATCAAAACATTTAGAGACGTACAAATATTACACTTCTATATAGCCAAAGAACAGAACAGGAATTCATCATAAAGGAGGTAAAAAGGGAAAAGAAACATATACAGTGGGGGGGAAAAGGGGGGATTCAGATTTTACGGGGGCCAGTTTCGAATTGCAGCCGTCCATGGTGCCCTTTGAGAGCGGCTTTGAAGGAGTCAAGGGATTCGCATGTCTTCGCATGTCTTCATCAGGGCTGATGAAGACTGTATAGGTCGAAACATGTCGGTTGAATAAAGTTTTCCTCCTTTTTAACATTAAGTGTGCCCGGATCTCCACTTTGTTCAATAAACCAGTGGAGCTGAGTTTTTCATACCAGTGTTGCGGACTCTATTTCTTCCTCTTGTGAATACAATGTTCTCTCAACTCAAGAGCCCAGTTTTTCTGTTTTGTTTTTTTTGTCTGAAAGGACCGTAGAGCTTCTGAAGAAGCAGGCTGAAGCGCAAGTTTAGTCTCTTTATATTTAGTCCTAGGCTACATCCACATTGACCATTTAAGCATGAATCAACTTTTCTTTGTAGACTAGGCTCTCTCCTGCCACCAGAACAGAGAAGAGATTAGCTATTTAATTTGACAAAGGAAATCATAGGTAGGAATTGGAAACCTTTCTGCTTACCTGGCTGCCTGCCTGTCACCTTTGTGGTGCTGTCATTCACGCTGTTTAAAAATGAGCTTCATTATTCATTGTCCAGATAGATAGATAGACATACAATGCATATTGCATAGCCATTAGCTTAGCTAGTAATACTACACACACAGCCTTTACGTAGAACAGCCATTGTCCACACTTCCCACCTGTAACCACCCACAGGTTGAGCACTCCCTTTTTCCATGGAAACCGTGTGTGTGTGTGTGTGTGTGTGTGTGTGTGACTGTGTGTGTGTGTGTGTGTGTGTGTGTGTGTGTGTGTGCGTGTGCGCGTGTGGCCTGCCTGCATGCCTGTGCACGCGCATTTGTGTGTGTAAATACCCACATTGGGCGGGGCTCTAGATCAGAGCACTGAACAGTAAACAGGAACCCTGCAGGCTTCAGACAGAGAGCTTTGAGGTGTGGGGACTTATCATTGCTATACTGCTACATTCACTCCATCTCAGCCAGGCATGCGTTTAATCAAAAATCCTTGCAATTAGGCCACAATTACATGCAATTTAGCTTCTCCTTAAGACCTCCCTAACACACCCATAATATGCATGCCCTTTTTATTTTGTGTTGGTTAAAGCTTGATTCTAATTGTTTCAGTGAATAGAATGTTACTTTGTCCCATCTGTATTGTAGACTGAGCACAGGCCTATGATAACTGAGGTGGTTGTATTTGGTCTCCCTGCTAGACTAGGCTTGATTTCAGAAAATGTGCTTATTTAAAGTGCTGAAGGCAAATCGTGTTAATTTATTACATACATGTTTTCTAGGGGTATTAAGGGCTGCTGAATCCAAATCTGCTGTATGTATAACTCAAAAATGGATGCTAAGCCCTCAAAATTGACCATTTACAGATGGCGGCCACCACTGTGCTGAAATATATTACATAGCATCTTTTTGACCAAAAAAGGTATAGAAACACACACACACACACACACACACACACACACACACACACACACACACACACACACACACACACACACGTGCTCTCAAGAGTTACATTATTGTTAAACATCTGCATTACTACATTTAAAAGAAGTCTACACAATTAGAGAATGTAGAAGAATTGTCTTTCCTGTTCTCTCCTAATGGTACCAACATCAAATACAGCATGGAATTGTGGACAAAATCTTACATTTTGGTTTGGAGAGGCTCAATCTCATCAAATTGTGGTGGCTCAATTGTCGAAAGAATAATGGGCCTTGACATGAAAAAGGTTGAATACCACTGCCCTATAGTACAGCGAGACTATGGAGAATATACCATCAGCAGCAACAGATTGGACTCATATGTTTTGGTCATGTCCAAACCTGGTGGATTACGGCAGGTCTGTTATTTATGCATTTAATATTTGTATTAAGGTTTTGCAAAAAAAAGAATTGAAAAGAAAAAGAGAGAAAAAAAAGAAAAAAAAGCATAAACAAAAAAAAAGAGAGAACAGGGCATGATTTCAAATCAATGAGTTACACTGCTAGAGACTAGAATATATCATATGGAAAGTGGAGGACACACAGATGTTGCATGCAGACTAAATGCTAAGTGGGATCAGTGAGACATTTGAGCAATGTGTTCTAAGAATTGCTGCCAAATCGCATGGAACTTGCTTGAATTATCCATCATAACATAACACATTTTCTCCATGTGTAATATACAAGTCAGTTCAGATAACCAAGCCTGGTTGGAGTGAGGTCTGTTATTTCTGAAATACTAGGACTGGATGTGAGGTCTGTTATTTCTGAAATACTAGGACTGGATGCAGTGGCGTGCACAGACATTTAGGGGCAGGTGCTCAAGTGAAAAAGGGCACCTTGTGCAGCGCGTGGAACTGGTCGGTTGCCTTAATAGTGTGACTGAGATGTATAGATTTTGGGGCCTAAATAATATATTAGAAGCTATTTTATCAAGAATTTATCAATGTCACCATGGTCCACATACTGTAGTCAGTACTGTACAAAAAAAACTTTTTATGCTTGTCCTCCAACAGCATATCGTTAGGCTCATTAAAGGTGTAATTCACTGTCATGCACTTTAATGTCTAGACTTTGAGCTTCCTCCTTTTTGGCTGTGGTTGAAAGCAGGTGACACACACACCTGCTGATAAGAAGAAATAAAACAGGATAAGAATAAGGACGACCTTACTGGCTAACACAGGGGTTCTCAACGTTTTTGGCTGGGGACCCCCGGAAATGCTTTGACCATGTCTCGGGACCCCCTCCCCACCCCCAATACCCAAACTGACTGCAAAAACAACCTTAATAATAGAGAAAATATATCATAAATAAATACTGAAACCAGATATAATCATTAAGGAAAGTGTATGCATGTACTCTGTGTACTATGTAAACTCTTAATTTCCATTTTCCAGCCATTCACTTGCAATTTCTTGAGGAAAGAATATACTGTGTATGAATTGAATTGTGAGTCTGTCCAGCGCCTCAGTGAGGTGCATAAAGTTAATGCGAGGCCAAAACAAATGTATTATGGAACAAGTAATTGTTCGGATCAAATGACTGATGATGATGATATATACAGACAATGTCAGAAGTTGTATGCTCAAGCAAACACTATTGCCCGAAAGTTCTGTTCAAGGCATATTGCACACCGCTTTATACTGCACACCTGTGGTCATGTTATAAAAAGTCTAGCATGCACAGGTTGCAAGTTGCATATAATGATGCCATGAGAATACTCCTTAAACAACCCAGAGGGGGCAGTGGTACCAGATCACTGCTGGAGTGAGGACTTTTAAAGCACTTCTAAGAAATCCAATGTTTAAGTTTATGAAAAGGCTGGATGTGTCAACAAACAGTATCATTGTAGCTCTTTCAAGCCCCTCAGTGAGCTGTTCACGTTATACATCAAGGTTAAGGGTACACTGCCTAAAACGCCTGTATGTTCTGCCTGTGGGTTAAGTTATGCAAGTTATGTATTTGTTTTACATTCTTTTATGATTTTTAATTTTGTATTGCTGTTGTATCCTGTATCCTGTTGTATCTCTTGTATGTTAACCCCGTGTATGTATCCCTATGGACCTGCGTCTGCTAATAAAGTTGAATTTGTTTTTTTATTGACTGTCTACAACGTAGACAGTCAATAAAAAACCAATAAAAGTCCTTTGACTGCTGATATTCACCGTTTGACGTAGACTTTTATTGCAGATGATTAAAGTACAGTGTCCATTTCATAATTATGCTTTTATATTGTTTTGTATTGCAACATAGTTACCTAAAAGATGATCGTCCGTGCCAACTTAATTCCATTCACTGCAATAAAAGTCTTGCTTCACTGCCGTCCTTTGACCATGCACTGATACTCACAGTTTGACGTAGGACAGTTAGTAAAATTAACAATTACTTCATTACAGTAGTTTGGCCATATATAAATATACATATATACACACACACACACTCCATAACCTTTGATTGGATGGGCAGGACGCACGTTTGGGTGGGCTATGCCCACCCTTGCCCCCCCTTAGAACCGATAGAAGATGTCTCAATAGAAGATGCCTTCTATTGAGACATTTAGAATAGATCTCATAGATCGTACAGATTGGACACAACTTTCGATACAATCCTGTTTCTGGTTTGACATAAACTGTGACCTGAAAGTGCAAATTAATTATCCCCAGAGCAAATGTTTATGAAGTCCACACCCACAACACCAGAGGGAGTGCAACAAACCATGTGCAACCCAGATTCGGCACAAACAAGGGACTAAATACTTTCCGCTCCTATGCCACTAAAATGTGGAATGCCCTACCTACATGATGAATTTTGATGAATTGAACAAGGCACACTGCCAGGTGAGAACTATGACAATAGGTCAATAATGGGTTTTTTTGTGTCTCCAAACCTGTTCTGTCTGAAACCAGCCATTTGCCCTACAACTCGTAAGTAAGTAAGAAAGAAGCTAAAATCCCTGTTCCTTCCTCTCACACATTACCGACTCTAGCTGTACAGTAATAGACCTTTAAAAATAAGATAAAATATAACAATCACACATGTGTGAAGTGAGGTCCCCGGACCCCACTTTGAGAACCATTGAGAAAGTGCTGAAAAGTTGGACACTGAAGCATTCTGACATGCTCACAGTATTTCAGCTGGGGTTCATGTGTAAGCAGCTTTTTGAACTGGTTAAACAGGTTTTCTGCACTTACCTTATCTGAAGTCAGTTTCAGGAAGTCAGTTCGGCAAAATGCATGCACAAGCACATCTACAAGCTCATCTAATATTTATTATTATTATTATTATTATTAGCCTAGTAGTAGTAGTAGTAGTAACATACAGTTGACAAGAAGTTCACATGCTCGATCAACAATATTAAGTTTGACACTCACCGACTGTATAGATTCTCAGTGGGCAGACAGGTCTGTTACTAACTTACAATAGAGCACCGAAGTCCTGACGTCACTGTCAGTAGAGGGCGTCAATCCACAGGTTCGTCTACTTTTTATTTGCATTGTAATCTCCATAGGGGGATTTTAGATCGCCTCATATAAGAACTGTGTTTGAAAAATAAACCGATCACCCCAGCCTTTTCACTCATATGGATATGAAGCATCGACTGAAGGTGGAAATGTACAAATATACCCAAAGAGTAACAAAAAAAGCGTTAGAAACGAGTGAAACAACCCAGAGACTACATTTCAGTGACGTCAGACTATATTTGAAAAAGAGGAAGACGTTGCACAGCTCGTGGTCACCAATGCCCTGAGAGGTGCGACTTCTTCTTTTTCAAGTCTTAATTGTCTCCCCTGGTTAGCACTAGGGTTGTCCCGATTGGGTGCCGATCACGTCATTTTCAAATGATCAGAATCGGATCGGGAGACAAAAAACGTGATCGGGACATCCCTAGTATCAATATTATGTCCATATCATGATATTAGACTGGATATTGTCTGTGATTTGGGATATTATACTATTGTGAGATGGCATAAATGTGTTCTATAAAATATAAATATCGGATCGGGGAAAAAAAATCAAATGATCGGAAACGGATCGGGAGCAAAAAAACGTGATCGGGACATCCCTAGTTAGCAGCTCACCTTACCTCTTTGTTTGTGCTAACATCCCATTAGCCTTTGGGCCTCCGGCTCAAGAAACCAGCCAAACCAGATCAGCATGCAACTGCTCGTCTGTTTTAAGTTAATAATTTCAAGTGGTTTTCAGGCACCTCTTAAAAAGTATGGTGTTTCCAAATAATAGCTTACCTCTGTCTTATCTCTCCAAAGCCTGATTTCTGCACAGTGTCTGTACTGTACTGTGACTGCAAGTTCTCTGCTCTTCTGGTAAAAGGTTTTGTTCTGCTAACAAACTTTGCTGTAGTCGGCTGTTTCAGTTTTCTTTTTCTTTTCTTTACAACACTATTTTGAACAAGGAGATTGCCCGCTAAATAGTGCAGACACATATAAATATTTTAGGGCGGTTGATACAGTAGGCTTATAGGTGCTCACTGGCTAGAGTCAGTCACTGAGGAAAACATACATGTCTCTCGGGTGACAGTAGCCTGAGCATTAGTAGCCAGTGGTTCTCAAACCTTTTTATTTCAAGGACCTCTGTCAGAGCTACAAACCCGTAAGGGTCCATTTGGAAACCTCAAGGAACCATGGGGGCCCCGGGGGCCACACTTTGAGAACCACTGCTCCGGGCCAAATATGCTGTTTATTACGCTTCACTACCAAAGTTGCTTTAAGTTCAGTCAGATAACTCGTGTGTTGATTGTAAAACATACAGACCGTGTGACACATACTCCCTAATTAGAAGACAACCATGTCAGGGCAGGGAGATAAGCAAGTAGTTACAACCCTGACACAATCTATCATGAATGGACAGGATACATGAATCAATCAGGAGGATGCATGCGTTGCAGCGTTTAATCAGAATGAGTTGTCACTAAAATAGCCGCTTCAGATCAATCAAATTCAGATCACCAGTATGTTCTTATCTGGATCATGCATTGAGAACAAACATATGGACATATCCACATACTAGGAAACTAGTGAAACTACTGCTGCCGATGTGAAAACATTGTAAAACTGACTTACATGGCCGCTTAAGACTGATATGAGGTTAGTCGTGGCCGGTTTAACCCATTTTGGGCAGGGACCCCTTTTGGTGTTTTAAACATTATGTTATAATTTAGCTATTGAAAAATAGCAGATCTACAAGCTCATAGCGCGCCACCGAGTGGCGTGCTACGAGCTTCTAGGTCTGCTATTTTTGAAAAATCGTAAAAATGTGGCGCAAATCTTTGAATATATATTCTTTCAAAGTGAATGTTTTTAACTCAGTCCAAAATGGGTTAAACTGTGAACGAGAATAAATAGAGATCAAATTGACGCTACTGTATAATACAAAATTGTCACATGGCTTTAAAAAAACTATTCCATTCAACATAATTTATTGCAAAACGTTCCCACTTGTTCACAGGTCATACATAAAAATAAAATCCCACAATTCATGGAAAAGTGCACGCAGATATCAACTTTGGTTTAATATACAATTTGCATCCATCAGTCAGACACCTGGCTTCCATATTGTAGAGGACTCTACAATGTGGGGTATTTATTTCAAGCAGGATTCCTTCATTAGCCAGGTTCAGTAGTTTGCAACTTCTCTGAACATTTATAAATACCAATAGTCAGATTCAGATTCAAAACATAAATAAATTAAAGACAAATGTTTTTAGCTAACAATCCAGCTTCCTGCAATATCCCTGAGTCTTGAGTTGTAAATATAAAATAATAGTTGTAAACAAATACAATCCCACAGTGGTCAGGGGGAGGTCAAAGGCAGTCGGGCTGGTTAGAGAAGCAATGATAAAATGAATCAAAACAAACAGTCCTTTTATCACACACAAATTGTAATGTCAGTTAACTACCCAGGGTGCCGGCCTGATTCCGGCGAGCCGCCCCACGTCCGAAACGGTTGAGAAATGACAGAGTTACCGTGTGGGGGTCCCTCTACTGTACCCTCTACTGCAGGGGTTCTCAACCTTTTTGGCCGGGGACCCCCAGAAATGCTTTGGCAATGTCTCGGGACCCCCGCCCCGCCCCCTCCCGACCCCCAATATAAATTGACTGCTACAATAACCTTAATAATAGAGACAATACACCATAAATAAATACTGAAACCAGATATAATCATTAGGGAAGGTGTATGCATGTACTATGTGTATTATATGTAAACTCTTCATTTCCACTTTCCAGCCATTCAAAAATAAAAATAAAATCTTTTTTTTTTTTTTTTTTTATAATTTGGGGACCCCCCAAAATAATTTGGCAACCCCCCGAGGGGTCGCGACCCACGGGTTGAGAACCCCTGCTCTACTGTACTGTACTGTCACTGTACTATACTGGCACACCCAAAATCACCATATATACAGTTAATATGTGTGCGTGTGTGTGTGTGTGTGTCTGTGTTGTGCACAGGTGGTGAAAAACAACCATGCTGTTTTCGTGCTCAGATGCACCCAGCCAGCCAGCCACCCACCCACACACCCACCCACACACATAGTCACTTAAGGAAGTGGTTGCACCACTTAAAAACTGACACAAAATAAATACTCACTAAAGGCTACACTGAGTACACTGTACACATTTGAATGTAGTTGAACCCAAACAAATATTAAAGTCCATAGACTTGGTTGGCACAAATTACATCATACTTTACCCTAAACAAACATTAAAGTCAATAGACTTTGGCTGGGAAAGGAAATTAGGCTCTCAACAAACATTAAAAGTCCATAGACTTGGCTGACCTATGACCTTTGTAGGGGCTGGCGCCCCTCACAAATTTACTTAGTGTAAAGCAGTATAATTACATGTATAGTTCACAACTCTCCAACACTGTCAGGTGAGAACTATGAAAGTAGGTCTGTAATGTTCTGTTTTGTGTCGCCAAACCTGTTCTCTGAGACCAGCCATTTGCCCTACAACTCGTAGGGCAAATGGCAACTCATGTGTTTTGAGTTGCCATTTGCAACAACCTCTCACCGGTAAATATGTCATGTATCTCACCCATGAATGCATGCACCGTTAGCAAGGTGGTCCAGGTTTCTTCAAGTCTGTCCAGTAGTTCAACAGCTGCTGTGGGGAGTTAAGAATGTAGGTAATGATTTTGGAGTATTCACAACGATTGTAGGCTGTGTTATAAGCCTTAAACTGCCAGGCATTTGGAGGCTCGGTCGGTGAAAGTCCCAGCTTTTTCATGCACATGCCAATATAGGCATCCTCTATATTAAAGGGCTTGATTTCCTTTGAGATCTCCACATATTTTGCAGGGAGGTCGTTGGAGAACACGTAGCCCATGCCCAGCGTGTAGGTTGGGTAGGTGTCAGCTGGGTACATCTCCTTTGGGACGTACCACTTGGAGTCCCTGTTGCGGAGGACCGGTCTGTTCCACATCAACATCCCTGTCAGGTAGTTCCGCTTGGGGACACCAGGCGTTTGCAACATGCTCACCAGATTGCCAATGTTCAGGAACATGTCTGAGTCTATCTTCATAGCATATTCTGCCTTGGGGCAGCGCGTGGCTAGCCAGTCCATGATCACCATGGTCTTGATGGTTAAATTGAGGTAAGTGTCCATGAAGTCACTCTGGATCAGGTCATGGTGCTGCAGGTTCTCCTGTCTGACTTTGTCCTGCTGCTGCTCGGCGTTCGCTCCCCCTGGTAGACCGAGCACGAAAATAGTCTTAACCATTGCGCCGTGAACTGGGTTCTCACTACCCCATGTCTTCCGGATGGCATCCCGAGCTGCCACTTCAGCGGGTGCAACCGGCACCATCAGCACCAGGAAAGGGTTCTCGGTCTCACAGGCCGTTGTATCGTCCATGATGTAACGGTAGTTGGGGGCATAGGCCAAGTGGTACTGAAACGGTCGCACAGTAGCCTCCGTCACTACATGAGTGGTTGGGGGAGCCTCCGGGGGAGCCTTCGGGGGAGCCTCCGTCACTACATGAGTGGTCAGGGGAGCATTCGTCACTACATGAGTGGTCGGGGGAGCCTCCGTCACTACATGAGTGGTCGGGGGAGCCTCCGTCACTACATGAGTGGTTGGGGGAGCCTCCGGGGGAGCCTTCGGGGGAGCCTCCGTCACTACATGAGTGGTCAGGGGAGCCTCCGTCACTGCATGAGTTTCAGCTTGATAAGTGCCTGGAGGATTTTGGGAATTGGTTATATTGATCAACCTGTGATACGGCACATGGGATGGAAAGCTCTCCCACCTGGTCATAGAGCTGCTGTATCGAGCGTAGTAGATGATCAACACGGAAAGCATCCCAAGGAAGAGCAGGAGTTTGAATCCAGTACGATATGAATATTTCCTCTGGCAGTATAGGGACTCCACACCATGACTGAATAATGAAACACAAGGAGAAAATGTCATTATGACATTATAACAAACATAGTCTGTGAGCCATGTAGGGTTGGTTGGTAGTGGTACCATCTTCTGAGGGGCTCATAGTGATTTTTGGCCAGGTGCATCTCTAGAGTTAGACAATATGTGATAGCATTGCACCAGTGCTAGCTATTGGTGTGTTGTCTTGCATTATAACACTACCAGAAAATGATACTAGTTCAATAGCCTACATGAAAATAATATTACTTACTGGTTTGGGATAGTGAGTATAGTGAATTAGTTTGGCACAAGGGGAAAGTGAATGGGTTGCATTACTTACACACACACCCCTTTTGGTGTTTTAACTAAGCATTATGTTATACTTTAGCTATTCAAACAAACAGGAAGGTAGGAGCACACACCAGTAGTGGGGAGGTGCTGACCGCAGGAGATAACTATGACTGGAAAAGGAGAGAGGCCGCACAGCTCGTAGTCACGATGCCATCAAAATCTTTATTTCCAACATTCTTCAGGGAATGAAGAAGGCAATACTTTAGCTATTGAAAAATAGCAGATCTACAAGCTCATAGCGCGCCACCGAGTGGCGCGCTACGAGCTTGTAGGTCTGCTATTTTTGAAATATCGTGAAATTGAGGCACAAATCTTTGAATATATATTCTTTCAGAAGACTTTTTCATTATTTCGACGTCAGGCCTAATTAAGATATACAGTATGCCACTCACTAGATTAATTGAAGCTGCAGGGCACAATTTCACTGCCTTTCTTCACTGCTCATTCATCCATGTACAGTACCTGTAAAACCAGTTGGTAGCTTAGCTAATAGTATAAGCATGCCTGTATAGCTATACATCCAGGCATTCATCCAAAACAATCACATCAGACAATGTTTGTCTGCTCTCTCTACTTTTTAATGTTTTTAAAAGGCTTTGCCGTCTTTTTAATACTGTATGTCTATTGTTTTAAACCGTGAAGCACCATGAGTTGTGGAGAACAGGATTCTTCTCCCCCGTATGCCTAGTGTAAAGTATATTGTGGAAGTGACAATAACGACGGATTGTGAAATTAGCCCATCCAGTTGCCTCGTAGTAAGCTTGTAGCCTATAGTTCTTCTATTATCTGACTTCAGCGACATGATATCAGAAGGGCATTAGTCGGCCTGTTTTGTTTAGTTTTGTTTTTGTGGTATACACACAGATGGCATGATCACATATGACCAGATAGGCTATTCTAACTTCTGGTTAATCTCATCTGCGAGTAGCAGTTTGTTTTCAACATCATTACATTTATAAGCAAAAATCCTCACCTTTTGTGTTCCGTCCCACCACCAGAACCATTCCCTTCCTCCTCCATTACTATTGTTCCTGTCCCCAGCAGACGCTAGGTCTGTATGAGGGCATCAGCCTTTAGTCAAAGTGTTATGTGTGTTACAGGTATGTTCCTCTCCTGAACAAGACTGGGTGGGTACAAGGGAGAGGGACTGAGAGAAACTGACAGATGTAGGGGGTAAAGTTTAGTCATTGTCATGAGGGAGGGGTGTGGCTGAAGAATGCACCTGCCCCCCATCCACGCACACACATAGTTAGGTAGACACAGAGAGACCATAAAGAGAGCATACAATGCTGCTTTTGCATTTCTTTTCGCTTTTATTGACAGAGTTGTTGTCAACGTCATCAACTTTAATGACATCCATGAAAACAGAAGTAGTTGCCTTGATGTACAAATAACATCTCTTGTCAACTGTTAAAATGTAACGTCTAAAACATAGTAAATTGTACATTTATAAACTTACATTTGTGTACCTTTATTTGTATGCTGCGTGTGTAAAATAAACCGATCACCCTGGCCTTTTCACTCATATGGATATGAAGCATCGACTGAAGGTGGAAATGTACAAATATACCCAAAGAGTAACAAAAAAAGCGTTAGAAACGAGTGAAACAACCCAGAGACTACATTTCAGTGACGTCATAAATAATTGTGAGATGGCATAAATGTGTTCTATAAAATATAAATATCGGATCGGGATAAAAAAAAATCAAATGATCGTGATCGGGAGCAAAAAAACGTGATCCCTAGTTAGCAGCTCACCTTACCTCTTTTTGGTTTGTGCTAACATCCCATTAGCCTTTGGGCCTCCGGCTCAAGAAACCAGCCAAACCAGATCAGCAACTACTCGTCTGTTTTAAGTTAATAATTTCAAGTGGTTTTCAGGCACCTCTTAAAAAGTATGGTGGTCCAAATAATAGCTTACCTCTGTCTTATCTCTCCAAAGCCTGATTTCTGCACAGTGTCTGTACTGTGACTGCAAGTTCTCTGCTCTTCTGGTAAAAGGTTTTTTTTCTGCTAACAAACTTTGCTGTAGTCGGCTGTTTCAGTTTTCTTTTTCTTTTCTTTACAACACTATTTTGAACAAGGAGATTGCCCGCTAAATAGTGCAGACACATATAAATATTTTAGGGCGGTTGATACAGTAGGCTTATAGGTGCTCACTGGCTAGAGTCAGTCACTGAGGAAAACAAACATGTCTCTCGGGTGTTTATTACTCTTCACTACCAAAGTTGCTTTAAGTTCAGTCAGATAACTCGTGTGTTGATTGTAAAACATACAGACCGTGTGACACATACTCCCTAATTAGAAGACAACCATGTCAGGGCAGGGAGATAAGCAAGTAGATACAACCCTGACACAATATATCATGAATGGACAGGATACATGAATCAATCAGGAGGATGCATGCGTTGCAGCGTTTACTCAGAATGAGTTGTCACTAAAATAGCCGCTTCAGATCAATCAAATTCAGATCACCAGTATGTTCTTATCTGGATCATGCATTGAGAACAAACATATGGACATATCCACATACTAGGAAACTAGTGAAACTACTGCTGCCGATGTGAAAACATTGTAAAACTGACTTACATGGCCGCTTAAGACTGATATGAGGTTATAGTCGTGGCCGGTTTAAACTGAACGAGAATAAATAAAGATCAAATTGACGCTACTGTACACGTGATACAGAATTATAACAAAGTATAATACAAAATTGTCACATGGCTTTAAAAAAACTATTCCATTCAACATAATTTATTGCAAAACGTTCCCACTTGTTCACAGGTCATACATAAAAATAAAATCCCACAATTCATGGAAAAGTGCACGCAGATATCAACTTTGGTTTAATATACAATGTGCATCCATCAGTCAGACACCTGGCTTCCATATTGTAGAGGACTCTACAATGTGGGGTATTTATTTCAAGCAGGATTCCTTCATTAGCCAGGTTCAGTAGTTTGCAACTTCTCTGAACATTTGTTAATAAATACCAATAATCAGATTCAGATTCAAAACATAAATAAATTAAAGACAAATGTTTTTAGCTAACAATCCAGCTTCCTGGAATATCTTGAGTTGTAAATATGAAATAATAGTTGTAAACAAATACAATCCCACAGTGGTCAGGGGGAGGTCAAAGGCAGTCGGGCTGGTTAGAGAAGCAATGATAAAATTAATCAAAACTAACAGTCCTTTTATCACACAAATTGTAATGTCAGTTAACTACCCACGAGTTACCGTGTGGGGGTCCCTCTACTGTACCCTGTACTGTACTGTACTGTACTGTACTGTACTGTACTGTACTGTACTGTACTGTACTGTACTGTACTGGCACACCCAAAATCACCATATATACAGTTAATATGTGCGTGTACGTGTGTGTTAGGTTGCGCACATGTGGTGAAAAACAACCATGCTGTTTTTGTGCTCAGACGCACCCAGCCAGCCAGCCAGCCACCCACCCACACACCCACCCACACACAGTCACTTAAGGAAGTGGTTGCACCACTTAAAAACTGACACAAAATAAATACTCACTGTAGGCTACACTGAGTACACTGTACACATTTGAATGTAGTTGAACCCAAACAAATATTAAAGTCCATAGACTTGGTTGGCACAAATTACATCATACTTTACCCTAAACAAACATTAAAGTCCATAGACTTTGGCTGGGAAACGAAATTAGGCTCTCAACAAACATTAAAAGTCCATAGACTTGGCTGGCCTATGACGTAAGTTCAGAAAGCCATGCTTTGTAGGGGCTGGCGCCCCTACAAAGCACCTGCGTCAGGTGAGAACTATGAAAGTAGGTCTGTAATCTTCTGTTTTGTGTCGCCAAACCTGTTCTCTGAGACTAGCCGATGGCTATTTTCAGCATGCAACCAAGTGTAAAATGACTTATACTGGATCTCTTGTCCCTTCCTAACATTTTAGTCTAGTTTTTATTTGTTGATGAAATTGTCAATATATTTAGTCTCAGTTTTAGTCATCATAGCTTAGTTTTCATTTAGTTTTCGTCAGTGGAAACAGGTAGTCGACGAACATTTTCCGTCTTAGTTTTAGTCAAAGAAAACAACACTGCTTGTACAGTTACAAGTAAGACACTAAAACTTTCCTGTTCCTTACTTCCTTCCTCTCACGCATTACCGATTCTAGCTGTACAATTATAATTATAAAATATAAAAATACTATACTACAATTCTGGCCTGGCCATCTGTACCTGGACTGACTGTGTTAGCATAATGTAGTATCTCACCCATGAATGCATGCACCGTTAGCAAGGTGGTCCAGGTTTCTTCAAGTCTGTCCAGTAGTTCAACAGCTGCTGTGGGGAGTCAAGAATGTAGGTAATGATTTTGGAGTATTCACAACGATTGTAGGTGTTAGTGGTATAAGACTTCCACTGCCAGGCATTTGGAGGCGAGGTCGGTGAAAGTCCCAGCTTTTTCATGCACATGCCAATGTAGGCATCCTCTATATTAAAGGGCTTGATTTCCTTTGAGATCTCCACATATTTCGCAGGGAGGTCGTTGGAGAACACGTAGCCCATGCCCAGCGTGTAGGTTGGGTAGGTGTCAGCTGGGTACATCTCCTTTGGGACGTACCACTTGGAGTCCCTGTTGCGGAGGACCGGTCTGTTCCACATCAACATCCCTGTCAGGTAGTTCCGCTTGGGGACACCAGGCGTTTGCAACATGCTCACCAGATTGCCAATGTTCAGGAACATGTCTGAGTCTATCTTCATAGCATATTCTGCCTTGGGGCAGCGCGTGGCTAGCCAGTCCATGATCACCATGGTCTTGATGGTTAAATTGAGGTAAGTGTCCATGAAGTCACTCTGGATCAGGTCATGGTGCTGCAGGTTCTCCTGTCTGACTTTGTCCTGCTGCTGCTCGGCGTTCGCTCCCCCTGGTAGACCGAGCACGAAAATAGTCTTAACCATTGCGCCGTGAACTGGGTTCTCACTACCCCATGTCTTCCGGATGGCATCCCGAGCTGCCACTTCAGCGGGTGCAACCGGCACCATCAGCACCAGGAAAGGGGTCTCGGTCTCACAGGCCGTTGTATCGTCCATGATGTAACGGTAGTTGGGGGCATAGGCCAAGTGGTACTGAAACGGTCGCACAGTAGCCTCTGTCACTACATGAGTGGTTGGGGGAGCCTTCGTCACTACATGAGTTTCAGCATGATAAGTGCCTGGCACATGGGATGGAAAGCTCTCCCACCTGGTCATAGAGCTGCTGTATCGAGCGTAGTAGATGATCAACACGGAAAGCATCCCAAGGAAGAGCAGGAGTTTGAATCCAGTACGATATGAATGTTTCCTCTGGCGGTATAGGGACTCCATGACTGAATAATTAAACACAAGGAGAAAATGTCATTATGACATTATAACAAACATAGTCTGTGAGCCATGTAGGGTTGGTTGGTAGTGGTACCATCTTCTGAGGGGCTCATAGTGATTTTTGGCCAGGTGCATCTCTAGAGTTAGACAATATGTGATAGCATTGCACCAGTGCTAGCTATTGGTGTGTTGTCTTGCATTATAACACTACCAGAAAATGATACTAGTTCAATAGCCTACATGAAAATAATATTACTTACTGGTTTGGGATAGTGAGTATAGTGAATTAGTTTGGCACAAGGGGAAAGTGAATCGGTTGCATTACTTACACACACACCCCTTTTGGTGTTTTAACTAAGCATTATGTTATACTTTAGCTATTGAAAAATAGCAGATCTACAAGCTCATAGCGCGCCACCGAGTGGCGCGCTACGAGCTTGTAGGTCTGCTATTTTGGAAATATCGTGAAAATGAGGCACAAATCTTTGAATATATATTCTTTCAGAAGACTTTTTCATTATTTCGACGTCAGGCCTAATTAAGATATACAGTATGCCACTCACTAGATTAATTAAAGCTGCAGGGCACAATTTAACTGCCTTTCTTCACTGCTCATTCATCCATGTACAGTACCTGTAAAACCAGTTGGTAGCCTAGCTAATAGTATAAGCATCGCTCTGGAATGCCCTTCCCTTGGCCCTTAGGCAAGCGGAGACAGTGCCCGCTTTTAAACAGCTTTTAAAAACACACCTGTATGTCAAGTGTTTTTCCTAATTTCAGTCTTATATGTATGTGTGTAGGTGTATGTAGACCTGTGTGTGTGTATGGGTGTATGTATGAAAGTATGTACATGTGTATATGTATGTAGGTGTGTATGTATGTATATGTATATGTGGAGATATGCATATATGGAGGTGTGTATGTATATTTTTCATTTATTTACCTTTCTTTCTTTCCGTGATTTACTGATGTTAACTGATGTTATAACTGATGTTGTGCTTTATTAATTCTGATGTTCTTGATTGTTCTTTATGATTGTTGTTTTTTAATCCTGTCTGTAAAGCACTTTGTAACTTTTTGTTTGGAAAGGTGCTATATAAATAAAATTCATTCATTCATTCATTCATTTCTTTCTGGACTTTGAAAGCAGTTTTAGCTGCAGTACCACAATGTCCTGAGGTGGTGGGCGTACTGATATGCATATTATTTAATATTTGAGTCATTATAATACTGATGCTAGATAAAACCAGGCTTGTTTCCATTCCATGCCAGCTTGGAAAATCATCAATGGTGTGACATTGTAAACAAAGTGGAAATGCAAATTAGGAACTGAAGAAGAGAGGAGGAATTATACAAAGTAGGGTGACATTGATGACATCACAATGAGGCCAAAATCAGTTGAGCTGTTCCTGAGAGCAATTTCCATTAAAATACCCATATGATATGAAAGCCTGATTGTTCAAAATTGGTTATTTGTGGGGATAGAAAACACATATGGGAGCCCCAAAAACACAAAATAAATTGAAAAAGTTGAATTTTATGTTATAGGTCCTTTAAGAAATTACAGTTGCTATAGTATAGGGCTATATATATATATATATGTGGTGACAAAGGGGCAGCTGAAAAGGTTTCTGATAAACCTGTGCCAAAGAAACAACTCCGATCCCAACAATCTTGGCCGGAGAGTGTGAGTGAGTCGGGTGGTGTCATGGAGGTGGATGCATCAGTGTTTGAATCAATCAATGCCAGACTGAGCAAGTTGGATATGCTGGACGCATTACAACATGACCTCCGTGAGCTGAGAACCAGCTTGGAGTTCAGTCAAAAGCAGATTGATGACCTGAGAGAGGACCTGAGAGAACACCGTGGATAACAAGAGAATGAAAGAGACATTATTGGATATGCAGTGCAGATCGATGAGAGATAATCTTATATTCGCTGGCATCGCAGAGGATAATGCCGCTGCCAACCCTGAAGAAACTGTAAGACACTTTATGACCAACAACCTCGAAATGTCCCCTGAGGTGGTGAGAGACATAACCTTCTCTAGGGTTCACAGAATGGGCAGACCTATGGATGGAAAAGCACGTCCAATAATAGCTCGTTTTGAACATTACAAACAGAAAGAATTGGTGAAGAGCCGAGGTAAGAAACTGCAAGGGAGCTCTCTTTGGCTAAATGAACATTTTCCAGCAGAGATCAATAACAGAAGGAAAATACTGCGACCAATAATGAGAGAAAACTGGGCCCCGGATTGTAAAGTGGCATTGTCAGTCGATAGGCTGTATATAAATGGACAACTCTACAGGGACTCAAAGGTGACCCCCTGGCTCTTTTAGGAGAGGCCTATGGAGAGGCCTTTTAGGAGAGGCCTATTATACATGTTTTTATTAATGTCTATTAAATTACCAAAAAAAGGATTACGGTTTGCACATTTAAATATATGTAGTCTAAGAAATAAGGTTACTGAACTGTGCTCTATTCTGAACGAAAATAATATTCATGTAATGGCAATCACAGAAACACACTTAGATGAAAAAATACAGGATTCTGAGTTGGCGGTTCAAGGATACAACATAATTAGATTAGATAGAGATGAAAATGGAGGAGGGACAGCATTTTACATTCAGGATCATATCCCTGCAAAAATTAGAAAAGACCTAGGTATAGATGGTGTGGAAGCTCTATGGATACAAGTACATTTACCACATATGAAGCCCATTTTAACATGCTGTTGCTATAGGCCACCTAGTTCTGGTATAGATTATTTGAATAATATTTGCACAATGTTACAAAATGCGACTGATTTTGATTATGATATATTATTTGCAGCCGATATGAATGTAGATTGGTTTTCGAGTAACTGTTCTTTGAAAAGAAAGTTGAGTGATGCAGCCATGGTATACAATTTGTCTCAGATTGTGAATCAGCCTACAAGAATCCATGTTAATAGAGATGGTACACGTTCGTCCTCATGTATAGATCATTTTTTTACAAATGCCCTAGAAAAATGCTCTAAAGCCATTTCTGTCCAAGTGGGGTTTAGTGACCATAACATAATTGCAACAACTTGGAAAGCGAAGGTGCCCAAAAGTGGGCCTAAGATCATTCATAAAAGAATGTATAAGAAATTTTCTGAGGCTAATTTTCTTAACGGTTTGAAAAATGTGAACTGGAATTTGGTTCTTGATTGTAAGAATACAGAGGCTGCATTAATAATATTTACAACATTATTCTCAAATATTTGTGATGAACATGCCCCAATTAAAAAACGTACTGTCAGGAAGATCAAAGCCCCCTGGATAGATGATGAGTTAAAAAGATATATAAAAGAGAGAGATTTACTTAAGCAATCTGCGGTTGCAGCTGGCTGCCCTGATACCTGGCAAAAATATAGAGCCCTTCGGAATAAAATTACTAAAATGAATAGACAGAAGAAGAAACGACACTATCAAAGCAAATTTGAGGAATGTAAATATGACAGTAAAAAGCTGTGGAAAACATTTAATGAAGCTGTGGGTAGGGATACAATGGGCAAAGTGCCTTCATTTATAGAGGTAGACAAGGTGTGTACTTTTGAATTCAAGAAGATAGGAGTAGAAGAGGTAGAAAAGCTTTTATTTTCAATTAAAAGTGATAAGCCATGTGGAGTTGATCATTTAGATGGTAGGTTACTGCAGTTGTCTGTAGAGTGTATTGTGAAACCTATATGCCATATCTTTAATTTGTGTCTTGAAAATGGTGTTTTCCCACATCTATGGAAAATTGCAAAGGTTACTCCACTGCCAAAAAGCAGTGGGGAACCGTTCATTGGTCAAAATAGTAGGCCCGTGAGTATTTTACCAGTGCTCAGTAAAGTGATGGAGAAAGTTATATATCAACAAATTCAAGGTTATTTTGAAGAATACAGCATTAACTCTGAGTGTCAGCATGCATATAAGGTTGGATATTCAACAGGCACAGCACTCACAGCGCTAACTGACAACTGGCTTAAAAATATTGACAAGAAGTCAATGGTGGGTGCTGTGCTTTTGGACTTTAGTGCGGCATTCGATGTGATAGATCATGAGTTGCTGCTCAGGAAGTTATCGGCATATCATTTTAAAGAAAGTGCTATTGAATTAATGAAAAGTTATTTGGTCAACAGGCAACAATGTGTAGTGTTTAATGGTACATTGTCAGAGATTGTGACTCCTCAATGTGGCGTCCCCCAGGGAAGTTGCCTAGGTCCATTGCTTTACTCAATCTTTGTTAATGATTTACCACATGTACTAAAAAGTGCATGTATGGAAATCTATGCAGATGACACTACAATGTATGTATCAAATGAAAATTCTGTTTCTGTTAATATGCTGTTACAAGATGAGTTAATGCTGGTTTCTAACTGGGTCATTGAAAATAGGCTAAAACTGAATGTTTTAAAAACAAAGAGTATTATGCTGGGTTCTAGACATATGCTGAGATCTAATCCTGAACTGAGTCTGGTTTTACAAGGTACTGCTATTGAACAGGTTAAAGAGGCCAAGATGTTGGGCGTGATTATTGATGAAACTCTTTCGTGGTCGATGCAAATTAGTAAAATGGTATCTAAAATGAGTAGAAACATTTCAATGATAAGAAGAGGAGCACATCTGTTGACTAGTTCAACTGTTAAACTTGTATTACAATCACTAGTTTTGTCCAGTCTTGATTACTGCCCAACAATTTGGTCTAGTGCTTCAAAAAAGGATTTGGAAAAACTTCAGCTCACTCAGAACAGGGCAGCACGCCTCGCTCTGCACTGTTCTGGGAGAACTAGTGTTGAGTGGATGCATGCTGCCCTGTCATGGATGAGAGTGGATCAAAGGTTGGCTTGTAGCCTTGTGACATTTCTGTTTAATATATATCATTCTGGTAAACCTACACAGTTGTTTCTACAGATACAACCCACCAATACTAGACATAGCTATGCCACCAGACAGGCTATTGGTCGTCACTTTACTCCACCTTTGATACCTAGAACAAATGCACTTAAGAGAACAGCAATGTATAGAGCAGGAGCCCATTGGAATGAGCTCCCGCCACATATTATTAATATAGAGAATAAATCAAGCTTTAAAAAGAAATTGAAGGCAGCAGTGATTAGGAAAGAAATAATGTTTAGTTAGATTGGTGAGTGTTTGATTCAATTAATAGGATATACATTGTTTGTAAAATTGTATAAATTTGTTGTAATGTAATATAGTTTCTAGAATGTATGAAGACAGAAAGCTTCAATTATTTTTCTTTTGTTTTGTTTTTAACTATGTAATGAAAAAATACATTGTATTACGTTTTAAATTGATTGTATGAGTGTTCGGACCCCAGGAAGAGTAGTCTTCACTGTAGTGAGGACTAATGGGGATCCGTAATAAACATAAACATAAACATATAGGGTGCTATAGCAACAGCACAATAACATTGTTTCATTACATTATACAGTTACACGCCTTGTGAAGCAAAAATCCTCACCTTTTCTGTTCCGTCCCGTCCCACCACCAGAACCATTCCAGTCCTCCTCCATACAGACGCTAGGTCTGTATGAGGGCATCAGCCTTTAGTCAAAGTGTTATGTATGTTACAGGTATGTTAGAGGTAAAGTTTAGTAATTGAGGGGTGTGGCTGAAGAATGCACCTGCCCCCCATCCACCCACACACATAGTTAGGTAGACACAGAGAGACCATAAAGAGAGCATACAATGCTGCTTTTGCATTTCTTTTTGCTTTTATTGACAGAGTTGTTGTCAACGTCATCAACTTTAATGACATACATGAAAACAGAAGTAGTTGCCTTGATGTACAAATAACATCTCTTGTCAACTGTTAAAATGTAACGTCTAAAACATAGTAAATTGTACATTTATAAACTTACATTTGTGTACCTTTATTTGTATGCTGCGTGTGCATTTTTCACACGTGTGTAATGATGCAAGGCACTTAGACACATTTGAAATACTGATTATGATAGAATACCTCAATGTGCAAAAAGAATATAAGACAAAACAGATACTGGCCAAATCTGGCCATTGTCATGAAGACAGCTTTCTTAACATCTTCTTTAGTTGAGCAGTGTAGTGATAGTGAAATACTATTGTAATGAGACACACAGTATGTCTGTCAGTTTGTCGCAATGTCTGTATGTAATGGCACTCCGCAACTATGCACACCACTAGGTTGCGTTGTGTTACTTGATTAACTTGACTAACAGACACTTATCTTCAGCAAATGTATACACATGAACATTTATACACATTTTTGTCTATGTTCTTCCACCTTGAATGTAGCTCTTGGCTGGTTTATTTTCGTTTATATGAACCAAGTTAAACTAATTTCCAAGATGGCATTGTGCAGGTCCTCATTGAACCTTTGTCACTGGAAAAACTTATAGGCACTGAGAAAAACTTGTTCCAAACCACATCACCCACTACACATGATGTGACGTACTTGACTTCTTGATATTCTTGATATGAGTAGAAAATACATCTATGTATAAAATGTCCTTTACCACTCTGTTCTCAACATGTGGTCAACATGTGTACAAATGAACCCTTACGGGTCTGTAACTCAGAGAATGTACAAATGAGAATTTTTACAGTGTAGATTCCCAGAGATGAAAAATAAAATGATAATAAATGGGGCTCCTTGGCCTAATAGGCACATTAAACTGGGAGTGCTTGAGATGAAAAAGAATCAATGCTTTACCGTGAGAAAAAACAACAATCAGAACAAAGGCTGATGATCACCTGCAATCTGTGCCTGAGAATATGACCAACACCATATGTCTCAGAAGAGCAGTTCTTCCACAAAGGCTTGTCATTATCATGTTCACGTGGTTTCAGAGCAAACATGATAACATGATACTTCTTGTTATCATGTTTGCTCTGAAACCACGTGAATGGTGTCAGGTTTACTTCTGCCTGACAACTGGTTTGTGTGTTAGCTGATACTGAACTAAATAGTCTGCCTGCAGGTCAAACAACACAAGCCATCATACTAAATCCACAATGAGCTCTTGGTAAAACAGTATGCTTTTAATAAGCAGTATAAATCAAATATTACTGTACGGGCATTGCTAATTACTTATTTTCTATAATATAGAAGATGTCTGACTAAGTGACTGGGCCTGTGTGCAGTCAGTACTAGTACTTGTCAATGGCAAAGCGACTGTATGCAAAACAATATCAATACTAAAGCTTAATGGAGATAGAAAGTACCATAAAGCATGATACTTTAGTCTTGTTCACTGGACAATCAAGACAAGTCTTGTCTTGGATAAATGAAAAATGGTATTGAACGATCTACCCCTTATTCCACCTTCACTGTCAAGCAAAGTCAGGAAGCTTGGATTTGTTTTGTTGCAAGGAGTTGCGACTATAGTTGCATTTCTGCGGTCTGGGCTTTTGTGCCATAGAGCAGGGGTTCTCAACCTTTTTGGCCGGGGACCCCCGAAAATGCTTTGGCAACGTCTCGGGACCCCCGCCCCGCCCCCTCCCGACCCCCAATATAAATTGACTGCTACAATAACCTTAATAATAGAGACAATACACCATAAATAAATACTGAAACCATCATCATTAGGGAAGGTGTATGCATGTACTATGTGTACTATATGTAAATTCTTCATTTCCACTTTACAGCCATTCAGTTTCTTTTTTTTTTTTGAAAATAATTTGGGGACCCCCCAAAATAATTTGGCGACCCCTCGAGGGGTCGCGACCCACGGGTTGAGAACCCCTGCCATAGAGCACAAATAGGAACCTCAGAGGTTAGTGGAGACTGATTAGCAAACACTGAGTTTACTAAACATCATAAAACTAGCTGAAGAATCCAAGTGAAAACCACAATCCCTTATTGCTCAACAGTGCGCGTGATAAAGGATAGATGTAGTCGAAGCATAAAATAAAGGTGCAGGATTGGAAAGCATTGAGGATAAAGCATAAAGGCTTTATAAACCTTGAGACAATTTGGGACGTGAATTGCACAAATAAGACGTTTTTACTAGTGTTCATTTACTGTACATGACCAACCCATTACTGGGCTGGAATGATTGAAGTGCTCTCCTTATGGCTTTAAGGACCCATACATCTGTGCCAATAACGCTTAGGTCAGTTCAAACCTCCTTCATCTCCGTACCTGGACACACACACACACACACACACACACACACACACACACACACACACACACACACACACACACGCACACGCACACGCACACACACCCCACTCCCTGGATCAAAGCATCGTGAAACCTGTCAGCACTAGCTCTAGCTAACGACAGCTGGTTTAAGGAGCAATGCCCCGGGGGGCACCACAACCCAAGACAGGTGTCCACCCCGTCTTTCCCCTACACCTGAGGAAAGGTTCAGCGCCTCCCCATCGCTCTCCACCTCTCCTTCCTCCGCCTCCTGCTCACTCTCCACCTTGCCCCTTCCCAGTCGCCCCAAGCCCAGAGCTCCCAGGCCTAGCATGGAGGCGGCGGAGAGTCCAAACGGCAGCAGCGGGGAGTCACACATGCCCAGCACTCCGCCGCCACTTCCTCCACCACCACCCAGTGAGAACAGCGAGGCCCCGTGGTGGCCCAAGGCTCTGGCGTGGCAGAGGGCGGAGATGGGCAGTGACGTCCCCATGCTCCCCAAGAGCGTAGCGGCGGCCCCGGGGATGATGATGTGCGCACCGCTCAGGTAGGGCAGTTCAATGGCTCCCTGAAGACCCTGTAGACCCAGGCCTGCCGCCAGCCTGCCCGGGGAGCCGTGCTCCTGGGCCACAAAGTGTCCGTGAGCCTTGATGTGCTTGCGCAGGGAGCTGGGGTCCGTGTAGCGCTTCAGGCAGCCGGCCATCTTGCAGTAGTATGGCTTGTCTACGTAGTGGGTGCGCGTGTGCTTGAAGCGGTCGCTGGAGTTGGAGTAGCGTTTGCTGCATCCCTCGTAGGGACAGATGTAGGGCTTCTCTCCTGCAGAGAAAGAGAGGAGAAAACAGTTGACAGTCTGTATTCATAGCGTAAATTGCTGATCTACAAGGTGATAACGCGTCACACTGCAATGTGTGGTGCATTAATTATGTTTAATTAATGACAGAAAAATGTTCAACCATTCAACCTGCATTGTGTGATTCAATACTGCGTCTGTCTAAGTAAGTAGACATGGTAATGCCCCGCCTGCCTCTGATTGGCCTACCGACACTGCCCGTCTTACCAGACTTTCCTGTCTGGTAAAAGCCTGGTGACACTGGCGCGAGGTTACACCGTGGTGGGAAATAAATATGACTCAGTGTTGGCATTGCCTTGGGGAGTGATAATCGCACAGAATCCGGTCGTTGAGATGGACAGACGTGTTTCGTCTCGCTCCTGCGCCAAGTCACAGAATGTTGACAAAAAAGCATATTTTCTCGCTCATTTTCTTTTTCTACTCCTGTGGATTATGGACTTCTACTCCAATTCACCCTGGTTCTACCATCACGTGGATATGAGGAAAATTGATTACGAGAACAACACCAACGTAAACAACGACGAACACAGCACGTTTTATCTCCTCGGCAACAGGCCCGGTTCTTCCTACAGGCCGACGAAGCAACGGCTTCGAGCGCCATGGGGGAGGGGCAACTCTGTCTGCACCGTGTCCCCCCAGTGCCCCCCCAGTGCCTCCCCAGTGCCCCCCCAGTGCCTCCCCAGTGTCTCCCCAGTGCAAGTGTCCCGCCAGTGCCTCCACAGAGCCTCCACAGTGTCCCCACTGTCCCCCCAGTGCCTCCACAGTGTCTCTTCAATTTTTGGGACAGAGTAAAAATATATATATATATATATTTTAAAAATATTAAAAAATATATTATTTTTTGAGGGGGGAGTATTCACTAGACTTCAGGCGAAGAAACAAATTTGCAGCCAGATGAACACGGACGCAAGGACAACACAAGAGACGGTCGCGGCCACACAGCCAACGCAAGGTACGGGCACGGAGCCGACTTGGGGACCCAACGCAAGGACAACACAAGAGACGGTCACGGCCACACAGCCAACTCAAGGTACGGGCACGGAGCCGACTGGGGGACCCATCGCAAGGACAACACATGAGACGGTCACGGCCACACAGCCAACTCAAGGTACGGGCACGGAGCCGACTTGGGGACCCAACGCAGATCCTCCAAGGCAATCAAACAAAGGAACGGAGCTGAACGTGAATCTTCCCCCCCCCCACCCCCACCGAAGACGCCCGCTCCCCTTCCCTTCCCTTCCCCCTATTCAACCCATGGCTACTAACAAAGACAATGGACCTGATCAACTCTTCTCAACAGCTGACATCAACAACTCAATCCTCAACAACAATGGTATTCACCTTTTTCATCTCAATATAAACAGCCTTTATTCCAAACTGGCCGAAATTAGAGAATTATTCCTTACCGGCAAGGCAAACATTTTGTGTTTTTCTGAGACCAAACTAGATGAATCCATCAGGGACGCTGAGATTGAAATTGAGAACTACTCAGTAGTCAGAAATGATAGAAACCGTAATGGGGGTGGTGTTTGCATGTATATCCACAAAGATACTGAATTCATTACCCGTACTGACTTACAGCATGTTGAAATTGAAACTGTGTGGGTTGAATTAATTTTCAAAAATGCGAAATCAGTACTAGTTGGCACAGTCTACAGACCTCCTGACCAGCAAGGCTTTTATGATATTCTTGAGGGATGCTTAGCTGAGGAGGTGGGTGCAGAGAAAATCCTGATGGGCGATCTGAATACAGACGTACAGCGTAAAGAGGCGCCTGTTTTCAAATCATTTAGTAGGTTTTGTGATCTGCATAGTATTAGCCAGCTTATTACCCAACCCACTAGAGTGTGTGTTTCTACTCAAACTGTCATTGATCTCATTCTGACCTCGGACAAATCCAGAATCTCCAAGAAAGGTGTTATTGTATGCAGGCTTAGTGATCATTTCATGATATTCTGTACCCGCAAAAACCAAAAACCAAAGTCTGGCTGCCACAAAGCAGTCATATCAAGGGACCTCAAAACCTACTCTAGTGAGGTCTTTAACCAAGAATTGGAGAGTCTGGATTGGTCCGATGAGCTTAACAGCACACTTGTCGAAGAAGCTTGGCTTGGCTTCAAAACCAAATTTACATCAGTACTGAACAACATGGCTCCTCTGAGAACCATCAGGGTCAAAACCCGCTCGGAGCCATGGATGAATTCGGACATACTGACTGCAACGAATGCCAGAGACAAAAAATGCTCTGAATTTCTAAAATGCAAGTCAAAGCTTGCCAAGCGCTTCAACAGGGGTCTCCAAGCTCAGCTGGACAACCTAAAAACCCAACGAAACAGGCTAAGAAATATTGTTACTGCCATGACCAAATCCGCCAAAAGTAACTTTATTAATAATAAAGCTGAGGAAAACAAAAACAATCCTCGAGAGCTCTGGAAGCTACTCAACAACCAACTAGGCTGTAGTCAGAAACTGAAAACCAGGTTTTCAAACATAAACATTAAAGCGAACAACACTCTCATCACTGACAAGCTTGATGTGGCCAACTACTTGAACATCTTCTTTACAAACATAGCAACAACGCTGGTTAACAATCTGCCCTCCCACTCTGGGCTCTTTGGTGTAGAGCACATTAAAACCTTCTACAGAAACCTAGGTGTTTGTAAAGACCCCACAAGGCCACTGGCCATGACAATATTCATATAGCCTTCTCTATAGCTCCAATCATCACCCACATAGTAAACCTCTCCATCAAACAGGGACAGGTCCCCCTAGATTTCAAACTGGCCAAAGTAACCCCCCTGCACAAGAAAGGGAGTAAATTAGACCCCGGCAACTACCGCCCTATTTCTATTCTAAGCTCCATCTCGAAAGTGATGGAAAAAATAGTCTATGAACAGGTTGAAAAGTATCTTGCCACTAATAAATTATTGTACGAGTTCCAATCTGGCTTCAGAACATCCCACTCCACTGACACATGCCTTCTCTATTTGAGCGACCACATCAAACAAGAGGTGGACGCTGGCAAATACTGCGGCATGGTCATGCTGGACCTCAAAGGCTTTTGACACCGTGAACCACTCCATACTGGTTAACAAGCTAAAAGCAATTGGTTTCGATAGCACATCAGTGAGCTGGATGCAATCCTACCTGGAGGGGAGAGAACAGATGGTGGAAGTGAACGGAACACTGTCCCCCCCCCCCTCCCAGTGAGCTGTGGCGTTCCACAAGGAAGCATACTAGGGCCTCTACTGTTCCTAATATATGTAAACGACATGACTTCAGCTTGTGACTGCAACTTGTTCCTGTTCGCAGATGACTCGGCACTGCTGGTCTCGGACAGGGACAAACTGCAGGTTGAAAATGGCCTCAGCTCTGAACTCGGTAGAATCTGCACCTGGCTCGCTGATAACAAACTATCTTTACACCTGGGAAAAACTGAATCCATTCTCTTTGGATCTAATAGTAATCTCAGCAAGGCAAATGGCTTCTTGGTTAGAGTGGGTGACAATGTTATCACACGTAAAGATGAAATTACCTACCTAGGTTCCATCCTGGAGGCTAATCTTTCCGGTGATAAAATGGCCACCAACGTAATCAAAAAAGTCAACCAAAGAACAAGATTCCTTTACAGGATCTCCTCACTGGTCGACAAAAACACCTTGAAGACCTTAACAGGAGCCCTTGTACAAGGCTTCTTTGACTATGCATGCACCTCCTGGTACCACAGCACCTCAAAGGCCCTTAAAACTAGGCTCCAGACCTCCCAAAACAAACTGGTCAGGCTCCTACTTGGCCTCACCCCCCGAACCCACCTCAACCCTGCCCACTTTGACAGACTGGCATGGCTTAGGGTCGGCGACAGAGTACAGCATCTTGCAATGGGTCTGGTCCACAAGATGCGATACTCCACCAAGATACCCATGTACCTGTGTAGATACTTCCTTAACGTTAACGAAGTCCACACCCACAACACCAGAGGGAGTGCAACGAACCATGTTCAACCCAGATTCGGCACAAACAAGGGACTAAATTCTTTTCGCTCCTATGCCACCAAAATGTGGAACGCCCTACCAACAGTCATTAAGACATGCGAATCCCTTGACTCCTTCAAAACCGCTCTCAAAGGGCACCTACGGATGGCTGCAATTCGAAACTGGCCCCCGTAAAATCTGAATCCCCCCCCCCCACCGCCCCCCCTTTTCCCCTCACTGTATATGTTTCTTTTCCCTTTTTACCTCCATTATGATGAATTCCTGTACTGTTCTTTGTCTATATAGAAGTGTCTATTTGTACGTCTCTAAATGTTTTGATGAATTGAACATGGTGGACCCTGTTGTAAACAAGTGTAATGCTTAATTGGGTCGTCCACTCACAGTTAACAGCCTTTGTATTGAGTTTGTGCTTGAAATGTACTGTAATTCTGCAAACTGTTAATAAAATTAACTATTCTGTCCATATCGGGTTGCAACTCGAACGGGGCCGGGTCGGCTCTAGCGAACTTTGCAACGCTCGGCATGGCAACTCGCGGCCCTTAAGGCTGCTTGGCCTGGGCTGTAGCTCAGCGGTCCAGGCACCTTGGCCGGTAGTCCAAGTCTGGCAGTGTGCCGCGGGTTCGACTCCCGATCCCGACGGCCTTTACTGCATGTCACCCCCCCCATCTCTCTCCCCCATTTCCTGTCAGCCTACTGTCTGTCCGTCTATAAAAATATATAAAATAAAGGCGAAAGCCACAAAAAAAAACATTATATTAAAAAAAAGACTGCTCGGTGGTAGCTCAAGTTTGCTAGAGACGGCGCCCCTTCGTCGTGGTCTAAAGGTATACTTTATTGGCAAAAAGACTAGTCCGCAGTCCTTGGGAAAATAGTTGCGGCAGCAGGATCCGTAGTCTAGTGATTAGACCATTATGCTAATGAGTTGGCTGGGCTTGTATCACGCCTGTATTACAATGTGAGAAGAATGCTCTGCCCGGCACCTAATACTTCTTACTAGTAGTAGGGAGCGGCGAACGTGAATACACATTTGAGTATTCATAGACTATACCTGCATTTGCTGCACTTGTTTATCTCTTGGTCTTGGCTAGGTTACCACCTTGATAAAACAAATGATTCATTGTATAATCTTATGTAATCACTATTCATTGATTCACTGGTATAGGCCTACCAAAACCCATTTGAAAAAAATGGTTCTCCTGTTCTCAGGTCGAATATTGATATGCGATTAAAATGCGATGTATTGATAATTAATAGAATCTGCATATATGGAGCCAGCAACTCTACATCTGACCTCAAACCTCAAACCCTTAGATCTCCATATATGGAGCTGACCTGTTCTGACATTCCATATGTTGATCCCTCCCCACCCGTCCTTCCTCTTTTGATGTCTCCCTTTTGGCCATTGCACAATTCATTCCATATATTGATCTGACCTCCCATGCCAAAGCGCCAGCACTCGCTCAGCAGTCTGCCGTCACCCAGGTGGATGCGTGCATGAGACCTTGGGGTGAGGTCGCTTCTCGCCCTCAGGGTGTCTTACTGGTACTACCTTTATATCTTTATATACTGTATTGTATTACATTTCTTATTTCTCCACTCCTACACCTGTAGCTATCTTTGTTTCATGTTATGTTAAAGGAGAATTCCATACTAAAAGGCTTTCTTACCTTTATTTGTAGTTGTTACGTCCCCACCACAGAGGTCCAGGTGTTATTGTGTGCAAAAGCTCCTTATTGGCTAGTATTTCCCCTACCATAAGCCCTAAATGAATTGCATTGAATTGAATGGGAATTGAATGGGGCTATGGGGTGTTGTGCTAATTCGCTTATTTCCATCGCTCAAAATTATTATTGTTTTGTATATATCCTCTCTTCATAATATAAATAATATCCCAAGAGACACACTTTACTACTTATTTCGATGGAAATAAGCGAATTAGCACAACACCCCATAGCCCCATTCAATTCCCATTCAATTCAATGCAATTCATTGAGGGCTTATGGTAAGGGAAATAGCCAATAAGGAGTTTTTGCACAAAAAAACACCTGGACCTCTTTGGTGGGGACGTAACGACTACAAAGAAAGGTAAGAAAGCCTTCTAGCATGGAATTCTCCTTTAACTTTGATCAGATATCATGCTTATCTGGACTTCTATTTACTCGTGCATGCTGTGTAATACTGGAATTGTTTTTGTTTCATGACGTATGTGGCATGACAAATTAGCAAATCCTGTTGCAGAAGGCTTGGCATACTCAAAAATACTACTACCATTTACTCTTTATTGACACATGTCAGAGCTGTTAGCTTAATTGTTAACAAACGCTTTTCAACTGAATTGTATCTACAGCTCTGACACAATCATCCAGGATGTCCTGTATCCTTATTATGGGCACACTCCTCACTGGCGCTCCCTCCTCTTGAGAATGAGATGCATCTGTTAGATGTTGCCAGTAAGGTTGTCCTTATTCTTATCCTGTTTTACTTCTTCTTATATGTCGATATTCCCTGTCTGTGTAAATAAACTTTATGAACCTGACAACGTGACCGTGTGTGTGTGTGTGTGTGTGTGTGTGTGTGTGTGTGTGTGTGTGTGTGTGTGTGTGTGTGTGTGTGTGTGTGTGTGTGTGTGTGTGTGTGTGTGTGTGTGCAATCCATGCATGCATGCGCACGTGACGTGCATGTGTGTGTTTTGATTTGTGTCGGTCCCGCCGCACGCGTGTGTTTGATTTGGTTTTGATTTGGTCATTTGATTGAGGCCAGGTGTGACTCAGTGCACACTGCAAACAGAATCAGCCATCCTCCATCCCAACTCACTCTTGGGTGTGAGAGTGAGTTGCTTTTAGTGATTAAAGGATTTAGGGAGCTTTCCCTACTCTGGACCAAATTGTTTGTTTAATGCCTGCGGGTATTCAGAGAGAGAGCATTGCATCAGTCAGTTTGCGTAGTTTCGGCACTTTTCGGCTTTAGGTCACTGATGAGAGATGCAACTGAATGTTGATGGTTTAGAAACTAATCCATCATATCTGCAACATTCTTTTTGTGTCAGTCAATCTCCCCAATTGCTCCTTACACTAAGGTCAAAGGTCACCGTGACTGCTTAGTGCTGGGTGGCCGGGTCATCTATCGAAATATTCCTATTGTAATTATGCCTCACAAATGTTCTCGTTATGCTTATTTAATAAACTGAATTGAAGTTGATAAAGCGAATCATGTCATGGCTAAGGAAACAAATGAGCACAGGTTAAAAAAATAAGAAATTATAGACAATATTCTTCGTGAAAATAAAATAAAAGGGTCAAGGACATAGACATGTCTTGCCATGTTTTTTTGTATGTCCATGTACGGTGTTGATGACCCCTGATCTGCACACTAACAACGTTCACTGGAGCAGTGGCAACGGATTCGAGTGAAAATCAACCGATAATTCCCAGTAGGTTACTTATCAAGCCGATCTTATCGACCTACTGCATGTAGCGGGTGGCAGTGGAACGCCTGTTCCCCTGTTCCTTTGTTCTATAACAAAGTATAGCTAGACCCCACCCCAGTAGTGTCACTGCATTGCTGTAACTTGGTTTATATATTTAATATTTTAATATTCACAATTTTAAATATATGGTGTCAGGATGACATGCTCATTAATATGTTGCAGGAGATTTGTGGTATTGTATGCGATATCGGTACCACATTTGTCATGGTATGTGTGAGTCAAGTCAACTGTATGACCACCACAGTGGAAAAGAACATGGCATGACATCATTATTAACGCATTAAATTGATTGATCAACACCTTAATTGACACCACAACTATTCAAGCTACGTTGACAAACACAAAACTAGTTTAGCTTGTAGAACTTCCTGTCTCCTCATGTCCCCAAGTAACACTGTCCTCTGAAAGGCCATCTGCAATAACCTAATATGAAGTATACTGCGCACGCCACCCATTCACCTTTGCAGCTAAGTGTCCCTTTCTCAGACTGCAACTGTACTTACTGTATAAGACACATTTATTGAAATCCCAAACATGGAATATACTTGGACCATGCATTATGCCACATATAATGCCTGTCTCAGGACGGCCACCTGCCAGTATACAGTGGATAACTTCCCAGTCTTGCTGGGTAAGTTAGGTAACTATATAGCTAACTACTTTAACCCTGACATCCCAATTCTGGGCAAAAAGGACAATTGCTGATCTACAAGGTCACAACATGCCGTAATGTGTTGTGAGCTTGTAGATCGGCTTTTCCCCAAAAATAAGTTTTGATAAGTGACTTATTTTTAAATGTGTAGCACAATGGAATAGAGTAGACACTATGACACGTCAAGAGTCAATTAGTACTGTAGGCTATACATTTGTGTTCTGGTAATATCATTGATCACTTGTTTTGCATGTCCGTGGCAAAAATAAAACATGAATGGAAATGTCCATCATACAAGCTGGCATAGTGATGCCCCCGGGTGCAGATAGCTGGCATAGTGATGCCCCCGGGTGCAGATAGCTGCTGTACTATCATGGTTATTGGTGGTGGCGGCAATACTAATAATTTTAGTCTGGATATATCAAATCCTGTGTTGAGGATCACACAAGATTCAAGAATAGCATGCACTTTATGAACAAAATAACACCCATGTACACACCCATGGTACTGTGCCAAGAGAACTCACAAATTAAAACAAACGCACGCACACGCAGTCAAGTTGTCTACCGATGTTAACCATCTCAAACCCTCACCCTCTCCCACGGGGCAGCACACCTAAACCTAACCTTAACCCTCTCCCAACCCTTAACGCACCCCTCACCAACCTTAATCCGGTCGTCTTAACGCACCCCTCACCCATGGACAAATTAGCCATTGGGCCAGTGGGGCCGAGGTCCAGTGGCCCTTGGCTCTCAGGGGCCCTTCGGGGTTTGACGCCCTGAAAAAGGCTCCTGGGGCCCTTCATTGGCCATTGATTTTGTTAAATTTAGGTCAAAAAGATGATAAAAACACGGAAAATCATGAAAATGTTGCGTGCACAGTACCTTTATCGGGTGCAGGTTCTTCCCAGACCGTGCACCCGATAAAATGCTCAGAGACATTAAGATGAATTGCAGTCGTGACAACGCCTACTGACTGGCAAACTGGCAAAAACTTCGGACGGCGATTACAGACGAACGATACGGACTACCAAAAGTCTGTCTGTGGTGTTTTAATCGGATAGGTCCAGAGATCATGTGTATTTCTGTGATATTTGGACAAAATATGTAGGAGGAGCAACAAGTGTGTTTTGGACAAAATACAACATTTCCTGACGGAAATGGGCGTGGCCTATATGGTTAGATGCGTCATGACCCAAGGAATCCAGGGAAAAAGAAATTGAACCTATGGTTCAAGAGTTATAAGCCAAAACGTGAAGTGGGCTGTTATAGCGCCAGACAGTGGCCTTGTGGTTAGAGTGTCCGCCCTGAAACTGGGAGGTCGGGGTTCGATCCCCGGCCGGGTCATACCAAAGACTGTAAAAATGGGACCCAATGCCTCCCTGCTTGGCACTCAGCATCAAAGGGTTGGATTGGGGGTCAAATCTACTAATCAAATGATTCCCGAGCGCGGCGCACGCTGCAGCTCACCGCTCCTTGGCTGCGGCTCAACCGCTCCAAGAGATGGGTCAAATGCGGAGAACAAATTTCACTGCGGTAACGTGTGTGACAAATCGTATGACTTTGACTTTGACCATGAGGCCGACCGATATAATTATAAGTTAATTAATTTTAGTAATTATTATGAACCTATTATTATGACGAGACGAGACGAGAAAAAAAAGATGAGATGAGCTGTTTTTGGGGGAAATGGTGCCATCTAATGGCTAAAAGCGAGATTATAGTACGTGTGGCTTTTTTCAGCCAATTTCATTGGGAAAAAATGCTGTCTGTATTACACTTATTACACTATTACACTATTATACTTATTACACTATTACACTAATATACTTATTACACTATTACATTTGTTACACTTGCACTTATCGGATTGAGGGAACATAGGGCTGAGGGAACATAGGGTCTGTTTTGGAATGAGGGAACATAGGGTCTGTTTTGGAATGAGGGAACATAGGGCTGAGGGAACATAGGGCTGAGGCATGTTCCCATTCCCACCACCACTGATAATCGTAATACATGATGATCATATGTTAGGGGGGAAAAATCACGGTACTCCGTCTTTAACTAACTAGGCTGACAACTGACCAACTGACCCATTAGGCTGAATAACCTGTTCAACCTGTTAAGGCCGTGACAAGGTCTTTATTCATGTGTGTTGGGGGACTTGCACTTTTTGCATTGATTATGAAAATGTAAGTGTGTGTGTGTGTGTGTGTGTGTGTGTGTGTGTGTGTGTGTGTGTGTGTGTGTGTGTGTGTGTGTGTGTGTGTGTGTGTGTGTGTGTGTGTGTGTGTGTGTGTGTGTGTGTGTGTGTGTGTGTGTGTGTGTGTGTGTGTGTGTGTGTGTGTGTGTGTGATTGGTGGTGTAACGAGCGCACCTGTGTGTGAGCGCGTGTGTATCTTGAGGTTCTCCAGCCGTGAGAAGCTCTTGTTACAGGTGGGACAATGGTGCGGCTTCTCATTGGTGTGCGTGCGGATGTGGATCAGCATTTTATACCTGGAAAAAACATGACAGATAACACGTTATTTTTTTATCAATTAAAAAAAATAATCTAATAAAACAGACACAAGTAAATCACCAATGCACACGTTATATATTTATTCAAAGTGTACCAAATATCTGTCTATAACTGTCTAGTGGTTCTCAACATTTTTGGCCGGCGGACCCTCGAAAATGCTTTGGCCATGTCTCGCCTCACGACCCCCCTCCCCACCACCAATACAAATTGACCGCTACAATAACCTTAATAATAGAGAAAATACCAGCTTATGCATGCACTGTGTGTACTATGTACACTTTAAATTTCCATTTTCCAGCCATTCAGTTGCAAACATTTTTATTTTATTTTTAATAATTTGGGGACCCCCCAAAATAATTGTGGGGGGGGGGGGGGGGGGGGGGTGCACTTACTAAACCACTTAAGCCTGGCCTATACTACAAATAGTTACAATAGATTTACAACCCTACAAATTATTAGGACAGTAGCACAAACAGTTGAGTACTGTTCACTAAATATGAACTACAAATCCTTATACAGTCTGTAGCAAAGGAGAAATTGTGGTCATGTGATAATATGCGACATGCTCCACGCTCACCATCATGCTCAATTTGATTATAACTAAATGTGTTATTGTCATGATTTTAAATATCCTCGACCAGGACATAACGCCAATCTGGTAACACTGTATCGTCAGGTCTATAATGCATTGTATGAGCACATAATGTGCTTATAAATGCATTATCGACTGGACATTATTCTCTTTAACCCTTTCCCCTTTTACAGAACATGATGAAACTAATTCCTCTATCGTGCCTCTAGCTTGTTGAATATATTGGCTCACTAATACAGCATAATCTGTATTATTAGCCAATAGAAATAGCACAATTAGGAGGGAAATACTGTTACATTCCCGTACCAGAATTCCTATCCGACCACTCTGTTACTCAAACGCATCTTGGCCACAGGTATTCCTTGGAACAGGATGGGATTCGGCCAAAAACGCGGAACTTTTAACACATAACAAGGAAATCTAGCAGGTGACTAAGAGGTGGAGGTGGACATACACGTAGTAGTAGTAGTATTAGTATAGTTTAAGGCCCGCCTACCTGGCGTTGAAGCCCCTCCCATTGCGAGCACAACCTTCCCACTGGCAGCAGTACCCAGAATCCTTTTCAGGCTTGACATGGAAGTCGTTGATGTGATCAACCAGGTCCTGCAGTGAGTCAAACTGCAGATGGCACTAGAGGACAGACACACAGGGAGGAGAGACACAGGGGAACAGGCAGGTAGAGCTTAGAGCAGTGGCTCTCAACCATGTGGGTCGGCACTTAATTTAAGGACTTTTAAGACCTTTTAATATCTCAAAAGAAAGAAAGAAGAAAATACAATTATTGCATCAAAAGTAATCAACTGAACAAACTATACTATAAAAACTGGTCAAACATTGGGCAAACTGTCAAATGATACGGTATAAAGCTAAGAATTGTGTAAATAGTTGATCTACAACAAGCTCACAACCAATGTGAGTCAAACAAAATGTCATGCTTCAACTCCTACAAGTGTTTGTCAGTGTGGGGAGTCCCCAGTTCAAATATGATTACTTTTGGGGGGTCCCCAGTTCAAATATGATTACTTTTGGGGGTCCCCAGTTCAAATATGATTACTTTGGGGGGTCCCCAGTTCAAATATGATTATTTTGGGGGGTCCCCAGTTCAAATATGATTACTTTTGGGGGTCCCCAGTTCAAATAGGATTATTTCGGGGCGTCCCCAGTTCAAATATGATTACTTTGGGGGGTCCCCGGTTCAAATATGATTATTTTGGGGGGTCCCCAGTTCAAATATGATTACTTTGGGGGGTCCCCGGTTCAAATATGATTATTTTGGGGGATCCCCAGTTCAAATATGATTACTTTGGGGGGTCCCCGGTTCAAATATGATTATTTTGTGGGGTCACGGCCTGAAAAAGTTGAGAACGACTGGACTATATGGTGATTTATACTTGGTCATACATACTAAAGATCTCAACAGCTTTACTCTGTGTTTGATCTCAACTCTGCTGTCAAACTGTCAACCCCAAATAACCTATAACTATATGGCAGATGCAAAAATAACTGATTTTCGTGTTGGCAAAACTGTTGGTTGATGCAAGACTATTAAAGTTTTGCATTTTTAATACATTTTTTGTTTTTTATTTACATTTTTACATTTTATTTATATACAAAGAGAGGGCTTAGTTTTACTTTAATTTGTATTTGTTTTAGCGTTAGCGCTTTGTTTTTTTTAATTGTATTATGGGGCATTTAAATAATGGAGATCCCGCACAGGCTGTCTCCACTTACAGCTAATTATGTTATTACGTTACCATCTAAACCACCTTCATCAGGTATCTCCTACCTCTGCATTTAACCCTTAAACGCACAATACAGTTTTATTTAGATAAAAAAGTATTTGAATAGTTTTTATTCAAATGTAGTATATATATATATATAATATATATATATATATATATACACACACTGTATATCAGGGGTGGGCAACTTTGACGATGGAGAGGGCCACTATATTTCCACACTCACTCCCTAGGGCCATATATTACTGTCGTAGCAAAAATAGCTGATCTACAAGCTCAAAACGCGTCGCAGCGCGCCGCGTTTTGAGCTTGTAGATCGGCTATTTTTGCTATATTCAAATTGAAATCTTGAATTATTTTTTGCTCTTTTTGAATTGGAATCCTGAAAATTAAAATTTGTATGTAATTTCAAATGCCTTTAATTATACTTGTGTTGAGCAATGAGCTACTAATTTAGACTGAAGTAATTAAAGCGGGTCATGTTTGCATGTTGTGGAATTGTAAACAGCTGAAACCAATATTATATCAGCATTCTGACATTAACCTGAGGGCCACATTAAGTGAAGGTGGGGGCCGAATGTGGCCCCCGGGCCACCAGTTGCCCACCCCTGCTGTATATCATATCATATCATCATCAAATGTCTGAATGTCTGAATGTGTGTCTGTGTGTCACTGTAACTGCCGTAGATCCTCACTGCCTGCACCAGTCGCTCCCACTTTTCACACAGGCATTGACCATAATAATATGGAGGTCTTAACGAAGCCCTTTTTCCAATTTAACACATTATAAATTAATAATGAATTTATTAGTGAATTAAAAATGCGAAAACGCACCCAGGGCGCAGTACCCCCCGCGGCCACAGGGTGGCAAGTATTTCACAACGGGTCAGGGCTAGTATATATAAATCACACCCGTGTGAAGTGAGGGGTGATCTTATCATCGTACGCCATCATACATCATCTCATTCCGTCCAATCAGAATTTGCGTCCCACCTTCGTCTTCAATGTTTGTGTTATGCAATGTTTGTGTTTACACGAACACTCAAAACTTTCCTGTCAATGGGATTTAATGTTTGTGTAGGACAAAGTTTGTGTTAGCACATACACTAAAAGCTGGACATAGGAGGAGGGGCTATCGCCCCTCAAAAACTACATTTTGTAGGCTATATTTAGTTTTTTGCGGGGCGCTTGCCCCTCCTATATTCAGCTATAGTGTTGATTTTTGTCCTAACACAAACATTAAATGCCATTGACAATGAATGGAGAATTTATATGTATTTATAGTTATATGTAGACGAGCAAATCAGCTATTTTGTCTCTGTATCACCTATATGATGATAAGAGCGCACCTCACTTCAGCTCACACGGGAGTGATTTTATACTTATATATATGCCCTTACCTTCATCCAGTGGCAGGCCAGCTGCTCATCTGATTGGGGCTCCGGTGAAGCTCTCTTCTCACTCTTCTGACCAATGAACATGGAAGGGGCGAAGTTGTATCCGCCTGCTGGGCTACCAATAGGCATGTAGAACTGATAGCCCTGCGGCGAGCACCTGCCCTCTGGGTAACGAGCATGGGATGAATCCTAAACCAGAGGAGAGGAGAGAAAGATTATGAGATCAAATCAATTGTTACTTGAGTCATCTTAACCCATTTTAGGCCTGACCTCGAAATTAAAAAGAATTCTTCTAAATCCTCCAGTTTTCTGAAATAAATATTTTCACGATTTTACAAAAATAGCAGACCTACAAGCTCGTAGCGCGCCACTCGGTGGCGTGCTATGAGCTTGTAGATCTGCTATTTTTCAATAGCTAAATTATAACAATGTTTAAAACACCAAAAGGGGTTCCCGGCTCCCGCCCAAAATGGGTTAAGTTATACATTGATTTGCTCAGTGTATAACTCAGTGTACTCAGTGTATGTATGTAATATTAAAGGTGGTGTAATTGTTGTTGTTGTGTTAAATATTGAGTGTTATTGGGGTTAAACAGCTCAATATTCCCAAACACTTTAGTTGAAAAGCTGGAAAAAGACTCGCACTAACGTCATAAAATGCCAAATTTAAAAGATGCTGGTCAGAGTGCCTTTACTGACTGAGCAGAGCGCTTTAAAAGTTGAGAATAGATTAACCTTTTCAGAAATGTGCTTAAGGACTGCTTTTTATCAGCTGTCCGATCACGGTTGTATACGTAGTGTACAACAGCTCGTCTGAGCTGATCATCTCTCTATGCAACCCTATCGGCCACTGAGGTAGTCATACACACACACAAACGTCTGGGTTTCCGAGGCGCCACACACACACACACACACACACACACACACACACACACACACACACACACACACACACACACCGGACCACCACCAGCGTCCCTCCTCTTCTGCCTAACAAAAACAGTTGACCGATTATTAAGACAAATGAATCGTATTAGCTCTTCATCGTGGAGTGTTTGACTGTACTCTGTTGCTGTTTTTACATTTATGTATAATAAACTATTCAATCAATCATCAATCAAGAGTTGTATTCTATTGAAGGCAGACCATAATGTCACTGATTCAACATTAATAAGCTGGCAGGAGTGTTTACATCTTCACAGTCCAGACCAGGGGTGGGCAACTGGCGGCCCGGGGGCCACATGCGGCCCCCACCTTCACTTAATGTGGCCCTCAGGTTAATGTCAGAATACTGTTATAATGTCGGTTTCAGCTGTTACAATTCCACAACATGCAAGCAAGCAACATGACCCGCTTTCATTACTTCAGTCTAAATTAGTAGCTCAATGCTCAACACAAGTATAATTAAAAGGCATTTGAAATTACATAAAAATGTTAATTTTCAGGATTCCAATTCAAAAAGAGCAAAAAATAATTCAACATTTCAATTCGAATATAGCAAAAATAGCCGATCTACAAGCTCAAAAGCTTGTAGATCGGCTATTTTTGCTACGACAGTAATATATGGCCCTAGGGAGTGAGTGTGGAAATATAGTGGGCCCTCGCCATCGTCAAAGTTGCCCAGCCCTGGTCCAGACAGAGCCAGCCAGTGGCCATGTCACGGGGAGGAGAAGCACAGACACACCGTTCAATAATCTCATATTAAAGTCCATTTCAGTCTAACCTGTGACTTACCCTGTCCCCCTTCTTTTATTTTTTTTATTTTTTTCACTAGAAAAAGTGCTCTAGACAGCTGTTCTATTTCACTACACGCGCCAGAGATTAAAATATCTTACTCTGTGCCACACTGATTATCAGATCTGCCCAGCAGCTCGTCGAGGCAAAGAAATGCAGTGATTCTCAACCTTTTAAATTTCAAGGACCCTCACAGTTTGCTGCAATGAGTTGTGAGCTTTTTACATGGGCTATTCGACTAAAGTATAAATCATGATTTAGTAGACAAAGTGGAAATTAAATACTGAACCCTAGCAAGTAACAATAAGTGTCATGCTCTACTCAGTGAGTGCCATAGGAAGACTCAATGTTACAGGGTAGGTAACCCTTGAAACAACTGATCTTCCCAAGTATATAGGAATTGTGTTTCTGTGACTGTCTCTGCATCACCTGGGCAGTGGGCACTGGTCTGTCTGTATGGTCTCTAGTGTGTCTCTCCCTCTCTCTCTCTCTCTCTCTCTCTCTCTCTCTCTCTCAGTATGTGTCTCAATGTGTCTATGCTTCAACCTCAACAAAGAAGCCCTCTGTTTAATATTTGCCTTCAAGCATGGTCACAATTCGATTAAGTCATCATAATCACTAGATAATTGTGTGTGCAGACACCGCACTGGCAAATTAGATTCACTCCCAATTCCCCAATTCAGCTCTTCAGACTTGATAAAGACGAGTGCAGTCTATTTAGTGACAATGAGTCCCTAGTTTACTCTGAAAGGACTGTGGTCATGCCTATTCACAAGATTTCCTGACAACGTGGCTACACATGAAGGTACATGCACATGCACACAATTTGACGCAAATACATGCAGCAGAGCCATTATTCACACATACACAGATTTCTGTGACCCATTAACAGCTCACAGGCATACAACTACCCTGTATCGATGGATACCACCGCCAGTATATCATGAACGATGCCAAGGACATTACAGCTTTTAAATAGACGTGTATAATAACCTTCAAGCACTTTAAGTGCTAGAACCATTGGCCAGTTGGACATACTCCTTTTCTTAACACTGCTGCTTTTTTATATTAATCCTTTTTTCCCTAGTTGTTGGGTTGTGTGTGTGTGTGTGTGTGTGTGTGTGTGTGTGTGTGTGTGCACACACACAGAGAGACTAAATCTATCGCGACCACAGAAATGGCGACCACTTGTACATTCTTTGAATGTACAAGAATGTACATTCTTTGAATGTACAAGTGAGTGACTAGAAGTACTGTTTCATGGGGGTTTGTTGTCAAATGTGACATGCTCGCCGGCACACACATGTCCAGTGGTCATCGTTGACATGCGTTTTCAGGCTTGGAGTACAGAAAGAGAGTATACTCTCTGACAAGGTTCTAAAACTAACATGTGGATCGGAGATGGTTTTCATTTTAAAACTCTGTTTTTCAATGAAAACATCTTGTGCAGATGTAGCCTTTTAGTTACATACTTAGCTTAAAGGGGAATTTCACCATTATTTCATGTGAACCGTATCATTCTATTGTCACGACTCAGAGGACATGTGAAAATCTGACATAGCATTGCTTAATGCTCTCTACTGACCTCTACTAACCCACAGTAAAACTCATATCAGTCTTATGTAGGCTGCCGGTGATTTTCCAGTCCGAGCTCTCGTCACACATTGGTTTTATGGTTTTATGTCAGATTTTCAAATGTCCAAGCAAAAGAAAATATGACTTTTATAAATAGTGTGTAGTCTAGGAAGGTCCGTTTAAGAAAAAATATTGCTGCTGCTGACCCCATTTGCACTCTGTGTGTTCCTTGAAGTTTGCTGGCACTTATTTAAATATGCTCTGAGAATGCTCTCCGGTGGCCAGACTCTGTGGGACGGTCTCTTCTAACCTCTCTGCAATGTTTGAAATCGCAGTGCCTCGCTCGCCCTTTTGTATTATGACATAACTTCAGAATATCATTGACAGATAACGAGTAATTAAGTGACATAAAATGAAAAAAATAATAGCGACAGGTAGTGTAAATGTTCCAAATACAATACATAATAAAAAAGGTACATAAATGTGATAAACAAGAAAAAACAAAAAACAGTTAAACAGTGACAAATGTGAACAGACAAACAAAATAAAGACAACAGGACAGACACTCTTGCTCTCAAACTTTCCCAACACGACATTTTTCTTTTTAAATGAGATTTTTTTTTTATTATGTTATCTATTGTGTAGGAGGGGTTAGCGTGCACCTATTGAAATAGTCAATGAAGGGTTGCCATGTCTGGTAAAATCTATCTTCACTCCCTCTCAATTCAAACTTTATCTTTTCCAATTGCAAATAGTGCATAACATCTTTCATAAGTGTAGTGTGAGTCGGAACCTGTGCTTGCTTCCAATTCAACAGTATCAGTCTGCGAGCCAGTAGAGTCACATATTTTCTCGCTCGCCCCCTTTAATCCCATTTTACATTATCAGTCCAACCGGGGACTTCAGACAGTGTTTACGTTTATTTTATTTTCATGGAAAGAAGTGGACTCACCCGAGACAACAGCTGGGGGAGCGGGCTGCCACTGCTGTGGATAGACTCCCGGGGGGAGTAGGGGGAGGGAGAGGAGGGGGAGGACGGGGTGGGGGAGGAGGTGTGGTGTGAGGAGGGGGACATGCTGAGGTCCATAGCTGGGGGAGTGAAGCAGGACCCGGGTCGCTCAAGAGAGGGGGACTGGGAATCTGGAGAGAAGAACATTCAAAACAAACATCAACCCTGGGGTACCCTATATTGGTTATGTTATTATAATTCAATTCAATTCAAAGGGCTTCATTGGCATGAGAAAACGTACGTTTACATTGACCAAGCAAAAAGTGGAACAATACAATCAAAACAAAATGTACAGGTATGTGCAATTGAAAGTCAGAATACCGAGATCACTCGATGCAGATAGTACAGGTATACACAAAAACCTTAATCTTTTGGTTTTAGTACTCAACATAGAATCCAAACTTTCCAACATCTTTAAAACAATAGACCAGCTATTTTGGTGACCGATTCTACACTGAAGAATAAATCTGGCTTTAAAACGGCTTCATCTCATGACAAATCTTTAGCCTGTAGAGGCATACATACTGTAGACATTGAACGTCCATGACATTGAGCACATGAAGTGGAATCAATCATACACATTGCACAGTTTGTTCATGGTAGTCGCTGCCTGTCACAGATGTCAACTCAAGGTTGTTTTTAACCCCAGCATCCGTATTGTGGGGGGAAAAATATCCGAAAATAGAGCAAAAAAATGGAAAAGTCCCTAGTATAGACTAGACAGCACTGAGGGAATACGGTCAACCAAGTAGGGTATAAGTGGTTAAGCCAGGTAAATGAGGACGTCGTGTCGAGTAACCAGACGAATTGCATCTAAATGTAGTAGCTTTAAAAAGAAAAAATAAATCTGCTTAGTTTTTCTCTCTTGTTCCAGCCTCTACATTGGATTTAGACGTATCGGCAGGCAGAGAGTCGTCTGGCTGTGCCAGACTGAGGAGGATGCATCATAATAACAGAATCATGCTCCTCTCATTTATGCTTGGCACTGACAGAACTTGGAGGAGAAAGTGTTGCACTTTGAGGCCAGAAGAGAGACGGCATTCAGTGATTTCATTACCGCATCTTTTAGGGGGAGTGTGATGGGAGAGAAGCAGCTTATAGAAGTAAAGGTACCATTCCTGCCATAGTCTGAGTGAGAACATGTCCTTTAAAGGAAGAAAGGGTGAAATAGGTGTGTGTGTGTGTGTGTGTGTGTGTGTGTGTGTGTGTGTGTGTGTGTGTGTGTGTGTGTGTGTGTGTGTGTGTGTGTGTGTGTGTGTGTGTGTGTGTGTGTGTGTGTGTGTGTGTGTGTGTGTGTGTGTGTGTGTGTGCGCGTGCACATGTACGTATTTGTGCATGTGAAAGTACAGTACAATGCATGCATGTACGCATGTAACTAACTGTCTCTCCAGGCTATTGCTTTAGCTACAGTGTGTACAGTATAAGCGCATCATCAAATAGCGGTTTAGAAAGAATCACGTACCTGGGGAAGATGGTGGTGAGGGGAAAGAATCACGTACCTGGGGAAGATGGTGGTGAGGGGAAAGAATCACGTACCTGGGGAAGATGGTGGTGAGGGGAAAGTTGTCCGCAGTAGGCGTGGCCGCATGGCGCTCAGGGGGGCGCAGATGGACGATGACCAACACCTCTTCCCTAATCGCATCCTCACGTTGGTCCTCCCTGATGGTAGCTTCAAATCCAGTGGCTCGTCCAGTGACAGCATGACTGCGCCGTTAATTCGAACCTCCTGGGGACAGTGGAGTGGTTAATAATATCCATATTCAAAAATCGGAAAAAGTGTGCACACTTAATTTGTCAGTACAGAAATGAAAAATGAAATAAAAAAACAAGCTCACAACCACATCTCTATGCGACGCGGTGTGCTATTTTAGCTCTGAATGCAGGTAGAGATGTCTGGTAATATCGCATGGGGCATCACAATAAAATTAGGCATAGTGTGTTGAATCCACGACAGGAGATAAGATACTGTATGTTGATGTTGATGTTGTTACCTGACATTAACTTTGGTGGAAAAAAATGCCTGCATATAAATCGGTATCGCCGGTATCGGACATCCCTAAACACAGGTGTTCCTTGAAATGTATGGACAAATTGCTGATTTTCAGAGCTAGCTAAAAAAAAAAAAAAAAAAAGGTAACCATATAAACGCAGATGATCAGGAACGGGACTTTGAAAAGAAATTGGTCAAGTGCAAACTTCAAAACAACATGAATAATATGTATTTAACTATTTATACAGGGTCATCGCTTCCGAATTGGATTTTAAACGGTGGAATTCAGCGGAACGGCATTTCCTGGGAAATGTGCAAGTGGAAGAATAGCTTTGCTCCAGGACCCATACGGGTCAAACCATCTCAAACGCTGCTTGAGTCTCCAGGACTGGGCTGACCCCATATACTGTATACCCCCCCCCACACACACACACACACACACACTTATATCTCCCTCTCTCTCTAAGGCAGTGGGTGGTTCCCAAACTTTTTAGTTTGAGACCCAAAAGAGAAATTAGATATCTCCCCGGTACACAAACTAGAGAAAATAGCCGATCTACAAGATCACAATGTGACACATCGTGACACGTTGCAAGCTTGTAGATCTACTATTTTCACTCCTTCTTAAAAGTAAAAATAATAATAGTAATAACAAAAAAAAGGAAATGTCTTTGATATTGTTTATGTATGAAGTCCTTTTTGTGTGTTTTTTTTTCTGATAAAACAACCGAATGGATCCCGAACCCAGTGTTTGGGAACTACTACTGCTCTAAGGGGTCCTCAAGTCTCGTATGGATGCTAAACACTAGAGGAAGTCCCTCCCCTGTCTGGCTGTCTCACAGCAGGGCGAGAGATGTCTGATCTGTCAATCAAAACGTCGGAGTCTTGCGGCATAATCAGTGTACTGTAAAGCCTGTTGCGTCAATGAGCCGACCAACCTACCGCAGGGCGTACCAGGGGTACCACCAGGAAACAAAGAAATGTCACACCGGTCTGACATTGACATCAGAGCTACTAGGTTACTTTCAGGTAATGTCAAACTGCTGCTGTGTGAAGGGTGGGAAATTCACAACCACCAGCCAGAAGCTGGTCAAGAAAGATAAAATAAAACCCATGTGGCTATAGTAAAGTTGTCTGCTCTAATTTGGCCAACAATTATTTGTTCTAAAGATTTGTGGCACAGTGACAGGTGAATTTTGGGATGGACCAATGACTCTCATCACGACATAATGTGAGTTTGTAGATCTTTTTTCCACAATATTTTTTTCTGTTTTTGAAAAATAATATTGAGCCCACCCAGTGAGCTCGAGACGCCACCGCGCGAGTCATACCCTCAGGCGAGTCCTGTTGGTGATGACGTCACGAGGCATAAACCCATCTAATAATGATCTATATGGGAGTTTATGGATGTTTTGTTGCCTCACGTGCTGGAAGGTGAATTACCTCGCTCTTATTACATCAATAACCACGGTTACTGGGTGAAGTAACCTTCCGTTAGTTGCCCTGACTCATTGCAACAACGGTGTTGGTGCACGCATTTGATATAGGACCAATATTTAACAATTATGAAAAGCACAAATATAATATCCTGTAGGTAGTTTTATACTGCAAGTTTTATACTTCAAATCCTCCTGTTCTTTTTAACCAAATACTGTTAATATTGGTTTCAATTCATTTTAATTGTTTTTTTTTCTAATAACGTTGTCCTTTTCTTGTCCCCCCCCCCCCCCCCTGGCCCCCACACGCGTCTTTGAGTACCATGAAAAGCGCTATACAAGTCCCACATATTATTGTTAGTATGTTTTAGAGACTTGAAAAAAATATTTACTGTAAACTCTACATACATTACATTCTTTAAGCACAGAGTTGCCATCGTGGCTTCTAAATGAGAGCTGCAGGGAAACCAGAGAAACATTATCAATTATCATGTGGGCTTTTCACCACAATCTGCATTTTTGTGGTGTGTCTTAATTGGAGCTACATCTTAACAAAACCGTGTGGTATTTTTCCACTCATATAGCGATGCCGTCCGGTGGTCTGGGTGAGGAATGGAGAAAGAATCTAGCGTTTAGTGTGAGTCAACTCACAGGTTCCTCTAAGACCAGTGACTCAGTCAAGACTCAGATAGCCACAATAAAGTAGAAACACCTTCACAAGTTCAAACAGGGAAGCAAAGGTTGTGACTAGAGTCTGACCGACACCTTAGTCTGGCTGATATATCTGAAATTATCAGATTTTTAATTTCAACCTGGCCTCGCTACTTTGGCCATTTCATTTTAGGGGAATCCCCCCCCCCCCTCCACCCAATATATATATACCGAATATATAACATTATATATATATTTATTTATTTTGCCTGTAAATCCAATATTTTGACATCAAATCCAAATTTGTTTCTTTGTTTCTTTTTTCTTTTCTTTTTTACAAAATATCGGTCAGAACAATTGGTTATGGGTGGTCTAGTTCTCGCCTGCAAAATCGGGATCGGCATCGAACCCAAAACCGGTCTGGCTCCAGCGGAAAACCCTTTGCGGGTTCAAACGGGGAGGCCGCGACTAGGGTTGTGGAACGCAGGTCCTTTTTGGACTCAGTGAACTGGACTTATAGCCAAACCTGTCGGGAAGTGCACGGCAATTACAAACAGGATCCCCGATATAATACGAAGCAGAGGCTAAACCACAATGAAGTCAGTGTTTAAGTTCTTCTTGCCGGCGTGCCAACTCGCCACACAGTGGTTTCACATTCCACAGAAACCCTAATCGAGTTCTCACGCACGCACGTCTTCGCTGTATTCGGGGGTATTCTGGAAGGCACGCACATACGGGACCATATGTATGGAGGCACGCACATACGGGGCAGATGCACACCAGGAGGCGTGCGCAGAGAGACATTACACCACACGTGAGTGAGCCCCCCGCAACACCGCCCCTCCCCCTCCGCTTTCACTCAATGACCTCTGCTTGGGCAGCATGCCCAGAGCCTCTTATGGATCCCCGACCGCCTAGGAAAACACTCACACTTATGCAAACACACACACGCGCACACATACACGCGCTTACGCACGCGCGCGTGTGTATATATGTGCATGCGCACGCACGCACGCACAGTCGCGCGCACACACACACACACACACACGTGTGTATATACGTATGTGGACACACTCAGCTAGTCACATACAGGCACACATTTGAAACACATTGCGGCACTGGACCTTTTTCATACATTTACAGCAAAGTACAGACACATACACACGTGTGCGCATGCACACACACACACACACACACACACACACACACAGTGACACCCCCTCAGGCGTATCATCACACACACCCTACAGATGAGAGATTCTTTCCTCCTTAGACAGGAAACCTTCGTTTCCACGGCGCCCTGAGCTGGCCTCCCCTCCCCACGTGCCTCTCCCTTGTCCTCTTTTACTCCCTCCCTCTCCCTCTCAAGTCCCTACCTCTCTCTCTCTCTCTCTCTCTCTCTCTTCTTCTTCTCATTCCTCTGGACCGTGGCTTTCCTCTCTCCCAGTGCTCCACCACTACATACCTCCCCTCTGCATCTGTGTTCTCCTCCCCTCCTCCCCTCCTCCCCTCCCTGACAGCCCACTCTGTTGCTATAGTGCAGTAACAAAGTACATACATTACTTGGGTACGGACGGTAAATTGTTTTAGTAAAGTGTCTGTACTTTACTTGAATATTTGCATTTTTGGATACTTGTGTCTTTCACTCCACTATATAGACTACATTTCAAATACAAATGTAGTTACTACATTTCTAGGAAAGGAAAAGATAGATTATGAATTAAGAACTAGACGATTTACAAGCTCATATAGCGCATATAGTGGGTTTAGAACCTTCCACTATCTGTAAAAGTTATCTTGCGGCCACACAACCCACTATACATAATGCCGACTCCTTTGCGGGTGGAGGTGTTACCCGTGGACGTGTTCATGTGCTTTCAAAATTGCTAGCTTGCCCACACAGGTTTAGTAATAGACAGGTCGGGAGTGGAGCTGCCCGGACACACAACGGCAGAACATTCACAGCTCGGAGGTCTCGTTCTCTACAAATCTCTGTGATTGTATCATTTTCTTAGTCAGCAGAAGTGAGAGTGTTAATTCCTTGTCCATTGTGCTTATATAATTGTCTATTCAAAGAAGTTATTTGATTTGTGCTGTGCATTGTGCGCGATGAATGGATTAGTATAATATGAATTAATCAGTAAGACGTAGATGATAAATGACAAATATGGTTATATTGAAAGGCAATTAAAGGCTATATGGTAAGGAAGCAACAGGTGTCATTTCCAATGTTATTTCCCCTCAGTTCAGCGCAAGTCTGTTTCATTAATCCAAAGTTTTTTAAATGCTTCAGATTTGACGGGAGTTATGGCTTAAAGGAGCATTCAGTGATTTGGAAAACCACCCAGTCCGCCCCGGTAACAAAATGTGCACATGCATGCTCTACAGTGGGGGGAAGTGCAACAGGCCAACAGCATGTGCACCAAGGCCCGCCCCCACTCGATCATGATTGGAGGAAAGCCCCTCTCATCCTGATTGGATGAAGGTTTTGCCACCCGCCACCAAAACTGAAACTAGGGTTTTTTGACCCCAGGGGCTCACTGGGGACAGGGAGGATTTCCTTATATGGTCAGCACACTCTATAGTAGGGAGGATTATCCAAAAAAAAATAAGTGATATTTGAATTAAGTCAAATCACTGAATATACCTTTAATGAAATGACGAGTGTTCTTGGCTGTTATATCCATATGGTTCTTAGCACGGTGACGGCACAAAGTATAGCCGATCTGCATGAGGAAACAGCAGCTTCCCTGCTTTAGTGCGAGTGAGACTGTGTTGGGTCGCGGAGTCGTGGATGATAGATAGAGGAGCTACGGGACACACAAAACAACTCTCTGTATCAAATATACATTTATTCCAAGGCAGCGACGCGCGTGTCTCTTCCATGGGCCATAGTGTAAGGCAAGATACCACTGGGGTAATGGATTGCGCAGAGTCTTCTCTTAAAGGCAATGGCATGTGGCACTACTGGCACGCAGTGTTGTTTTTGTCGGCTATTTTTAAATTTAGTCTCAGTCTTGGTCCAGTTTCAATCACCGTTGTTAGTTTTTATAGTATTTAGTCAAACTCATCCTATTTTTATTTAGTCACGTTTTAGTCGACTAAAAGTCGAGCATTTTAGTCTTAAGGGCTCCATCTTGTGCCACCCGGCTTATCCCTTATCCCTAAACTTATTTGCCATTTTTTACTGTTTTGAAAATCATTTTAAAATAGTTCAACTAGCCGATCTACATCTACATGTTGTGAGCTTGTAGATCAGCTATTTGAACTATTTTAAAAGGTTTTTTTAAATAGTAAAAAATGGCAAAATAACTTTAGGGATAAGGGTTAATGTTGCTCCTGAGAGGGAAGTCTGGAGCTCTTTGGTGGAGCTGTTGCCCCCGTGACCCGACTACAAATAAGCGGTTGAGGATGGATGGATGTACATATCCACATTCATGGATAAACACGCCAAAAAGACAAGTTAATGCATTAGATCTAAAAAAAAAGAAAACAAAATCACACCCGTGTGAAGTGAGGGGCGCTAATATATTAAAGTCTAACTTGTGTTGATTAGGTGATGTAATGGTGATGTAAAACAAACGGTGCCAACACAAACATTAAATTATCTTTATTGTTAATGGCATTTAATGTTTGTGTTAGGGACAAGATTACGTACATTTTCCCTTCATTGTCAATGGCGTTACATTAAACATTAAACCTGTATATAGGAGGGGCTAGCGCCTCAAAAATAAAAACAAATCACACCTGTGTGAAGTGAGGGGTGCTCTTATCATCATACATCATCAATGTCAGCCATCATCATACATCACATTGCGTCCTCAACCATCAAATCATCACAAAAGTCATTCAGCCAATCACAATTTGCGTTCTCACTTTTCCGTCTTCACTTTTGTCTTCAATGTTTGTGTTTACACAAACACGGAAAGCTGGGCATAGGAGGGGCAAGGGCCCCTCAAAAATATATTTTATGGGATTTGGGGGTTTTCAGGCAGGAAGGGGTTAATATGCATTCATTAATAATGCATTCATCATGAATCAAATACATTGTGCATATCCACATTCATAAACACTGTAGAAAGAAGATTTGATGCATTTAGAGTAGACTAGTATTTTTGCATTAAATAATATAAAGCTTTATTTTCGGGGATTTGTTTGTGTTTCGGGCATTATGGGCTTAATAACTAAAAATGCTCAAGGGATATCACTGGGCATCCTCTTGATCATTGTTAAGATGTGACCCCAAGCTACAAGAATCAGTTGAGAAAAAAACTTTATCTGACGAACCACGTTCACCCCCACGGCTCCCAGACTACCACACACACACACACAAACACACACACACCTCCACGCACGCACATGTGCATACGTGCGTACAAAATTGCACAATTGCGGGCGTGTAGAATAGATCATTTAGAAGTACTTTAGAAATATAAATTGACTTGTCTTTCAGTTCTACCCTTGTCCACTAGTCCCTCCCTGGCATTTTAGTATAGTTTTTATTTGTTGTTGACAAAATTGTCAGTATATTTAGTCATAGTTAGGGTTTAGTCATCGTCATCGAAGCTCATTTCATCAGTGAAATAAAGGTCGTCGACGAACATTTTAGTTTTAGTCAACAAAGACAACACTGCATAGTGATTGGTTTCAGTATTGTAACGCCGCCCCAAACTACGCCTATGCATAATGTAACGGGTAGCGGAGGTGTTTTAGGGATTTAGGCTGGGGTACAACATAGCAATTTTTACGGGGAACACCTCTTGCGCAATGCTAAATCCCCAAATGACGTATTTGGTGTCTCTGATGCAAGATAGCGCCCTTTGTCTCGTTGAGTTCTTTGCCCACCACGTATACCACCTGTTACACCACCTCTCCCGTGAACTCTCCTGTGCTTCTCCTGCGGTTGTGGAGCAGGAGCCATCTTATGTGTTGCATTACGGCTAATCCTTACGGTATAGGTAGCAGCACACACAGCAAAATCCTGTGTTCATTTAACTCTGAAAGTGTCAAGCATGGATGTAACACAGGTCTCCTGTTGGAACTGAATCCGGGGACAGTGCAATTACGCGGTCTGCGCACTGTCCGGTAATCTACCTGCTTGCCCTATAACTCAGTCACATCTAACTGAAAACACAACCGTGGTGGAGGAAAAGCTAGACTACCTAATGTTTCCATATAATGACTAAAGTCAGGTATAGGCGCTGACGACCACAGGTTTACTGTATACTGATTTAGCAATCAAAAGAAAAAACATGAATAGTGGTAGAGAATCGTTCGTTTTTCAAACAAGGATTTTCAGAGATGGACATTTTTAAGGTGGGTTTTAAGTGCTTTTTGGGGAGAGGGCGTTAAGATTGTGCTCCGAAAATAGCAGATATACAAGCTCACAACAAATCGCATCCGCAATGCCTTGCATGTAGAACTTGTAGGTCGGCTATTTTCAGCATGTGACACTGCCGTACCATAAAGTATAAATGAGTGAAAAAAAGGACTTTGTGATGGGTGAGAATATGAGGAGATTCCCAGGGACAGGGGCTGTGATGTTACCCCAGGATCAGTGCCCGCTCCTTGTTTTGTTTTGTTTTGTTTTATTTTGTTTTAGACTCCCTTGATCTTCCCATCCCATATACATCCTTATAAGGTATTACGCAATGCCACTGCGGCGTCACAAAAATGACAGGAGTCCTTGTTTTTGTGGCCTGGCAGGGGCTACTCTCCAACAAAGACAAAAGAGGAAAATTGTAAAGTAAAAAACTAAACAAAAACAAGAAACTGAAAGACGGCTGGAAGGACTGGAAACCAGACGCTAAATACACTACTCTATACAACCATTAAAAGTCCATAGACTTGGCCACCACTCTGTTTGTTTAAAGTGCTCTAAACAAACATTAGAAAAAGGTCCATAGACTTGACGTAATGTCTGAAAGCCAGACTCAAAAAATAGTCAAAATATAATAAGTCATGTGAAAGAGAGAGAGAGGTGGGAGGAGGAGTTGCCAAGAGGGAAAGAACAAGGACGGAGGGAGGGAGGCAAGGAGAGAGGCATGAAGGGAACAGCAGGGGAGACCTCTTACCTAGCCACCCATGGACAATAGCCAGTAACCACAGACCCTCAGGCACTGCAGGGAGTGATGGAGAGAGCGAACAAAACAAACGCTGCTATCAAACTATAACCAGATACTGTACATGCAAAGAAGAAATAAGAAAACCCCTTTTTTCCAGGCATGAATAGAGGAACACTTGGTTAATTATCGATACCAATTTATTTCAGAAACCATATAGCGGGGGGTTTTAACGAGGGGTTTCCATGATGGCCCACGGGATAATGAAACTCCCCCAGCACACAATGTTCTTTAATGGTGAGGGGAAAAATATGTTTTCTGTGCCGTTTCTTTTCTTCTTTCTTTTTAAAAAACATCTTTTCTTTTGCGGCAACAAATGACACAAATGAAAAAAAGAAAGACCAACAGGTGCCAAATGGTGGTGAATATAAAAAAAAACACACAAGATAAAGGAGAAAGGTAGAGTGCGTGAAAGAGAGAGAGAGACAGAGTGAAAGAGAAGTGTGGGAGTTAGCGCGTGGGCTCTCTCCCATTCCTCTCCCGCTGCCTTCCCATTATTTGTTGCTCTGTTCTCCTCCCTCTCTCTCCCCTCAGCAGTGCAATGTGATGCAACTCTCAAGCCCCGGTCTGCAATCGTTGCTGATAGTGCCTGCAGCGTGTCTCACACTGACACTGGCGTCTTCACTACTTAACTGTTTGGTTAAGAGGGGGGGGGGGGGGGGGGGGATGCTGCAAGTACCAAGACAGGGTGTTTTTATCGCTCCATTTTCAAAAACTCTCTTTTCTTTGCTTTTCTTTCTGTTCCTCCTGAACACTGGGGATGTCACTGTGTACGCCTCCCCGATTTTGATTGAATTCTCAGAAACCAACACACTATAGACACTGAAGAGAAGTCAGTTTGTTGTCTTTCAGTGCAGCTGGAGCCAATCATTATTTATTCACTTTTTGCTTAAAACCTGAGCCCATAACTCTCAGAGTTACACCCCCATAAGGGGCCATTTGGAACCCCCTCAAGGAACGATGAGGGTCCCTCCCTGGACCACAAGTTGAGACCCACCGATATAGCAGAGTGTTTCCAGTCAAAGTCATACGATTTGTCTCCGCATTTGACCCATCTCTTGGAGCGGTGGGCCGCAGCCAAGGAGCGGTGAGCTACAGCCGTGCCGCGCTCGGGAATCATTTGATTAGTTGATTTGACCCCCCAATCCAACCCATTGATGCTGAGTGCCAAGCAGGGTCTTTGGTATGACCCGGCCGGGAATCGAACCCCGACCTCACAGTTTCAGGGCGGACACTCTAACCACAAGGCCACTGTCTGGTCAGTGGCCTTGTCAGTGTGAGCACAATATCAGCACCCAGACTCTGACCAGAATCATAATCGGTAACACCCATGAAGGAAGAGGCCCAATTTCTTTGCAATATGGCTGCTGTGCATAGAGCCCATAACAAGCTTCTAGGTACAGTCCCAGGCAGCACTGCCAAGTCAACATACGAGTATGGCTTGGGTAGATGTGTGGTAAGTACTGGCAGGCTAGCTGATGGTAGGTGTGGCATGCCACCGCAGCAATCAATCTCCCTGGTCTTCTAGTGCATTGTTGCCTGGCTGATACTGACAATAACCCACTACTACCAACAGTACTTTCATCTCCAGAGGCTGCCCAGGGATATACAGTAATGCTCAAAGCTTCTCTGTTTAGCTTCTCAGACAGATTTCATGGTGCATGCGCATGCGCATGTGTGTGTGTGTGTGTGCGTGCGTGCGTGCGTGCGTGCGTGCGTGCGTGCGTGCGTGCGTGACAGGAATTGGCAAAATCCCTCAGCTTGGCATATCAGGATTATGACACATGGAGCGTTTGGGTGGAAGCTGGGGGTGAGAGCACCAGATGTGAGGAGAGAGACACATTCTTCTTGGGTAGAGTCTATGGACGAGTTAAGTGTGTGTGTGTGTGTGTGTGTGTGTGTGTGTGTGTGTGTGTGTGTGTGTGTGTGTGTGTGTGTGTGTGTGTGTGTGTGTGTGTGTGTGTGTGTGTGTGTGTGTGTGTGTGTGTGTGTGTGTGTGTGTGTGTGTGTGTGTGTGTGTGTGTGTGTGTGTGTGTGTGTGTGTGTGTGTGTGTGTGTGTGTGTGTGTGTGTGTGTGTGTGTGTGTGTGTGTGTGTGTGTGTGTGTGTGTGTGTGTGTGTGTGTGTGTGTGTGTGTGTGTGTGTGTGTGTGTGTGAGTGAGTGAGTGAGTGAGTGAGTGAGTGAGTGAGTGAGTGAGTGAGTGAGTGAGTGAGTGAGTGAGTGAGTGAGTGTGATATCCATGCATTGTTGTATGTATCTCACATCTTCCCACTCACCTGTCAACCCCCCCAAAACATGCGAACACACACACACACACACACACACCTCTTACCCTCATGTCTTTTCTTCCATTATTTCTTCTCTATCCTTCTACTCACATCACTTCCTGGACATACAAGCCACATACCATCACATGTCAGCCGATGTATTGTTACCCATTTCACCACTTAAACCCTACTTGGAGCTTGGTGGGCATATATGCCCAGTGTACATGTCCAAGTGTCCTATAAGCAATCGCTAACTGTGCAAACTGAATTCCCAAATAATTGACTTCGTTGTACTGGGGTCCATGTGGTTAAACTCACCCTAACCCTAAAAACGGGTCTGGTCTAGGACACAAACATCAGCCCTGACGATGACATGATTAAGAGTTAAGAGTCTTTAGACTATGCTATGGGGAGAGGGTGTGGAGGTTGGGGACTCCCTTGACTTGACTTTAGACTATGCTATGGGGAGAGGGTGTGGAGGTTGGGGACTCCCTTGACTTGAGCCACGTGAGCCACGTGACGTGAGACACCACCGAGCGAGCTAAAGCGAGTGAGTTGCCGTGTCGAACGTTGCGAAGTTCGCTTAGCCGACTCAGGGACGTTCGAGTTGTGACCCGATAGGCAGAGAATAGTAAATAATGTTCTGGCGAGAGCGTATTCCCCGTAACCCTGCCCTACTAGTAGTAGCCGGCGCTGTAAAACAAGCCATCCCATCAGCGCCCATCGACTCCCAGGCTCCGCATATAAGGGAGTCCGGTGGAGGTTGGTATGACTTTACAGGGAGGCAACCAGAGATCTAGAGGATAGCCCCACCTAAACATGGCTTACCTACCGTTTGTCATTTGTGAGATGCGGTTTATCCATGTCTAGCTCTGGAAATATTCAGATTCTTCTTGCTTAGATTAGTGGCTGGTCATTTTACAGTGACTGGTTTGAGTTCTTGGGTTTATAAGAATACTTTACAAACCATTTCTGGGACTAATCCATAGCCATAATGATAAAAGATAAAGGAAGGAGGCAAAATATTTAAGTAGCCACAGCAACTGGTGCCTGTGGGAGACTAGCAGTGTGAAAGAATGCTACATGCGTATCTGTTTTGCAAGCACTATTGAATAAGCATCTATTGAATAATGTCAATACAAAATTTCAAAATGTCAATACAATACTTCTACTCCACTACATCTCAGAGGCAATTATTTGAAAACTTTAGTTACTAGTTAGTTACTTTGGAGATTTTGATTATTATTAAAAAACATACATTTACAACTTCAGCCCTATTTAAACTTTGGCTATGCGACACGTTGTGAGCTTGTAGATCTGCTATTTTCAAAACCTTTTTTATACATTTTAGACATGATAACTTGTGAAAAGGGACATTCTGACATCTCATCATCAAGTACTTTTACTTTTGGTACTTGGTAAAGCATATTTTGATGACAATACTTTTGTACTCAAGTACATTTTGATTACTAGGCTTTTACTTGTTACTTGTAATTTCTGCTTTGCACTATTGATAACGTTTGAGTACTTTGTCCACCACTCCCCATCCTCTTTTCATTCTCGTTCTCTCTTTGTCCTCCTCTCGGACCTCATGCATGGCCTCCCATCTCTTGATAGCTCCACTCCACCGACACCGGCCTTTCTCTCATGCCCCCCGTCCGCCGAGCGCCACCACCACCCCCAAACCCCACCACCGCTTGGCAAGCAGACAAAGTCAACACAAATACTACTCCACTCCTCTGCTGCTCTACTTCCACCTTTCACTCCCTACATCCCTCTCTCCTGTCTTCACTCTGTCAGTCTCCAAACCCCACCCTGCTGCTTTCATCCAACCGCCTCCCTCTATGCACACGGGGAGAGAGAGAGAAAGTTGGAGAAAAACAAAGATATCAGATGAGAGGTACCACCAGGGATACCGAGAAATCTGAGATTGTTTTAAACACTTAAGCTCTGTCTTATACTTTGTCGTACGATGGGGTCAAGCAGGTAACAGAGTGGTGGGGGGGGGGGGGGGGGGGGGGGGGCGTTGAGAGAATGATAGTAAATACAAGATAAAAACAAAAGGGGAGGAAAGGAGGACGCCTCTCTCGTTATAAAATCTGAGCATAGGAAAGCGTCAGGAGGGAGAGAGAGAGAGAGAGAGAGCTTTGAACCCTCATTGTCAGGAATTCATTTCCCTAGACAGAGCCAGACCCACAGCAGTCTGCATCCCAGAATTCTCTCTCTCGTTCTCCCTTTCTTTCTGTCTGTCTCTCTCTCATTCTTGTGCTCTGTCATCCAGACCTCAAACACACAAACATATGCGCCTCACATTCCTATGTGCAGAGTAGATTCACCCAATTTGTTTCCACTGCAAAATAGTACTTACGTGTGCGTGCGTGCGTGCGTGCGTGCGTGCGTGTCTGTGTGTGTCTGCATAAGTGCACATATACTTGTGTGTATGTACGTACGTACGTACGTGTGCATGTGTGGCCCACGTGAGCCAAGCCAGTAAATAATAACCAGTCCCAGCTGTACTGTATGCAGTACTTTCAGTCTCCCTGCATAGCTTAGCGTTGCTGTCGGGCAGAAAACCTCTTATCTCTATATTTTAACTTTTCGTGTTTTTTCATAAATGAATGCCATATACTTCATCATACAATGAGTGTCGCACAAAGGTAGTGAGCTCACGCAGACAATGCCTCGTGATGCTGGGCGTTGTGAGCCTGTAGATCGACTATTGTCACTTCTTTTAATCGTTGTTTTTTTTATAATAATAAAAACGAAACGTTTGGACATACAAGGTTTCCACCCGACACCAACGATAGGCAAAGAAATGGAGGGAGAAGGAGGAGAGACAGAGAGAGAGAGAGAGGTTGAATAAATCGCAGCTCCAACTGAATACTTGGATAAGGAGGAGGAGACAGGCACGCAACAGACAGTAAAACAATAACTTTGGGACAGATATTAACAGAGACTGGCAGCACAACTACTGTATGCCACAGGCAGTACCCAGCTAAACCCAGAGCATAAAAATGCAACCCCATTACTCTCAGAGTTAAATCAACAACACTTCAGATTCTTGCTTCGCCGTGAGCTGCCACCCTGCATGAAACAATTTAATAAAACACCAAATGGGTTTGAGTGGAGGGTTTCACTATTGCATGACCTAAATGGTAACTTGGAGGCATTTCTGCCCCGGGGGGAAATCACAGCGCAGGTGAACAAACATTGCAACACTTCCTTCAGATTCTTTTAACTCTTACTTTAAAGTAAGTGCTAAGTGATCATTCCCAGCTATTTGCAGAATGTGGTGCTTTAACTTATGCAACATTTTCACCCTCAACTTCGGAATTCTGTGCGTGACAGCATGTAGCCGTAGCCGTAGCCTGTATACCTAAATGGGTTTAAAAAGTGTAAGGTTTTCCCCACCACTTAGCAAAGCGAAAGAATACAAGATAAGAGAAGAACAGACAGACAGACAGACAGACAGACAGACAGACAGACAGACAGACGGGAGGGGTGGTAGAGTCGGGAATGGTAAGTAAGTTGGGAACAGTGGAAAACTTTGCAGGGAGTTTCACCACCATGCAACAGGCCAACGTCAGAGATGAAATGAGGAGAGCAATGAGAACAGGGACTGCGGATGATGATGAAAAAGGAGGCAAGAGCTGACAGTCTGTCCTTTGTTCCGCTGAGCCGGGCCTGGGGAGGGAGCGAGGTGGACGCGGTCCATTTCTAAAAGCCTACACCCTGCTCCTGACGACCGACTCCTTCTTCTTTGCACTCGTATTTCCCTCCTTTTCCCCGAGACATAATTTTTTTCTTCCTCTCATATCCTGTTTTTCTCCCTTTATGCCTTCTTTTTTCTTTTCCACTCCCTCTCTTGACTTTTTTTTTTTTTCCAAGGAGGTCAGTATTTTGTTTGAGGTTCTCGCGGCCCCTAGAAAAATGCCCCGTCTTCCGATACAGCAAGACCCCCGAGGTGAGAGGGAGCAAGACGTTAAGAGGAGAGTATGGGAGCGTTAACCCTGGTTTATAATTCAAGACGTTAAGAGGAGAGTATGGTTTATAATTCATCGCACGGCAATGTTGCGTGTCGATGTGTGGCATCGCGATTCAGTGCAAAGCTTTGTGAGCTTGTAGATCTGCTGCTTTTGTAGAATAGATTAAGCCAGTGGTTCTCAAACATTTTATACATTGAAATTATGTTATTAGGAATAACCCCTTGAGATGCAGCATCTTGTTTTAGAGGGGGGCCTAAAAAGGACCCACGAAAATGTACATTATTTGGACGTGGACCCGCCCCATCTTAAAAGTGTTGTGACATGGATCCCCAGAAGAGACGATTGTGTTAAAAGCTTTATAAATTAACATCTTCCCAAGATTAAAAAAGGTTCAAAAAGCAGATCTACTATTTTTTTCTCATTTTTGTTCGCATCGTGAGCTTGTAGATCGGCTATTTTTGAAATGACGAAGAAGTATTAAATTGGGTTAAAGTGGTTAAACTGATCTTGCGCTATGCGTTAACTAATTGGCCTGGGGACTCCCTGGAACCAACGCAAGGACCCCTGGGGGTCCCCGGACCCCACTTTAACATTAGGGAGGAAGAGAGAGCGAGAAGAAGAGGTGGTGGTCGGGGTGGGGGCGGTTCGTGGTAAGGTCCGCGGAATTCTGTCTGTGTTTGTTTTGGAAATGAACACACGGGTGCATGGCTCTCGGGAGGATAATGGAAAAGAGAAGAAGGAAGAAGGGAACGTTTGTGTGTGTGTGTGTGTGTGTGTGTGTGTGTGTGTGTGTGTGTGTGTGTGTGTGTGTGTGTGTGTGTGTGTGTGTGTGTGTGTGTGTGTGTGTGTGTGTGTGTGTGTGTGTGTGTGTGTGTGTGTGTGTGTGTGTGTGTGTGTGTGTGTGTGTGTGTGTGTGTGTGTGTGTGTGTGTGTGTGTGTGCGTGCTCCCACAGGTAGCTGCCACATGCTCACACTAAAATTCATTCAATGTTCATTGAACTCTGAGGACAGTGGACCTGTAAATTAACACTGAAGAGGATTTTATGTGCCTGACACGAGGCCTATCTGAGTACGGGCTTGTGCGCGTGTGTGCGTGTCTGTTCATTGTTGTTGAATGTGCATGCGAGATAATCCTGCGCTGGCAACCAGGTATATGTTTCTGTGTGCGCAAGGCTGTGCGTGCATGCCTCCCTGTCTAGTGTACGTGCGTTTGGAAATGTTTGCAGGCAAAATAATATGTGGCTGCAGTTGTTTTGTTCTTTCAGCGTGTATGTAAAACAGCAAAGAAGACAGAGATGGGGAGAGGGGGTGCGGGAGGAGGAGGAGGACGTGAATGAGAAATTCCTAGGATGGGAGAGGGGGGGAGGACCAGGGAGCCGGTGGTTAGTTAGCGGTTGGAGTCTAAGAAGAGAAAAATGAATGCCTGGTCCAGGGCTGGGCCCAAGCACGACACCACAGCCAGCCAGCCAGACCCAGCCGGGGAGAGGAGAGGAGAGGAGAGGAGAGGAGAGGAGAGGAGAGGAGAGGAGAGGAGAGGAGAAGCCAAAGTATAAGGCCTTCTCCTTCCCTCCAATCGCAGCCCCACCCTCCTCGCGTATGGGGGCCCGTTACTCTTGCCTCTCTGCTGCAGGGGAGACATGGGGAGTGGTGGGTTTTTTTTACGGCTGGGCTGAACCCACTGAACTCTCATGTACAAACACCAGAGAAAGTAGTGAGACAACAGAGCTTATACCCCTTGCAGCCACACAAGGGCCTTCAGTGGGAGTTTTAAGGCCTTGCTGCACCCGGGGAGTATATATACGGCCCGGGGCAATATGACTTTAAATCAATATCAGGCTTATTTCAAACGTTTGCCTAGATTGCGATTAATGCATTATTAAATAAGAAATTGTGATAGCACACAATTTTTGTATGCTATCATTATGCAACGCAGTATATTTAGTCGAAAAAATATATATTTGTGTCAATTTGTTGGTATATAAGGGGAGGGACCTGCCTTTTGATTAATGATCAACCTACATAAGAAGGATTAAGTTGGTTAACCGATATAGATCTGTGCTTTTGTGATTCAATTTGGCTTTTTAGACTCAGGAAACTTGCTGTAGCCTATACTGGAAGACAAAAAAATCTCAGTAAACCCTATTTTGTTCAAATGAAAACAGGGAAATCACCAAGATTCAAGATGCAAGGTTGTTCAGACTGCATATTATTAAATAATAAATTGTGATAGCACACAATTCTTGTATGCTATCATTATGCAACGCAGTATATTTAGTCGGAAAAAATATAAATTTGTTGGTATATAAGGGGAGGGACCTGCCTTTCGATTAATCGATTAACCTACATAAGAAGGATTAAGTTGGTTATTGGTACTAAATATCGGTTTTGATATATTTTCGGCTATTTGCACAGCCTTCCTTATCGGGGACTGCCCGCTAGTCCGACCTCCCATTAGTCTGACCTCCCATTAGTCCGACCTGTCGAACCGTTCGGACTGTTCCTTACCTGGGATTTTTACATGCACCCACTGAGGGTTATGTGCTTTGCATTGCATTGTGGGTGAAAACCATCAGCAGAATCATGTTAAAGTCTATAGTAGTATAGTCTAATCTAGTCTATATTCTGATAGTTATCACTACTTTGAAGTGTTTGTTCAGTAACAGGGGTCTCTCAATCTCTCCAGCTCTTTAGTAAGCACACAGAACACCTGTGTGCTGATCTGCTATAGCTTGCTTCAGTCAGTTTGTATTGTTATATTTATATCATATTTATTCTCTTTCTTTTTCATTGTGGGGAGGGCGATGCAAAAAAACACCATGCTTTTAAACACACACACACACACACACACACACACACACACACACACACACACACACACACACACACACACACACACACACACACACACACACACACACACACACACACACACACACAGCAGGCCTCCCACCCTGTCCCTCCCTTCGGAACAGACAGTGTGTGGGTGGATTTGAGAACAGAGGGGGGGGGGGGGGGGGTACATATGACTGTAACGGGCCGACACACCCCAACAACAACACAGGAAAAGTGAGCTTGGCTCTGAAAACCCCTTCAAGAGTCCATCCGTGAGTGAGTGAGTGTGTGAGTTTGTCCACCTTCAGGAAACGGCCTGATGCAACAGCACTGCAACCTGCATATCAAAGCTGTCGGGCAGAAACCTCTTATCTCCATATTTTAACTTTTTCGTTTTCTTTTTTTTCCATAAATCAGCGCCCTACTTTGTCATACGACAGTGTCACACAAAACTTTTAGCAAAATAGGCCGATCTATAAGCTCAAAAGGCGGCATATTGAAACGTTTTGAGCTTTTTGAGATTTTTGTTACTTTTGAATTTGAATTAAGTAGGTTTTGGTTTCCACCCGACAGCAACGACATCACAGCTGTGGAATCCCAGAGAAAAGAACTTGCATCCATTAAAAAAACGAACTTTTCAGTCCCTTTCTAACAGTGGTTCCAATTACTTTTTTTTAAAGGACCCCCGTGACTCTGAGAGTGTACAAATTAACGGTCAGAGTTAAAGGCCTGTAAGGGTCCATTTGGTTTCATTTGTACTGTACACCCTCAGACTTACATGGCTACCTGTACAGGTTGGAACCTCAGGAACCACTGCTTTAGAATTGTCTTGTTTTCAGATATAGATCTGTGCTTTTGTGGTTTAATTTGGCCTTTTAGACTCAGGAAACTTGCTGTAGCCTATACTGGAAGACAACAAATCTGGAGTAAAGCCTATTTTGTTCAAATGAAAGCAGGGAAATCACCAAGATTCAAGATTCAAGGTTGTTCAGTGACTGCAGAGAAAGTGTTTGGGGAGCCTTTAGTCTGATTTATACTTTGTCGTAAAACAGTGTTGCGGGTCATGAGTTTATAGATTTGCTAGTTCAGGTGCGCAACACTGTCCTATGACAGAGCATAAATCATTAGGTTATTATCCATGAGGGAGGGGCAGGAATGGATTGAGTGCGTGTGTGTGTGTGTGTGTGTGTGTGTGTGTGTGTGTGTGTGTGTGTGTGTGTGTGTGTGTGTGTGTGTGTGTGTGTGTGTGTGTGTGTGTGTGTGTGTGTGTGTGTGTGTGTGTGTGTGTGTGTGTGTGTGTGTGTGTGTGTGTGTGTGTGTGTGTGTGTGTGTGTGTGTGTGTGTGTGTGCGTGCGTGCGTGCGTGCGTGCGTGCGTGCGTGCGTGCGTGCGTGCGTGTGTGCGTGTGCTTTGATGCGTGAGACTCAAATAGCCTAGAGTAGACTCACCTCACCTGCACCTAATCCATAACGTGCTTTCTGAGTCAGAGACTAGCCTATACTGTGATGCTCTTGGAATGTATGTCAGCCACACTCACACAGACAGACAGAAACAATTATTGTCACTGATCAAACCATGACAGTTTCTGGAGCCATTAATTGTCACCTGGCAGTCACCCCTAAATTACAACTGTCACACACACGGACACCTGATCAATAATTTCACCCAAATGTACATGTTCGCACAAACTTTCATAGGAAAATCTGTAACTAAGCCTTAGTTATTGATGGTATGTGTGGACATTGTTATTCATTAGGTATAGGCCTATATTATCCTCCATGAGAGGATATGATTATAATGTATGCATAGACAACCTGCACACAGACACATGTATGCACAGATTGCACACACAAACACAAACACATGGTCACACAACTCAGTATAGGACGTCATGCATATATAAGCCTTTATGCGTAGGCCTACTACGTGTTGTATCAACACGCATGTCTATGCCTGCCTTAATGACAGTTGTGCTGCTCTAGCTCTATGCTGCATAACAAGACAGACAGACAGACAGACAAGACAAGACAGACAGACAGACAGACAGACAGACAGACAGACAGACAGATAAACAAAAACGCCCCGGTTTAATGCAAATTTGCGTTTAGCCTACAGACAAACCAGATCAACGGGGCTATATGTTTACCTTGTGTAATAGACAGTCTCCACTCAAGCAGTTTTGGGGATAGTCGCGTCCTCTCCACAACCGTCACTTCTCACATACGCCTGGCACAGATTTGCTATTCAAGCGAGTTTGTACGTGTCTTCTCCCGGAACCATCGCAGATAGTTGTCCTTTGAAATCGGCTGATAAAATATACGGCGATTTTTTTTTGGTTTGTTTGTTTTGATCCAATCCACGCCGCAAAGAAACGTTTTACCGGTATGTTTACTGTTTCTACGAACTGTAGTGCCTTTTGCGAATATCGTCAGTTTTCAGTGACATATGAAACCGAAAACGTCGTCTAGTACATTAACGATGGGCTAAGTAAACTTGTTGTGACAAGACTGATAGGAAAAAAATGTTGGAAAAAGATCAGTTAAAATGCTGTAGCATATTTCAAATTCCTAGTAAAAAAGAGAGATATGCTTGGAGGTGCATCGCCCAGTTGCGACGCTAGTCAACTGGGTCTTCAGTGGGCGGCCAGTCTGTATGGAGAGAGGGGGGGGGGGGGGGGGGGGGAGAGAGAGAAAGAGAGAGCTAGAGAGATGCCAGCATACAGATGCACCTCCTCTTAACTTCCAGCTGTTGACTCTCATGAAGGGATTGTGCTCGCTCTCTCCCTGTGTGTGTACTAAAGTACAATAATAAACATTTTTAGATCTCAACAGGTTGTTGCATCATTCACAGCAGCACCACACTGACACACATGGACGACGTGTCATATGGACAACAACACCAATTTACCATGGCTGTCAGGCAGGGTGCCAGTCAGTCCACCCACTCCCCAGCTCCCCTCTCTCAGCCTGCCAACTTAATGTCCATCAAAGGCCCTTTATTATTCAGTTTATGCATGCAGTAAATGTTTCCAATATAATAGCACAACAGTGGTGCTTTTAGTGGACAATTGGGTTGAGAAGCCTTTAATAGTTTTCATGTCAGAGTGCTGAATTGATTGATTGAATTTTTTATTTCACAGTATGTAGAATGGGTACATTCAGTGTATGGTGTATAATGTGTAGGCTACAATCAAATGTAAGCATACAATCAAATTCAGAATTGTTTTATTGACCAAGGACATTCCAACACACACATTTGACTTGGTTGACAAATTACAGAATATAAACAATTTAAACAGTAATACAAAATGAGAAATACTATAACTGTGAGATATGTACAGTAATGTTCTTTGTGAAGTTGTAGGCAGTTGAGGAGGCTTGGGAACCACCTATGCTGCTCATTTGCGTCTCCTGACCCAGCATGGTTGTTCCTCATTAAAGCCCAAGAAGAATTTGTTCTGCATGCAGCCTCTTATTTGGGCATTATGCCCCGACCATCTCCAGGACTCAGGAGCACATGCACCTGTACAGCACATATAAACAGGCAAAAATAATTGTACATGCCACCAGCTGGACCCCGAATACCCATGCCCGAGTAAAAGCTGAGTGGGTGGTCTATGATGCGATGAGACAGCTGCAGCAGGCATCTCTAGTCACCCCCTATCAGTCACAAAAGAGAGCAATGAAGATGTCTGGCTGTTACCGATGCAGAGAGCCAGGCTATATGGCGCATCACTGCCCAACCCCGCGGCACCTCTTGTCCCCCAGCCATCGGAAACTACAGAAGGGCATCATCGCCTCCCATTGAGCACATGCTCGGTTCGATTGACCAAGCTAAAGGACTATACTTAAACCCCTAAACTTGCTGAACAGAGCCCCCCAATTGGTCTGCTCTTTTTATCCCCTAGACTACACTAAATCACTTTAACAAAAATCACACCCGTGTGAAGTGAGGGGCGCTCTTATCATCGTACATCAATCATGACGTAACATGTCGATTTGCTCAGACAAATTACGTAAATTCTCCATTCATTGTCAATGGGAATTTAATAGTTGTATTGGCCAAAAATAGCCGATTTGCTCGTCCACATATTCTCCACAATTCTCCATTCATTGTGAACGGGAATTTAATGTTTGTGTAAGACGAAAATCTACACTAGTAGTAGCTGAATATAGGAGGGGCTAGCGCCCCTCAAAAATAGCCGATCTACAAGCTTGCAATGCATCACAAGCTTGTAGATCTGCCTTTTGGGGCGAATGTTCCCCCCAGAATAGGGAAGCTACAGGCTCAAGCGGTTAAACTGTGACCTGAACAGCATCCAGTGCCATGCGACCTCATTGACACAGGAGTTTCTCTTAGTGGTCCAACCCCAGACCCTGGCTGACACCCACAACTCTCCGGAGTTCCAGTTTTGTCCACCGACATTGAAACAGATTCAATCTATGACCGGGCAGGGAGCATGCCCTGATGAGAGGAAAGGGATCTCTGGATAGCTGGAAGATTCTGCACCACAAGTTGTGGCTGGCTGGCATAAAAATGTGTGCATCATTTCTTTTATTTTTTATTTTTTTGTATTTGACAGGGACAATGCTCATTAATCAACATGTCAGTTTTCACATCCAGTGAAAGTGGGCCAGAGTTAGCCATAAGCTAATTTCCATCTGTAGTCCCTGAGTAGGCTCTTCAAAATTATGATAAAACTATCCATACAAAAAAACCTTTTTTTGTTGGATCTACTCAGTTCAAGACCTACTTCTACACTCTTGCTTTTAGTTGATCTTTTAAATTCCTTGTTATTCATGTCCTCACTGTATTGCATTACTGCTATTATTTTAATGTTTTATGCCTTATTGCTTTTCTTTTCTTTTTTTCTCCATTGCTCTATAAAGCACTTTGAGCTGCATTTCATGTCATGAAAGGTGCTATACAAATACATATTATTATTATTATTATTAGTTCCTGAGGAGCCATTGTGATCACATCTGTGTACTCAGGGCCTGCCTCTATCAGGGCTTATGCATAGCCCTTCTGCGTTGGTGAGGGAGGAGAGCTAACCATGCCAGCATGCAGTTTCGGGTTTGTGCTTACATCCACGGCAGCAGCCAGAGAACGCACTGCTACATCACCCTAGCCAGCTGATAAGGATACCGTGATGCCAGTCCAACCAGAAGAGGGTCCTGGCCAACATACCCAAGAACTGATGTGTGGTCTATACCTCAACGACCTCCTCACCCATGCAACAGACTTTGAGGGGGCTTTGAGTGGCGAGACTGGTGGGTCGTCTCCATGGTAACACTGATGTCCTGTCTCAACAACCCTGAGAAGAGGTTGAGTGTCATCACTGCCAGCGTGTGGAAGAACACAACACTGCAGGCAACACAACACTGGCAAGTATGGCAACACAACACTGCAGGCCGACAATTCTGCTGCCTGCTGGAAATTAAGGGGACAGAGTCATCCCCACAACCCCTGAGGCCATAGACACCAATATACTACAGAGAGAATAGGGTAAGTTTATTTGTATAGTACATTTCAACAAGATGTCAATTCCAAGTGCTTTACACAAAACATTAAGACACAGAGCATTAAAACAGTGCACACAGTACTGTGCACACAAAGAAATTACACAATAAAAGGACATTTGAATACAGTGTTTTGCACAAATCTGCCTCCTGGTGGCACTATACCAGGCCCATGTTCAGCTGTGTGGCATCCAGTGAATGTGTTTGCAGAGTTTGGCTGCGACCAAGCCAATGGTGCCAGAGATTAGCTGTCCACAGACGGACACACACGGACGGACGGGGTGCAAAACATACTCTCCCCAGAGTCCCCATGCCTTCGGCCTTGTGGAGACAATGACAGATTCATGAAAAAACTCTGTAATAAACTAGAAAAAGTGCCCCTCGGCACAGGTCTCCATCAGGGCAGCTCAGGTTGTGGCCTCCTGGTGGTGCTATAATAGGCCAATTTCTTCTTACCCCTTGGATGGCAATTGGATGATTTGAGGCATTTTGTTCCAAAATGTGTTTTGCAAAAATCCACCTGTTGGTGGCGCTATAACAGGCCAATGTGAAAAGGGTGGGATATATTCCTCAGCCTAGTAGGAAAGTCTGTGAAAGATTTCACATAAATTGCACGCTGCGTTCATGATTTGAGGCATTTTGTTCCAAAATGTGTTTTGCAAAAATCCACCTGTTGGTGGCGCTATAACAGGCCAATGTGAAAAGAGTGGGATGTATTCCTCAGCCTATTAGGAAAGTCTGTGAAAGATTTCACGTAAATTCCACGCTGCGTTCATGATTTGAGGTTTTTTGTTTTGCCAATCCTGCCAACTTTGAAAGCCAATGTTAGCCAATTAGGATGGAATATGAAATATCGGATACATCCGGCTTGAACACATGACTATAGAGATAGTGTGTAACGAATTGCGTGACTTTTTCAAAAGTCGGCCTCCTGGTGGCCGTTCTGGAAAATTTGGGGCAGAGGTTCATCGTTGGCATCCAGGGAGTGTGCGTCCAAAGTTTGGCATTGACTGGGTTAACGGTGCCGGAGATTAGCTGGTAACGGACGGACGGAAGGACAGACACACACACGGACGGAGTGCAAAACATACTCTCTCCCCAATGCCTTCGGCCTGGTGGAGACAAACATACTCTCTCCCCATGCCTTCGGCCTGATGGAGACAATTAAAAGAACTGCATGCAGTCCTCCATTAGGAGCAACTGGCATCATGGGAGGATATTGAGAACTCCATTGAGCCATGCATGCTGTAGAATAGATATGCGTTCTCTGCCATCTAGTGGTCAGAGGACAGAACATACAGACCAACGTCCCAATTTTAGCCTCCATTCACTGTTAATATATTAAAGATTTGACTACTTACTTACAAAGCACTGCCCCTTCTACTGATCAGAACTATTTATGGGCCAGCCCAGAGGCACTGGTATAGACAACCTCACGATTTGATTTTGTATTTTATTGACACCAAACTCGCTACAGACACCAATTTCTCACTTGGTAAGTTCATGTGTTCTCCTTGGTGTCTAAGGTTGTGACTGTGAGTTTAAGTTCAAGGTTATATCAAATGTGCCTACTAAAGCCTCTCTCTTTCAGTGTGCTACGTCTTTTAAAACCCTGCAAAAGATTTAACAACACTTCCATTTGCTTGGTTATATTTCTTCTCACTAAATCCATGCACTGAACAGTAACTAGTAGATGTACTGTATTATGATTTCATGTACAGTAAGTTACTGTTAATGCTTTTGTCTTCTTAAGCAATTATTATTATTATTTTTTTTAATAAAGTATATTGATTGGTTTTAATACAGACATTACAGTACACAACAAGAACACAATAACAAACAAGAAAAGAAAAGAAAAGAAAGAAAAACAGCTCAGGCACAACACTATTGTAAATAAAAAGATAAAGGAATATACAAAGACATGGCAAGAACAATGGACCATAATGGCAATAAGTGGCTATTGATAGACTCCCATTCAGGAAATGCATACATACTGTATATATATTAAAAAGACAGACATCATAGGCACCAAATCATTACAGTGAGAGTAGACCCATGCATACTCAACTTCGAGGCGGCAACCGCCCCCCCTCCAGGCGGCAGGGCCACCGCCCCAAGAAGCGGCCCCAACGCAACACATCGGGACCCCTGCCCAGGCGACCGCCCCCCCATACCCAAAGGGCGAACAAGCCCCCACCCAAAAGCAGAGCACCCACTAGGGAAGAATGCTGGCATATAAGAAATCTAAGGTTGGCAACTTGGCACAGAAAACTTCCAAGTACTGTGGCAGACAATGCCACAGTACAATGTCCAATATGATCTAAATAGGGATCCCAAATTTTGTAGAAAATCAATCTTTATTAAATAACACAAATAAGACATCCCGTGTTGTCACCTGTTGTCTATAGATGAAGTACACAAATTCCCAGGATTTTATCTTGATGACAGAATTTATTTTTGACATTAGTTTGAAATGTGAGTTTACAACCCTGGTGATTGCCCAAGTCATTGTGTGAAGCCATCTCTGGGTTCTCACTTATCAAGATTATGGTTGTCTGATGAGTTCTGGCTGATGCAGAATAGACATACTTATGCTTACAGAAGCCATCACGCTGTGAGAATTATAAGCATTTGATTTCAAATATATTTAACATATTGTTTTCTTCCCACAAGGAACTATGCCTTCCCGTGCATGACAATAAAACATCAAACATACAGAGGAGTAGGTCCAGTCATATACCAGCATTCCTCAACTGGCCAGCCCAGTTGGTGGTGCTACAGCGATCTTTATTTTTAACATTTGAAAATTCATAATAAATCAATAATACATGCTACCACTTTGCAACTTAGGCCCCTGAAATGTCCAGATGCTTTGAGGTGGTCAGAATTGGTCCGGTTAATTTAGCTAAAAGTTTTTATCACCTTCTAGTAGCTGTAAAATACTAAATATAGTCCAGCTTAGCGCAACCCTGAAGCCGCACCATCCCTATTTCTCTGATTAGCTCAACATGATCACGACATGCCATTGGGTCTAAAAGTGGTGAGTTCAAGACATGATGATGCAGAATGAACTTGTTATACACAGACATTGTGCTGTCAGTTTAAAGGACAACATTAGGTTGTTATTAGAGAAAGTAAAAGGTGAGTGTTCTTTTTTTCTTTTTGCATTTCTGAATCTTCTGATCCATCATTATTTTTCATTCAGCATTGACTCTTTGCAGTGCGGTATTGTTATTATTTAACCTTTATCCAAGCAAGACATTAAGAACAAATTCTTACTTACAATGGTGGCCTGACAGAAGTCTCTTGAGGGAAGGTGAAAAACAAAGAAAGTTGAAATGTTAAAAGCAAGCACCACACATTCAACACACACACTACTTAAAATACGATCAAAGAAGTATTACATACCGTGAATGACATGCAGTTTAGTACACAAGCATAATGCAGGTATTATGGTATACTATAGCAGACAACAGCATTGTTCAATATATACAAAAAACAAAACAAAAGTAGCATATTACACAAGCAGTAAGACAAACATGCAAAACAACAGCAGGTGATTCCAGGCTCTGGAATCAGCTGCATGTATCAATGACAATTTGTATCACTTTCTTACTGTTTTATAGCATTTTGTGTGTTCTTTGTTTCTACTGTTCATTTGAACTTTTATTTCATTGTTTATTTAAAGTACTTTGCAACTCTGTATAATGCTATAGGCTGACAAATATGCCTATATATAGGCTATTCTTATTATTACACCCGTAATAATATTAAAGCCTACATGCAGACTGCATGCAGTGGTGGAAAGTAACAAGCTCAAGCTTGTAGATCTGCTATTTCAAAACAATTTGTATACATTTTATACATTTGCACTGCATAATGAGTACGCTACTTTTACTTTTGGTACCTACTGTAGCTACTTAAAGTATATTTTGATGCCAATACTTTTATACTTTTACAGTGGAAAGCCTGGCAACGCGATGTTACTTTTACAGTATTTGGAATACTAGACATTTACTTTATTTCTACATTATAGAATACTGAAATTACTTTTAGCAAGTAAAATGTCAGTACTTCTTCTACTACTACTTGCAGGACCTTAGCATAGTTATATGGACCTTAGCCAGGCACCAACAATAATAATCACTTCCACTTAGTGCAGTTGTTTCCTGTGTGTGTGTGTGGTGGAGCGTGCGTGCATGTGTGTAGACAGAGAAAGGAAACAAATACAATGGTCGCTTACTAACCAACAGTCACCAATAATTAACCATTTACTGCAAGAAAGAATGAGACCAAGGCACTCTATTAGAAAAGTAATTTTTTTTGTATGTATTTATTATATTAAAAATGTATTATTTTGACACTTGCTTTGGCAATGTAAAAGTATGTTTTCTCATGCCAATAAAGCTAATTTAAATTGAATTGTTATTATTATTAGATTAGTTTATATCTTTTGTTGTCGTCACTCAACAATTCAATTAATAATTTGCCTAATTGAATGTTTCATGAAAAGACAAAAAAGGTGAAAAAAAAAAGAAAATGTTAATGTTAATAACAATAGTACTCTATTATTATTACGCTGGGTGATGCGACATTTCACGGTTCAGTCTGATACAGCGTGTGGACGGTGTGGTGTGTTGTTATTACATTGTTCTTTGTGTTGTGTCTGCTTTGGCGTTGTGGAAAACAGCCTCTGGGGTCGCGCCTTGATTCCAACCAGCTGTTTCCCGCCTCGAGACAGATCAGCTGCAAACACACACGGAGAGTAGGCGGAGGCACGGAGCCACACACACAGCAGAGGGAAGACCCCAGCCATCAGCTGTGTGTGGAGCAACACAACCTTTTACTTACAACTCACTATCTTTTTTTGAACTGCGATTTCTCCCGAACACGCGGTACTAGTATTGAGAGTTTTTACTATGTACCACTAATAGGCGTAGAAGCGAGGTGACGACTTGGATCAGACCGTTTTTTTAGTACACCCAATAAGGGGATCGGACTCGGGAGAGGGGAAAACAAACAACACGGACTTCTTCAGAAGCTTCTTTGAAAGCATGGAATACTTCATGATGCCGACCGAGAAGATTGCCTCACTTCAGCAGTTCAAGAAATCCGAGAAGGACGTGATCGGAGGGCTCTGCAGGTGTGCTCCCCGTGTTTGTGTTTTTTGTTGTTGTGCGTGTTAAAAGTATGTGACACACACCACGCAGCAACGCATGGCCCGATGGTGGTCCCAGACAGTAGTGATCATCGTGTGTGCGTGGTGGTGGTTGGTTGGAGGTAGCATCTCCGGCTAGCTGTGTTAGCGCCTCTCTCACTAGAGAACATGGTTGTAGCAGCACGCAGCAGCTCCGCATGCCAATTGCCAGCTATTAGGTTAGCTGCCTGCACACTGCAGACTGACTCGGTGCTACGATGTTTTTCATAAAATACAAATAAACCCTCGACCCAACGGCCAAGTCGGATGCGTGTCCGTTTATCGCACTATTAAAATAAAATAAAAAAACTGCGTGCATACACGTCAAAACCATACATTGATGGGCACTTCAGCACCAACCACGTGGTTGGTTACTACCGTGCTGCTGCCCACCCGCCGCCCTGCGTCTGTAGAGCCAACCATGGTGTTTAATCACGATGTTTACGGTGAAAACGATCTCCCCCGGAGCCCCGGTCGTTTATGCGTATATTCGACTGAAAGTTGATCGTCCTTTGGATCACCGTGCACGCTGGTATGCGTGTTTGCGAGTACGTTAGCTTAGCCACGCGGGGCTAACTCGTGCATCCCGCAGCCATGCTGCTTGTTGTGTCGTGTGCCGTAATTAGCATTTAGCTTTTAGCCAGTTAAACATCACGTCCCAAAACACGGCGCGCGGGTTTTACTGGCGCATCTGGATTTCTTTTACGGGTCTTTTACGATACGAGTGGCTTCATTTAGACGTATTGCAACAACACTGCGGCCGCGAACACATAACGTGGTGGTGTTCTTTTAGAACTGGGCCAGTTTGAACACGGTATTTACCAGACTGAGCCAGTTAACGTCGTGCTCGCCTCGCTCGGAGAAAGCATTGTTCTCCATGCCAGAGCCAGAAGGGTGGCCTACTGCTGCTGCCTGTCTGTCTGGTGTCAGCTTCCACTGCTGCTGCCTGCTACTGTTGTAGCCCTGGCTGAAACATGACTTGCTCGTGAAGTTGACTACTTCACTTCTCTACCTTTTGTTACTCACTGACATTACATGATTTCACTCACTGAACGTACTGTTTAGGTAGATGAACTGACTGTACTACCGGACTGGTTTAGTTACTTTCATTGACTGGACTGGTTTAGACTGTAGTGATATTTATTTACATTATCTCACTGACTAGTGCGGGTAGTTGCCTGACTGGAGTATTATGATGATCTCACTTGACTCTAGTGTTTGTTTTTGATTGAATACTTTTATTAACAGTTTGCACTTTGCAGTATAGACGTAACTACACTTATACAATAATGCTAAAAGGTTAACATCAAATTGATTCAATTAATTATTAACAGTTTGCAAATAATACTGTTGATACAATAATGCTGAAAGGATAATAACACAATAATGCTAAAAGGATAACACACAAAGCCACGAGGGTTACTTGGTAGTTAGTTACACTGACTGGTTGACGAGACATGTGTGAAGTGACAAGACTGGTGCCCACTGCCGTAACAGTTAGCAAACAGTAGCTACAGATGCACAGGCAGTTATTATACAATAATGCTAATAGGATAATAACACAAAAAGCCATGAGGGTTGGTACGGTTGAAGAGGGATGTGAAGTGACAAGACTGGTGCACTGCCCTGCAAACTTAACTATGCCATGGTGTATGTCATGTGCAGATACATTAGGCCGGGAGTTCATGTCAGGATAAAGACTGAACGTTGTAGAATTAATATTCCACTTGGGATTTCAGGGTCAGCTTGTTGGAACTTGGTCCTCAGATTCAGATGTTGAGATGATGTGCTGAGCTCAGAAAAATAGTTTACTGATAAACGGTCCAGACTCCTGATATATTTTACACAATCTTTTGAAAAACGCAATTGATTTGTTTCAAACTTGGATGCCTATTCCATGTTTTACTGTTGTGTCAATGGCACAAAATTACCTATGACGTGAAAGGCCTGATGTGCCCTTTCCTTTACCATGACAACTAAGTCTTAGTTCTTGCTATATAGAGGGCAGAGAGTTCATGCAAACTCACAAGACCTTCAAGTGATTAGACTGAGGAATGTAGAAGGTCAGTACTAAACCATGCTAAATTTCCAGGTTAAAGGTTACCTTGTTTTAAAGGAAGTGTGCCACATTAAAGTTCTATTTTTACTATGGCTGTAGCACATGTTGCAGTGTATGCTGCTGGATGGGTAAAATATGTTCTAGTTAGTATCCCTAGCTGGTAAAGGTTCCTTACAATAACTACTTTGACAGTTCAAAGCCTGTATAGCTTATGGAAATTAACAAAACTCAACGATTCTTGTGCCAATGTCTACAGATTATAATGTATATCTGGAGTAAGCCTGCTCATGCACAATGAGCGGGCTTACTTTGTGGTTAAAAAAATCATTCTTGCCCATTCTTGTAATGGAACCCCTTAATGAAAATGCATGAGAGAAAATGTTCTATGTCCTTTTCCCACCTACATGAAAACCACCTCATGTCTCCCCTCTCCTTCAGCTTGGCCAATATCCCACTCAGTCCGGAGACAGCCCAAGATCAGGAGAGGCGTATTCGCCGTGAGATCGCCAACAGCAACGAGCGGCGACGCATGCAGAGCATCAACGCAGGTTTCCAGTCGCTCAAAACACTCCTTCCCCACACAGATGGAGAAAAACTCAGCAAGGTGACTCACATACACACAATTTCCATCTGATTTTACGTTTGATTTGTCTATCTGTGTGTAGGCATCATTCGTTACTTAAACTCTGGCATGTAAAGCATTTTTTTTGTTCTACAACGTAGAGCAAATACAAGAGGGGGGCCTAGTAGAGCACTTGGCTCTATAATTCAAATACATTTTATTAAATATATTATTAATAAGGTGGTTATAGCTCAGTGTCTGTCTTGAGACAACTATTACCAAGACCGTTACATGTAATTGTTTGTGTGCATAGGCTTTGAACTAGATTTGTGTCTTGACTTGCTTCTTAACTCTGGATTATTTCCTGCCAGGCGGCCATCTTGCAGCAGACATCAGACTACATTTTCGCCTTAGAACAGGAGAAAACACAGCTCCTGCAGCAAAACAATCAACTCAAACGGTTCATCCAGGTAATGGGAGTGTTAATGTCTTAGCTACATGTGTCCAGTTCAGATTGAGTAGTAGGGTATCTCACTACATAGTTTTACACCATGTAGTGAGTATGAGTGTAGACATGCACCCTGATACCACTCACCCTATTGTTGGTCCTGTAGGAATTCAGTGGTTCATCGCCTAAAAGGAGGCGAGCGGAGGAGAAGGATGAAGGGATCGGCTCTCCAGATGCGCTGGAGGAGGAGAAGGGGGAGGAGCTTAGGAGGGAGATGCTCGAGCTCCGACAGCAACTTGACAAGGAGCGCTCGGCACGCATGCTGCTTGAGGAACAGGTGAGCAGGATGGGTGATGGTGGGGAGATAAGAAAGATGTGATGTGAAAACCATAGATGTATTCATTGGCCGCTGCTGGTCATTGGAGTGATTAATCAACGTGGTTGCTATATTGCCTCCAAATACATGTATGCCCCATGTTAGCTGGAACTTGCTGGGTTGTCAAATGGTTTTCAAGCGGTTTGGTTTGAAAATGGTTGAAAAAAGCAACACGTTTTAGTCTCCGGTGCTTGTATACAACTCAGGCATATTTATTTCACTTATGGCAAGTTTTTCCAGTCAATGTAATATTATTGTTCCATCCATAAGCCAATTGTATTTTATGTCGATGCATGCAAACTGGATGGAACTGGGGGAAGAGAAAACAGATAAGCTCAGAATGGGAACATTATAAATACTAATGCATACATCCATACATGTTCCTCCAGGTGCGTTCTTTGGACAACCACCTGCATCCGGAACGTCTGAAGGTCATCACCAAACAGGTGCAGGAGGAACAAGCCCACCTCCAGAGTCAGACTCTACTACGACTGCAACAGATCCACGACCAGCAGGCCAACAACAGGCACACACACAGTCCACAGGTCAGTACACACACACACACACACACACACACACACACACACACACACACACACACACACACTCCATGAAGAGTGTACTGTAGACCCACACACAAAATACATGGGGCTTAGGCTAAGTAGTTCTATAACATCATTTTAACACATAAGCATTCAATACATTTTAGAGCTGGTGCAATAACGGGGTAACTACAGTATGTCCTACTGCTACACACCACTTGAATCTTAACTCTTTGAGAGTTTCAAGGATTTCTATATAGTTTTTAGACTTCTCTATGGCAGAATGGCGTTTTTGAATGATTTATTGAAAATTCTCTGTTGTGAATGTGTGACAACGAAAGACCTTCAGAGAAAGCTTGGCTTGTCTGCTTGTCTGCTTCCAGGATAAAATGTTTAGTTTTTGTGTTGGAAGCCATTTAAAAGAGCCTGCATTTACACTGGGTAGTGTTTCTAGGACAACAAAAAAAGTTATGCCCGGTTGAAGTTTTATTTTCTAAATAACTTTTTTTCTGCTGGGCGTACATAGCCATGCAATATCTCATTTTAAAGGGTGAGTTGTCTAGTTAAATTAAAATAAAATAAAAAGTTTCTCACATGTACCACTGTAGATATTTTGCCATCTATAAATAGCATGGTCAGTCATGATCAATCTGACCTATCCAGCTAAAAGTCCCCCTAGCTCTGAAATGGAACATCATATAAACTCAATTCTTTTTTGGGGTAAAATTAGACATTCTAACGCACATTTTGATATATACCATGTTTACATAGTCTTACCAGTACCTTGTCTATTCATGCATGTATCTCAAAAACCTGTTGTGAAGAAACAGTTTTGATAAAAAACACATCCAAGGACATTGTTTTGATATGACTTTGTGCCCATGATATGTATCAAAATATAGACTTGAATGTATACTGTATTATAACAAAAAATTGGGTTCTTACCATCTACCGTTACAGAGTAAATCACAGTTGAAACTCGCTTAGTCAAACCATAAACCTCAGAATAGTGAACAAAATAGCCATGACAGGTCTAACTCATTGTAAAAGCGTCTTTTATTTTTTATGACTACTAACATAATACAATTATAATAAATATTACAGAAAATAAATAGGCCTACATACAAAACAGTTGTCCCCAAACTCCCCAGTGTCCCCAAACCACTGCATTCCAGTTGTTCTTGACGGTCTGTGTGTGTGTAGGCTAAATTTAAAAAAAACAACAACTGAAATGAATGAATGCATCCGGTTCAGTGTCGGAGAACTCCATCGCAGTCTTGACTCTTCGTCTTCATCATCATCATCATCATCATCATCATCATCATCCTCCTCCTCCTCCTCATCTGATGCCAGTTCTAAATATATAAAAATAAACATTTAGCTGTAGTCAGCCCGGCCAATAGCCAGTTGGGGGGGGGGGGGGCGGGGGACGTAGGCTATCTGACATCATCGTCATCATCATCATCATCACACGGAGACACACTAAACAATGTACAATCATGATTGTATACAATATACAATGAATGCGATTATCATGCAAGCTCAGACGTCAATGAAACGTCATACAGATCTTATATAATACGCTACTGTTAGCTTCACTCCCCGTCCCCCCTCCGATCCTTGTAGCAAGGTCATGATCATAACCACGCGTTGCTTCAGTAAACGATGCATGTTTGTTCTCCGTCTTTGTAGACAGTAAATAAAAGGAGCGAACATTACTCTAAAGATCAGATCGCCTATAAGGCACGCTACAATATAAAATACTTGTACTGCCATGCGTGCATGCCTGCTACGATACATTTGTACTGCACCAACCAACCGATCGACACCAACCCCCCCTCCAGCCATTAGCCAGCACCAATGCACCAACCCCCCCATTAGCCAGCACCTTTGGTGCTGGCTAATGGCTGGGGGCCATCGTGGTGAGTCATTCTGGCGTCATGATCTGACTAGTAGTAGTAATTATCCAAGCATCTATTTGTAGCGATCATCTTATGATTTCTGATCACTATAGAAGGGCATTTTCTACAATAAGATTACCTCAAAACATTCCGGGTTGATCGTCTTCTTCAATGGTTTCCCGGTATAGCTCATCGGACGACGATGGGGAGACAATGAAAAAAGGAGGGAGGGAGCAGCGAGTCTCGCTGTAAGCACTGGACCAGGGCTACTCCGCCTGGAGAAGGCGACTGGGACGCGTATGGATCAATACTACTACCACAAAACTCGCTCAAATAAATAGTACTGCTTTCAACTTTTTCTGCTAGAAAATCGCTCGGGCGAGACGGCAAAACAATAAACTATGAAGACTCCCTCTGCCCCCACTGTTTACAGGGGGTGGGACCAGCTTCCAATGGCAACACGTACACGTGTGTCACGTGACACAGGTTTTCTGGGTAATGTAGTTGGAATATAAGCTCAGGAATTTAAACAGCGCTTCGGAGCATATTAATATGTTTAGATTAATCAAAAACTCTGAAGACGCCAATTGGCGTCATTGATCATTTACGGAATTCTGATGAAGACGCCAATTGGCGTCTTTCACCTTCTAAGGGTTAAACGAACCAAAATGTCAGATTTTCTAACATGGTAAATACATTAATTTAAATATAGCACTGCAGCCAATATCCACACTAGCCATAAATTAAGCCCCCCCCCCCCCCATAATAGCAAAATGTCCCAAGTATAATAAACATTTTGATACATAAAACAAAGACTTACAGGTGATGTTTACACAACAGAAGAATGGCAGCAGATTAAATGTGTGCGCTTCTTCCTTGGGCTCCTTGAGGAGAAATGTCTAAATTCATGCCACCTAAAAACTTTCCTACTGCTTTCATGACGCATGATAATTACAGGTCACAAACAAAAAAACACTCCTTGTCTGGCATCTCTATAAGATGTCATAACTAGTTGTCTATCTTGATCTTTTCTTGACAGCAGAAGGATGATCTTCTTGACATGGCTGAGGTACGTCTTGTGTGGAAATATGATTTGTATCTACAAACCTTTTCAGTGTGCTGTTACATAGTGTCTACAGTAGATAAATGACAACCAGACGTGCACAAACTCCCACACTGTTCCCTCTCCCATTTGAACATTTTGAATCGCCCATTTGGAAAACGGGCGATTTATTATGTTTTTTGAAAAGACAATTCAAAAAATGTTTTTGTTTGAACTTTAGCACAAGTCGAATGAATCGAATATCGTCGATTCATTCATCTATTCATACATTGATAGGTAGACAGGCAGAAAGACCCTTAATGATCCTGTGGGATAAATTCTATCGTCATGACAGTATCGCAGTATTGTTATGAAACAACAGGACAGATACCGAAAATATTTCCCCTCACAAATCAGGCCAGGTTATATCAAAAGTATACCAAGTATGTCAACAAGCCTCGCATATAAAAACATGTCCGTTTTCTGTTTCAGGTGCTGGCCCTGACCACTGTCCCCGCCCCCACAAACCATCCCACGGTCATTGTCCCCGCTCCAACGCTAAACCAGCAAGCCCATCATCACGTCACCGTGGTTACCATGAGCCCTGCCAGCACTGTGTCGACATCTCGACAAAACCTGGATACCATCGTACAGGTGCATTTCTATTTACTTCAAAGTTTCTGTGTAGGAATACATACACAAAGAGGAGGGAATAAACACTGTCTTTGGTCATTAATGATACAAATCTAAACATTCATCAGAGATTATTGTTGATTTTAGCCTTTACTTATTTTTGCATAGAATAAATTCTGAAAGGGTAAGAATGAAAGAACCATTCCATTGGTTTAAAATCAAGTTGACATTGTTGGCATATCACAATATGAGAACATTAATCTACTGGCTTCATATTTATAAAAAATAATACATCAGACTACTACACTAAGCGCTGTCGTGATAATGGTGATGGGCCTGATGGCACAGTACAAACACCAGCTTACTGCTAGCAAGCTATAATGAATCTGGGTGAAATGAAGCAGTCAATGTTGGCCAATAAAATATGTACTTACTGTAAATGTTCCTCTGAGTCTTGTGGAGTTTTCTATACACCAGTAGTACTATTAGACCAGGATAGTCTTCCGACGCAGATTATACCTATTTTGGCTGGCCCTGAATCAAATTACTTCTTGCCACTTCTTGCACAGCTCCTGTTGAGTTCGGCTGAAAGCAGGGTGAATACAATAGTACCAATAAAATTGATAATGTCTGAGAAGAACATTTTAATCCCACACACTGTCTTCACTTAAAGCATAACCTACAACTGACCTTCATCAGGTATGCTGATGAAGGTCATTTGATCAAAACGTGCTTTCTTCAATGCCCTCTATTGTATGTGAAGACAGTGCAGGATTTCGATTTCTTCTTCTAATATGAGGTCTGTTCACTCCAACGCCCCTGTCCTGTTCAACAGGTGTGCAAAAGGAAGGAAGAAATTCCCCCACAAGAACCCAAATAGCCCGGTCAAGTGTTTTGACAGCGTTACTTTTGCCTTCTGCCCCGTACAGGCCATCCAGCACATTGAGCGCACTCAGGAGAGGAGGGCTAGTGCAGAAGAGGAGCAGAGACGTGCAGTCATTGTAAGCCCCTCCCACATGGCCATGGACACAGCATGCTCAGACACAGACACTGACACGGAGGGAGAGGACTGCTCAATGAACTGATCCATCCTTTGGACACACACACACCCAGCAGAGCAGAGAGAAAAGGTGACAAAGACTTGTGTTCCATCACACCCGACTTTTAAGCTGTCAATAATGGAGCGTATACACACACACACACCGCCCAGACTTTACCAATACCTACCCACTGTAAAGAGTAATTGCTTTCAAGAGCTTGACGGTTTAAGAAACATGTCTTTGGCATTATCCAAAGTACCCAAAACCAGTGGTTAAGCTCTCGGTCAATGATGTACTGTAAAAGTTAACAAACATAGGATAAACATTTTAGAGGCTGTATTCTGATGTCCCCGACGAGTCCACAGCCATAAGATTGCTTTATTCTCTCGCATGATTGTGTGCACCTTGGAATTATGGTCCTTGTTCAGGGCAGACAAGAAACTTGAACGTCTTGGCATGTAAAAGCTATTGGCCGTCCTTAACCTTTTTATTTTTATGCGTTTGCTTAAAACAATCACAGCTCCCTCGCGTCCATACTGACAGTATTATTTGTTCTATGAATTTCTAAACATCAACATGTGCTGGAGAGTTGAATGTAACAACATAACAAGCGAGCAAGCAACTCTCTCAAAGGGACGAGGGGTTGTACTTATTTCATATTTTTTTATACGTGCTACCTTTTTTAGTATCACTGGTCAGCAAAACTGGCTAAAGCTCATAGTGTAAATGTAACTTGGGGACAAACCCAAGCATAATTTGAATTGGTGAATTATGAATGTTGGAGGGGTGGGGGGGGGGGGATTCTGTTTGGAATTGGCCCTTAATGAATAAGCTGTTGCACAGTTTACATGGGAAACAATGGATCCCTCTATTTTTAAAGTTGCGTGTTGTCTAAATTGTTGAATATAGAGGTGATAATTTTTAATTATTTCGTTCACAAGAGGTGACTGAGGCCTTCTATGTATGAATGAATGGATTTTGGTCATTCTGTATAGTCAAGCATGGCTTCATGGTCCGATTCTACTCTAATGTCATTGGCTGGAGACAAAGATGGTGTGTGTGGTCAATTATGAGCTGTATCATCGACCAGGGCTGCACAATTAATCGTACGATTTTATGCTTCACAATTATGAAATGGTGAAACATGGCAATTCAGACATCTATTTGGTCAGCTGTTGGACCATGCCCTTATCTCCTCATGCTTACACATGTAACCAGAAGATTGTACAACCCACCTCTCCATTCTGCAGGGTCAATACACTCAGGCTATATACATACCGTAATATGTAATGGCTTATGACACCCATATTCAAAATGAGCAACAAAGACATTAAGGAAAATATAAAAACAACTTTTTACACCATAAACCATCCATTTTTTAATTTCAGTATTAACAATACATGTTCTAGATTATCACTTGAGCCTTAATTGTGCAGCCCCTATAAATACACTGTGATTGGTAGGAAATGGAAGTATGTTTTAGTTTTGTAGTCATTTCAAATCTTTTGCATTTGAATGTTATACGGCATAATAGAAATACACAACTTCTATTGTCAGTACACACGGCAATACTTGAGTTTACCGGCTGGACAATATACAGTATCCATATTGTTGGTGGTTCCTGGTTTTAAGCATTTAAGCCCGCTTTTATACGGTCAAAAACTTTTGAAATTATTATTTTTTGTCAATATCGCCCACGCCCAACCCTTTAATCCACCAGGAGTCACCTGGGCAAAAATTTTAATCCCTATCCCAGTGGTTCAGATTTGGATTTTGGGTGTTAAAGATATTTGATTCATCAAACTTCATATTGACATAATGTTTGCTGAGATAATTAATATCAAAGCAATGCCAATTCTCGGGGGTGTTTTGAACTACCCCAAATCTGAACCTGATCCACTCATTTTAAGGCCCACACATTTCTTTAACTCTTGGGCCTTGGGTACTGTGTATAGAGTGCTAAGTATGTTCTTAGGGGTCAGAGCTGTAAGCCCTATGAAAAAACTTTAGCAGTTCAAGGGGGTCCCTTAACCACTTTCACCCTGGCATTTACATTTTGGTCATGTTCCAATAGGGGAAAAAACGGGTGCAGTACGTTGTTCAGACTAGTCATTGGTCCGACAAATGACAACCCACCTCATCTCCTAACCTAACCATAACCGCAAGCATGGGAGCAGACGCTAGTCTGACATGCGGATGCATGTCGGACTAATGCCCTGTCTGAATTACATGCGGTCCCCAAAAAAAACACGTTTTGAAAATGGCATATCTACAAGCTGAAAGAAATAGGGAAAACTCAGCTCCACTGGTTTCTACAAGCTCACAGTGACATCGGGTTGTGAACTTGTAGATACTTTTGCCGTTGTGGGATGAAATATAAAGATAAAGATGCGATGTGACTTGTTGTGCACTTGTAGATCAGCTTACTTTGAATACGATCAAAGCACATGTTTGGGGGAAAAAATGACATGTTTGGAGAACTGTAACCTAATATTATACCCACAATGGGGATGGCTGGTTGAACAGTGGTTAATGTCAGCGCTTAGTGGCACCTGCTTCCAGCACTTTGCAAAAAATCTTCTCAGTGCTACTAGCTATGAATGAGGTGCCTCGTCCACACGGGGCCCCACTTCTGTTATTTGTTCTTAACCACTTAAACCCTCTATACGTGGTAAAGTAATACTTAGTTGACCGGAGTCGGCCGCCCTACACCAATTCTCTTCGTCGAAATTAGCGATCCTCAAGCTCACAACACGTTCTGTTGAGTTGATTTATGGACAAAGAATTCTGAGCTTGTAGATCTGTCCCCCCCCCCCCCCCCCCCCCCCCCAGATTAGGGATGCTAGGGTTCAAGTGGTTACATTTCGGCGACTATGCACTTGAGTCGGTCATGTATATGCAATTCTTTGTCCATATATATATATATATATATATATATATATATATATATATATATGATTAATCAAAGTGGTGAAATGTAGTGGTTCTTTGTAATGTAAATTACTTGACATGCTTACAACAAAGAATGTAGTTTCTATTTTAAACTAAAGGTGCTCTTTGTGAACGTGATGCTCTTCTGCATAGTGGGCCGATTATCCTTCCTCCATCATTAGGGTTTAGAGCATCTCAAGTATGGGGAAACATTAGGTAGGATCATTACCAGTCATTGAAAAGGTTTGGAATCACCCAAAATGTAGTTGAATTGTCCAGAAAGTGTTTTTGTCCTCATAGACACACGACGGCATGATTTACAGTATATGGCTGTCTGTCAGCAGCACAGTCACGTGCTGGGGAATTTGGTGTGAAGAATAATCTTCAGCAATAATCACGTCTGTTGACAGTCACATTCCCTGGTTGCAATTAGCGTAATCATATTTACCAATGAACGAAATCCGCGAATCAGTCCAGGAAACACAGCCTGGCTTTAATATGTGGAATATTTGGGAATCGTAAAGTGATAATGCCAATGATGAAAGAAAAGGACAGGTGGCATCCAAACAGAAGTGAAAATAGTGAAAATAGCACATCTATAGCTCACAGCGCGTCGCAGTGTGAGCTCGCAGGCCGTCTGTTTTCCAATAGCTGAAGTGTAAAATAGGGCTCAAGTGGTTAATTCTAAACGTGTCCAAAACAGTTGTCCATACATTTGTAATGGAATGCCATGCTAATGCAAAGACAAAGGTTTTGTCGGACTGAAACAGGTGTCATGCACTGAACTAGAAATGGCCCTCTCTCTGCCAGCTTGCCAAGTTTGTCCCCTCCACGTTGTTACTTATGTTGTTTTGGGAACTGGACTGGAATCTCTCCTTGGAGCGAATTCTGTTTTGCTCCGTTTGATATTCAATGACTTGATGCTGTAAAACATTCCATTTTTGGACTCTTTGTATCTGTCTTTTGTCTCATCCTTTGTTCTGTTGCCAGTTGAGGCATTTCACCACGGTTGGCTATGTTCTTGAGAAATGTGTGCTTTTGTTTGATGGGTAATTTTGTCCCGTTTTATTCTTTTTTTTATATATATCTATACAAGTTTTGCCATGACTGACTCATTCTACAGGAAATTGTTTTGTGTTTTGAGAGAAAATTCTTCATTCTGTACTAGTGACATCCAAATTAAGTGAATGATATTTCCCAGTGGGGAAAGTCTGTTAATGTTTTTGTCTGTAAAAAAAAATGTTTTTTATCGAGGTCCTGGATGTTTTTACTGACTGATATTAAGCCCAGACTTGTGTTATTATAGTAGATCTATATTGGACAGATGTTTTTTTGTGTGTTAACCTTTGAGGCTGAGGCTTGATATCAGTCAGATAAACGCTTGTCTCTTAAATGTGTACATTATATTGCAGCACTGCTGTCTTTCGGTGACATTTGATTATATGAAGCACTTGCTGTTCTTTATCCCCCTAAATGAAACAGATTTTTACATTTTTAAAAGAAAGCTCTTTGTGTATGAACTGAATACTTGTTATTTTTCTGTTGCTTTTCCTCTGTCTTCATTTATCTTTCCTGTCATCCCATTTGCCATTTTTGATGACATCCTTATTTTTTATTTGTTTGTCAGTCCAGGTTGTTGAGAAGCTGTTATATTTTGTTTATAAAAACTTGGGTGAACAGGCCTTTGTAAACACGAAAGAAAAAAAACAATAAAATTTGTACGTTGTTTTTTATAACACTGTTTCTTGCTGTTGCATTGAGTTGACGTTCACTCCACTCTAATGGTACCCTTTTTCTCCACTGGGCGGCAGTGTTTAGAGAGACTTTTAAGCCTGATTTATACTTAGTTCCACACATGTCAACGCACCAAAAATAGCCGATCTGCAAGCCCACAACTCGTCGCTCCACAGATGCGTTCCGGGCTTGCATGTCATCTATTTTTGGTGCGCCTCACCGACACGAAACAAAGTATCAGCCATTAGTATTCAATTTACAAAGAGGAAGTTTTGTGTAGTTTCGGATTTGTGTTTCGGATTTATGATGATCCCCGGTGACACTTGAAAGAACTCCTTTCAATCTTCTACGCTGGGTTTAGGAGGTGGTGACAGCTCATTTAAACCATGTTTTAAAATATGTTATACATTGTGGAATTGAGATAGACTTGTATGTAAAGAGAATAACCTCACTACACTTATACTACGTTTACAGTAAAATAATAGTGTTAATTTAACCATTTGTACAGGTTATATTTTGGTTACATTGTACACTCAGAGAGCATACGTTTCATGTGCTACCCGAGGTTCAAACGGGTCTTTTTCTACTGTTCTACTGGAATCCCCACTTCGCTAAGGGAGATATTGGCTTATTATGGGCTTCAGGCAGTACTACTTCTCAACCAGGTGCCTTTACCCTACACCAGCACACCAGTGGAAATGTAGGGAGACCATCTCCAATCACTGCAGAATCAGGTCTGTACTAGTTATTGTATTTAACATACATTAGTTAAAATAACATAATATACCGGTACATTAAAATCCACATTAAAACAAAAATACAGATTTCCTGATTGCAGTTCTAAAATAACTGCGAATTTGACCGTGTAATATATCAGATGGATGCTGTAGCTTTGCCCTGTAATCATAACCTCTCATCAGACAGGCAACTTGTTGGTTGACACACAATGGCTGCCATGCATGCACTGCAGCTGCTGTGGCCCCACCTCCACTGGCATGCCCCTTGACCTTTTGCCGGAGGGGGGCGGGGATGGGGGGTATATATATATATAGTGTGAGATTGGGGGAAGGTCCCTGGCAGCCAAAATGAAGGCTCTGCTGTGTGTGTGTGGCTTGTTCTCCCTGCTGGCCCTGACCACTGCAGGTAAGGACAATGTCAAATCTTTAAATGTTTATTTGTTTAATTTGTGCTGCATATTGAGATTTACCATAGTTGGATCCTCTGTTGTTCAAGTGGATACAATAATATTATATATACAGGTATATATCATTGCTGTCGGGCAAAAACCTCGCTCTCTCTTTCTCTCTATACAGTGTATATATAGGGCTCCATCTTGTGCCACCCCTTACCCCTTATCCCTAAACTTATTTGCCATTTCTTTTACTATTCAACTAGTTCAACTAGTTGAATAGTTCAACTAGCTTGACGAACTAGTTCGACACGTTAGCTTGTAGATCGGCTATTTGTACTGTTTTAAAATAGTAAAAAATGGCATAAGTTTAGGGATAAGGGGTGGCACAAGATCTAGGGCATACTGTATAGAGGGAGAGACATTTCATAAATGAATGCACTAGTTTGTCATACAAACCTTTGTCACACAAAAGTAATTTAAGCATGTCACATCGCAATGCATTTTGAGCTTGTAGATCTGTTTTTATTTGAATCCTGAAAAGTATCAGTTTTGGACATATGAGGTTTCCATCCAACAGCAATGATATAGTTTAATTTATTTATGTATGGAATGGAATGGGAATGATGATGCTGAGGTTTATCATTGAGGCAGCAGAGGGGGGCTATTATCAGTGATGCTATCAAACAATTTATCTGAAGCTTGGGTTGACTGGCAACATAGTGACTTAAAGGTGGAAAGCTAAAAACGTACCCAACGAGTCTAGCCTATACCTTTTTTTTATACAATATTTGTGCGTATACATTGTTAATAGTCGTGTTGAGAGCTGAATTGTCAGCATGGTATATGCATCGCAAAGTTCCAGTGGATATAGGCTATATTTGTGTCTACACTAGTACACAATGATTGTTTTTAAAATGTATTTAATTATGTTGAAAAATATTTGTTGACAGCCGGTAAACGGGCACCACATATATGTCAATGTAAATGTAGGCACAATTAGATTGACTTAAAACTGCGAGATGAGAGTAAATGGTATGAATCCTAGTCAACAAACGACAGGGGAAATGGTCATGTAATAGCTTGCAAAGAAGAAGAAACTAAATAAAAACTAGGATATCAGGTAAACATCAAACCTAGCATCTGTCTAAACAACATGTTATCTAAATATAACATTGTTAGCATTAGTGGTCAACAGGAGGATCATATGGGTTGTAGGGGCTGTCGGAGCAGAGGTGTGACACCAGCTGAAGGAAGGTGTGACACCAGCTGAAGGAAGCTGCCCCCCATGCTTATTCAGTCTTACTGCCTGGAGGAGAGAGTGAGAAGTGAGGATGTTGCAATTTGTCCCCAAATAATTGACAAAACACTACAATTGTAATGATAATTTAACATTAATATATATACCGGACCGGTATATAAAAAAAGAATCCCTTTTATGTTATTTTTTTACTTCGAAAAATGACTTCTTTGTGATACTGATAAAACTGATAAATTCACTGATCCAAGCCGGAGCACAAATAAAAATGCTCTCTAGGAGGCTGTGTGGTCGGATGAATGGGCCGCAAACGCTTTAGAGGTTTTCAAGCGGGCCCTGATCCAGAAAGAAAAGCACTGATCTAACTGATTAGAATGATTTGGACTAGATATATAGAGGCACTCTCTTCGGCCAGTTGATGGAAATCATTGTAGTGGTCTACCAATCAAACCCAACAAAGTGAATTTAAATTGATATAAAATGAAGTGTAATGCATATTGCTTTTTCTTTTTACTGATAAGGGTCAACCTTGTCTGACCTTGCATAGATTGTCAGTGGGCCTTTCAGGCTTCCATAGTCAGGTGTTAGGCTTTAGTCAGGGTAGTAACCGGATACTATGGACACCAAAACCAGGGTCTGATATTCATCGCTTTAAGACTCACTCACTGTGTGTGGATTACACACTGTCAGCAGTGGCATGTACATCACGCCTATACATACTATTCCCAAACACACACACTGTAGATGCAGTTACACACATCCAACACATACCAAAGGTACCGTGCAGACATTACACAACAGTATATTGTGCGTCGCAACATAGTTTACAATGGAGATCATTACACCACATTGAATGTATTCATAATGTGTCCACTGTGCGTGCCGTCAAATTTCTCTCTGCCAATGTCCTCGCGTCTGATAATATGCTCCACGGGCTCAACAGCCATGCAGGTGGCAAGGGGAAGCCCCAGCTAAAACCGGGGAAGGTAGAGCATTGTGGGTGGCTAAGCTATCCCTGGAACGCGTCATAATGAAGGTAGAGCATTGTGGGTGGCTAAGCTATCCCTGGGACGCGTCATAATGAAGGTAGAGCATTGTGGGTGGCTAAGCTATCCCTGGGACGCGTCATAATGAATCCCACGACAGCTCTAGGATAGAGTCGTCTGATTGGCTCCCGGACAGGCATAGTTTTACTGAAGCTAGGGTTAAAATTAGGTTTAGGTATAGTTTTAGTTTTACTGGGGTTAGGTTTAGGGTTAGGTTTAGGCATAGTTTTACTGAGGTTAGGTTTAGGCATAGTTGCAAAAACGAGAACTGTCAATCACAGCATCTACTGCCCAATCACATTGGGGTTTGCCTAGAGTTGGGATCCATAATAACGCCCTGGAACAATAGCCTGCGTCCGGTTGGACAGCTCAGTGCTCCTACTTCATAACAATTGAACCCGTGCATGCCTATTGTGGGCACGTCATTAGTGCCCACAATAGTAGTATTTCACATTTCACATAGTATTCTGTGAAACACGTTGCATCGCGGCGTGTTGTGTGAGTTGCCGTTGTTTTCGGCGAAGAGATTTGGTGTAGAGTGATCAAAGGAGTGGGCCAAAGATAGAGCCCTGGGGGACACCGGTCAAACAAAGTATAATAGGGATTAGGTATGAGAGTTCATAAAGAGGCTCTGTCAGTGGTAGTGATGAAACTACATACCACTGTATGTCACTCACTGCCTTGTTCCCTTCCTTTAGTCTTCCAAGTTTTAGCATGAGAAATAATCATGTAGTATATCATCGGCATGAGATAATTGAGATATGGCATTTAAAATAATGATGTACATCATGAAGATGGTGTGACTGTTTTTTATTTTATTAGTTTTATTTGCCAAGAACATACTACAGTAGTACTATTTCACATCCCTGTAATTTGTGTTGTGCATTTAACTTACTCTTCATGTGACCACCGCGCTCTGACTGTAGGTGCGCTACCCGTTCAAAACATATAAAAAATAACTGTAGTGGGTCGCACACACACCAAGACTTCAGTTCAAAATATTTATTGCATTTTTGAACAGGGACAACCGTTTCGGCTATCCGGACACTGATGAAGGCTGGATAGCCGAAACGGTTGTCCCTGTTCAAAAATGCAATAAATATTTTGAACTGAAGTCTTGGTGTGTGCGACCCACTACCGTTATTTTTGCTGTGCATTTAACCCAACGGTTTGGAGCAGTGGGTGGTGCACAGGAATCAGTAAGACGGTTTGGAGCAGTGGGTGGTGCACAGGAATCAGTAAGACGGTTTGGAGCAGTGGGTGGTGCACAGGAATCAGTAAGACGGTTTGGAGCAGTGGGTGGTGCACAGGGATCAGTAAGACGGTTTGGAGCAGTGGGTGGTGCACAGGAATCAGTAAGACGGTTTGGAGCAGTGGGTGGTGCACAGGGATCAGTAAGACTCAAGGACACTCCAACACGTTGCCAGGAGGAGTCCAAATCGAACAGGGGGACCTTCCGATTCCCAGGCGACTCCTCTGCCGCCTCCGCATGCCGCCGGTGCCCCCTATCTTTACTCCTCTGCCGCCTCCGCATGCCGCTGGTGCCCCCTATCTTTACTAATCCATCTAATTCAGGAGAATGCTTTTAACATAGTTCAGCTGTGTGGTCATCAATCACATGCAGGAGCTGTCGAGTGCAGGTTCAGTTGCAGATTCAAATCTGGGGAAGAGACCTAGATTAAGATATTGTTCTGTCTTTAATGACAAATAACATGAAGCGTAACATGATAATAGAATGTGCATATGATAAAAGATGTGCGTATGCATTGTTCTATTGGATGTGTCCATCCCATTCTGACGTGTGCGAGCCATGCTTATTTGCTTGAAATAAATTAGCTTAAACCTTAAGGGAGGCTCAGGGGTAGAGTGGCTGGATGGTAACCGCAAGGTTGTCAGTTCGAACCCGGGCTCCCCCAGAGTCAGTGTCGAAGTGTCCTTGAGCAAGACACTGAACCCCAAATTGCTCCTGATGTGCTGGTTGGTGCCTTGCATGGTTTCCGCTGCCATCGGTGTATGAATGTGTGTGTGAATGGGTGAATGTAATGCACATCTATGTAAAGCGCCTTGGATAAAGGCGCTATATAAATGCACCATTTAAGTGGTTTCATAATGTACTTTTGTACGTTTGGGTCCCGGGCCCCTTCCTGGAATTGTAGTGGAGTCAAGAAGAGTACAATATTTATCTTGAAATGTAGTGGAGTGGAAACTACATTCAAGTAACACTACCTAAGTACAGTACTCAAATGTACTTTGTTACTTACTGTCCAGCAGTGCCCATTGCAGGGTGCATGTGCAATAACGCTGCAGCACAGTTGAGAACCCTGTCTCATGACAATCACAGGGAGGGCAGGCGTCAGTCATTCTTCATGAAAGCAGGAGTGGAATTATCCCTCCTTCTTTTCACCCCCTGACTCATTGTGGGGCTATTTCTGTCTTTGAGAACTGACCAGCAGCATCAGCCCAGAGACACGGGCACCTGTCCCTCTCAGTCCCTGCTGCAGTGTGCTCTGCTGGGCTTAGCTGCAACTATTACAGTGACCCGGGGGGCAGCAGAACCACATTACATAACTAATAGCCTTCCTGCAATAAGCTTGCAGAGGAAGTTATTTGGAAGTTTGTGATAATGCTGTGTGTGTGTGTGTGTGTGTGTGTGTGTGTGTGTGTGTGTGTGTGTGTGTGTGTGTGTGTGTGTGTGTGTGTGTGTGTGTGTGTGTGTGTGTGTGTGTGTGTGTGTGTGTGTGTGTGTGTGTGTGTGTGTGTGTGTGTGTGTGTGTGTGTGCGCGTGTGTGTGTGTGTGTGTGTGTGTGTGCGCGTGCGTGTGCGTGGCGGGGCTTCTTAAAAAGCTGTTAAAAAGAGAGTTAAAACAGTCATCACTTATCATTTACATGTGGAGATGTCTCACTTTTTGCGCACTATCCATTCCCATGATTCTAACTAAGTTAACTGTAATTTAATTTGGCTACAAATGCAGACTAAAAAGATACCTTGTATAGCCAACTAACTCTTGGCATGCAGGGTTTCAGTCTGGCGTCTTGATTTAGACTTAATACAATCATTCATCATCATCACTGTATTTGACCATTTGGCAATGACTGTTGGCCAAGCCATATGCTAACTTGCATGCAGATAGTGTAGACTACTACAGCTATTAATGAATTCGCCATTCAAATAATTGCGTAAATTACTGTAATTGTAACTTACTTACTCATTGCTAATGTTGCTCTGGAGAAGAAAGTCTGGACTCCTCTGGAGCCCCCGCGACTCTATTCGGGATAAGCAGTTGAAGATGGATGGATGTAACTTAAGTTTTTTCCTCATATGGAGTAGTCTGCGCCATATGGATTCCACTACTTAACTCAAGTAAAATAACAAATAAATAATACATTTAATACATTCCTCATTATTAATTTAACCCAGAGAACGTGAAAATGGACGTCCATTCCATCCACTTTTACACTCTTAGCTAAATGAACACTGAGGATTTTGCCGGGCAGGTACATAACGGAACCTGTACAAAGTTGCTGAACATTTACTGCTTCCCCTCATTAAAAATAAGCATGACGTAAGCTCCACCCTGTTATGTAATTTTGTTTGTTAACATCAGTAACCCATCATCACCGGCCCACTCAAGAGTCTTGGCTCCCCCGTGTGTTTGGGTTATGGAACGTACCATCCTGTGACACTATTTCGGCACTCCAAACAGTGCAGGAAATACTTAGACCCCACCGACAGATGACGCTTAATAACAAGCCCCTCGTCACCCAATCCCTTGAAACTAATCTAGATCTTTCTCTCAGGGAAGTGCACCTATGGTACGCTTAAGCCTGACTGAAACATGTTCTATAAGTTAAGGTCTATGAGCCTCGGCCAGCACTAAATGCCAAGGGTCAGAGAAACGCCTGTGGGGCTAATTTTAGAAGTCCTAATACCAAATTGATCTGTGAAATTAACACAATATCGGATGCATAATTAAGTCGTTAGTAGAGTAGATACCGTCTTCAGGGTGGTCTCTTCTTTGAGCTTATCAATCATCTTTCTCCAAGCCAATGAAAGGTGAATCTGTCATGATGATATGATTCGCCCTTAGTCAAAGCTTAAGGGGAGGACATAAAAGAGAATGTCTTTTTAGCCGATTGACCGTCATGTCCTCTCCTTGTCCTGCTCTGCTGACCAAGCCTCGAAAATCCTCTGCTTTATAGAGGACCTTGTCTGAGTTCCTATTACAAAAGTATCCTGGTTTAAGCTCATACAGAACATTGGATTTTCCTAGGCCAGCTTTGTTATAATAAGCCTATCTGACGCTCACTGATATACATGCCAAATCCAGAACAGACTATTCAGAGATAATATAATGTCCAGATCATGCCTCAAAATGCATCATTTGTTTGTGAGACAGACCAGATGGAATGGGTGGTTAAAAGCTGTGGGTTGTCACTGCTGGCAAGAAGGCATCAGTAGGTGCCAGACACAGAGGTGACGAACAACATCGTCAGACCCCAGAATAGGGGATCGAGGCCGTCACAGAGAATGGTGGAGAAAAGGAAGAGCACATTGAGTTCTGCTATCACAAGGGACAGCCAGAGGAGTGTTAAGCTCTCGCTCCAGCCCATTTGGCCGATCTTGGTCTGGGATTCTTTGCATGTGGTCTCACGCAGTGAGCCACTTATTAGACAGTGACTGACCATTAGATAGATACTGTAGATAGATAGATAGATAGATAGATAGAAGTACTGTACGACATACAGCTATGACTCGACCCACAGGCTCACCGCACCTTGTAACACGAACTACAGAAATGCAGAGGCCATAGCCTTGTGTTGCTCGTACATTATGGTTGCTCGTACAGTGCTTGTATGTGGAGTGTGTTTTTAAGCCATGGTAACAGTAGGCTATGTAAAGGTGCTTATGGATGGATGATTAAATATAATTTCTTAGTGAGGCTATAATAAATTATCTCCAACAGGAGATCGTGTGTGTGTGTGTGTGTGTGTGTGTGTGTGTGTGTGTGTGTGTGTGTGTGTGTGTGTGTGTGTGTGTGTGTGTGTGTGTGTGTGTGTGTGTGTGTGTGTGTGTGTGTGTGTGTGTGTGTGTGTGTGTGTGTGTGTGTGTGTGTGTGTGTTTAGGGATTTTAGCCGTTTTTGACAGGGGGGCGGGGGCATTCGAACATGGGGCTAAATATGTATTTATTCACAAAATATTATGGCAATTTATTTTTTTATTATTTACTATAGTCCTAATAGACCCCAGGAAATTACATCTGGCCACAGAAGATCGCAGGATCTACTGATTGTGAATGTAGCCTACTGGGGGGCTGTCATAGGCTCAATATGCAGTTTGACACATTCAGTAGATCTCGTGATCTTTTGTGGCCAGATGTAATTTCTTGGGGTCTAGTAGGACTTTAGTAAATAATAAAAAAATAAATTGCCATAATATTTTGTGAATAAATACATATTTAGCCCCATGTTCGAATGCCCCCACCCCCCTTTCAAAAACGGCTAAAATCCCTAAAACGAAAGAAAGCAGCAAATGAAAAAAGTGTAACACTCATCTGTTACTTTCTCGATGTACGAAAGCATTAGGAGCATACAGTGAGATAAAAGTGTGGGTTTTGGTTTTCACTGTAGCAGTGGATGATCACTACTGCTTTTTGCTCCTGAGGTACAACATCTTATGCAAAACAACACACATTGAATGGATTGTCCTTAATGTTAGAGATGTTCAGATTAAATAAAACCAAATACGATTTCTCTCATCTCTTCTCAGATCTGCTAGCAGAGGCCGCCATCCAGGATGAGGAGCCTCTGATGCATCTGCAGGTCCAGCAGAAAGAGGTGGACCTGTTCCCTTGCGGATGTGACCCTGTGGAGGAGCATGCGAGCCAGAGCACCTCCAATGACACGCCGGCCCCTGAGGTGCCCGTGTGCCAGCCCTGTACGGCCCCAGCGGCAGTGGCCGCGGCTGCAGCAGACGAAGAGGAGCAAGAGGATGATAAGGAAAACGCAGCTCCCATCGAGGAGGTAGCGAGCCACGAGGAAGAGGAGGCTGCTTCCCAGGAGGAGACAGTAGAAGGGGAAGATGTGTCACCTGAGGTAGGTGTAGAGGAGGATGAGGAGCCCGGCATGGAAACGGCAGAGGAAGGAGTAGCGCAGGAGGAAGTCACCGGAGGCGCTGCTGAGGAGCCTGCGAATGAAGAAGCCCCTGAGGAGGACACCGAGGTAGCTGAGCAGGAGGCAGTGGCAGAGGAAGGAGCCACCGAGGAGGAAACGGACGAGGAGGTAGTGGCTGAGGTGGAAGCAGCCGAGGTGGCGGTGGCTGAAGAGCAGGCAGCTGAGGAGGAAGTCGTTGAGGAGGAAGCAGCTGAGGAGGAAGTAGCCGCAGAGGAGCTGATACGCGCTGCTTTGGAGGAAGAAGCTGTCATAGAGTATACTGAGGAAGAGGAGGCCGCTGTCGTTGAAGACCCAGCTGAAGAAGAGGTGGCTGAACCTGAGCCAGAGGCAGAAGCTGAACCCCAGGTGCTTCCGGAGCCAGAACAGGAATCTGCAGACGCCGTGGACCCAGAACCAGAGGTGATTCTACAGTCTGAGTCAGAGGTGGCTCCAGACGCAGAAGTAGTTCCAGAGCCAGAGGTAATTCCAGACGCAGAGCCAGAACCAGAGGTTGTTCCAGAAGTCGAGCCGGAGCCTGCTGTGGAGGAGGCCAGTGTAGAACATGCAGAGGTGGTGGAGTCCGTTGAAGAGGCAGCCAGTGTGGTAGAGGAGACGCCTGTGGTAGAGGTGACACCTGTCGTAGAGGATACACCTGTCGTAGAGGAGGTGACACCTGTCGTAGAGGAGGTCACAGTGGAGGATGTGCCTGCAGAGGAGCCTTCTGAGATGCCACACAAAGGTACTGGGAAAAGTATATAAAACATCACGTGAGTTAGATACATAGATGGATGTACTGTCAACTCAGAGTATAGACCTGTCCAGTTGTTTTGGCAGACTGTTCCTTTGACACTGATCTGAGATCAGATTATAGACCTGTCCAGTTGTTTTGGCAGACTGTCCCTTTGACACTGATCTTACAATCAGATTATAGACCTGTCCAGTTGTTTTGGCAGACTGTCCCTTTGACACTGATCTGAGATCAGATTATAGACCTGTCCAGTTGTTTTGGCAGACTGTCCCTTTGACACTGATCTGAGATCAGATTATAGACCTGTCCAGTTGTTTTGGCAGACTGTTCCTTTGACACTGATCTTACAATCCAGTTGTTTTGGCAGACTGTCCCTTTGACACTGATCTGAGATCAGATTATAGACCTGTCCAGTTGTTTTGGCAGACTGTCCCTTTGACACTGATCTTACAATCCAGTTGACCTTAAAATGCAGTCAGTAACAGTAATTCAATGAAGTAGTTTGACTCCTATAAAATGTGTTCTATTTCTTGCACACTCCCGTCTACACCAGTGTTTCCCAAAGTGGTGTCTGGGGACTCCCAAGGGTCCTTGAGGGAGTTCCAAGGGGGTCCCCAGCTAAATGATAGTTTGGAACCAAATGGACCCTTATGGGTCTGTAACTCTGAGAGTGTACAAATAACGATTCCATTTGTACACTCTCAGAGTTAAATTAACATTGATTTTAAAATATAAATTGGGGGTCCCAGAGATAGAAATGTCATTAAATGAGGGTCCGTAGACTAATTCATGTCAAACTGGGGGTCCTTGAAATTAAACGGGTTGATAATCACTGCTAGAGCTGTAAACATCTTCTCTTATGGGGGTCCCTGCAATGCCTGCATATCTTTTCAAATGGGTTCCGCATGCTAATTAGTGTCAATTTGGGGGTCCTTGACATGAAAATGTTTGGGAAGCGCTGGTCTATACCACCCCCTCTCGCTCTCTCCTATCCATCTCTCTTTCTGCTCTCCCCTCTATCCGCCCCCTCTTTCTGTCTTTCTCTCTCTGTCTCTCTCTCTCTCTCTCTCTGTGCCATACCTCGCTGAACATGACACCATGCTTGTGGCCAAAGGGGTCATCAGGCATAACCTTTTGTACAGAAATAAGCAGACCAAAATAGAAAGATAGGGACATGGTGATATACAGTAACTGTATGGTCACTGTGCTCAGCACAGATGAATTGCTAACTCAGAGCTCTCAGGAAATCAATTAGTACCCAGGGAAACATATTGTTTGTTTTTGTATACATGTCAGCTGTGTTTTCACTCATCACCCCCGGCAGCAATAATAGAATGGAACAATTGTTTGTGCAAATATATCATGAGTGACTGTGGAAACAAGTCATAGAATAACAATTGCATAGAGAGCATTGTGTGCACATCTCTTGCCTGTATTTAGGACAGGTGCTGGATGTCAAGGCATCAAGACAAACATCAAGGAGGAAGAAGAAACTCTCATTAATTTAATGGCAACGTTTCGGCCCTTTAGGTCTTCATCAGGAAAATGTGCCTGATGAGTAGCCACCTAAAGGGTCGAACCGTTTTTTTGCCATTAAATACATTAAGTCTCTTGTGGAGCTCTAGAAACAAGTGTGCGGATGTTTCTTCTTCCTCATAGAATAACAATGTGTCAATTTGAGCTGTTTGTGTGAATGATGCTTTCTGCTAATCTTATTTTAATGCATGTGAGAGTAGTCTATATTAACGGCCTCTGCAGTTGACTGCCTGCCTGACTGTCTGTCTCTCTGTCTGTCTGTCTGTCTGTCCCCTCCAATCAGCACCTGTGGAGAAGAAAGGGTCACGGCCAGCATTGAGGGACCGCTCCCACATTGAAGATACGCTGAGATTAGCTAGTGATGAGCACTCCGCAGAGTTCGCAGGTACGGAACATGGACGACGGGAAGTTCAAATACACATGTACACAAACACATATCACACATGCCTCAACATATTCAGAATATGTATCAATTTGTATGTATCAATTTGCAGCTCTGAGAGTGTCCAAATGTAACCAAATGGACCATACTCTCCCTGAGAGATAAATTAATTTGGCATTTTGTTGTGATGACTGGTGTAAACAAAAGAACTGGCCTCCGGCTCATGAGTGACGGTAGGAAAGAAAGAAAGAATCCACATGTGTTTGCATGTGAATGAAGGAGTGTTTGAGGCAGCCGCGGGGAGTGAAGAAATTTACTGAAAATGGTTTCATGATGTCCACTAGACTCGAGGTCTGGCGTGCGTGCGTGTGTGTGTGTGTGTGTGTGTGTGTGTGTGTGTGTGTGTGTGTGTGTGTGTGTGTGTGTGTGTGTGTGTGTGTGTGTGTGTGTGTGTGTGTGTGTGTGTGTGTGTGTGTGTGTGTGTGTGTGTGTGTGTGTGTGTGTGTGTGTGTGTGTGTGTGTGGCTGTGCGCACACACACACGTGTCTTGCGGCAGGTGATTAGTCAGTGTAAATTGAAAATGAAAAGCTCTTTGTTCCCAAAATCCAGATATTTTAGCATTACAGCACAGTACTGATGTGTGACAAAATCATTAAAATTATATATAGAACACACTGATTCAACCTGCCTCCTTTGTAATAAGAAAAGGCTTTTTCATTGTCTAAAACATATTTTGATATTGGTTCATTACGATATTACATTAAAATGATCATTAAAATGTTAAAATGATCAATGCATTACGAATCTGTATGATGGAATGCCAAGGGTGAGACAGAAAATAGCAGCCAGGAGAATGAGACTAGCAGGACACTGCCAAAGACACCAGCCAGCAAACTAGTGCTGGGGAACCAGCACACGGGCACCGGTCACGAGGACGTTCCACATTAACATATGTGGATGTACTCAAGAACGACGCTGGAGCGCAAAGCACCAACGAGCTGGCCAGATGTATGGAGAACCGGGATGACTGGAAGCAACGATGGAGGGCTCGTCCTAGATAGAGCATCAGCATCTGTAATATTGCCAAATAGCCTAAATAAGTCAGACATATTCACACTAGCTAAACTTGATCTCTCTCTCTCTCTCTCTCTCTCCTCCTTCCTCTCTCTCTCCCCCCCTCTCTCTCTCTCTTCCTTCCTCTCCCCCCCCCCTCTCTCTCTCTCTTCCTTCCTCCCCCCCCCCCTCTCTCTCTCTCTTCCTTCCTCCCCCCCCCCCTCTCTCTCTCTCTTCCTTCCTCCCCCTCTCTCTCTCTCTTCCTTCCTCCCCCCCCCCCTCTCTCTCTCTTCCTTCCTCTCCCCCCCCCCCTCCCTCTCTCTCTCTCTCTCTCTTCCTTCCCCCCTCCCTCTCTCTCTCTCTCTCTCTCTCTCTCCAGCTGCTATGAAGAAGCTGATGAACATATACCACACAACCATCAAGCCATTGGAACAGGTCTACAAATACAATGAACTGAGGCAACACCAGGTCACAGGTAACTCCACTTCTTTGGGGATATCAAAGAACGCCTCATAGAGTCACTGTACCATAAGTGAAATTACTGCAAATCACTTTTTTTCAGTGAGCAACACTCATACAAGGGAATTATAAAACAGGCTTTGGTGAGTTGTTTTTAGTTTGTTTTAACCCAACTGGACAATGCAGTCTGCAGGTGTCAACAAGGAAGTTGTCAGAGAAAAGTTTAGGTCTGTCTGTGTCTGTCTTTACTTTGTAGTAGCCATACCACTGTGTTGTTCTTTGCCAACCCACATAATGTACTGTATGTATATGTAATACAATGTGTTGTTGTTTTACAACACATGATACAGCTGTTATCCACCTTTTTCAAACCACTACATTGACATACTAATAAACAAATTAAACGGGGTGCTGCAACCACTTAAGCCTGATTTATACTTTGGCTATTTTATAAATACTACAGCGGTGACCGTTGGGCACTGGAACGATGAAAGTTGGAAATGGATATGCCCCACCCAGATATTATGTCTGTGTCCCTTTTATGCCCGACATCAGAATGATGTCAGATTTCTGTATGTGTCTCTCTGTGTCCCTTTATTCCTATATATGGAGTTCTGTGTCAGGAAGGCCCAAATATGGATTACACACAGACAGACGTATAGAGACTTGGTGCATTTATAGATCGATAGATTAAAAACACATTTTTGAAAATGTTCACCTAAAAGGATATGCCCAAAATAGGGGGAGAGTTCTTAGGATTAGCTATGGTTGTACACTGTAAATGAATCAGACCAAACATTCTGAAAAAAGTCAAATGAACATTGTATGGTACCAGCCCCTTGGAAACAAAATGGTTTTCATCACTGGAGGGCAATGACTGTGGTATTAGTCTATTATAATGGAGCAGGAGGGAATCAGGATAGAAACGTTTAACTGTGAAATGTGCGCCCCCTTGTGGTACAAGATGATAGGACATTTTAGACACTGGTATGGTACTCAGGCCTACATACAGTATTCCTGTAGTAGTCTCTCGAGACAGATTGTTGACTCCGTCAAATTCAAGGAAAAGAGGGCGCTGTTTTTGAGTGGCCAAGGAACAGCAATGTCCGTGACTATGTGTTAACCTATGTGTTAACCGTGTGACTCATGTGTGACTCATGAGTACCAGTAGGGGCGCTGTCGTGCCAGAAACAGAGAGAGAGAGAGATAGTGCTGCACTGTTGCCTGCTAATGAGAGAGAGAGAGAGGGGGGGGGGGTGGAAGGGGGGGAGTTGCACCACTCAGTTCACACGGGTGTGATTTTTCTTTATTTCTTGACGAAGGGTTCTCAGATTGCTGTACATATGGCCACTGGTATTGATGTACTGTGCGTGCGTGCGTGCGTGCGTGCGTGCGTGCGTGCGTGCGTGCGTGCGTGCGTGCGTGCGTGCGTGCGTGCGTGCGTGCGTGCATGTCTGGTCTGACTATCTCCGTCTGTCTCTGTGTATTCTTGCAGATGGTGAGATCACCTCCAAGCCCATGGTGCTGTTCCTTGGGCCTTGGAGTGTCGGCAAGTCCTCCATGATCAACTACCTGCTGGGTCTCCATGGCACCAAGCACGAGCTCTACACTGGTAAGATACTTTTTGAGGGACGCTAGCCCCTCCATTTAATTTGTGTACTCATCTCATTCAGTAGTCATTCATTTGTGAAAAAAGACACTTGGAAAAGAGTATAGGCTATTTATTGATTGATTGAATACTTTATTAACAGGCTTTGGGCCAAGCCCCTAGGGCCTAGGCTTGTTTCCATTGTGGTCCTCTGTATACTATCGGAATCGGTCAGAATCAGTATCGGCAGATATGACCCTGCAAATAATCAGAGATCGGATATCGTCCCGTCATAATTTTATAATCGTGCACTCCTAATGATGATGTATGATGACAAGAGCGCCTCTCACTAAACACGAGTGTGATTTTTTAGTTTGGATACCATCTTCATGTGCTGAATAATCACTTTCAACCTGGCCCTATTTTGGCTATTTATCGTGGTGGGTTCTCTTGAGGAAATGAGCACTTTGAGCAAAGATAACACACCAGTCTGCATGTTCACTATTCTGTTGGTTCCAAGTGTAACCCTTCCGGTTATCATGTATGTGTCATCACGTTTCATCATTCTTAATATATCAGTTAGGCAGACAGTATGAAGCAATCTACTATAGTCTTTAGTCTGTCTGACCAATAAACACGTCTGAGTATTTACTCAAGGAGGAAATTGTTTCACCACCTGCACTTCATTCTATGTTCAAGAGATTGGGGCGACCAAACTCTTTGTGGCTCTGCTATATACAATAATTTATTGATACACAATACACAATATGAATCTTGCATATCACCGCATAGTATTGAAATGCAGGACGGCTCATAATAATAGACCTTTCTACACAAAAAAGGCCCTATATGTGCCATCATAAAAATGCCACAATTTGTGTGTAACACATTTCTAGTCGTTCTCAACTTAAAATCCAGCAATCAATCAAGTAATCCATACATACAGTATAGACCAATATATGTCAATATAAACAATTGCCTCTGTCTCCCATGTTCCCACTCTTTCCATCAGGTGCTGAGCCGACCACCTCGGAGTACACGGTTGTTATGCACGGTGAGAAGTTCCGCAGCATAGACGGTGTTGTCATGGCAGCAGACAGCTCGCGCTCCTTCTCGCCACTGGAGCAGTTTGGCCAGGGCTTCCTGGAGAAGCTGGTGGGCATAGAGATGCCCCACAAGCTGCTGGAGAGAGTCACGTTTGTTGACACACCCGGCATCATTGAGAACCGCAAGCAGCAGGAGAGAGGTGGGACACTGGAGGATGCATGGTTTAACCACGTGACTCACTGGAGGATGCATGGTTTAACCACGTGACTCACTGGAGGATGCATGGTTTAACCACGTGACTCACTGGAGGATGCATGGTTTAACCACGTGACTCACTGGAGGATGCATGGTTTAACCACGTGACTCACTGGAGGATGCATGGTTTAACCACGTGACTCACTGGAGGATGCATGGTTTAACCACGTGACTCACTGGAGGATGCATGGTTTAACCACGTGACTCACTGGAGGATGCATGGTTTAACCACGTGACTCACTGGAGGATGCATGGTTTAACCACGTGACTCACTGGAGGATGCATGGTTTAACCACGTGACTCACTGGAGGATGCATGGTTTAACCACGTGACTCACTGGAGGATGCATGGTTTAACCACACGACTCACTGGAGGATGCATGGTTTAACCATGTGACTCACTGGAGGATGCATGGTTTAACCACGTGACTCACTGGAGGATGCATGGTTTAACCACGTGACTCACTGGAGGATGCATGGTTTAACCACGTGACTCACTGGAGGATGCATGGTTTAACCACGTGACTCACTGGAGGATGCATGGTTTAACCACGTGACTCACTGGAGGATGCATGGTTTAACCACGTGACTCACTGGAGGATGCATGGTTTAACCACGTGACTCACTTGACTTAAACGTCTTGTAAAATAACTTATTTATGCAGATGTTTAACAATCATTCAACTCTTGAGAGTGTAAGATGAAACCAAATGGTCCATTTGATTTTACACTCTCAAGAGAGAAGATCTATAAGGGTCCATTTAGTTACCAACTCTCCATCATTTAGCTGGGGACCACCTGGAACCCCCTCAAGGACCACTGGTGGTCCCTGGACCACTGGTTGAGTACCACAGTTCTACATCTATTCTAAGATCAATAATAAAGAAATGGCCCTCACCATATAGCACCCTAGACATAATTTGGCCGTTGGGGAAAACTAATTGAGGAACCCTGACTTAAAGCCTATACAGTATACACTTTATTGACTGGAATCACCAGGGGTCCGTCTCCTCTTTTTTGCCCTCTACACCAAATGTCTTTGCCGAAAATAGCTGATTTACAAGCTCACGAGTCATGTGGGCGGCTGTGGCTCAGGAGGTAGAGCAGGTCGTCCAATGATCCGTGGGTCGGCGGTTCGAATCCCGGCTCCTCCTGTCTACATGTCGAAGTGTCCTTGGGCAAGACACTGAACCCTACATTGCCTCCAATGAGTCGGTCGGTGTGAGCTTGCCACCGTTGGTGTGTGAATGTGGGAAGTGAGGACGCTGGCGTCGACTGTTCGCCGCTTCACCTCCCAATGTATGAATGAATGAACCATTGTAAAGCGCCTTGAGCACTTGGAAAAGCGCTATAAAATGCAATTCATTATTATTATTATTATGTTGTGTTGTGAGCTTGTAGATCGGCTATTTTTGCAGAATGTTCTCCTGTTTTTGCCGATTGTTCGCCTATTATGACATGCCCAGAATAGGGACACTAGGGTTTGTGCGGTTATTGTGGTTAAGCTGCTGTAGTTATATACTGTAGGCATATGTATATACAGAAGACTATTTGAGACCTGGAAATTAAGTTGCAAAATCTGAATTTGCGATGACTCTGCTGTGAGACTTGACCTACTTGCGGAATGACTGCTTTAAGTCTTAGCTTGACTTGAAAGCACAAAATTGATCCGTTTTGATCCAGTAACACCCCAGAGCAATACCAAATTCACTATCACAGACCTAGTTTTGCCTTCAGCATTTGTTTAAGACTTTGGTAACTGACTGGTGAGGATAGTTGATTTTGGGGATGGGCAGAGGTGTAGACCTGAGACTTCTAATCAAAATTAGGATTTTGGATTTGATTTGACTCTCAAATTACTTTAGATATTGCTTGGACTTGCACTGATGAATGTGCAGTTGTTCCTCACAGAAACAGCACACTCGTAGTGTCTCTCTTAGTTAATTAAAAAAAACGGCACAGTCGTAGGGTCTCTCTTAGCTTACACACACACACACGCACATGCACACAGACAGACTGACAGACAAACAGAGACGCACGCACGCACGCACGCACGCACGCACGCACGCACGCACGCACGCACGCACACACACACACACACACACACACACACACACACACACACACACACACACACACATACATACATACATACATACACACTAACACTGTACTGTACTCATCATTCATTGTCTAAACCTGACTCACATTGTCCATTGTCTGTTATCTGCCATGTTTCCCTATGCAGGCTACCCCTACAATGAAGTGTGCCAGTGGTTCATCGACCGGGCTGACCTAATTGTCCTGGTGTTTGACCCTACCAAGCTGGATGTGGGCGGGGAGCTGGAGATGCTCTTTAAGCAGATGAAGGGCCGTGAGTCCCAGATTCGTATCATCTTCAACAAGGCCGACAGCCTGACCACCCAGAACCTGATGAGGGTGTACGGAGCCCTGTTCTGGAGCATGGCTCCCCTGATCAATGTCACAGAACCTCCACGTGTGTACGTTAGCTCCTTCTGGCCTCAGGACTACGCCCGAGACACCATCCGTGAGCTCTTCAAGAAGGAAGAGACTTCCCTGCTAGAGGACCTCAACCAGGTCTGTCTAGACTTGAGATGTTCAGCAAATGAGATGGTGATCGCTGACAGTGGGGAATACACTCAAATGTACACTCCGAGCAATTCTCTATAGTACAATAGTCTAGTTGTGGCTAAATATGGTCCACATCCTGCAGAGCAGCTACACGTTTGAATTGTGCGATGCACTGTATATTTTCAGTCAAATACATTTTCATTTTGGGCCAAAGGATTCCACTTCCATTATTATGTTGGGACCGAAATTCTATCTACATACATCATGGCATTATCAGTGTCACAGCAGCTTGAGTTTATGCCATTGTAAAACTGAGCTCCACAACCACAAGAATGGATGACCTTAATGTCAAACGGCTAGCTAGGGGTCGCAAGAAAAGGACATTTGTAATTTTATTTTATTTTATTTAACCTTTATTTAACCAGTAAAAACCACATTGAGACTGAAGTCTCTTTTACAAGTGTGAACTGGCCAAGACAAGAGGCAAAACAAGTGACACAGCTCTGCCAGTAACAAAACAATACACAACAACAAAAAAACATGACAGACATACAATGCTCATAAATACAGTACCCAATACTAAGAAGCTCAAAGGGAGAACAGGAACGTTTAATAACGCGACCAATAAGGACTAATAAATAAAAAAACTAAGCATTGCTTAGTATACTAAAAAGCAAGCAGACATTTGCTTGTAACTTGTGAACTGGAACCCTTTCACATTAAGGACTTTGTTATATTCATCTGATCTGAGTCTCGCATATCATGCCAGCTATATGTGAATATTTCAAATGATAAGCCAATTTTTCCTCATTTAAAAAAAATACAAACAAACTAACAAAACAAATGTTATGCATTAACAATTTCTTTCTCCTTGCTCTCTCACATCCAGATGATTGAGAACCAGCTGGAGAACAAGATTGCCTTCGTCCGACAGCACGCCATCCGTGTTCGAATCCACGCCCTGCTGGTGGATCGCTACGTGCAGACCTACAACGACAAGCTGGGCTGGTTCGGCGACCCGTACGAGGTGTTCCACGACATCGTCTCCGACCCGGACAAGTACTATATCTTCAAGTCCATTCTTGCCAAGACCAACATCAGCAAGTTTGACTTGCCTGACAAGGAGGTCTACCAGGACTTCTTCGGAGTCAATCCGATTGCTGGCTTCAAGCCGCTATCCTCCCAGTGCAGTTGGTTCGGCGGGTGTCTGCTTGGAAACATAGAGAAGGCCATCACGGCGCAGCTCCCAGCTCTTCTGAGCAGCGTGAACAGGACCCCGAATGTGCCCACACCCAAGGCTGCTCCAGCACCTCCGCCCCCACTTCCTGGTACCTGTGAGGGCCCTGGGTGCGAAGAGAAAACCAAGAACCGCTGGCGAAGGCAGTGAGATGAAGTCAAAGAGAGAGGAGAGGAGAGCTAAAGCGAGGACGAGAGGCGAACATTTAGTAGATGGCAGTAGCCAGAAGCTTTCTTTAGTGATGGCTCCTGACACTGTTTGTCTGGACTGGACATGTGGGGCTGAGAAGAGCAAAGCATATTATATGAAAGAGCAGACCTGGGTCAAGCAGTATTTGCATATAAATCATACAATTTGATTCAGACTGTACAGAGTACCACTACCAGAGAGTCATTAGAGTTGATCAAATCACTGCCTGGAGCTGTCGATCATAGACACATATCATCTCATCATCTGATCATTTCCACAAATAATTGTCTGCAGTGTTGTTTAAACCTCCTGGAACTTGATATTGCTTAGTAAGCCCTAACTATCTGTAACCTAAGTGAGATGCTTCAAACCATGAAAAGTATTTGCAAATACTATTTGACCCAAATGTAGTACAGGGTATGGAAAAGGAGACATGAAAGCCCATTATTTTTGGATGCAAGTAAATGCAAAAAATATAAAACCAAAATCTATGAATGGAAAAGTCAGACATCCTTTATCAGCAATTATGTGAATTAAACCAAATAATGTATTATGAACCTGTTGATTTTCTTGATGTTTGCTAGTTTGTATTTTTATTTATTCACGTTTTCTCTTACAGCATAGTGACATACTGAGCTCAATACTGCCACTCTAATGTCTTCTGTGTTTGTAGGTTGAACCACTAAACCACATGAACCCTAGTGTCCCTATTCAGTGAAAATAGACGATCTACAAGATCTACAAGCTACAAGTAGATCAGCTATTTTCATCAAAGAAATGAGGGAAAAAAGGAGGGGGCTTGACTCAGGGCAATGAAGTATATGGTTTACTCACAATGTGAGTGCACAGCATGAGCTATTGAGCGCACAATGCTCATGTTGTGAGCTTGCAGATCAGATACTTTTGAAATACTTTTGTTCTGTTGTTCACTCATGCCTGCCTCTCATATTTTATCTTCCCATAAAAGCTACAGTGAGACTTTGTCAGAAGGTACATTTTCAAGGAGGTAGGATGTTCCAAAGCTGGATCGGGCCCTTGACTAGAATGATGTTTCCATAGCTGTTTACGCAGCAATATTTCATATCTGACCATAGACTAAATAAGAGCAAAATGTGTGAAACTCTGTGAATACTGTCAATACGCCTTTATCAAATGTGTCTACAGTAACACTTGTGGTATCGTAAAATATAGTCCATACCCATATTTGCCATATTCCGTCAATAATTAGACTACACTTTGGTCATTGTGCTAGTGTGATGGTTAGTGGGCTAGGAGACGGTCGGTCTAGACTCAGAGCAATCACTCAGCCTGAGTACCTTGCATTGTTCTCAATCTGTTTGAGGCTTGGTGATGTGTTGGGGAGACATTTAGCATTCTTTTGTATACACCACACACTAATTTCTATTAGGCTACATTTTGTTTGTATTCGAAGCAAAGTGATATTTTACTTGACCAAGACTACCTGAAATACAGCAGCATGAGACTGACTGAATCCATCTATGTGTCTGTACCGTATACTCTTGAAGTAGGTCTCATCTTTTGATCGTAACATTCAAGCCATGTAATATTGCATTTGTAAATTTGGTGCCAGTGTGACTTTGCGCTTTCCATGTTGCTTGCCAGTTTACCTTAAAACGTAGTGCTGCGTGCCGTGTGTGAGCAGTTGTTTTCAGGGCAGTGCCTGTGAGCAGTGCCTTTAAAATATCAAATGTTTCTCATACATACTGTATGCTCACTGCTCACTTGTGACTGTGATGTTGTGTGGGATGTTGTGCGACTTGTTGAGTACATAATAAAAACCTCCCAGGCTCTATCCTTTAGAAGTACATTATTTGAGCATGGTTTATAGTTACCTTGAAAAATACAATGCAATTGCAAGGTTTAGGACACATTGCTTTACATCCTCAGTCATTTACATGACAGTAGCCTACATGTGCAATCGGATAGGATGTGGACTCTTGTGGAAAATAGCCTATACACGAACCACAGAGTCATAACATAACACCAGTCCAACCATTTTCTCTGCCCTGTGTCCTCTTCAGTCCAAAACATTCTCAAAGAAGGCCTCTTATAGTGTGTACAAAGATGCTAACGCACACCAAAGTCCTTGTAGCGGTGCCGGCCCACGGGAGAGAACTGCAGAGGGAATCTTGAAAAAACAAGAAAGTGGCCGCACACGCCAATAGCCAGAGTGCCAATACTTTAGTAGGACGCAGCATTTAAGACAAATTAATCTCTTATAGTGTCCCATATTCTATAGCTAGGCATGAACATGCCTAATCTGGGGGCAGCGGTGGCCTAAGGGTTAGAGGAGCACCCTTGTTGCCGAAAGGTTGCCGGTTCGATTCCCCGGACGGGCAGGAAAAATCTGGTTGGGGAAGTGATTGTCATCACTCACCCAACACCGGTTCAGTGCCTTGAGCAAGGCACTGAACCCCCAACTGCTCCCCCTGGAGCTGCTTAGTGGCCAACAGTATAAGACTGTGGTTGTACTGGTCAGCTCCCAGGTTTTAATGTGTGTGTGTGTGTGTGTGTGTGTGTGTGTGTGTGTGTGTGTGTGTGTCTGTCTGTGTGTTACTATGTGCAGGGCGTTGCTGAAAATGAGCACCTGTGCTCAGCTACTTCCCTGGGTAAATAAAGGATAAAAAAAAATCTACATATAGACAATATGGTTAACAGATTAACCACATGAACACTATGTGTCCCTGTTCTGGGGGAAATCCTGTAAAAATAGCAGGTCTAGAAGCTTACAACTGGTGGCGTACTTGGGCCCCAGGGATATATTATAGAATGAAGGTATATAGAATGAACACACATGACACATGATAACAAAGTTAATGTTAGTTGACATTTAAATATCCATAAATATCCATATGTGATATGGATTCCCCTGAGTCTGCAATAAAGATTGAATTATATCACAGGACAGTACACACATGCACACCTACTCATAAGAATAACCTACACTGCAGAGTGAACTGGACTCTGTTACTGGAGGAATTGTCACCATTTCACATTTACTGTTTGAAGGGGATGCCATTCTGACAAACTTGCAATAGTTACAAATGGCCACCAGGAGGCACTCCCACTAAATATGTTAATTTCCAGATGTCTGAACTGTTGGACATTTGAAGTTTGCTAATAACTAGTTGTTTTTATTATGTATTTGTTACATTTTAATCCACAAGTTGAGTGGACACCTAAACATTGTGTGCACCTCAATGTTAATTTGGCCATTTTTCCAAATTGTTAAAAAATAAATAAATACAAAATAATAAGAAACGTGTGCTTTGGAAAATGGTAAAATAATGTAGTGTACTGTGCAGCACTTGACCCTCAGACATAAAACAGAAACAAATATGGATATCAAATAGCCTAATAATTAACCATATGCATCTTGAATTAGAGATGTTCCAACATTAAGGGTAGCCTATCCTCAGTGTCCAAATGGATCTTTGTTGTTAACTCTACCAAATGGATCTTTTACTGTGTAACCGACATAAGTCCCTAAACCCTACCTAATGTTTCCAACTTAATTCCAAGACTCCAAGTTCTACATTTTAATTCTTGCCCAAAAGAGTGCGTGCGTGCTCGTCCCCGCCACAAAGCTCTGCGTGCGCGCCCCACCCAGATCCCCCTCCCCTCTATTTTGTGACTGCAGCTCACTTTGGATTGGAAACCCACCCCCACCCCCCCACCCACCACCACAACAGCTGGGGGAGAATTTCCGACACAGTCAGGGAAGATGGTGGCAGCGTCGGGAGCACAGTTATTACCCTCGCCTGGGTAGACGGAAAGACCCCCAGAAACTCAACAGTGTTTTCTTTGCTGTTCAAGAAGAAAGCTTGATCGGACAGAAGGGTGGCTAATCAGTGGCCAAAGGAGGAGGAATCTACAACACACACACACAGAGAGAGAGAGAGAGAGAGAGAGAGAGAGAGAGAAGCGCACAATGTTGTGTTTGTTGAGCAACATGCATGCCAGTGAAAACTAGCGCTGTCCAGACCTGAGGAATTCGTGGGGAGATAAGAAGACAGCGCAGTGTGCGCTGCTTGATCATCGAGCACGACGGGGAACTCGATCAAGGGGGTTGTTGCTCAAGGGATTTGGGCTTCATTGGGGAATGCAGCCTGGAGGAAATTCCCAACCTAAACTCAGCAAGAAGAGCAGCCTACAGTGAGTGTGTCCGCTCACAAGTTACAACGCAGGAAATACGGCCTGGGAAAAGTTTGGAGGCTTTTTTGGACACAGGGGGAAGTATATATCTGACATTCTGGATGCGTTTTTCATGCCTTCATGGTTTGGAGCAGTTGTTTTTGGTGTCGGGCGGTTTATTCTGGCAGAACTAAAGTTGAACATATAATAGGCTACGCACTCAAGAGTTCTACGTCGTTGGAGTGATTATTTCAAGAGTTTTTTTAGCCCGATACTTGATTTGATCATCACTATTTATAGACTCGCCTATTCCGGGGCTGTTCTTGGTAGCTTTATGTTTTTGCCAACTGTGCGCAACAAGTTAGTGACACTCCCAACAGAAGCCAATCTAAGATAATATCCATGGTCAGTATTTTCAGCACTTCTCTTTCGATCCAGACGTGGTCAAATTACAACCTCGCCACCCCCGACGTCTTGGAAGAGGGGGAATAAACGGTGGAGATCCGGACAGGGAGTTCAGGAAAAGACGTGGTTGGATCCGTGGGACAGGCCCGCCTGTTGCACCGAGCGACCACGCACCGTCCTCTTGTCATTTCGGACGTCGTGGTGGACCGACACGGCTCCATAATATTCATTCAAATTTAGAACATTTGCTCAGCGAAGAAGTGGGTGAAGAGGAAAGACGTCTGGGTTGAAACAGCATTGACTCATGCCTGACAGACAGAGAGAGAGGGGAAAGGAACAGGGGGCTGACTGTAAAATGGACCGAGTGTGTTGAGTAGATAAGGGGGGACTCTGTAACTTTTGCAGCCATTTGTTTGGCCGTTGGAAATGCGTCCTGAAAACAACCGTGGGTGGCTCAACAAGTTGTCACAGCCCAGCGAACCACTGGTCTTAAACATTAAGTAGGCTGTTTTTACGCAAGATAAATTAGGTCCCCAAACCCCCCCCTTTTTTCAACGCCAGACTTTTTTTTTCCTGACGTAAGCTGTCACTGTCAGCGGTAGAATAAACAGTGTGCAGCCAGAGGAGAGGATTTCAGGCAATGAAGCCGCGTTCGCATGGGCGTTTATTATTCCATGGTTACAAGCCCCTTTCCGAGAAGAATGTTCCTTTCTGGAGGGAGAAAGCGTAATGACAGTGTATTTGCCGCAGCTGGAGACAAACAAGGGGCTCGAACCGGACAGCTCAAGAGCCTCCGAAGAAGAAGAAGTCCGTGGAATGTGAGTACTGACGTAATACCGGGGTCGGATAATGAACTACTCAAGAAGCTGGAACGGCCAGTTTCATATTGAGTGAGTGTGCAGCAGGGCTACCTTGTGCGTAGTAACGACGTCTCTACCGTGCGCACGATTCATGCAGTTTGCTCATTCCAACAAACACCTCTCAGCAGCTCTCCCCCCTGCCTTCTCACTGTGCCAGATGCGCGCACACACCGCGCCCCCACAACCCGCCTGATCGCCTGCCAGCCACCGCCACCTGCCATCATTAAAGAAGACATTATTAGTGCATGCTCCCTCCACCCCACTCCACCAGTACAATATGGCCACTCTGCAACAACACCGGCAGCTTGTCATGCATGGGCATGGCACCGAAGTGAGCTGCGACTCCAGCGGGGATGGAGCTGTGACGGTGCGGATTGCCAACAGTGCACCACACGTGCACCACCAACAGCAGTATCACCACGAGCCGCTACGGACTACCAACAGTGGTGGAGGCGGCAGCTATGGGGCTGTGAATAAAGTGAACCCTGCAGGCCCACACAAATACAGCATATCGTCCAGTTGCAGCTCTGGTGAGTCTGGGATGAGACCGCCTTTCATGACCACTGTGCGCCCCCAGAGGAAGGTGCCACCGCTCTTTGAACGTTCTGCCGCCCAGTGCTGGGACCCCAAGTTCGACTCTTCCATCTTGGAAGAGGCATGTCGAGAGCGATGCTTCCCTCAGACCCAGCGGCGGTTTCGCTACGTCCTGTTCTACCTGGCCGTAGCGGCTGTCCTCTGGGGCGTGTACTTCGGCGTCAACAGTGAGCGCTGTGACCCCGTGACCTTCCTTGCCCCCATATCAGCCTTTGTCCTGCTACTGGTGCTGCTGTTTTGCTTTACTTTAACCCACCTCTACACACTCCTGTACAACCAGGCCTCCTTGCTCTTGATCGTCGTGACATTTGCCATTACCTTAGCTCCACAGATCCAGACCGCAGGCTATTCTGACCTGGAATGGGCCTGGCGTCAGAATTCCACCTATCCAACCCCAGACAAGGCCCCCTGCATTTCCCCCGTGGGCACATTCTCCCTGTGTACAGAAGTACTGTTGTTGCTATACAGTGTTCTCCATGTCCGTCTGTATGCCTCTGTGCTACTGGGGCTCCTGTACTCGGTGTTATTTGAGACCTTGGGGTGGCTGCCGCTGCTCCAGAGGACATATGACAGTACCGGATCGGTAGGAGGTGGGTCCGGTTCTGACTGGGATGGAGACACCCTTCACTGGCTGGTGCCCGCTAAAGCCCTGCTCCACCTCTGTGCTCATGTCATTGGCATCCACCTGTTCATCATGTCGGAGGTGCGATCGCGCAGCACCTTCCTCAAAGTGGGCCAGGCCATCATGCACGGCAAGGACCTGGAGGTGGAGAAGGCCCTGAAGGAACGCATGATCCATTCGGTCATGCCCCGGAGGGTGGCGGATGAGCTGATGAAGCAGGGCGACGACGAGGGCGGCGGCGGAGAGAATTCGGGCAAACGTTACTCCACCGGGGCCTGCTCGGCATCGGCCGTGTCGGTGGGCGGAGGAGGAGGTGGTGGCGGAGGATCGTCATCGAACGCAGCCAGCCCCAAGAACCACCACCATCACAAGCGCAAGAAAACATCCATCCCCCGGGGCCAGATCATCTTCAGGCCCTTCAACATGAAACGCATGGAGTCTGTCAGCATCCTGTTCGCCGACATCGTGGGCTTCACCAGGATGTCCGCCAATAAGACGGCGCCTGCCCTGGTGGGCCTCCTCAACGACCTGTTTGGGCGCTTCGATCGCCTCTGCGAGCTCACCTGCTGCGAGAAGATCAGCACCCTGGGCGACTGCTACTACTGCGTGGCCGGCTGCCCGGAGCCCAGGCCGGACCACGCCTACTGCTGCGTGGAGATGGGCCTGGGCATGATCCAGGCCATCGAGCAGTTCTGCCAGGAGAAGTGCGAGACGGTGGACATGCGCGTGGGCGTCCACACGGGCACGGTTCTGTGCGGCATCCTGGGGATGAAGCGTTTCAAGTTCGACGTGTGGTCCAACGACGTCAACCTGGCCAACCTGATGGAGCAGCTGGGCGTGGCGGGCAAGGTCCACCTGTCCGAGGCCACGGCTCGCTTCCTGGACGACCGCTACCAGAGGGAGGACGGGAGGGTGTCCGAGAGGGCAGGGCAGAGCGTGATGGAGAAACTGAAGGGTAAGACAGATGTATAATTTCACCTCTGAATTCTTAAGCACGGTCAGTGAAAATAGCAGAAATACAAGTTCACAAGGTGTCGCGTTGAGCTTGTAGATGTATTGTATTGTATTTTCGGCAAAGATATTTAGTGCAGTGAAAACAGGAGGGGCCTAGTATAGAGCCTTGTGAGACTCCGGACAGATATTTTAGGCTTTTTATGGATGAATTATGAGCTAAGGTGGATGACTTGCATATTGTGTTGTGAGATGCAGTGGTCAGCTGGACTGTCAAGTGTCTTTGGGTTAATGATTTTTTTGTTTTCATTTAAAGTATTACGTTTTGCGGTCAATCATTCATTTTAAATTAGTTGTCAACAAACTCAAAGCATGTCACATTTGTTTATAAAGCACTCAACAGGTTAATCGCAGAATGCATAGAGCAAAGGGCACATTCGTATGGAGATGGTAACAAGACAATAAAGACATTTCCGTTTTAGTAAGGTTTCCATGCAAATTAACCATTTAAGCCCTATCTCAAAAAAGCAAAAATAGCCAAGCTTGTATTGCTATTTTTGAACATATTTTTAATTGAGATTTCTTTATTTTTTGAGAGGTGATAGCCCCTCCTACAGATTTTAGTATGTGTGGAAACACAAACTTTGTCCTACACAAACATTAATTGCCATTGACAATGAATGGACAATTTTGAGTGTTTGTGTAAACACAAACAAACATTGAACATCACGAAGGTGAGGACGCAAATTCTGATTGGCTGGAATGAGATGATGATGTACGATGATAATCACACAGGTGTGATTCTTTTTTAACTACATGAACCCTGGCATCCCTATTCTGGGCCTCACATTCAGTCATAATAGCAGATCTACAAGCTCACAATGCATAACATCGTGACCGGCTGTGATCAGCTACTTTTGGCAAAGATATGTAGAACTGAGCGAAAACAGGAGGCGGCCTATTATAGAGCCCTTGTGAATACGGTTAAATAATTATGTGATTTAAGTGGTTAACATTTGCCTATAAATAGGTTAAAGTAATTTAGTTTTGAAAGCTAGTTTAAAGTTAACTGTCTGTGTGAGTGTACCACTACGATAACACCAGGGCATCTAGTCATGCGAACTCATGGTCATTAAATCATGCCTGCCGAGAAATCATCTACTGTAAGTATGTCATATGACCAGTTGATCCTGTTGACAGCCATGTCACGACGGAAGGAATACCCACATGAGGTTGCCAGATCAAAAGATTATGGCAATAAGAGAATAGTTGCTTGGTTTGTGTAGATTGGATGTCATACTGTGGTCAGTAGCAGTGTACTACAGTACAACTTGATATGATGTGCAGTAGCAGAGCTGCAAATTATACATTTAAATTTGCTTCCAAAATCTTTCATTCAGCACCTATCCAAGTGCAATGTACTGTAAATCTATTATCTCATTAATGTTGGTGCAGTCAGAGATGTATTCATTTCATACCAAGGGCTACAGGGCCTCACATGAGTGTACGATATATGATAGTAGATACATATCACCGTGTATACAAGTATCACCTGACTCCATTCATCTATTGTAGAGATATATTTACCTAAGGTTAATGCATACTTTGATGCAAAATGTTTGTCAACGACTTGCCATATGAACCCGACTCTACCCGAGTGAACATTTGGCAAAAATAGTCGCACTAGCGCTTGTTTGTTGGCTTACTGTTTTTGAAGAAATTGAAAGAAATTTGATTCAGAGGGTACCTAGAGGGTATAGATCCCTAGGTGACTCCGGTGAGTCCTGGTCAACAAAGTATAGTGAAAGAAGTTGGCTCTCTGCAGTTTACTGAACAATGGAACTTCTCATGTTTGTGTGTGACAGACAGTGTGGTACTCCATGCTGGACAGTTTTCTGTGTGACGACGTTACCTTTTGGCGTTTGCCTTTTGTTAACCTACAGTATAATGTGTTGGATTGGCATAATGTGTTGGATTAGCACACAGCTTTCTGTTAATAGATAGACCCTTTTTTTTATTGATCCCGAGGGATATTCAGTTGTCATAGCAACACCACAGTAAACAGACGCATCCGTTTGCTGCGGTTTACTGTCTTTTAAAAGGACTCATCACTCATCAGGGGATGATCGTTGGAGTAGGGAATTCCTCCTGGGCTAATCTAATGTTAGGTCTCCTATCGTCAGTCCTTATGGCGGGCCTCACAGAGACAGCACTTCTATACATGTCCACTGTTGCCTATTTCAGGATTGACAAGCACTTGCAGAGTGACACATTGACACCTTTTTTCTCAAAGCTGACACCTCGACATTTGTCTTCATCTGCCGCTTTTTGTTGCTCCTCACTTGTTGTGCTCTCTCTCTCTCTCTCTCTCTCTCTCTCTCTCTATCTTTGCTTCATTATTTGCATTTCTTCATCCGCCACTTCATATGTCATCAAGCTCACAGTGAGTTGCATCACGATGCATTTTGAACTCGTAGATCATTTATCGTAACTTTAGCACGCGATACCGTCATACGATACCATCAGACACTACCTTACCTGTTCCTCAACTCTACTTCTGTCTGTCTCAACTGGTGTCTTTGTTTTGTCCTCTCTTCCTCTCATCCTGTATGTTTTCCTCTATTCTCTTTCCCTGTCTGTCTCCTCTTCCCCTCCCTCTCTCAGATCACCTGTCACTTGCATGTGGCCTGTGCCCCTGTTGTGTAACACTGTTTTATAGCGCTGCTGCCGGTCTGAGTCACGCAGCTTTGCTGTGGATCACACAGCACAGCAACCCATCCACCTGAAAGCCGGCCTTCAAGTTTTCCTTCCCTCTATTTTTCTTTCTTTCTAACTCCTCTCCGCTCCCTTAGAAAGACACGCTCACGCATGTACACAGTCACACACACAAGCGAAGCATGCACAGTCCGCGTGCGTGCACACACACACACACACACACACACACACACACACACACACACACACACACACACACACACACACACACACATTACACACACTCCATATCTGTATATCTCTGAGCAAATACAAGTACATGTTCATTATTTGTTTCAGCATTACTGTTTTGTTGTTGGACATTCAACATATTACTGTGTGTTGTGTGTACACAGTGCATACTCTTTGTTTGACAACTGTAATCAAATGGTTACATTTGTAGGTTACACTCCCAGAGGAGCTTGTATACCTACAAACGAACACTGCACTTTTAACCTGTTCTCCTGTGTCCTGATCCTGTGGATGGCTAACACCCCCCACATCTGTGCATCTGTCACATTGCTGCTGGCCACTCCTAGACTTGTCCCTCTCCATCGGTGTGTGCCAGACTGTGTTTATCTTTCGTCCAATCGCTCTTTTCCAGTCCAGTTAGTGCCATCTAGCTCTCTGTCAAAGAACATAAACACACTCGTATTTCACTGCAGGTGGTGAGGGCTGCAGTTTGTGTCCTGCCCTTTTTAGTTTTTTTTGTTTAGCCGGGTCTTTATATCCTGCCTGTATCTGTAACTGCTGTGTTAATGCCTTTTTAAGCCTGATTTATACCCCGTCGTACTCCCGTTGTGGAGTATTGTTACTTGGGGAAACGAGGTCGTGGAGTTCTCAGGCTTGTGTGTGTGTGTGTCTGTGTGAGAGATTGTGAGTGTATTTGTGCGTGCGTGTGTGTGCATGCCAGCCCAGCGGCGTATATGCATGTGCGTGCACACGTGAGAGAGTGTCTATTTTTAGACGTGTATAAATAGGTACTTTACGAACGAGGGTTTATTCATGACGGTGTGGCTCCATTCAGGTTGATAAGTATTTGGTGGCGGTGCATTTTAAAGCCTTGAACCTTGAACCACTGCTCCATTTGGTACAGGCTGGCACATCGTGCGTGTGTGTGCGCGTGTGTGTGCGTTTAGTCTGGAGTAAATCAGATAGGCCACTTAAATATGCAGCGGGAATTTCTTTTTCACAACGATCAGCCTAGCCTCACTAGGCTGAACCTTCTTCTGACAAAGATTTGAAATATCCACCAGGTTGGCTTTTCAGTTGCATGGTTGAATGGTCTCATACACTTACTGCAGCTATACATAGCAAGTAAATTGTGTTGGAGGCAGCATTCGTAGACGTCGAGTCAGACATAGACCAGATGAAGTCAGATAAGACTGATGATGCTTGGTGATTGTTGTTTCTTTGCCTCGGTCATGGGGTCATGAAAAGTGTTTTCAATGGCAACGTCAGGTGTCATGAACACAACCAAATGTGACAAAAATATATTTAAAGTCAAGTATTTTCTGGCTATTGACAATATGCCATGTAGCCAATATGTTGCAGATAAGATTTCCGTTGTGCTTTTTATACATCTTTTTATGTATGCAATGTGCAGGAAGAGGAGAAGAATGGAGAGGAGGGGAGCAGTAGAGACACCTGAATAATATTGATTCACTGTCAGATCATAATTGCGACGATCCTTGCGGTTGAATGATGAGTGACTGCGTTTCTGTAAAACAAAAGGAAGCAGAGTGAAGTGAATCCCAAGTGTCCTGGGCTGGTCACTTAATCACTGTGCCTTTGAGAACGTGTGTGTGTGTGTGTGTGTGTGTGTGTGTGTGTGTGTGTGTGTGTGTGTGTGTGTGTGTGTGTGTGTGTGTGTGTGTGTGTGTGTGTGTGTGTGTGTGTGTGTGTGTGTGTGTGTGTGTGTGTGTGTGTGTGTGTGTGTGTGTGTGTGTGTGTGTGTGTGTGTGTGTGTGTGTGTGTGTGTGTGTGTGTGTGTCAAGTTCAGCCACGGAGAATGGACTACAGCAGAAGATGCTAACAAATGAGCCATTAAGGGCCCTTAATGAAAGAAAGCCTATGAAACGATGGTTTAACTGCAGTGTGATGAGTGTTGGCTCGAACTCGCACCTCTTCAATTCTGTGTTAAATTCTCCCTTTGACAAGTGTCATGCGTCTTTGTTGTGCCCCTCCAACCCGACCACATCTGTATGCATATCTCCCTCCCTGTGGCTGTGTTTGTGTGCCATACTTTATACGTTGTATAAAGAGGACAAGACACAGAGGCTAGTCATGCCCCGAGGCCCGAGACCCAACATGGTGTTGTTTAACCCTCGCCACTCCTCCCCCGTTCGGTTTACACAGTCTGGCTGTCACTGCGGTGGTCAAAGATCAACTGTAATCTTGGTAGTCCAGTAAGAGTGTGTGCGTGCGCGTGCACGCACGCACACACGCATTCCTTGTTAGGTATTGGAATGAGTGATAAGACGGGAGATAGCAGGGGATTGAGCAAGTGTAGGCGGAACTCGATGAGCTCAAAGCACAGGAGAGCTGACAAAGTAGTAGAGCAAGGAATTTGCTGGAATAAAGGGAAACAAAAGGAGAGAAATGGGGAGAGATGCCGTTAAGGCTGCAATCAGAACATATTGTAATGAATATAATATAAATGTATTGTACAGTTGGAGGCCATCGATATTGTCCTTTTCTTTTTGCTGAGGTTTGCGTGATCTGCGCAAAAGGACCCCTTTTGGTGTTTTAAACATTATGTTATAATTTAGCTATTGAAAAATAGCAGATCTACAAGCTCATAGCGCGCCACCGAGTGGCGCGCTACGAGCTTGTAGGTCTGCTATTTTTGAAAAATCGTGAAAATATTTATTTCAGAAAACTGGAGGATTTAGAAGGATTTTTTAAAATGTTGAGGTCAGGCCTAAATGGGTCAAATCATAAGGGACAATATCGGTGGCACCCAACTGTATGTTGGTATGTGTTAGTATGTTAATACAATGTAACTAGCACATCTGCAGCGGTTGGACGACGTGGTCTCCCTGCTGTTCCATTGATAAATGTAGACTGCCTGAAGCTCATAAGTGCGATATCTCTCCTAGCCAACAAGGTGTTATGTCTTCTTAGCTCAGTGGTAGGAATTTGTCTTCTCACGCAGCAGTGGGCAGCACACCTGAATTCAAATTCTGGATAAGGCCCAAACATGAAGGATCGCAGCTTTAAGGAGAGATTGATAGAGCCATGGCTCCCTTGATTGTTTGGAAGTTGTTCTCTATCGTGGTTGTCAAATTCCGGCGGAAAGTTCTACGTCTAGACCAGGGGCCTCATTTGTAACAATTTCTTCTTTAGGAATGTATAACTTACATCCCTAAAAGTACAAATATCGTATGTTTATAATTATAACGGTTGAAAGCACCCTCATTTCTGCCTTTCATGTGATTGACGTGAAAGATATTAGTCACATGCTCGTACATTATTCCACCTCTTTGACAGGTCTGTCTGGTCTGTCACACCTGTGTGTACGTATGTGCAATACTTACACACACGTGTGTGTGTGTGTGTGTGTGTGTGTGTGTGTGTGTGTGGGCGCGCCGTCTGTGTGTGTGTATGAGTGTGTGTCCTCATTCATTACATTACATAACTTTGTGTTTTGAGATATTAAGTCCAACCTTTGTGCTAGTACATCGTGTAGCCTATTTGTACCATTAATAGTCTGACATAATAACTGACAAATTGTGACTACATATCAGAAGTTAAAGCCATGTACTGTAGTGTGTACAGCACACACTTACATTACAGTTGGGTGCCACCGATATTGTCCCTTATCATTTGACCCATTTAGGCCTGACCTCAAAATTTTTAAAAATCCTTCTAAATCCTCCAGTTTTCTGAAATAAATATTTTCACGATTTTTCAAAAATAGCAGACCTACAAGCTCGTAGCGCGCCACTCGGTGGCGCGCTATGAGCTTGTAGATCTGCTATTTTTCAATAGCTAAATTATAACGATGTTTAAAACACCAAAAGGGGTTCCCGCCCAAAATGGGTTAACTGTCCTTTTGCGCAGATCACGCAAACCTCAGCAAAAAGAAAAGGACAATATCGATGGCCTCCAACTGTACATGCACACTGTGGCCAATTTTGAAACAAAAACCCTGGGAGTTTAGGTTAAAACAATCGCTGAGGATATGACATTGCAGTTACGATTAACAAGGGCATGTCTTCATTTGTTAGCATGAGCAATCTCTTTTCCATCAAAACTACTCCAGAATCCTGTGATGCCACTTCCTCCTTCATGCTAATGTTATAAGTTGTTGTGGTTAAATGGAGATATTGTGAATAGAAAATAAATGTTGCTGCAGTGCACGCACACTAATAGCTTTCCTGAAAAAAAAGAAAAGTGTAATATATTAAATTCACAATTCTTCATCAGGGATGCAGTCACTGTTGCTGTGGTTGAAATGGGTTAATGTCCACAAGTAGTCCAGGTGGTGCAGAAACATCCCAAAATAATGACGGGTGCTGGATAAAAAACACTGCCTTCTAAGCTTCCAAATAACTTTATTACTAGAGACAAATTACAATGTTTAGACTTCGTCAGGTGCAATCATGGGTCGATTAGCAAATCTACAAGCAATGCGCCACGTGACCCCTTGTGAGCATGCACATTTGCTATTTTCACCCATTATCATATTTATACTGTACCTATCATGACCAGAATAGGGAGCGAACGTTAGGGTTCATCTTGTTAAAGCGTTCGTGCTCCATTAGACAGTAGGAGACATGAGAGAGAGAAGGCCACACAAAGACAAAAGTTCAGCCTTGTGCCAAACCCATGAACCATTATCATTCTAAGGGCAGTGTGAGGAGAGGTTATCAATGACATCATCGCTACATTTTCGTTGTTAGCTGCTGACACAGACTGCTCTGTAAATCCTCTCAGAACACCACTGTGCTGTATTCATGTGGTATTGTGTGTAGACGGAGGGGGGGGTGTTATTCACTTCCTGGGGTCAAAGGCCATAACCATTTTAACTGGGCATGCTCGCCAGTCGCCACTAGTGTTACTTATTCACCAACTGAGTCTGAATGCAGGTTACCACATGCACTCTAATGCTGGACAGCGAGTTCCTGGTTCCATTCCTGTTTGGCTGGACTGCTTGCTGCTTGCCACTCCCCTTCTCTCTCTCTCTCTCTCTCTCTCTGTGTTCAAAAAGCAGGGCCAAAGTGTGTTCAATGAACAGTTCTGCTTTGTGCAGCTCCATCGTGTGTGTGTGTGTGTGTGTGTGTGTGTGTGTGTGTGTGTGTGTGTGTGTGTGTGTGTGTGTGTGTGTGTGTGTGTGTGTGTGTGTGTGTGTGTGTGTGTGTGTGTGTGTGTGTGTGTGTGTGTGTGTGTGTGTGTGTGTGTGTGTGTGTGTGTGTGTGTGACACAACTTAATAAAGGAGTGAGATTGTATTGCAGCAACTTACAGTATTCTGTTTCTGGCTTCAATGACTCACAAAGCCAAAAGCTCTATATGCAATAATAGATGTGGCTGGTGGAAATGAAGACCCAACACTCACAGGCTCTGGAACACATGACTTGACATCACATTGTGTCAGTGGGGATTGAGGTGTTATAGAATTAGAAACACATCAGTGAACTTGTGAATTCAAACCATATTCATCTTTTCAAGGACAGACATATTTTTGGAAAGAGAAAGGGAGGATAGAGAGAGAGAGAGAGAGAGAGAGGCATAATGTCTGGTCATGACATTTTCCCAAGGATTTCCCTGTGTGTGACTTGTGTCCGTGTCATCATGAAAACATGTCCTACAGGAATATGAATCGCCCTAACAATGACCCCAAAGCTTGTGAAGCTGCAAGGAACTGTAGTAGACTTTCCCAAAAGTGCACGGACACATGCATGTATGTACAGTACACACACAACGCACACACGCACGGGACACGGTGGATGAGTTCATGTACTGTACAGATCCCCTGCGTCACCACCAGCACCATGCCTGTTCAGTAACACCAAGGTTGACCATCTCAAGGACTGTCCTCTCTCCTTGTCACTATTGAATGACAGGCATCCCTGGGGTGGCTGTGTGTGTGTGTGTGTGTGTGTGTGAGAGACAGAGACCGAGACAGACAGAGCTGAAATGAGTCAATAAAATGTGTCATACAGCTGTTGAGCATTCTTTGCCCTTATGTCTAGGGGGTGTGTGACTGTGTGTGTGTGTGTGTGCATGCATGCGTGCGCATGCCTGTGTGCCATGCAGTGCCAGTTGGAATGTGTCATACTGTATACCACTGTCAACCTGCCGCCTCCCCTGTAGGATTTAAAAGGATCAGGTTTTATTAAATACGGAGATGAAAAAGAGACAGACGGAAGTGTGAGCGAAGGAGTGAGTGAGTGAGGGACACAGAGGACTCGTCTCACTCCACGATGCAGAGTGAGACACAGGAGAAGGAAGGCGAGGAGGAGGTAGGCGGCAGGGAGCGAGCAAAGGAGGAGGAGGAGGAGAAGGAGGAGGAGGAGGAGGAGGGCATGCAGATCTCAGGGAGCCTCATCCCCGGCCGGTTCTGTCAGCAGCCTGTCCTAATATGGAGGCATCTGCTACCACACTGAGCCATGTTCTCAAGACCCGCCGACGACCAGGGGAAAAACACAGTGAGAGGGGGGTGGGGGGGATCCGTCGGTGGGAGAAAGTGCAACGAGTGAAAAGAAGATCGGTAGAGAGAGAGCTTATGAGGGGGGGGGGGGGGGGGGCTTTGGGGTTGGGCAAATGAAAAGGAAAGGCCGAACAGCACGGTGGGATAGCGTAACGTAGAGCAGAGGTTCTCAAACATCTTCATGTCAAGAACCCCCAAATTGACACGTATTTAGCCCTGCGTCTACATGCAATAGAAGATTTCTACAGCTCTAGCAGTGATTCTCAACCATTTTAATTTCAAGGACCCCCAGTTTGACCCCCATTTAATGGCATTTCTATCTCTGTTATCACAATTTATATTTAACTCTGAGAGTGTTCCATTTGTACACTCTGAGTTACAGACCCGTGAGGGTTCATTTGGACCCCCTGGAACTCCCTGAAGGACCCCTGGGGGTCCCCGGGCCCCACTTTGGGAACCACTGACGTAGACTAGAGCATGAAAAGAGACATCACTGCTGGGAAGTGAAAGTTGGGAGGTGGGAGGGAGGGAGGTGGGAGGGAGGGTGGGTGGGTGGGAGGGAGGGAGGGGGGTGGGTGGGTGGGTGGGAGGGAGGGTGGGAGGGAGGGAATGCCGGCCTGTTTTGAGCAGCCCAGGTTGTTTACTTACGTTGGACTGTTCAGAACACCGATGAAAGAGGAGAGAAGGAGAAAGGGGTCCGTGAAAGAGATGCAAAAGATCTGAAACGAGTCGGTAAAAAAATCTGTCTCTCTCTGCTTTGGTTGGGGGCTGAGGGTGCTTTGGTTGGGGGCTGAGGGTGCTTTGGTTGGGGGCTGAGGGTGCTTTGGTTGGGGGCTGAGGGTGCTTTGGTTGGGGGCTGAGGGTGCTTTGGTTGGGGGCTGAGGGTGCGTAGCGTTAGTCCCATGTCCCAACAATCCGACATTACTAACCGTAACCCTAACCGCACGTGGAAGCCACGGGTGAGTCTTAACCGGCCATGTATGTCGGACTAACGGGACGCCAGACATAACTGAGAGCATACAGATGTGTGCTCAGTCTCAGCATACATTTGATCACTTGCTCGATCATGGTTACTTTTTTATGATCTCGGAGACACACATGGATAATAGGATTTTGCTGCATGTGCCTATTTCTCTCTCTCTCTCTCTCTCTCTCTCTCTCTCACATTCACACACATTTTCCTGTGTGTGTGTCGAGCCAGAGGGTAGCCGGTGACCCCTGGGTTGCTGGGAATGGTTTTGATCATGTGGTTGGAAGCCGCCCTGAGGTCAAAGGTCACGTGACAGGAAGTGCAAAGTCCGGACTGAGACTTGTCTTTTGGGGATAGTGGAAAATGTCATGCTCCTTCGTCCACAGGCACACTGGCAACATTTTAGAAAGCTGTGTGTGTGTGTGTGTGTGTGTGTGTGTGTGTGTGTGTGTGTGTGTGTGTGTGTGTGTGTGTGTGTGTGTGTGTGTGTGTGTGTGTGTGTGTGTGTGTGTGTGTGTGTGTGTGTGTGTGTGTGTGTGTGTGTGTGTGTGTGTGTGTGTGTGTGTGTGTGTGTGTGTGTGTGTGTGTGTGTGTGTGTGTAATGGCTGAGAGAGAGGAAGAGAGGAGTCAGTTTCCTGTGGGTGTGGGTGTTCATAGGTGTGTGTTTGTGTGTGTGTGTTTGTTCGTGTGAGAATGTGTAACCGAGCCAGGAGCCCGTGTGTGTAATTAGAGAGGGTGAGAGAGTAGTTTCCTCTGTCTGTGTGTGTGTGTGTGTGTTTGTGTGTGCAATGCAGCGTGCGCAACAGGTATGCATTCATTCACATATACGTATTTGCGTGTGCACATGACATGCAGCATCTGTGTTGGTGAGTGAGTTGGTTTCCTCTGTGTGTGTGTGTGTGTGTGTGTGTGTGTGTGTGTGTGTGTGTGTGTGCGTGCAGGCGTGTCTGTCTGTGTGGATTAGAATTGGGCGTGGTGTGTGCTGTCTTCGGGTGTACATGTGGAATGTGGAGGCTCGGCTAATGTCCGCCAGCCAAACACCTCCTCTTTAGTTCAGTGTCCACCCCCTCCCTCCATCCCTCCCACCCATCCATTCATTCAGTCAGTCAGTCATTCATTCATTTAGTCAGTCGGTCAGTCAGAAATGCATTAATTCAGTCAGTAATGCATTCATTAATTAATTCATTAATTTGTCCATTCGTAGATGCAGTTTATTTTTCTGTGCCATATATACTGGCTGGCTCAATATCCAAGTTGCTTTACCGTTATTATTTCACAGTATTGAAGATGCCTGTGTGCGCGCACGTTTGTGTGTGTTTGAGCGTGTGTGTGCGTGCGTGTATGTGTGTTAGATGAGGTCATTGTACATTTCTCTCCAAAGGACTCGTGGAACAACAACCCAGAGGGGGTCTATTTCCTGGGAATGGTGCATTGTGGGTGGTGGTGGTGGTGCCCCTCTGGGACATGTGCATTTGCATGTCAGTGTCAGTGTGTGTGCAGTGTGTGCACGTGAATGCACATGTCTATGTGCGTGTACACATGCATATAAGATTAATATGATTTTCCTTCCCTGCAGTATTACTGTGTGTCACTTTAGATCACTAACACAGGCCAGATGCCACTGCTTTGTCTACACAGGGAAATACAGAGTTCTATTTGAGAGTGCACAAAATGGAACCCAAAAAGGACCATTTGGTTACGTTTTGGACAGTCTCAGAGTTACAAATGGTCATCTATGTGGAGAATAGAGCAATTGAGCAATTTAAAATGAGGAGAGCTTAACATTGTCAGCCTGGGGGAGAATCGTCAGTGTAAAGATGTACATATAGTTGACATTTGCTGGGTTCCCTAGATGTCTTCAGGCTTGTCGCTTGGTTTTTCTCTAAAATCTAAAAGACCCTCATCTTATCTCCATGTGGAGTGTTTATTGCCTGTCCCTTTCCCAAATCAATCACAATTCAGTCAGGAACACGTGAAGAATAACTGTATTTCCATTTGATGCAATAAATGGGTCGGGTGGTGTCACCCATTTATCAAATGGAATACAGTTATTCTGGCTGCTGACGGTTCGGCTCTTCAGGCGTTCACGTTCACTCTCCCGTTGGAATTCATAGACTCCAACCTACGTCCGCTCTCCTAAAGAGGCGGCCACCTACGTCACGCAGATATGGGTATAAGTAAACCGGAGATGGCGGGTCTTGCTTTCCTATTTGTCCTGGGCTGAGCCAATCAAATGAAGCTATGGAACAGGAAATGGGCATTCCGCCTTCTGAAAACCCGGGACTACACAGCTATGCACAGAGCCTGAGCAGTGAGCAGCATGCTGAGCTAAAGCAGGGAATGCTATGCAACCCCCCCCCCCCCCCCCGGGGTATACAAAAGCAGGCCTAAGCTAATAGTCCGGCAGCCGAGGTGGACGGGTGGGAAATTTGGTATATAGTCTTTTTTATTGGCCTAAAATATTGTCTACATACATTCATGAATCCACTTGCTGACCGTCTGTCAGTATTGAGCAATTTTTTATAGTTTCTTGTGACCCTCCCATTAAAGGGCCACTTCACCCCTTTTGCAACCAGATCTTATTTTAATGATGTTTGGGAGACAATAAACACTTTCCTGGGGTTTTTATGTGGGTAATATGTGTTTTTAGATATTTCAGTATTCCAAAGTGTCCATGGGCTCCATGATGTCATGGACACTGGGCTCACTTATTTCCTGGACTACATGTTGTCTCAGTAAGACAGCCCTCCCCCTATCCACAAGGAGGAGCAGTGGACCAAAGCATTATGGGAATTGTAGTCCAGGAAGGAAGTGAGCACAGTGTCCATGACATCATGGAGCCCATGGACACTTAAAATACTAAAATATCTAAAAACACCTGTATAAGGCAAAAATGTCATACTTTCCTTATGCTTTATGCATGTGACAAACTAGGGGGTTTTCATGATTCTGAATCCATTCCAAGCATTAGTTTTGCACAAAAAACACGGCCATAGCCGTCATCACAAATGTGATGAGATCAGCACAAATGTGATGAGGTCAGCACATTTTGGGCACATTTGGGCAAGTGGCTATGGCCGCTTTTAGCTCAAGGAGTGTTTTTTGTGCAAAACTAATGCTTGGAATGGATTCAGAATCATGAAAACCCCCTAGTTTGACATGTCACATGCTACTTAAAGTTTTTACCTTATACAGGATGTTAATGGGAGGGTCACAAGAAACCCCTAAAAAACGAATTGCTCAATACCGACAGCCGGTCAGCAAGTGGATTCATGAATGTATGTACTGTGTAATATAGACAATATTTTAGGCCAATCAGGCTGCCGGACTATAATGCATGCCACGCAGAAATGAAATGTTGAGGCTGGACTGCAGGAGGCAAAGCTTTCAGAATTTCAGCTTTATTGTCATATCACAGATTTACAAAGTAAAAGGGTGGGTGAAACCTGTTTTCGTGCATAGTTCCCATCGTAGAAAGGGAAGAAGAAGAAGGGGGAAAGGAGATCAAGAAAAAGAAACCTGAGATAAGGTATAAAGGTGCGTGAGCATAGCAGCATGGTGTATACTGTGCATTATCTACTTATGGGGTTAGTTTAGGACAGGGGTGGGCAACTGGCGGCCCGGGGGCCACATGCGGCCCCCACCTTCACTTAATGTGGCCCTCAGGTTAATATCAGAATACTTACAATTCCAAAGCCGCTTTAATTACGATCTACAAGCTCAAAACGCGTCGCAGCGCGACGCATTTTGAGCTTGTAGATCAGCTATTTTTGCTACGACAGTAATATATGGCCCTAGGGAGTGAGTGTTGAAATATAGTGGCCCTCTCCATCATCAAAGTTGCCCACCCCTGGTTTAGGACGTTGGTTAGCTTTGCAGCTGCATCGGCCGTGTGTGTACAGTAGCAGCATTGAGAAACGGTGATCTAATCCCAATGACTGAGGAAGCCATTTAAATGGAGCGCCCTGTTGAGAGCATGAGCTGTGATTGGTATGTAGAAAAGTGTTATCTCTTTGGCTCTTTGGAAACACTAATTCAATCAGCAGACTGACAGCTGATTACAGCTGCTGGGGGGCGTGTATGACTCCATTGTCCTCCATGAACTAACGCCATGCTTCATTCATTCAAGTTTTCTTTAGCCATGGGGTATCTCTCTTGACATCTGTGCCCAAATCAATGACAGTCAATAGAGTTTGGCTTTTCTTTATATGGCATCTGTCGAGCCACCTGCCACCTATTCTTATCTTGCTGGGCACTTTTTACTTTAAAAAAGAAACAGTGGTCATCATCCATCTTCCTAATAGAAATCCTTAGTCCACTCACAGATATAGAAATTGTCGACTAATCAATTAGTTGATTTAATCAAGAATCAATTCGTTGACAAGCTCATAGCGCGCCACCGAGTGGCGCGCTACGAGCTTGTAGGTCTGCTATTTTTGAAAAATCGTGAAAATGTGGCACAAAACTTTGAATATAATATATTCTTTCAGAAGACTTTTTATTTATTTCGACGTCAGGCCTAACACACGGCAGCTCACAACCTGCACCAGAGAGTCTGCTTTCCTCTGGTCTCTGCCTGCACGTTCTCTGTGTGATATCAGTGCAGCACAGTGTGTCTTTCCTCTGGTCTCTGCCTGCACGTTCTCTGTGTGATATCAGTCCTCTGGTCTCTGCCTGCACGTTCTCTGTGTGATATCAGTGCAGCACAGTGTGTCAGACAGTCAGTATCCCTTGGATACTTTATTATGACGCGGGACCCATAACCCACGGACGGCTCCTGGGGGTTGGGCGGGTTCGGCTAAGATTCAGACGCATTCATAGAGTAATGAAATTATTAGAGCTAAAACATGTCTGGGAAGTGTGTGTGTGTGTGTGTGTGTGTGTGTGTGTGTGTGTGTGTGTGTGTGTGTGTGTGTGTGTGTGTGTGTGTGTGTGTGTGTGTGTGTGCGTGTGCGTGTGCGTGTGCGCTTGCGTGCGTGCGTGTGGGGGGTTCAGAACCACACGTCATACAGCCACGGTGTCAGTACTTGACGTAAAGTACTGGCAAGCATGCCCAGAGGCTAGTTCCTTTCTCTTCCCATAATCTGTTGTCTGCTGTAGTGTCTTGTCCCTATGTGGGTCTATCTTTTACATCTTCAATAGCACAGTGATCTGTGCCATTGTCGTTTCTCTTCTCACAGAGGTGGTGTGTGTGTGTGTGTGTGTGTGTGTGACTGTGTGTGTGTGTGACTGTGTGTGTGTGTGTGTGTGTGTGTGTGTGTGTGGTGCCAAGTGGCCAGGGTGTGTAGTGTGATGCCCGACATGCCGTCACGACACTCAACACCCTGCCACCCTAGGACAGAGCAATCTCTCTCTTTCTCACTCACTCTCTCTGCCTCTCTCCCTCAATCTCTCCCTCTCTCTCTGTCTCTCTCTGTCATTCTCTGTTCATTTCTCTCTACCCCGCCCACTCTCTCTCAACACACTTAACCACTTTCACCCTAACGTCCCTATTTTGGGAATTTGGGCATGTCGTCGTTATCTTTTTTTTTTTTAATGCCAAAACTTTCACAAACGTCTCTCTCTATTTGTTGTGCAACAAAGCATAGAGGTCTTATGTGGTTAATGTGAGTGTCTGTCTGTCTGTCTGTCTGTCTGTCTGTCTGTCTGTCTGACAGCCAGTCTCTCTGTCTGACATCCTCTCTTCCATGTTTCCTGTTTCATCTGTCTTGTCTCATCTGTCAGTGTGAGGCTAATTATTTTATTCGCAAGGACACAATGGCCTTTGTCTCAACGTGCACACATGTTAGTGTGTGTGTGTGTGTGTGTGTGTGTGTGTGAGAGAGAGAGAGAGAGAGAGAGCGTGCATTTGTTTTCGCAAGTTTTTTCAATTCAAATAAGCTAATCTGGAGCTGCATATCTTATTCATTACAGAGGGTCAGTTGGAGAGAGAGAGAGAGAGAGAGAGAGTCCAGCGATAGTTTTTCTTCCTATGAGTTAACCCAGGACGGGAACCCCTTTTGGTGTTGTAAACATCATGTTATACTTTAGCTATTGAAAAATAGCAGATCTACAAGCTCATCGCGCGGCACCGAGTGCCGCGCTACGAGCTTGTAGATCTGCTATTTATTTGAAAAATCGTGTAAATGGAGTGCAAATCTTTGAATATATTCTTTCAGAGGGTTTTTAACTCATTCTTTGCTTCTTGTGGGCCGGGGGTTCCTGGAACAACATATTTTTAGATGGGGGTCCGGGGGCCAAATTAATTCTGGGGGTCCTTGACATGAAGAAAGTTGAGCACCACTGACATAGAAACATAGGTTTTTCCTAAAACTGTTAGGATCTAGAAGCATTTTTTTAAATGGGTTAATTCAGTGAACACAAAACATCTCTTCTTCATTAGCAGCTGCTTGGTGCTGTGAGGCTTTGCATTATTTACTGTATATCGTCTCCAACGGGTGGGAACCTTGTATGCCCGAAACGGATACTTTCCAGAAAATGTGTTCCAATAGATCCAGAGTAGTATTATTTTGTCAAAAGCTCTTAGGTTGTACTTTTCATTGGTTCAATATATTTTAAAACCCATACAGATTGAACTTAACACTTTCACTTGCAAGATACAAGGTTTCTGCCCGACAGCGACGATAGGAATTGTGTGCTTGTGCACAGTATGTGTGCTGTCACGCTGATGTGCATTATGTTATGTGTGAGTGGCTGTGTCCTCGGATAAACCCCCGGTCTGCTCCTGACTGTGTGAATAGAATGGACAATCAATACTGTCCATTAAGCCACACTATAGAGTGTCTGTGTCAATGTTACTGTCCGAGGAAGATCGATATGAACACACACACACGTGCACGTGCACACACGCGCACGTGCGCACACACACCAAACCAAAGCTTTACAGTAGATTTCTTTTTTTGATTCTGCAAATTGTTCGGTGAAGAATCACATCATTGACATTCGGAATACACTCACATGCATGCATGCATGAGTATCAGTGTATGCATGTGCACATTGTGCACAGAGGAAGAGACACACACCCATTGCATACTATAACACTTTGTGATATATCTACTGGACAATATATACAAGTATAGGGTATCAACATTTGTAATGTATATGCGCAATAATGTTCAATGGGCTTCATGCACTGTGCAATTGTTTTATACCATTTTCTACGCTCCGGGGGGGGGGGGAGAACAACAGTTAGGCAGGTTCTACAGAGCAGCAGAGTAAGTGACCACTGGAAGTTGACACGCAAACGGACAACATTCGGTCGGTGGATGATGGTAGCATGTAGCCCCCCAGAGAGACAGGTCGAGAGCCAATGGTTGTTGAGAGAGAGAGAGAGAGAGAGAGAGAGAGTGTGTGACAGTTTGAGAGAGAGACAGGTCGAGAGCCAATGGTTGTTGAGAGAGAGAGAGAGAGAGCGCGACAGTTGGAGAGAGAGAGACAGGTCGAGAGTCAATGGTTGTTGAGAAAGAGAGCGTGCGACAGTTGGAGAGACAGGTCGAGAGTCAATGGTTGTTGAGAAAGAGAGAGCGCCAGTTAGAGAGAGAGACAGGTCGAGATTGAGGCAAGCAGCCACTTGGCCTCTGAGCACAGGTCATTAACGGGTCAACTGGTTGTTCTTGTTCACATCCACTCAAAATCTGCTGGTGTGCATGACTCGTTTTGAAGAGATAATGGAAGGTGCAAAGCATCAGTGGTCCTTTATTTGTGTGTGTGTGTGTGCGTGTGTGTTCTTTCATCCGTATATGTGCATGCATGCGTATAATGTGTGTGTGTGCGTGCGTGCGTGCGTGCGTGCGTGCGTGCGTGTGTGTGTGTGTGTGAGTGACTGTGCTTTTGACTGTGACTGTGCTTTTGACTGTAACTGTGACTGTGTGAGTGTGTTTGTATGAGAGAGATTGAGAGTGTGAGGGAGAGACGGTACAAGAGAGAGAGAGAGAGTTACAAACGAATCACTGGTCCCTTATTTATTTGTGTTTGTGTGTGTCTGTGTGTAACTGTGTACTCACCGTTGTGTGCGTGAGACCTAATAGTAGCCTTTGTCATCTGTCTGGCACTGGAAACGATTGCTAAGTTGGAACACACACACACACACACACACACACACACTACTCTGTCCCTCAAGGCTCTATTCTGGGCTTGGGAACCTGAGGACAGCAACCCATTTATTTGTGCCATGGTTTGAAGACTTGCATTGAAACACACAGAACCTTTCAAACAGCCAAGTAATTCATTGTTTGTAGCAAGGAAGCAGAATCGTTATGAGATTTGAAGACGTGCTAGCAATGGCTGGAATAGCTATTGTTTATAGAAATCACTCTCATAGAGTGTCATATCTTAGGTGCATGAGCAGCACATGAAAGAGAGATAATTTAGAATGAAATGGAAAGAATGGAGAGAGAGGATGGGAGCAAGAGGAAGGAGAGAGAGGAGGCTAGTGCTTAATTTATTCTCTGTCGTACGACAGTCAGCAATGGCCGATCTACGAAGCACGTTGTGAGCTTTGTATATCGGCTATTTTCTCCGCGTGACACAGCCATATGACAAAGCATAAATCAGGCTTTAAAGCAAACAAATGAAAAGATATAGAAAAACGTAAGGGACAATGACTGGAGTGTGTAGCAAGCAATGAATGAAATAAATGATTGTGGGTTCTGGCCACTGTCCATTCATTCATTCACCCATTCATGAAAGATTCCAGCACATCAAGACTTGAGCGGTGACAGTATACAAAACACGGCTAGATTAGCTCTGCTAGCTGCTGGTGTGTGTTTGAACAATGAGGTCCTGCTATCCAGGTTATAGTTTGTTTAGACAGGCTGATAGTGACTGGCCCCGGGCCATCATTCTAATCCTATATTTGTGTATTTCCTTGTTGGCCCTGCACTTGTGTGAACAGGGCCAGGGGCTTTGGGATGTTGTGCAAACACACTATGCGCAACACCCAGGATTACGTTACCATTATCTTTTTTCTTTGTCTGCGGGAATGGCTTGGTTGAGCGGAGCACACGGATACAGAAAGAGCGCACTCAATGTATAGCTAGCCGATGTGACCCCTGTTGCACTCTAGCATGTCGAGTGCCTCAAAACCGTTATTGCTTTGTACAGTATTTTTCCTTGGCCTACATCGACCCATATGACTGAAATGGTGCAGTCAGAGCAACTGCTATCACCAAATGAGAGGCTCTGTCGGATCAATAGGGTTGACAATAATTCCACAGTTTTCAACAGAGTTGGGTTGACAGTGTCAGAATGCATCTGTTTGTAATCATCATTTGCCTTCTATCGTTTTAATCTTTAGCGTTTTACGGCGGCAAAGCACCTTGTAACTTCTACATATTTTAATAAGCAAGTCAGAAGAGTGAGGGCTATAAGTTTTATAATTCTCGCAAACATAGTCATGCGTGTACTGTATACATAGTTTTTATAGCACCACCTACAAGTGTCAATCAATGGAAAACAGCAGATTATGATATTATTATTATCTATGAAATACAGTATAGTTCATTCAGGATTCCATTGTATGACTGTTTTCTTTTAAAATTAAAGTCATACTGTATAACCTTTTCAAAACTATTTTAATTTTTTATATAATGTTTTTTGTTCTCTAAACTATGTGTAGTCATGACTGTTTGTCACGAGTCACGACACTCATGCCACAATTACGCAGGCAATGTGTATATATATATATATATATATATATATATATATATATATAAAGTTAATACATACAGATTGTTGAATCTCTATTACCTCTATGGACAAATGTATGCAGATGTTCAGTTTTAAAAAATATTTTGGTGCTAGGAAGTAGGAACCCACAGCATTTGTGTTGTAGCGGTACTTCCCTAATTTTATTTTTGTTCATTATTTTGATTGGCTTTTTCCAAGGGCATTTAGGGTCAATGAACAGTTTTTCATTCAGTCACATCTACACGTTTTCTTTTATGTTATTACGGTACATACAAGGATTAATAGATTATAAACACCTATGTGACCTGATTTTTATTTTGAACTGAAGTCTGGGAATCACAGACAAACAGACAATGGACCTGGCCATAGCGTTGCCAAAAAGACTACTAAACTAGAAAAAGTGCCCTTCTGGGCACAGGTCTCCACCAGGAGGATAGGAGTGTGTGTGTGATGTGTGGCAAAATGTTTAGGAGCAATATAAACGTGTGTGTGTGTGAGACGCGGCTTGGCCTGTTGTAGCGCCACCATGAGGCTGATTTGAAAACTGTCAAGTGGCATTTCTTCCAAAGCCTAGTGGGAATATGCATGCACAGTTTCACCACAATCGGACGCTGCGTTGAGTAGTTGTGGCGATTTGTACAAAACGGGTACAAAGCGGGCTACTCCTGAAAAGTTTAGAAGCCAATCGTAGCCAATGAGGGTGGATTATGAGAAATCAAACAAACCCGTCTTGATCACATGACTATGGAGAGCATGTGTACCGATTTGCGTGAAATTTGGATAAAATCTGAAGGAGTAATATTAGAAAATGTGTTTTACATATGTCGGCCTCCTGGTGGCGCTATAAAGAGCAGATGTGAAAAATTCCAGGCTAAGGTTTTTCCTTGGCCTCTAGGGAGTTGGCATACAGTTATCCACAGATCCGTGCAGTTAGAGGTAAAAACACTTTTCGGCCAGTTATAGCGCCACCATGAGGCTGAGTTGAAAATGTTCATGTGGCATTTCTTCCTCTGCCTAGTGGGAATGTGCGTGCACAATTTCACGGAAATCACACGATGTGTTCATGATTTGCAGCATTTTGTTTGAAACTGAGCACTCCTGCGAACTTTGGAAGCCAATCTTAGCCAATCGGGATGGAGTCTGAGAAATCTGAAAGACCCGTTTCGTTGAATGGCTCTAGAGAGACTGTGTACCAATTTGCGTGATGTTTGGACAAAATCTGTAGGTGTACTGTCCAAAAACTTGTTTTGCACAAAGCGGCCTCCTGGTGGAGCTATAACAGGCCGTTCTGGAAATTTTGGGGCAGAGGTTCATCGTTGGCATCCAGGGAGTGTGTGCAAAATTTGGCATCGACCAGGTTAACGGTGCCGGAGATTAGCTGTTCACAGACGGAAGGACGGACGGACACACACACACACGGACACACACGGACACACGGACACACGGACGGACGGACGGAGTGCAAAACATACTCTCTCCCCATGCCTTCGGCCTGGTGGAGACAAATATATGTTACACATTATGACTATGCAGTTATTGTAGGTCAAGTGATTTTATAATCTTTTTGGGGTGTCAGTAATGAAGCAACCATTTCTGAATGTAGTGAGTAGAGTGTAAACAAAGTGTTTTGAAACCTTTTACCGAGAATTATATTCTCAACCCCAAGCAGCAGATGAATCCCAGATTGACTTAGTTTTGAGCTTCCTGGATTTACCAGTCCTTACTGATCCACAAAATGACAATTTGATAAAACCAATTACAAGCAGAGAAGTGGACTCAGCCATTTCCAGGCTAAAAGCAGGGAGGTCTCCGGGATCAGACGGTTTTAACACAGAGTGGTATAAAATGTTGAGAGTGGAGTTGTCCCCACTATTACTCAATACTTTCAATGGGATTCTGCGGGAGGTGATGCCCCGCCCTCTTGGAAGGAGGCCATTATCTCGGTTATTCCAAAAGAGGGAAAAGATCAACTGGAATGTGACAATTATCGACCAATAAGTGTTTTAAATTTAGATTATAAACGTTTCACCTCTATCATGGCTTGGAGGCTGGAGGACATTTTGTCCACCATTATAAGTTTGGACCAACTTGTAGGCTTCATATGTGGGAGACAAACCTCAGACAATATTAGGAGGTCACTATACACATCTTAGGTCAAATTATAATTATAATAACTAAGGATAAATCCAAATCAATCCTAGTAGCACTGGATTCTCGGAAAGCCTTCGGCTCCATTCTGTGGACTTTCCTTTACAAAGTAATGGCGAAATTTGGTTTTCATGAAAATGTATAAAAGTTATCCAGGCCCTATATGAATGTGTGAATATATGTCCTGGCATTTATTTCTTTACTTTGTTGTCTTTCAGGACTGAAGACGTACCTAATCTCTGGAAGGCAGGTGGAGCATGATGGCCAATGTGCATGCTCCCAGTCGGGTCTCCCAGGTGGGGAGAGTGGTGGGGCCAGCCCTCCCTCCTGTCCCGGGCCCCACACCCCAGACCTCATTCCTGGGGGAGCACAGGCCGCTGAGCCCCTGCTTCCCTACAGAACTCCAGATGGGGCCGTGGTAAGTTGCACAGAGAGAGAGAGAGACCTAACAAAAGTTAGGTGCATGGAGCAATTGGAGCATTCATGTACAGTAATTTGCCTATATTTTATTTGACACCAAATCTCTTGAAAATAGCTGATCTACAAGCTCACAATGCATCGTGTTTTTTCGCCTATTTGACATGCCCAGAATTGGGATGCTAGGGTTTATTTGGTCAACGTGGACTCTCTTATTTTGGGCATGGCATTATACTGTAGTATATCGTTGCTGTCTGGAAGAAACCACCTAACTCCATTTTGGAGTTTTTTTTGCATAGCGGTAAATCAATGCTATTGAACACCCTTTACATCTGTGTGTTGTTTCGAAAATATTGAACCAATGGAAAGTAGTAAAAAGTGCTTTGGACAAAACCTCTTAACTCCATTGGACTCTCAGGGCTCGATTTTCGTCACCGCCGTTACCCGCAAGGCCTGCAGAATCCTGCATCACTCTTTAGTCCAGTAATAATGTAATTTGACCTCTAACTAATTGCAAAAAAACCAAACTCAACTGATTTTGCATCTTCAATATATCCTGAATAACAGAAAGAAAGTTGCCTGGAATTGTCTGAGGGGAAAGTGTTGAAAATGGCCTGTACAGTATGGCCACCATTGACATCCTATTATAAGGCAAAATTTTCTAAATTTCCTTATGCTTTAAGTAGCATGTGACATATCAAACTAGGTTGTTGTCATGATGCTGAAGCCATTCCAAGCATTAGTTTTGCATAAAAACACTCATTGGGCTAAATTTGGCCATAGCAACTTGCCAAAATGTAATGAGGTCAGCACATTTGCAATTAGTTAGAGGTTGATCCTGTATTTTCCATAGATTTCCTGTACTACTTCCATGCCATGGGCTATAGAGCGTCGCAGTCCCGCCCCCTCGAGAGACCCGGAAAAGAATTCCCCGTTCATTTTCCTCATAGACTTTTCAAAAAGTATTTATTTAAAGACGTTTACGCCACGGACAAAGCCAACTGGAGTTGTGACAAATCATGACAATAAACAATGTTTTGGGCTGATCAAATAATTAGAAAGAAGAAAAAAAAAGGCAGGATACAACACTTTTTGTTTTGTTTTTCTTCTTACAAATTATTTCCCTGAAAACATTTTGGAGATAGTTGGTTTCTTCCCAACAGCAGAGATATATAAAATGACTAAAACAGCAGATATACATGCTCACAACGTGTCACAATGCAGCTCATTGTGAGGTGGTAGACATTTTGCAAAAACATAGTCGTACAACAAAGAATAAAACGGGGAATAACGGGTTAAAATTTCTAGAACATCCCACAATGCAACGGGCAGCCAGTATTCCAGACAGCTTCCAAACTGACTTCATGTGTTCTTTGTCTCATGACTTTCATTTGTTAACAACCAGGGCTCTCTCTCTCTCTTTCTTTCCTTCATACTCCCTCTAGTCCTCCTGTGTGTCCTGTAGTGTGGTTTTGTCGCCAGCGGGAGAGCAGAGCGATGAAGTTGCTGCACTTAATGGCTGCCAGGAGGAGCACAAGACGGGCAGTGCCAAGGTAAAACACACACCAACCTACAGTATGCACACACAGTGTCAGCATGACTGCATTTATCACTGACTAATGTAAACACTCTCTCAAGTATCTGCCATTGACCCTCTCTTTCACTCCACCCAACAAACCCTTCCTCCCTTCTCCGTCTCTCTCTGTTTCTTTTTCCTCTTCTCCTTTTTGTCCTCTTCTTTGTTTTTTCACCTTTCTTCTTCTTCTTCTTCTTCTTCTTCTTCTTCTTCTTCTTCTTCTTCTTCTTCTTCTTCTCCTTCTCCTTCTCCTTCTCCTTCTCCTCCTCCTCCTGTCTCTCTAGTTTGTTCCAGGCCACAGCCCCAGGGCACTCAATGGTCTGCTCAGTCCCCCACTGGAGGACCCCGTGCGTGCCAGCCAGAGTTCCCTGTGTGACATGCTCCAGGACAAAGAGAAGAAGACCAGCACGGGCACTGGGACTGGCATTAGCCTGGGCATGGAAGGGGCCACAGGCGCTGGCATGGACCACTCTGCCCTCATCCCGCTGCGTGCCAAGGACTTCAGAGAGAAGAGCGACGGCCATTTTGTGGACGTTATCAAGGAAGACAGGTGAGGTGACATTTATCAAAATACTGTTATTGCTGTTCGGAAATGACATCACGGCCTGTCTGTTATACTGATTGACGATGACTAGGTGGATGTTTTGACGGCCTACAATGAACCCCTATTCTTTCCGTGTGCCAATTCACATTGACATACCAGCATTATTCACATAACTGCTTCATTGTCGCTATTGTTTCAATACTGTGCCTGTATCAACAGAAAATGTTATAGACACCAGAGAGGAAAAGTAGAGGAACAGGCTCCTGTATTTGCCATGTCATCACAGCAGAAGCGTGTGTGTAGGGTATAATTTATTATGTTGTGTTAATAGTGAACATGACCATATATTCTTCGGCAGTTAATCCTCTCGAGAATTCTGAACAAGTTCAATGGCTTTCCTTTATGTCTACAACTTTCTACAACATTCAAACCGAAGAAAATAAAACACTAGATTTCTTATTTACAAGTAAGCTGATCATAAATGAGTTAGGTAAGGTAATGTAAATTTCATAGCCATCTAGTCTGTGGCCACATTGAAACAGAATGTTACAAAGTGTTCACGTGGTTCATGAGTCAGTTGTTCCGATACCGATAGGTTACTCGGGCCGATACCACCCTCAAGTACTCGTACTCAGTACTCAGAACCGGCCCCGATACTCTGACCCGAGTACCAAAACATCCAATTGACACTAGGCTGAACGAATGCAACGGCAGTAATTCTGCCCCAACACTGCAGCAAATCGCCAAAAACAGCAGACCTACAAGCATAAATGACAACTGACAAGTGTAGGCATGACAATGACATTAAATTGGAGAAAAAGGGGGTAAAATAAGTGGTTACTCAACGAAAATTAAAATTACTCGTATCGGTACTCGGTATCGGCAAGTACTAAAATTGAAATACTTGTACTCTTACTCGGTCTGAAAAAAATGGCATCGGGACAACTCTAAGTCACACTTGCTTCATCAACATCAGCATTTAAGGATTCATTGGGCCTCATTCATGAAGTGTGGGTACCAGATCAGATTCATGAAGTGTGGGTACCAGATCAGATGAAGTGTGGGTACCAGATCAGATGAAGTGTGGGTACCAGATCAGATGAAGTGTGGGTACCAGATCAGATGAAGTGTGGGTACCAGATCAGATGAAGTGTGGGTACCAGATCAGATGAAGTGTGGGTACCAGATCAGATGAAGTGTGGGTACCAGATCAGATGAAGTGTGGGTACCAGATCAGATTCATGAAGTGTGGGTACCAGATCAGATGAAGTGTGGGTACCAGATCAGATGAAGTGTGGGTACCAGATCAGATGAAGTGTGGGTACCAGATCAGATTTGATGCTAAAGCACATACAGGAGTGTTTCCACGAGCATCATCTGATTCATCATTCCTATTCCTATGGTGATCGTTGGGTACACCGAAACTCATTATGCTAGCTCTGATACACTTGTATATGGCAGAAAACATGCATGGCTGTTAATGCCTTTTTCTTGCTGCTAAATCAATTAAAATAGTGCCAAACCCCGAACTAAATGTTAATGTGCAAAACATTTTGTCAAAACATATTTAAAATAAATCAATATAAAGCGATGACCCATAATATTCAGATAATGGCATGCACTATTAAAAAAACCTGTTAAAATAGTTCAAATAGCACAACATGTAGATGTAGATCGGCTAGTAAGGGTGGCGCAAGATGGAGCCCCAAATCTCTTTGCCAAAAAGAGATCATCGTGACCTTGTGCGTCTGTTTAGTCCATAAAGTGTTGTAAAACTTGGCATGCATGAATCTGCCACATCCCATTATGGGAAAGGTTAAACAAGATTTCCTAATAATAATAAAAAAAAACATAATATTTCAATAGTATTGAATATATGAATATACTATATGTAAAACATGTAGACTGGCATAAATGGGCATGGCCCGGGGCTTCAGCCGAGCAAAATGGCGGCACTGAGCCAAGTAAGTCCGATAACACCCCACAAGGCCCCCATTGTTAACATTTGTGAAAACGTTATAAATGAATAAAAGTGGCCGTGTGATTATGGAAGGCCGACCGACAGTCAGTATGAAAAGACTCAGTTCTTCCTTGCCCCATGACAAACATTTACACAACGCTTTGTGTTGTACTTGTTATGCACATCTGTTTGGAAGTTATGCACTCTGTTTATCATGTCCCCTTCTAGACTAGAGTAAAGACCATGGGGTCACCAAAGTCAGTAGCATTATTCAACATGAAACTAGACACCAGATTTCACGGCAATCCAGTCGGTAGTTTTCTAGATATATTTTTGGGGGCCAAAGTGTCGGACATGGCCGTCTGCTGCTGTCTAATGCTTAATTGGTGTTCCGTCGCACGCCGGTGTCAGTATCACGATCTACAAGCTCACAACGTATCGCATACACAATGTTGTGAGCTTGTAGATCGGCTGTTTTCACCCTGAGGCTATACCGTACGATGCCGCATAAATCGGGCTTAACAAATGGAATGAAATGGGAATTGAGAGAACAGTGGAGAGGGAGGGGGAGCAGAGAGGGGGGAGAGGGAGGGGGAGCAGGAAGGATTATCGCCACATACATAACTGTTGTGCGGGCGTGAACATTTTGGATACCGATGGCGTATCCTCGGGTGAAGGTCAATGCAGGCGATAGGAGATAGGAGATTTTGTTTGTACGCTCACATAACTACTAGAAACATGACCAAGATTGTGGTGTTCCAGCATACACAAGCAATTTATCAGTAATATAATTTAACAAAAAAGGGGGTAATTTGGTGTGTGTCCCTTTTAAATTTAATTTCTGTCAAGAGGTAGGGATGTAGAATGACTGGATAAAGGATTATTTTAAAGCATTGACAATTTCACATACTGTAGGTGATTTTGCAAAATCCTACTTGCACAACATCCTATTAAAAAACATCAATACGGTACACCAAGTCTGTATACTGTATAATACTACTACTACTAATAATAATAATAACAAGTAAGACGCGCGAACGCAGCTCGTAAATTGCAATAACAACAATTAGAATAAATTAGGTACTTTTTTAAGATTTCTTTTAAGTTACGTTTTATTTTTAAGTTTTTTTTAAAGTTAAGTTGTGTGTGTGTGTGTGTGTGTGTGTGATACAGCTGCGCCCTCTGGTGGCGGGCGGGTGGTGTTACAGCGTGACACAGACACACAGACAGACAGACAGACAGACATGTTCTGCTAGATCTCATAGTTAGTGCTCACTGCGTTCGCAATCACTGCGTTCGCAATTATACATACATTATTTACTTTTTTTTTTTTTACTTTTCTTTTTTTTTCTTTTTTGGGGGGATATTTAATCGTGACCCATAAAAACAGGTCTCAACCTTGTGTTTGGTAACACTGCTACTATTATGAATATGATACTATTTGTGCCTTCCATTCCTAGCCTGATGAAAGACTACTTCTTTAAGCCTCCCATCAATAAGATCAGCCTCAACTTCCTAGAGAGGCCCCTGGAGACTGCCTACCGCACCAGCTACCAGGAGGAGGTACACATGCACATGCACACACACAACCATATGCATGCACGCATGCATGCAGATACGCACACACATAAACAGGGTCGTAAATGTTGCAATACCACATTGTAGATATACTAGTACAAGTTACAAGTAAAAGGCCTACATAATAATAATAATAATAATAATAATAATAATACAAATGTTGACCATGGCGAAGATTCACCACCCAAAAGCAGATGTCGACAGGTTGTATCTACCACGATTGTCCGGAGGACGAGGCCTATTCCAACTCGGACTGACCCTCAAGACGAGTAGACGACCACTATTGGACTAGACCTCACAAAAACAGCTGATCCACTCCTCCAAATAGTAAAACGTCAGTTCTACTCCATCACTAAAAAAGCTGCCAAATTTAAGAAAGAGCTTGATGCCCCAGAAATCCCACCAACTGAAAATGAAGTGACTACCACCTATGCCAAACGAGTGAAGCAGAAGGTAAAACACTTTGGCCAGCAACAACTGCAGAAGACCTGGGAGGAAAAGGCAATGCATGGGAAGTACCCAAAAAAAGAATGACAGGCTGAGGAGCACTGGACTGAAAGCAGAGACCGAGAGCCTGATAATCGCTGCACAAGACCAGAGCCTCACAACCAGATCTTATCACCATCGGATCATCAAATATGAGACAGACCCACAATGCAGAATCTGTGTCAAATATGAAGAAACCATCGACTGGCTAAGACTGAGTACATGCTGTAGAGAGGCGCAACAAGGCAACAGCATACCTGCACTGGACGATCTGCAGGAATTACAACGTCAAGACGTCTACGAAATGGTATAACATCAACCGAAACCAGTCTCTGAGAATAATGATGTCATGATGACATGCCCATCCACACTGACGGAGAGATAAAAGCCAACAGGCTGGACATCGTTATCAAAGACAAAAAAAGAAAAGAGATATATGCTCATAGACATGGCAATACCATCTGAAAGAAACATCTCAGTGCAAGTCACAGAGAAGCTGTCAAAATACCTGGAGATTGAAATCAGCAGGATGTGGAATATGAAGACCGAAGTAACACCAGTTAGTCATCGGAGCTCTTGGACTCATGAAGAAGCTCATGGAGCTCATGAAGAAGGGAATAGAAAAGTCAATCGAGTGACATCTGCCCCATAGCACCTTAGGTCCATAGTTTGGACACGGCTCTAGAGCATTAAAACAAACAAAATAATAATGATAATAATTATAATACATTTTAATTGTATTAAACTTTTCATTCACAGGGAGTCTCAGAGTGCTACATAGTTAAAAACATATAATCTAATGAATCGATCATCAAAAACATCAAGCACAAAAGGATATTGCTGACAATTAACATAAAAAGCCATAATAAGGTTTTTAGGATTTTCAGAGTTTTATGAGTGAAAGTACAAATGTATTGGCAATGAACATATGTACTTACCATTAGTAATAAAAGTTAAGTGCTTGAGTAAATGCAGTTACTTTCTACCACATGCACGCACAAATCTTTTATGTGGAGAATCCCTATTACAGACGATGGAGAATTGATTGGATGATGGGGGGATTTCCCCTCATTAATTAAATATGCATTAATGCATATGCATTAATTAATTAAAAGCATACGCATAGTGGTTTGTGTGTGAGTGTGTAGAAACAAATGTGTACACACACATGATATGCAATACACATTCATAAATGTGTACACATAACACTTCCACACACAGACATTGGTAAGCCAGTTTAATTTGGGCTCCATTGACCTTACTATGTTACTGCCCCCTGCTGTTATAATAGTGTCATTACATGGGTAAACTGAACACATCTTTCTCTCACATTCAAACTCACTTCATTCAAAAAACATAACCTTCACTTTATCTAGTACTCTTAACAGAAACTTTATGCTTTATAAAAAAAAAATATTTCAATATTTTGAATTATTTCTCCCCAGAAATGGCCCCCCATTTTTGGTACTTGTTTGAGCTCACAATACCACACAGGAAGCATACTCTGTCACTGTATACGGATAACACCCTAGTAGGCCCTCTCTCCCACTGCCTACTGCCTCCTCCTCCTTCCACGGCTCTTTCCCTCTTTTTTCAGTTTTTCGTCCTTTTCTTTTTTTCTTCTTTTTATTCCGCCATATCTTCTTTCTTTTTCTGTTTTCTTTCTCTTCGTCTGTACTCCTGTAAGTAATGCCTTAGACCATTCTCAAAGATAAATCGTCAATAGCAAATGTCAATAGACATCTAATAGACATTGATCAGTGTGTGTGTGTTTGAAAAGAAGCAGGAAGAAGCTAATCCTTATAATATCCTACCCCTTCATAAGTTTTATATGAACACGGAGTCCTATCTTCTGCCCAGGTGAAGAGGCAGGTGCCTCTGCAGACGTTTGCCAGCACCACCTTCAGCTCCTTCCTGGACGTTCTTCTCAGCTGTTTCGTCTTCTTGGCGCTGACCCTGGCCTGCTTCCTGCCCACCCTGGTCAGCCCGGCCACCACGGGCCCCCCGGCCCCTACCGCCCTGGCTCTGGCCCCCCTGGCTGGCCTGCTGGAACTGGCCTCTCTAGTGCTGTCCATACGGTGAGGAGTGGATACTAACGCACAGAACAGAACGCGCAGAAAGTGGGAAAAACATTTCTGCTCTTGGTGCTTGCACATCAGTGCAAGCATACTTTCATTAGAAAATAGAAATACATTGTATTTGCACAATATATCAGCATCATACAGTATAACTATGTTAATGTTGCATAATTATCTGGTTGCGTAAAGGAAGGATACAGAAAAAAACCAACTGTTAATTCAACCATGAGACTGCACAAATGGAACCAAATGGAACTACATTTGTACACTTTCATGTGCCTGTGGTTGAGAGAAGGAAATAGAGCATAATGTGTGTGAACTCTGCAGCTCCTAAGTGCATGTGTGCGTGTGAAGTGAATATGTATCGGGACAATGAATGTTGATTGTGGAGAGTCAGGGGGACCTGCAGCTGCTTTTTTGCTTCTGTATAATGATGTTTCGTGTTGCCACAAATTTACGTCATATTTGGCGGACATTTGACCTAATTTCTCCTTTCATTGTCAATGGCAAATATTGAGACGTGTGCCCAGCCAATCAAATCATCACATTCCGTGCTACACACACACACACACACACACACACACACACACACACACACAGACACACAGACACACACACACACACACACACACACACACACACACACACACACACACACACACAAAGCTGTGCATAGGAGGGGCTAGCACCTCTCAAAAATAGCAGATACAAGCTCACAGCGTGTCATTTTGTGCCGCGCTGCAAGCTTGTACAACATGTTCGAAAAAGTGTGAGAACTACTGATTTTAGTCATTGGGCCTCAGGTCTCAGTGGGTGAAGGCTGAAGAGTGTTGGCATGGCAATCCATTTTTATCTGCTGAAAGCCTTTCTTCTAACAAGGCCAGGGCTGACACCCCTCTCCTCTCTTACAGTATGGTGTTCTATCTGGATGAGGTGATGAGCTGTACCGATTGGCTGCTCAGGGTGGTCTCTGGTTGGATCCCTCGTCACGTGATCGGGGCCGTGCTGGTTTCCCTCCCTGCTGTCTCTGTGTTCTCCCACTTTACCTGCGGCCTCCACCTGCCCCTCCAGGTAAAAGGGTGTGTGTGTGTGTGTGTGTGTGTGTGTGTGTGTGTGTGTGTGTGTGTGTGTGTGTGTGTGAGTGTGAGTGTGTGGATGCTGGTGGTGGAGTTAAAAGAAGGACAATGCTGACTGAATGGTCATTAAGGGAGGGTTGACAAACACACAAACCTCCCAGAATGGTTAAATGGAGCAACAACTAAACAACAAAAAAGCAGGTCTGGTCGGGCAATATGTCTATTTAACCACTTTCACCCTGGTGTCCCTATTTTGGGCATTGAGACCAGTAGACTCGCATTACGTAGCATTAGCAGTGATAGGAACTGGAGAAGAAAAACGTAAGTTACGTATGTAACTATGGTTCTATGAGTCCCGAATGACCGCCAGAGGCGGTGCTTAAGCACTGAATACGTCCCTTCGCGCATGCGCCGTCGAGTATTTTATACCAACAATGTCAATTTTGACCCCATGATGACCCGGAGTCGTCTATATCTTCCGGCAGTCTACAGGGGTTCAGTCCCTACAGAATCTTCTCGCGAGACCACGAGGATTCTGAGTGACAAGAGTGCTCTGGCGGTCATTCGGGACTCATAGAACCATAGTTACATACGTAACTTACGTTCTATTTCGTCCCTGCTGACCGCCAGAGGCGGTGCTTAAGCACTGAATGACTTATACCAGCAAAGTCACGAGGAATCCTGATCCCAAGCCATAAGGAGTAGAATCGGAGGACTCTCGTAAGAGGACCACGTCCAGCGGGTGGGGAGTGGCAACACTCACCCAGTGGAACATAGAAAACTCGCTGTGATGCCCATGAGGCAGCGGCAGATATATTCCAGGGGTACTTCCCTCGGGGCAGCCCATGATGTGGGGACGCTCCCGTTAGAGTGGCACCTCACGCCAAATGGTAGGGTACGATTACTCGCCCCATACGCGTGGTTAATGGCATCCACAATAGTGTGGGGCGGGCGCTGTCTGGAGAGAGCACCGCCTTTGAAAGGGCCATCGTCACAACGGACCAGCCATTCTGACCGCCGAATGCATGCGGCAGGTCTAACAAGCGGCTCTCAGGGCCCACGTTGGGCGCAGTAGTTCCCGCTTGTCAATCCACTCTCCTGGTGGAGGGCAAGACTGTGCTAGCCGTATAGGCTGGTTGAGGTGTGTATGTGACAGCACCCTCAGGAGGAACACTGTGTTCGGCCACAGAGACACTCAGGCCGTCTGAGCTTTGCTTCAGACGCAAGTCACTGACAAACAGGGCGTGCCGCTCACTGACACGCTACGTTGAGGTAATGGCCAGGAAGAATTCAGTCTTCCATGACCCTCTAAACTCCGCCCGTGCCAAGGGCTCAAAGGGAGGCCTGTATAGACCATGCCGCACTAGGGAAGAGCCTGTGCCGGAGTTCTCAGGGCTCGTAGAGGATGCAACCTCAGAGCCCCCATCAGGAAGAGGGACACCAGACTGTGGCTCCCCACTGTGGCTGTGCGATATTGATTCTAGCATATCGACATGATATCTCCCCTACTTATGCTTTTAGAGTAGGAGATCGGCCCTCGTCTAGGAGGGACTGCGGAACTCCAGAAAGGTAGGCAGAGCAGCGCACTAGGTCTTTGCTCTGACCCTCACGTCAGTTGGAAATAGATTCCATCGGTTATCGTACCGTAGTCTGATGGATGTCATGGCACCTTTGAATTCAGGGTGGCATGCCTGGCTGGTTCCACACAGCTGCTCGGCAGCGGTTCAGGGCTGCCAGCGGTCAAACACACAGTTGGGGGCGTCGAGCATTTGAATGCCATATCCGACCGCCTCCCAGTTGAGGAGACCTCTGTCGAGGAGACGCCATGGCGTCCTCCGACTGGGTCTGTTCAGCAGAGGAAACCAAGTACTTCTTGGCTGGAGGGGGGCAACCAGAAGTATGGTGTGACCCTCCTAAAGAACTCTCTGAAGCGCTGGTCGTATCAGAGAGGCAGTGGCAAGGCATATGCAGTGCCTCTGGCCAGTGCGCATTTAAAAGGATAGTGCCCTGTGGGCGGTGGCCTACTTAGGGCCATGTGTCGGAACGATGCAGGTCGTTCTGTTCATACTGGCTATGTGGCATGAAGGCCTGCGGGCTGACAGCCATTTGTGGCGTTCGGGTTCTATGAAACCATCGGACCATTGCGTCCTGGCCCGGAGGGCTGGATGTCTCCGTTAGGGAGAACCAGGGAGGTTAGCGAGTCAGCGACTCTAGGGTGAGGAGGTCCACCTCCGCTCTGCCGAGGTAGCCTCTGATTAGTGTTCACCACCATTGGATGGGGTACCGCTCCCCTCATGGAAGCTTTTGATGGGAGAGAGCCTACCATGTAGTCCCGCTCTCCACTTAGATAACTTGCCCATAGGCTGATCAGGCGGGGGGGGGGGGGGCTGCCCAAGTCAGAGGGTCCATAGACACCTACGGCGGCCAAGCAAACGTGGCCCTGCCCGATGACTTACATGATACACGGTCGAGGTGTTGCCCGAACGTATGAGAATGTGCTTGCCTCTCAGGTACGGCAGGAAGTGCTGTAGAGCAGAGCATGAACTTCATAACCCTGTTGGGTCCCATCAGTTCAAGACATGTCGACAACAGTCTGTCTTGCGTCACGAGGAAGTATGTAGATCGGACTTCCCTTGGTGTGACTGAGGATCTACGGCCTCTGTTGCGCCCTTGGGCAGGAGGACACATCACTCCTGGTCTGATACTAGGGCTCTCGTCATGTTGCTGATAACGGCCATTTTGACCCCGCCGGATATGGGGGGCTGGCGTCAGAAGGCACTGCACAGCCCGGAGAGCACAGCTGAACCACCTAGTGCTCCTGGCTCCTCAGGGAGACTACGGAGAGTTGGCCTAGGCTTCTCAGTCAGGCTTGACTGTGAAAGCCCGACTTGGCGGGTGGCACCGGTTCCTCTGGACGGGGCAGTGCACACCAGTCACACCAGCTAGCCCAGGGCGCGGACGCTACTGGTTGCTAGGTGTTGGCCATATGCTGAAGGAAGGGAGCGTGTACGCTGCCTGTACCAGCAGAGGCTTTAATCTAGATCGGCATAGTGCGCACCGGTGCACACCAGTCCCAACTAGCCCAGGGTGCGGACGCTACTGGTTGCTAGGTGTTGGCCATATGCTGAAGGAAGAGAGGCTCCTCAGTCAGGCTTGACTGTGAAAGCCCGACTTGGCGATGGGCTAGAGCTAGGATGGACATCAGCCGTCCTCTCTTTGAGGACATGACACCAAATGCCTCCAGTGACGGTGAGGGCTGACCCGCGTCTGAAGAAGGCGCTTGGAGGATCCGACTGCCTACTGTGGTATGACTAACAATTAGCGTTCCACGGCTATGTGCATGAAGGTGCGCATGGAGCCATCTCGGCCAGTGGGTCCTGAGCTGAGAAGTGGGAGGCTGGCTCTGATGCCTGGGAGGCACCGTCTTCTGCATCTTCCTCATAGTCATGGAAGTGCATAGCTTAAGCTGTCGGGGAGAGTACATCGTCCTCGAGTCAGCTGTGGCATCGGAGGGGGAGGCACTCGAACCCTCCGAGGTGCCTAGGTGTTATGTTAGGTGAGCATGGACCTCATGTGGGCCAGCTCTGCAGATAGCTGAGTCCTCTCAGATCTGCTGTGGCCGGCGGTCAGACCTTTTCCTCCTGGCACACAGGGCAGGACCAAGGTCGGCTCACGGCTGAAGGGGAGCTTCACACGAGGTACAAAAGTGGGAGCTCTCCATTGTGGTGGCACCGGCTCCTCTGGACGGGCCAGTGCACACCAGTCACACCAGCTAGCCCAGGGCGCGGACGCTACTGGTTGCTAGGTGTTGGCCATATGCTGAAGGAAGGGAGCGTGTACGCTGCCTGTACCAGCAGAGGCTTTAATCTAGATCGGCATAGTGCACACCGGTGCACACCAGTCTCAACTAGCCCAGGGCGCGAACGCTACTGGTTGCTAGGTGTTGGCCATATGCTGAAGGAAGAGAGCGTGTACGCTACCTGTACCAGCAGAGGCTTTAATTTAGATCGGCATAGTGCACACCAGTCCCAACTAGCCCAGGGCGCGGACGCTACTGGTTGCTAGGTGTTGGCCATATGCTGGAGGGAGTGCGTACGCCGTCTGTACCAGCAGAGGCTTTCGAGGTACAAAAGTGGGAGCTCTCCGTTGTGGTGGCACCGGTTCCTCTGGACCGGCCGGTGCACACCAGTCCCAACTAGCCCAGGGCGCGGACGCTACTGGTTGCTAGGTGTTGGCCATATGCTGGGGGGAGGAGGCGCGTACGCTGCCTGTACCAGCAGAGGCTTTAACTTAGATCGGCATATAATGACTTAATCAAACAACTGAATGCTGCTATACCTGCCGCAGCATGTGAATATGCATTTACGTTTTATGCAAATGCTCATTGTAGCACTTTGAGATTTAACCAGATGTAAAGTGCGTCATAGGAACAGCGCACAGACGCTGCTGTTAGCTAGACTGTGCGACCTGCATGGTCGCGGTGGGGGAGGAGAGCTTGCACGCTACCTGTACCCCCAGCTGAGGCTTACTTCTAAATTATGATAATAAAGTAGCCTTCAGTCGAGGCTTGGACGCTGCTATGTAGCAGCTGTAGTGTTTCCTATGCGAACGTTTATCACAGCACTATGACGTTTATCCAAACTCCAAGTGCATTATTATTTATGTTTGCTAGTCCAGAGCGAAACAAAAGACACTTCCAATGCGCTAGTCAAGGCACTACTACGCATTCACGCTGGGAGGAGGGAGCACTAACGCTGCCTACACCAGCCAAAAGTTTGGTTAAATAAACCAACACAAACAAGTTTTGGAGAAAAGGCTACAGCCAATAGCTCCACCGATAGGGGCCGCCTGCTGAAGGAAGGGAGCGTGTACGCTGCCTGTATCAGCTGCAGCTAATAAACAGAACAAGCTATACACTAATAGCTGTTAATAAATGCTTGAGCTAACAAACGATTAGTAGCAAGTAACATCAAACTAGAGGCCGTATGCTGGAGGAGCGGAGCGCATACGCTGCCTGCCCTGTACCAGCTGGGCCAATAAACAGTAAGGCAAGCTATACACAGATCGCCGTTATAACAAATAGTATAATAAGCGCTTGGGCTACAACTACGGGTAGCAGCGCCAGTTAGAGACCCAATGCTGGAGACCAGCTGGGCTACTAACAACAAGACAAGCTATAGCCTACACGAATAGCTGTTCATAAACACCTTTAGCTTTAAGCTACTGGTAGCAGCTGTGAGCTACGCTGGCAGCAGCGCCAGATGCCCTGTGCTGGGGACCAGCTGGGCTAATAGGCCCCAAAGGTACCCAGGGGCACCTGTGGGGAAAAAACAAAGTGTACCCACTGTATACGCAAAAACTGTTAATAGAGCTTTGAGCTCCAGACATACTGGTAGCAGCATCAGTATCGAGGCCCACTGCTGGGGGCCAGCTGGGTTAATAACCAGACAAGCTATGTACACCAATAGCTGTTAATACTCTGAGCTACAAACTACTGGTAGCCACATCAATACCCTGGGAGGACGCAGGTAGCTGCTCCTGTACCGGGCTAATAATAACAAGTTGTTATTGTTATTATTAACAACAACAACAAGAAGACAAGCTATCCGCGGAAGCAGTTAAGCTTGAACGCTGCCAATATTATCGGCATTATGGCTTTGGCCAGCAAGGCTTGCCAAACAGAAAATGACACTTAGCCTTAACTAGCTTAACTTATCATAAGTTATATGCTGACTGCTGAGAGAATGGAGCGCCAACGCTTGCCATCAACAGCAGGGGCTAACCAAAGCTTGCAAGTAGCGTGTTTATCAAACGAAGGCAATATGACAGTGGCCATCCTTCGGCAAATCTTATAGTCGCTTATAATAAGCGCTAGCGTTCACAGTCGAGCAAACCTCGTATGCGGAGCAGGGAGGCGGCGCGAACGCAGACTCTACTCACAAGAGGTTATGCCATGATACAATACATCATATAATTTGAACGTCTGTTAGCGTTCACCGTCAAACAAACCTCGTATGCGGAGCAGGGAGGTGGCGCAAACGCAGCCTTTACTCACAAGAGGTTATGCCATGATGCAATATATCATATAATTTGAACGTCTGTTTAGCGGGGATAGCACCGCTTTAGACGATAACGTACCTTTTGTCCAGGGAGGTTTTGTTCGCCTTCATTACCGGCGAGAGAGATTGGACGCTACCGCGTCCACGCGAATCCAAATAAACTCCACTCATAGAGGAGTAAAAACAAAATCCATAGTCGCAGTTCCTGGAGGGCGAACAGCCGCTACTCCGACCGATTCGGTCACGGAACTACCAGCGACTCGGCAGACACCATAGGCTACATAATGCATTGCATAGCAACACATCGCAGCTCGGTGCAAACTTGGTTCTCACAGGCGAGCGAGAAGAAATTAGGGACTGAACCCCTGTAGACTGCCGGAAGATATAGACGACTCCGGGTCATCATGGGGTCAAAATTGACATTGTTGGTATAAAATACTCGACGGCGCATGCGCGAAGGGACGTATTCAGTGCTTAAGCACCGCCTCTGGCGGTCAGCAGGGACGAAATAGAACAACAATGGAGCTTCCCCTATGGATCTTGGCTCCAAAAATGTTGACGTTTTCCCCTCTCTGAATCCTGTATTTTAGAAGATTGCATTCTCGCATTTGCGTGCTGTGATTTATTCATGCTGAGCCAAGGTTACATTTCACTCTATGTACTAAGTTTGACTATTCCCTTCCAGCCTCTGGCTTATGAATGAAAAACAAAATAACTGGATGTGAAACTGTATTGTGTTTTTAGACCCACAACAGCATACCTTCCCATAATGCTTTGGGGGGGGGGGGGGGGGGCATTTCTGTCCCTGTCCTTGTTCTATTCCCGTGATATTATTTGGCATGGGGAATTCGTTGTGGGCATTTGAGTGTTATCATCTGACTGTGTTTAATCTATTTAATGTACGTTCATTTAGCTATTTACTTTGTGTGTGTTAATTTTGGGGAAACAAACCACGTGAGTTATACGAGTACCAGTAGTATCATACAGTACATCAGGAGTTGAGTTGGTTGGAGACACAATTGTGTAGTGTTGCAAATGAAGGAGATTTCTACAAACAGAAGTTGCTATGCCTGATTGAACCCACACACTAAATCAGATTTAGAGGAGTCTTGTCTATTTATTTATTTATTTAATTAATAATCACTTAAATTTAAATTCAGCAGGTATGTGGGGCATCAGGGTAGGGATAAGGTTTGCTCATCACCACGGAGTCGGAATCAAATCCTCCAAGGTACCCCCGGCTTGGCTGGGTTGTCCAATGAATGTTTCACATGGTGGGAAGCTGGCAGGGTAGAGTGATCTTTGTCACTCACTACACTACACTAGTGACTCCTACAGCTTACAGCAGAGAGCAGAACTGGGAAGGATTGCGTGTTAATTCCTGCATTAGTACAACTCTTCACTGTCGAAATAAAAAAAAACGTTCGCTCTGAAAGAATATATACCTATTCAAAGATTTGTGCCGCATTTTTACGATTTAAAAAAAATAGCAGACCTACAAGTTTGAGCTCTGTAGATCTGCTATTTTTCAATAGCTAAAGTATAACAGAATGCTTGAAACACCAAAAGGGGTTCCCGTACAAAGATCTGCAGGTGGAATACCCATCTCACACAAACATTTATTCCCATCTTTATTGGCTGCCAGTAACAGTCAGTACCCAATTAATTACAAAGCCTTTTTTAATAAATACAAATAACAAATAATAACATAGAAACCATGAATTGGCCATGCCATACCACACAATACATAAGACTTGACTCACTCCCCATAATTGTATGTAGAAAAATAATAATTGCCTGTTCACAGGATGTGGGATCTCATGCCATTATTCAAATTAAAATATAATCAGCACCTCCTGTTCCATGACTAGGGACACAGTCTTACTATAGATTAACTACAATTTTAACTAAGCAAAAACAAACAAACAACAAAAGAAAATTAAATTGCCTGCCATTTCTCTACTCTTATTGTTTTGTACATACATTCTTGCCCAGTAAATCTTGGTGAATGCACTTGTTTTCTTCAGGTGACCATGTTCCTGTGCTGTGCCACTATCCTGGCAATCGTCCAGTACTGTAACTTTTGTCAGCTGAGTTTCTGGATGCGCTCTGTCCTCGCCACTGCTACAGGTGCCATCCTGCTACTGCTGCTCTACTGCCCCCTCCACAGGAACAGGTGTGACACTACGCCATTCTACACCAATCTTCAAACACACACACATGCATGGGCACGCAGAGATGGGCAGTATTTGAAATACATACAATTTGAAATACTTTTATTGTAAATACAGAAAAGACGTGTTTCAAATACATGTATTTAAAATAACGGTAGTGGGTCGCACACACCAAGACTGCAGTTCAAATCGTTTATTTCATATTTGAACAATTGAGGACAAACGTTTGGGCTATCCAGCCTTCATCAGTGGGATGACTGACTGATGAAGGCTGGATAGCCGAAACGTTTGCCCTCAATTGTTCAAATATGAAATACCGGTAAACTATATGAACTGCAGTCTGATATGTTTTTAACGGGTAGCGCACCTATAGTCAGAGCGCGGTGGTCACATGAAGAGAAATACATGTATTTCAAATACTGCCCAACTCTGCACGTCATCATACATCACATTCCGTGCCCAACCAATCAAATCATCACATTCCGTGCTACACACACACACACACGCACCACACACACACACACACACACACACACACACACACACACACACACACACACACACACACACACACACACACACACACACACACTTTGTATGTGAGTATACTATATAACCAGGTCTGTCTGCTACCTCACACACCACTCTCATCTCTTTCAGCTCCGGTAATGACAGCTCACCAGCGATTGGGTGAGTGTTTCTGTGGAAACAGAGAAGTTTGATAGATGAGTGACATTTTAGGGGTCAATGGGGGTTGAGGGTTTTCATCTCTCTCGCTCTCTCTGCGTTTTCTTCCCCTCCTTTTTTCTCTCACTCTGAGATGTTGCAGCAGTAATCGCCTGCTAAATGTCACCAGCGAAATGACTCACAGCCAAGACAAGATTTTTTTTCTTTTTATTAGAGCCACACTGCGACATTGCTGATGCAGAGAGAGATTGGCAAATCCATTCTTTCTTGACATTTTAGCCCTTATCCCGTTCAGTTTCTGAAGATGTGTTTAACCCATTTTGGGCGAGAACCCCTTTTGGTGTTAGCATTATGTTATGCTTTAGCTATTGAAAAATAGCAGATCTACAAGCTCATAGCGCGCCACCGAGTGGCGCGCTACAAGCTTGTAGGTCTGCTATTTTTGAAAAATCGAAGAACCACTGACATAGAAACATAGCTTTTTCAGAAACCTGTCAGGATGTAGAATACATTTTTAGAATCTGATCTCAGGTCAAAATGGGTTAAGGTTAAATTGCTGGGGGATGACGGGAATTACCTCTGCTTTCTATATTTCTATCCCTGCTTCTGGTCACACTGAGTTAAATATGACATGCATTTCCTTTTGGGAAACGTAGACTGTCTGATACTGTATTCTTGATAGTTATGTTTGATGATATCACAATTTAACACCCCCCTTTTTTTGAGGCCCCTCCTATGCCCAGCTTTGTGTGTCTGTGTGTACCCCATAGCAATGATTTGATTGGCCGAGCGCTTAAAAAGGGATGTAAGGACAGAAAAGTGAGGACGCCAAAAGTGATGATATATGATGATAAGATCGGCCCTCACTTCACACGAGTGTGATTTGTTTTTCTTTACAAATTGCATGTGTGATATGGTTGCATAAATGGTATAATGGTAAATGGTGTATTTATATAGTACCTTTTTCTAAGGCACACACACATTCATACACCGTCCGGTTCATTTATCACCTTAAATTTTACAGTTTTGCAGTCTCAATTTTGTCTGCTAATTCTTTGGTTTATTCACTTACCGGTAGTTCTAATTTAACTGGTTTATCCTGAATTGTGTATGAATTCTCTCTCCTGATTGGATTACATTGGTATCCTGACCTGAACATGTATTTTCTGTTTACTAATAGCCGGAGAAACCGGTAGAACCCTGCTACTACTAAACAACCACTCTATGTAGAGTGTCAGAATGTAGAGTTATTTAACTCTACGTACAGCACCTTTAATCACTTAAAGCAATGACACTTTACTTTGGTAGAGGTTTGGCTTGTGTAGTTATCTTACAATGATGTAACTCCAAACATTGGTGGGATATCTTCAAATAGCTGCTCCATTGATTCAACATAGGCTCCCTGTTTACTTGTAACATTGCAAGTAAAAGGAGAAATAGGTGTCAAAGTCACTCTTTTAGCACATGCAAAGTGGATTCTGACAATGTATAACAATACAAAACCTGGTAGTCATTTTTTTATATATAAATGTCAACTTCCTGTTGATGATAACCACATCAGCTTTGTTTTGTTTACGATGATTTGTCTAAAAGAGTCACTTTGAAACTTGCCATGTTAGATGAGCTCAGAGCTTGTAGATCTGCAATTTTTGATTGGTGTAAACCACTCCTACAACTGGCTTTGTTAGTGCAGAAAAAATGAGCATGGTTGCTATGTTCACCCTGTTCACCCGGGTGTGATTTCATTACGTCAGACATGATTTTTGAGTGGTGTAAACCACTCCTACAACTGGCTTTGTTAGTCTGTGCAGAAAAAATGAGCATGGTTGCTATGTTCACCCTGTTCACCCGGGTGTGATTTCATTACGTCAGACATGATTTCATTACGTCAGACAGGCTATATTACACATTATATTATCAGATTGCCTATAATGACATGTCCCAAAATGGCCCAATGCTTCTTCTTTTTTTACACTCTACAACTATCTCATTGACTCTTCCTGTTAACGTCCTCAGCGCTAACTTCACTGCCCTGAGTGATGGTTCAGCATTGACCACTCCAGAACCCAGCCACGACCCTCTGCCGCGACCTCTTGACCTCTTGCTCCCGGAGGTCATCCTGGCCTTCTTCCTGCTCCTTCTCTTGGTCTGGTTCCTCAACCGCGAGTTCGAGGTCAGCTACCGCCTCCATTACCACGGAAACGTGGAGGCTGACAAGCACCGCTACAAGATCCAGACCATGCGAGACCAGGCCGAATGGTTGCTGGGCAACATTATCCCCATCCACGTCGCTGAGCAACTCAAGGTTTTATTTTGACCCCCACATAAGCAGCTTAATCTCAGGGTTATGATAATACAAATTATTCACGTGCACACATTGTTTTGAGGATTTAGCATGCTAGGTTTTTGTTTTAGTAGCGATTTAGCGTACAAATATGTTTAAGATCTTCCTTAGTGACACAATCAATCACCTCTATCTTAATGTTTTCTCAGTTGACCCAGACCTACTCCAAGAACCATGACAATGTGGGTGTAATCTTCGCCAGCATCGTTAACTTCAGTGAGTTCTATGAAGAGAGCTACGAGGGTGGTAAAGAGTGCTACCGTGTCCTCAACGAGCTAATCGGTGACTTCGACGAGCTACTACGCAAACCCGAGTTTACCAGTGTGGAGAAGATCAAGACCATCGGTGCCACTTACATGGCGGCGTCGGGGCTGAATATTCAGCAGCTGGCCAACTGCGATGACCACGATCCTCACGAACACCTGATGGCACTGTTCAACTTTGCCCTGGAGATGATGGGCGTCTTGGACGACTTCAACAAGAACATGCTGGGCTTCGGTTTCAAGCTGCGCATCGGATTCAACCACGGGCCGCTGACCGCCGGGGTGATCGGCACCACCAAGCTGCTCTATGACATCTGGGGAGACACGGTCAACATCGCCAGCCGGATGGACTCCACGGGCGTAGAGTGCAGGGTGCAGGTGAGTGAGGAGAGCCACACGGCACTAAGTGCCATGGGCTTAAAATTTGACTACAGAGGTACCGTAAATGTGAAGGGAAAGGGGCAAATGAGGACCTTCCTGTACCCTAAATTTGGGGAAAGCCTATCGGGGAACCAAGACCAGTTGTTGGAGGGCAGCGGTGTCGGACCCTCGCCCTCCGTGGCCGTACCAGCCAATAAGACTTCAGAATCGGCCGCAGAGGCAACGGCTCAGATTCCCTCCTCCCATCCCACTCCTTCATCGTCCACCTCCTCTCCCTCCACATACGTACACCTACCCCAAAGCAGTGCTGGAGGACTTTCAGGAGCGCAGCCGGAGCGCGACTCATCTGAGCACACAGCGGAGAAGGAGGAGGGATATAGGGACGCTCGGCAACGCCCTTGCCACTCTCCTGCCCCCCCAGAACTACACCATGAGCCCACTGCCAGGCAGGCTCCCTCCCCGGTGCAGCCCGCACCTCTCGCACATCAGGAGGAAGAGTTTGAGGAAGATGATGATGAGGTCAATGAGCTTTCGAAGCTCAATGAAGAGTTCTACGCACGCCTCTGATTCGTCCTCCGGGTCACCCCCCTTGCTGCTCCTCACCGCTGTCTCTCAATGCACGTCTCACCAGGACTGTCTGGTTGTGTGTGTGTGTGTGGGTGAGATATCACCTTCCTTTATAGTGTGAGTGAGGAGGCTGCTCTTTTTTCCCAGAAGCTGTAGGAATGGAAGTGGGTGTAGGTTCCTCTTAATGGACACAAGCCATGTCTATTAGCGGCCACTAACTATGAGGGCTATAAATGTTGTTTTTTGTTAGAATGTGGCTTGGGAATTGGGGTGGTTTGGACCTGTGTTGAGCACAGCGAAACAAAGATGAGAAATGGCCAAAGGGGATAAGACGGAAGAGATTTGTTGTTGATATATATATTTTTTTCTTATATGTTTTTGTCATTAAGTGCCTTCAGGACTAGAACAATGAATGAACAAATATGTCTATTGAACAAAACAAAATGTTTTGAACACCCCACCAACAACACCTAGACTGCAGAACACTGACCATATTCATGTGGCGGTCATTTTCTCTTACATCATATAGTTGGGGACGGTGGGAAATCCCTAGCCCGACAGCCGACAGGATGGGATTTCCTAGGCGAATACCCCACCCAGAATATGATGTAAGAGCAACATTGGGCCATCGTGTGAATATGGTCAATGGTGTAGTTCCTTACTCCCTGCTTTTTTCAATGCAATTATTTGTTAAATTCTTATTGTTGTGCCATATATATTTTTTGTAACTCGATCAAACATTTTAACTGAGTTCAGAGGAAAAACAGAATTTCTAAGTGCCAGTGGAGCGTAATGGATAGAACGGGGAACTAAAAGTAGAATGAGCGACTGACTACAAGCAGTATTAATTTGTGTATTCTGCTTTGACATGAGGGCTTGATACAGTATTAATTTGTGCCAGTCTCAGAATAAAGGGACATATTAAATAGGGCCGGATAGAATTTAGTCTGCGTAGTAGCTACATTTACAAGTAAGCACAGGTCTTGCACAAACAATGTTTCCTCGGCCACTTGTATTGGTCATTAGACAGCTTTTTAATAAGACTGTTGTCGGTCGCAAAACAAATCAATTTAAATGACAGAATAGTAAGGGAATATATTTTCAAGGAAATGTGATTTTAAACAAATCATTTGGTTATCAGAAAAGCAGGAAGACACTTTAAAGATACTTAAATGGAACTGTGAGTGACAATCATTATGTACCATAGTAATGATCACAGACTTAAAGAGATAACACAGTGGTCCATGTTGATGTTGGTTAAATTGTCAAAGCACAGATTAGATGGCGACCTTGACATTTGTTGGTTTTCATTTTACCTGAGACTAGACAACATTCTGAAGTTCCATCCAATTGCGTCATTGTCCGTGACGAAGGTTTCTCTGACCATCTCAAGATTCAATCAGTAGTTGATCATTGTCTGCCTTTTGCTATTGTCATATGCTAGTCAAAGGGTTGGTATTTTGACTTTAAGAGGGCCTCTACTGTATCAATTTACTTAAATTGTGCCACTTTAATTGAGTGATCTAAAGGTGCAATGCAATCTATATTTTTCAGCTGATTCTTTTCTAGTGCCTCAAATTATGACAAACTGTATTTTTGATGTGTTTTTCTTTCAATATGTTTTTTATCACACTTGCGTCATGATGATGGATTATGATTGTATGTTTGAGGGAATGATGCCTTGTGCAGTTCTTGCTGTGACTATTTTGACAAAATCCATATATTTTCTTTCCTCTTTGCAGTTCTCTATTTCTCATCAACTCATTGGTTGGGAATAGTGTATAATAGTGTGCGCATGAAAGAACTTGCACCTCCAAATGTTTCCTCTCTGATTACTCCGGATTTGTCTTCTATTGTGAAACATCATGTTGGGATTCACTACTCTCTCCCATTTCTACTTTGCACGTACGTGCGTCCGTGCTTTCTCCCATTTCTACTGGAGGCATGTGTTCTTGTGCGTGCGCGTGCGTGCGTGCGTGCGTGTGCGTGCGTGTGTGTGTGTGTGTGTGTATACATGTTTGACAGAAGTTAGACTGCATATAGGTAGATAGTAATGTGCTGGATAAAGCAGGGCCTTGCTGAAACAATGAGGATGCATTTTCAGTCAACTATAACTATATATATTGTAGCATCTGACCCAAACCAAGACACAAGAGAGGGTATAGGAGTTGGCCTATATATATATATATATATATATATATATATATATACACTCAGTTTGGCTTTAATACTTCACATGATCTTCTATCATTGAATGTTCAATTATCATTAAGGATACATTAAGGATGAGAGCTGGTCCCAATTGTTTGCCTTGCAGATTTAGAAAATAACCACTTGGAGAAGTAGAGAGGAAAGCAAAAACAATAGTATAACATTGGAGAATACCCCACCCCCCAACCGATGCAATGCATTGTGAGATTGTAGATTAACTCATTTCGGAAAGATTTAAGTACACTTATGCTGGCTCTGATCTATAATACGATGGGAAACGGGAATGTTTGTGATTTTGAATGTGAATGAATGGTGATTTCTCTTCTTACTAGGCAACGTTCTGTCTCGCAGTACCATACTATTGTGCTTTCATTTGGTTTACAAATTTTATTCACTTAAAAGAGCTGAACTTTTAGTTCTAAGACTTATTTAAAAAACAGCATACATACAACATTAATATTGGAAGTGAAGCAATATTCCTGCCACTTTCAGAGGCAAAGCTGTAACTCTTCAGCTGGGAGGTCATTGAGTCTGTATTTACATTATTATTTATGGTTTAAATGTAATCAAATCTCTCCTTTCAGCATGATTTACATTTTTGTGAATAGAGAGAAAATTACAGGGTGAACATTTTCACAAGAAACATTTTTATAGCCAATTATTATTAAATGGCGAGTGTTATTAGGGCACAGAAACCATACTTTTTCCAGTTTGTGGCAGTTTCTTCTAACATGTATCATTCAATTGATTGAAAATAAGAAGCTTGATTGACTGTTTGACCACTACATATATTCAAGCTCTTAGAACTTTCACCTCAGCCCTTGTATGTTGAACTATATGCTTGGTTTGCTTGCCTCCACCAGATAAGTCTTCAAAAAGCTACCGGTATATGCTTTGCTTATCTGCATGATTTCTACGTTTCAACGATTATACAGCAACTGAATGGCCTTCACTCTACAAGTGTATCATTGAACAAGAATGTGTGCCAAATAGACAATTTTACCATGGGAAATTTTCAATCAGACATGCCAATTAAGAGAACACCTTGAGAAAACAGGTTTCGTATTGACCCTCTTTAGAAATCATTGTCACGTCAGTGATCCCAATCACTGAGGTAAATGATAACAAATGATTGCACACATCTTTTTACGATACTATTTGCTAGTAAATTCAACCCTCGTGTTTTGACCACACTGGGACAAAGTATTAAATAAGGCAGAGTTGGTTGATTTAAAATGTTTGTATTTGTTTTAATTTCATGAATCGGATGATATGTTTTGTTTGTATGTTTTTGTGCACATTACACGTTACATTATGTACATTTATCAACACATGATCATAATCTGTACACAATTGCACAAAGCACTCAATGTTTGTACATAATGCATAGGTATTATATTTCACATTATGATTTTTTTATACATGTGCATGTGCCAGATTTTGACATCATGAAAAACAATGAAGAAAAAAAGAATACATCTATTATCATTGTTTGTCTGTTTGAGTGAAAATGGGTGATGACTTCCGTTAGTCTTGTTTCAATGTTGTTAAAATAATCTTTAAAGCTGAAAACATGGGATCGATCAGCTTATTGGGAGACACTGCCACTCATCCCTGGTTTAAAGTAACCAGTTTGCTTGTTCAAACTGGTTACTGATCAAACATTCTCTCCTGTATGAAAGTTTACAACCAATCACTGACAGGTAGCAATGTCGAAAAAGGTGTTATGTGGATATTGTGGAAATTACAATTACCTTGGAACAATAAGAGCCAGTATAATCTTTGTTATTACTGCCAGATTAGAGAAATAAATTCCAGTATGCACTATGCACACAGGCACACACACATGCACGCGCGCACACACACACACACACACACACACACACACACACTAACTAGAATATTTGAAAGTGAGCCTCTTTCTGACTAAAATCGACTAAAAAGAAAAAAAAGATTGTGCACCGCAGAATAACGTGCAAGTCGTGCATAGGCATCTTTGTGAATAGTAACAGGCCTCTGGCCTCATTTTAACAAAACTACATTATTCCTTAAACTCACTGTGTCTCACTCTCAATGTGGGGTCTGGGAATTGGGGAACCCCAGGGGTTGTTGAGGGGGTTCCAGGTGGTCCCTGTAATGGAATGTTAAAGTTCCATTTTATTCCATTTGTACACCATCAGAGTTAACATTGAAGATGTTAGTGTAGATTGGAGGGAACCATAGATTAAAAAAGATGGGGAAAAATACACATCAAATGTGGGTCTGTAAGGCTTATCAAACTGGGGGTCCTTGAAATGGAAAATGATCATAATAATTAATATTAATAAATAATTAAATCTAACATTACAGTGCAGCTTGAGGTCCCAGTGATATAAATCGTAGCAAATGAGGGCTCGTGTGGTCTAATCAATACATATATCAAACTGCATGGGGGGGTCTTTGAAATTAAAAGGTCCCCGGTCCATCGACCACTGGCGCCCCTGGTGGTCGGCCGGCGGGCGTGTTGGTTTTACGTAGGGCGTGATTGCGCGACCCCTCCCCCTCCACGCACGGTCTATCTGGGGAAAAAAAAAAAACTTTTTTGTATCGAAGGAATCAACAGCCGCCATCTTGTCGTGGCTCGGAATTATAGGATTTCGGTCGAACACTGTTGTTTTTTATTAAGAAATCGAGCAGCCTAGCCGAGGTTTGACAGTCTCCTTGCCCCGAAAACAAAGTCCCGTCGTCGTTTGGGAAATATATTTCATGAACCATCTGGAATTGGACGTGCGTTCGTCGGATAGAAAAGCCCCGTATATGTGATTTCCCCTTCAGAGTGTGTGTGTGTGTGCGGCGCTGCTTCAGCCACCGTCCGCTCGCAGCGGTTATTGTTTACCCGTCAATAACCGAACCGGACCCCCGACACGGACCACTTTATCACCAAAATACAGCATTTTTTATGCACTCGTGCATTTTTTTGTGGAGCATCGCACGATTTTTTTTTTGCACGAGACAATTTTTACGTCACACAAAATGGGCTGTTTGTGGACAACTTAAATTAACGACTTATTTCTGCCCCCCTGGAATGCAAGCATCATCCACGTGAAAATTTCCACGTAAAAATAATAATAATCTGCCGTTGAGTTTTTTTTTCTTCACATGGGGGATATTTTATTCGGGGTTATTTAACGATAATAATGTGGGTGTTGGGTGTTGGATTATCATGGGGTGAGTGGCGGTGGCGAAGCGGGGCGCTATTGCATCTCTTTTGAAAACACTTCACTCACTGCAAGCAAGCAGCAGCGGCTAACGCTAACTTAGCCGTGCTAGCGGCCAATTACGCTAGCTATTAGCCAAGTTAGCTGACATTAGCAGGCTAATAGCTTGCTAATGTGCTAACCAAATAAAAGGTGGAGGTTTTCCAGAACGCGTGTAACCGTCTCGATCGCGTTTTATTTCCACTTAACGCTATTAAAAGCAGAACACTAACAAGTAACGGATCACCACCATGGCTGAGAACCTGCTAGATGTGGGACCTCCCAACCCTAAGAGACCGAAGCTCAATTCACCTGCGCTGTCAGCGTCTGATGGACCAGGTAAAGGCCTCGACTAGCATCTTACATGTATGTCAAACCACAAGTTGTAGACAGTTGCTCTGTTTATGGGGACAAGCAGTGACATCTTTGACACGACTAAATAAGTCACTCAAAACATTCGGCTGGCAGCTACTACTACTGCTGCTGCCTACACTGCAGGTTAACTGAAAAGTTTGTCACAGTGAACTTGGTTGGTTTCCATTGCTGTCCTTGTGCAGTCTAGTCAGATGCGTGTAATACATGCGTCTGCAGGTGTACACACAGTGCAGACAGACACAACTATAAAAGGTTAATCATTCTGCAGAGTGCTGGTGGCTTTCTTTATAAAGAACTGGGTGGATGCATGATAGTAAATAAACCAACTACGGTATAAAATGAGGAGGATCCTAGCTTGCCTTGCAGAACACCTAATGGTAAAGTCAAATGTATCACACCCTAGAAGCGTCCACATCAATATCCCAGACTCTTGCCAGTGTCAACAGCAATAAAGAAGAATATTTCCTTGTAACAAATAATACATTGTGCTGATTGTGTGGTGGGTAATACTCAATACACACACTACATCTGTGGGATTACTGGGATAAAAATATATATCAATACTATTATGTCATGCACATGCTGTAATACTGTACCTTCTAGTATTTTTTCTTTGACATGAATGATTGTCATTGTATCTCCTATATAAGATACATAGACTCTTACAGGCATTGACACTAAGGGTTGCCCACCTGCCCCTGGCAGGTCAATTTAACTTTGGGCAGGTGGAGTTTGCTTTCAGGTTGCCCGGGCAAGTGCTTGTTTGAGAAGAGACGCAACCATCTATAAACACAACAATCTGTCTTCTGGTCTATGGAATGTAAAATAAGAACACTACCTATAATGTGCTGTTTTTACTGTTGCTGCACTTACAAATATAAAATAAGTGTGAACCCATAGTCATACAGTATTCATAGCTATGTAGGTATTTGGCATAACAAATGAAGTATGACTTTTTTATCGTAAGTAAAAAACCAAAACGAGTGTTAAATTGAACTAATTAAAATTTTACCTATCATTTTATAATGGGCAATTTACTTTTCGGGCAAGTGGGCATGACCTTTGGGCAAGTAGAACAGGACCTGTACTTGTCCGACTGGCAAGTGCCTCTGAGACCCTAGTGTCAACCCCTGGTCTTTCATAATAATATTCTCTCTAAGACAGGGATTTTCAACTTGGGGGACCCCCCATTGAGGAGGTTCCAGAGGGTACCTCAGCCAGTATTTTAATTTAACTAATGCACTTGAATTTAATGCAATGTTTTCAATATCACAAAAACTTTGAAACAGGGATCCATGGCCTAATGAAAGTCAATGTAGGATTTTAGGGGTTTCTGACATGGAAAGTTTGTAAACCTCTGCTGCACTAAACGTTTGTAAATGGATGGACCCAACTTGATCAATGATGTTGAATGGAAATTACTATCACAACAGCAGTGATTAACCACTTTCAACTTTGTTATCCCTACTTTGTAGTTTGGGCATGTCGTAGGCAAACATTTTCACAATGCTTTGCATGTTTGGACCATGTAGTTCAGCTGTTTAAACTATTTGTAATATGAAGAAGTATTTAGGGCTTACTATAACGACATCCAGTGCACAGTGATGCAATTTGCAAATAGCCTGCATCCTTAGACTCACTAAATTGAGAGGATGCAATCAAGTCACCACCCGGGGGTCCTTGGAATTATGCAATACTGTACTCGGTACTGTACTCTAATGTCGTTGAAGTAGGACTCTTAAAATGTCCCTGGGACCCATCTAAAAGACCACCCCTGGGTCCCGGGACCCATTACATCACTGATATTGGCAGTTATGCAGCAGATGTGTCACAATTTTTAATCACTTTCAACCTGGTTGTATTCATAAGTGAAATGTTTTCAACAAATTTAATTTCTAACCACTTTAAAGTTTAAACCTGCCGTCCATAATTTCAGCATGGCATGAGTCAACATTTGGAAAGGTTTTTTAATAGGAGATCTGCAAACTCGCAGTGCATTGATTTGCGACACATTGTGAGCTTGTAGAGCTTGAAAGTCTATTTTGGGGGTACAGGGCTTAACTGGTTAAATAAAGTTAAATCGGTTTTAAATCTATCAAACTATGGGTAATCTGTGGTGATCTACTAGGACTCTCCAAAATCGGAATCGGTAGCTGACCAGAATAAATGGCATCAGTTGGGCTCTAATAGTGCCCCAAGTGCTTCCCAGTTGGCAATTGTGATCGAACAGGTCCGGTGGGACAACATTGTGGAGCATCATCAACAGTAAATTATTGCAGACAAAGAGCATGCTAGCTCACTGTGGCAACGGTCATGCTTGGAGCTTCTCATGCAACACCCCTTTGCCCTGACATTTGGCCTTTCCCTTCTGCAAGGGGCCCTGTATTAGGTTGCATGCCTCATTTTGGGGTGTATGATGGCAAATGTTTCTGGTGTCTGTACGTACATGCGCACTGGGAAGTAATTGATTTGTCTTAGTTTAATTACATTACATGTGTGTTGTGTATTTTTGATGTAGTTGTTGATGGGGGTACTTTTCATTGTTGTGACGGAGGGCAAAAACAGGCTTTCTCTCCCTCATTGAGGCCAGCTGTTGCACAGCAGGGTTCCTCTGCCCCCTTGTCTGGCAAATAATCCATTGCAAGTGTAACCAGAGGCTGTAGATACACACTAGACGGACCACAGACTTATTATTAAAATATAAAAATATTAGAGTAATTTATCACAAGTATACAATAAAAGTAGAGACAGGTTAAACCACACATGAACACATGCTCTCTCCCTAACCAGCTGAACCCCTACCCGGAATTACGGCAGTTTTTATGTTATTTCGTTTTTGGTTATTTGTAAAGTGGTTCTAGGTTTTGTTTTTACATTTAACACGCAGGATAGGTTTCAGAGGATTACTAAAAAAACACTTCAGGGTCTATACTTATTACCTTTTTTGTCCCTGTACAGTCTAGTCTACACCAAATGTATTCCCCGGAAATACCAGATGTACACGCTCATAATGTGTCAAACAATGTACTGGAGTGATTAACTGATTAACTGGAACTGGATAGCTCCAATTATTCTACGAATGGTTGCCCGAATGCCCGTGGCAAGTAAATAAAACATTCGGGCAAGTGGAGTTTGCTTTCAGGTTGCAAGACAGGCAAGTGCGTTTGAATGAGGAAGCAACCATCTTCATTAAACATGATTGGTTATTCATGAAGAACATGAAGAAGTGATGCTACCTTTTTACAACTAGCAGTTTGTGCTCATTCAGATTTTCAAAGTGACTGTCCCCACTCAACAGTTATCGATTGGATTTAACATGAATGTGATTTACTTTTCAGGCAAGCAGGCATGACCAAGTAGAACTTGCCAGTACTTGCCCGATGGGTAAGGGCTTCTGAGACCTTAGTGTCAACCCCTGAATTATGTCATGCTTTTCTCTTCCGATTCACATATAAAATATGTGATTCCATAACCTTACAACAGGAAATAACTCATACATGATTAGTATAAATGTCTTGCCGCCTTCAAACCTTGTTTGCTAGTTCAACTGCGTGTGTCAGTCATGGGAATGCTGCATGCTTCTGCCCTCAGTGTGTTGGTTCACTCACTGCTGCCTAAATGGCACATTTATGGCCCACCAGGCAGACGCAAGCTCATGACGCAGCCTCTAATGGAGCCATTTAGGTTTGTGCCTGCAGGCAAGGAGGAAAAACCCGGAGAAAAACAGTGGAAGGGGCAGGAGAGTAAATGAGTGGTGATGAAGGGGGTGTGTCACCCACCCTTCCCAAAGAAAGCTGTGCTTATAATTTGCAGTTCCCATATGCAGTTGCCTGCTCTTTCTGTTTGAAGACAGTGCATACGTTGATGATAGAGAATTGGAGGGAAAGGATTGTTGGAAAATGAAATGGAGTTTATGCGCATGCATAAAGTTAGTGGCAAAGACAGTGGCGAAGTGAGTTTAATGTCTAATGCAATCCGATGTCAAGGCCAGAAAGTAGGTTTTTGCCACTCAGTAGGCGTTCCCAGATGACTTTCGGGTATGATGATGACACGCGCATACTCTATACCTAATGTTTTTGTTGACTAAGAATTGTAATATCTATCCTTTCTATTTAAGCTTGGAATTGTACATCCTTCATTAACAAGGATCAAGGATGCCTGTGTTTCCCCTAGGACAGAACTGGTCATTACACGGCCCAGGGACCAAATACGGCCCTTTGTTATTTTATTTACTGGAGTTGGAGGTAATAATAACGTAAAATCTTACCAGCTTGTCAAAACAATGCCATTTACTGCTTTTTATATAGAAATAAAATGAATGTTATGCAGAATTGATTTCAGCCTTTTGGCCCGGCCACCGGCCCTCCACAATATCTTCTGTTTCTCATTTGGCCCCTTGGGAAAATAATTGCCCACCCCTTCCCTAGGATAAAGTTGTAACCGTGGCACCTTCCCTAGGATAAAGTTGTAACCGTGGCACCTTCCCTAGGATAAAGTTGTAACCGTGGCACCGGGCAAATATATTCCTCAAAGTATTAAGTCCGGTGTGGCTATACAACTACCAGAAACATTATTAATGTCCTTGTTCTTCTTTATGTCTGTCAAATATCAGTCACTGTTTGAGTGGTGTGCCACTGTCTGGTGCACAGAACACCACCAACCCCTTTCTTTTTTTGTCGGATTCTGCAGCTAGCAATACCTACCATTCCCCAATCATTGCTCCTCATTGTAGCCAACTAGCCATGCCGTAGCAGGTTATTCGGAGAGCTCTACCATACCAGCTACAACCAGTGTGGATATAAACACACACATGGGGCTAATTAACTAGTGTTATTGAACGGCTGAGAAACCTGCACATTTGCCAATATTGAAATTGCCATTCGAATGTTTTATTTTGTCCTCCATAAATAAAATTCCTGAATGCTGACCTACTGATGTGAAAACAAATGCTTTTATCATCACGTCACGCATGATCAACAATATAGTTTGAGTGCATGCACTGCTCACAGAAAGTTAATATGAACATCGCCGCTGCCACACCACCCAATTTGTGCGGTTTTAACAGTTCAATACGGTTTCATGAAATCTTGAAGGTCTCGTCGGCTTAACCGGCCAAACCGTGTCACGTGACATGCGTTGGGTGCCCCTCATTATTGTTTACGGAAGCAATAGAGAGAATGGCAGCGTAATGTGCATCAAAAAACGCAAATTTCCATCCAAGTTGTCCGTCTGTCTGTCACACTCACAACCAGCCGGGTCTGGTTTACGTGTGTGTTGTGTTCCGTCTGGTGTGCTTTTAGTAAGGGCATTTTATCAGGTATTTGACCAATCTGGGAACTAAATCGTTACCAAGAAATTTCTTCACCAATGTGTTTCTAAAGGTGTCTAATAACATGTACTAAAAGTTTGAAATTCAACTCCCGTGGGAAAATTGAGTTATTAGCATAATATGTGACCATACCCATAACATCCTATATAAGGCAAAAAAGTCCAAATTTCATCATTCTTTAAGTAGCATGTGACATATGAAACTAGGGTGATTTCATGATTCTGAATCCATTCCAAGCATTAGTTTTGCACAAAAAACACTCCTTGGGCTAAATTAGGCCATATCCAGTTGACCAAATGTGCTGACCTCATCACGTTTGTGTGGCCGTTTTCCTCCCAAGGAGTGTTTTTTGTGCAAAACTAATGCTTGGAATGGATTCAGAATCATGAAATTACTAGTTTCATATGTCACATGCTACTTAAAGAATGATGAAATTTGGACTTTTTTGCCTTTTATATAGGATGTTATGGGTATGGTCACATATTATGCTAATAACTCAATTTTCCCACGGGAGTTGAATTTCAAACTTTTAGTACATGTTATTAGACACCTTTAGAAACCCATTGGTGAAGAAATTTCTTGGTAACGATTTAGTTCCCAGATTTTCATAGATTTCTCTTACTATTTACGTCAAGTCTCAAACACTTTTTTGTGTGTGTGTAAGTCACGCTGAGACTGATGGACTACATTGGTTCAGCGCAGAGGTAGCCAAGACTACTCCCTCCCTTCCCCCCCATAAACTTCACTTGAAAGTTACGTTTAAACTTTCACAAACACAAAGTTTTTATGTAACATTGTTTAGTTTAGAGCGCTGTCCGTTGCTACAACGTTGACTTGTGGCTATCAGCGCTTAGTGTGGTGGATGGACAGCCCATTGTCGCTAGGAAACGTACGGGCTACGGAACCAGCGCCGCCGCTAGGCATACACACAACACGCACTGTGTATAAGGCAACACGCCGAGGAGGGCAACAAAATGTGGCAAAAAGTGCCAAGCCGATCCTCATAATATTATCTTTCTCTGGCGTGGCCGCATAATAACGAGCTCCCGTGTGTGTGTGTCCTCACAAACTGCGAAAGTAGCCGATCTGCATGAGGAAACGCAGCGCTCTTGTTGGGGTGGGGGGGTGGCACAAACATGAGTAAGGCAACCAAATGGTCAGCGAAGTCTCTGTCTCTCTAAAAAGTTCATTTTCTATTTATTTTTTATTCATTTGGAAAAGCTACAATTTTAATGAAGAGATTAAAAAAAGTTATGACGATATCCAATGGCGGCGTGGCTTCCCTGTGCAACGTCGGTCTAGCCTGTAACACCATTGGGAATATTATTGTCTCCACCAGGCCGAAGTCATAGGGGAGAGTATGTTTTGGACTGTCAATCCGTGAACGGCTAATCTCATCGTTGGCGTAATAGCAGCCAAACTATGCACCACATTTTTCACATGGGCCAGCCTGTTATAGCGCCACTAAACATTTTTTGACAGTACACCTACCTGTCCAAACATCATGCACATCGCTACAGTCTCTATAGCCATTAAACAAAACGGTTCTTTCAGATTTTTGAGGGGTACTAGGCTAGCCCCTCCTATGTCCAGCTTTGAGGGTTTGTGTAAACGCTAGGGATGGAGCCTGAAAATCGGGTCCATTACATACCCGGTTCGGCATTTATCGAGACCCGAGTATCAATAAGCGTTTGGCTTGTCGAGCCTCTTATCGGGTATAGCCGCAGCGGCTGACGTCATGGGCCGCTCGCTATAAAGGGGGCTTGGACGTGACGGGTGGTTGCGTGGTTCGTTATCGTTTGCCGTGGTGGAAGTATGGTGGAACGGGTGAAAAGTTTGGTAACATAAAAAAAAAAGACAAGAGGGGAGCTAAATGCAATAATGTAGCCTACCACAGTTGTTGCATGCACGAAAGGGAGCATTTCGACAATTAAACCCAAATGCGATACCTTTGCATGTCTGCACCGAGTCGAAACAACACGGGAGCCTCAGCTGCTGCAGCGGAACAGACATCCTGCTATTCCACCCAACGCATGTTGTGCTTACCGTGCTTGCTGCCCAATGCAAGCACGGTAAGACGTTGCCATAAATTATTAATCCAATTCATATAATACGTTTGGGAAACTCAAATCTCCCTGCCATAGAGTTATAATACTGTATCTCCCGCGAATCGATTGAATAGTCTCACATAATACGTGACGTATTCAATGTGCAACTGCTCAGTCTGAGTCTATCGTTGCCGAAAAGGCAGAGCTAAAAGCTCACAACGCGGTGCAACCAGACGCGTTGTGAGCTTGTAGATTGGCTATTTTTGGTGCGCGAGACCGCCGTACAATGTATACATTTCACTTTCAAAGTGACTGTACACAATGAACAGTTCCCTCTGTCTGTTAGAAAGGTACTGTATAAGGCCTATAGTAAAATGTAGTGCAAAGGGATGTCTTGGTTGGTTAAAATAAAGAGAAGATTATTAAAATATAATAAGCATATATATGTGTGTGTGTGTGTGTGTGGTGTGTGTGTGTACACCTTAGAACTGTTTATTGGCATACAAACTCTCACAACTGGTCAATACAAATAAGGTTCTGTTCTTTCCACAAAATAATAGCAAATGCTCGATAGTGGGCTCGATAAGGACCCGGCTCAATAAGCCTGCTCAATAAGGTGATCGTTATCAATAAAACCTTAACGAGCTCCATCCCTAGTAAACGCACACATTGAAGACAAAGTGAATTCCCATAGTTTAAAAGTTTGTGTGGGAATTCACCTAGCACCCCTCAAAAATCTGAAAGAACTGTTTTTTTTAATGGCTATAGAGAGACTGTACCGATGTGCATGATGTTTGGACAAATCTGTAGGTGCCACTTTGTGGCTTCCAAAGTTCCCAGGAGTGCTCCGTTTTGAACAAAATGTGATTTGATTTCCATGAAATTGTGCATGCACATTCCCACTACGGCGAGGAATAAATGCCAGTTGAACATTTTCAAATCAGTCTCAAACTCTCATGCGACTGAACTTCTCACCCTATCTCTAAGGGAGATGCCAGTCACCAAAACTCTTTTCGGCCGCTTTGTATTTGCAACCTTATTCTTTCGGTCTTGACCCACACTTTGTTGGTAGGAACGAAGATTGCTCGGTAGACGGAGAGCTTTGACTTCTGGCTCAACTCTCTTTTCGTCACAACAGTGTGGTACACCCCAATACCGCCCCTCTGATTCTCCGGCTGATCGCCTCCATCCTCCCCTCACTCGTGAACAAGACCACGAAATACATAAATAAAACTCCTTCACCTGGGGTAATGCCTCATTGAAAGATATCATACAAATTTGTGTGGAACGCAAAAAATAGATTATATTAGGGGAAAATGTTGGGGGACATAATACTGACAAATACTGTTCTTTACAGATCACCCCTTTAGTGGCCCTAAAAAGTATAATGGAATGGGTGGTTTTGTTATGATGATGTGAATATTACATGACAGAACAGCAATTCTAGATTTAAGCAACCCACCACAGCTGCACCTTTTTAGAGGAGACCCAATCAAGTGCGGTTAGGGTTTATCTGCGGTGTGAAGTGTGTTACTGTTTACATCAAGGCAGCTGATTCATCCGTCGTATGATGGTGTCCCATGGCTAACGCAGCTATTCTACAAGCCCACACCACGTTGCATCAGCAAAGCGGTGAGAACTTGTATCGGCTCGCGTTAGGATACGTGATACTGCTGCTTGCAATCTCTAAGGGCCGATTCATACTCCAGTAGCACCGAAGAGCCGACTTTAGGACGGTACCCCCCCCCCCCCCCCCCCCCCTACAGAGCCGAACCGACTTTTATTCTGCTCTAAAATAGGAGTATGAATTGGCCCTTAAACTTACTACTGACTGCTCTGTGATCTCGCCTCGCGAGACCAGCTGCCGTTTACGTGCAGCTTACATGCGCCCAGAGTATCGTGAGAACTTGCACAGCAGATCATTTTTCATGAATTCAAACTTTTTTATAGTCAAACATTCTTATTCGAAGGAATATTTTAATATGGAATATTCGTTGACACCCTTGGCTGTAAGCCACTTTCTGAAACGAATCAAATGACACATGGGCAGATTGGGCACGGTAGCACTTTTTAGGTAGCACCTATAGACAGCTGCTGTATGTGTGTCCCTGGCTGTGTCCGAGCACGGAAATAGCGTTTGGTTGGTTTTCACCACAAGTGTCACTGCAGCCTAACACGCACACACACATTTATTGTATATGATGATTTCGGGTGTGACAGTACAGTACAGTACAGTAGAGGAACCCACTGGGGACCCCCACACAGTAACTATCATTTCTCGACCGTTTCGGACACGGAGCGGCTTGCCGGAACAGGGAAGGCGCCCTGGGCACGTTCCTGAGGGTCTGGATGTTCCGGGGACCCCCACACAGTTAATGTCATTTCTCCACCTTTTCGGACGTGGGGCGGCTAGCCGTAAACGGGCCGGCACCCTGTGCCTGTGGGTCTGGAACTTCCGGGGACCCCCACACAGAGTTGCACCACTCACTTCACACAGGTGTGATTTTATTCTACCTATGATGGTAGATTCTGCCAAGCGCCTTATTCATTTCAATGGGAATGGAACATTTTCTTTTGCAGAAATCCGCAAATGGCAGCAACTCGCTCCATTCCCATTGAAATGCATTGGCAGACTGATAGGTAGAATAAAAGTGCAGTGTGACCGTGCCCTAAAGCTGTATTTTGGACTTCGGGTTAAGCAACAATGCAGGACCAAATGTTTAGTTCTGTGTATTTAGTTGTTACAACTTGGTGGTGTCTAATGCAAATGTCATCTAAATGAATGAACTCACTGACACTTGATGCAGAGCACCTCTCTGCGCTTGAGGAGAGTTTTAACTGTGGAAGAAGGGAGATCTTATTTGCTTGCTGTTTGAATTGGCTTTCCCTCTGGATTCCTTTCACTCACTGAGTGGCAGCTGCTGGGAAACGGGATATATATTCTTCTCATTAACCCATTTTGACCTGAGATCAGATTCTAAAAATGTCTTCTACATCCTGACAGTTTTCTGGAAAAGCTATGTTTCTATGTCAGTCGTTCTTCGATTTTTCAAAAAATAGCAGACCTACAAGCTCATAGCGCGCCACCGAGTGGCGCGCTATGAGCTTGTAGATCTGCTATTTTTCAATAGCTAAATCACAACATACTGCTAACACCAAAAGGGGTTCCCGCCCAAAATGGGTTTAATATTGCTCTGAAGAAATGTGAAACATTTTCTTTTGGATTTTTCAGTTAGCTAATTCTGATTTAATTTTATGATGCCTGACAAAAACAACCCCTCGTTAACGTTCATTAACCGTTAAACTAAAATGTATTAGTTAGAACGGACAAATGGAAATGGAACAACGCCTGCGGTGCACTCTACCGCCGCGCGGTCCATGTTGCCACACGGGTGTGTCGCAGTGTGATCCGAGTGCGTATATCTTTGGCCACTGTGTGTTTTCCGCGCTGGGCAGGTTGTGTGTTGTTCCGTTCTGTTTTTGTTGTTTCTCCTTGAATGTTGTGTCCGCTGCTCCATGTTGTTTCTCTGTGAATGTCGTGTGTCCGCTGTCCGTGTATATGCTCAGGCCAGCGCATCACGGAAAGGGAAACCATGGAGCTGAGTTGAAACCGCAGGGGTAGGGTTGGTGGGCGTAGGCGGCGCACATGCGTCACGGTCTATGACTTGCCGAACTGAACTGCGCACACAACTTGTTACCGTCTCACAGGGCTCCACACTAAGGGGGTCCCAGGGACTATAAAATATCTATTTGGGACATAAATTGATCTCAGCCGGGACCGTTTCGGGACTAGAGGAGTTTTTGCACTGAAAGTGTGCATATCGTGCGCACCTACGGGCAGCATAAGACTAGCTGCTTAAATGTTGCAGCGGCACCGGCAACACTTCAGCCACAAACTATTACTGCAAACTATTACTGCAGAGAGAAACCCGCAAAACAGGCGCAACAATCTGTACCCTCATGTAGCAATCAGAAAAATGCTGCCTTATTTGAACAGGAGACATTTTTTATAAAACAATAAATAAATAAACTAAAACAAGGGAGAACAGGCAGACGGACCATTCACACAGGCTCAGCGCTCCCTGCAGCACAAGGAGGAGGATGTACCCCTCCCTTTTCCACATAATAAATCAGACCCATCTGAAGTGAGTGGTACTGTACTGTTTCGTGCTCGGACACAGGGACACAAGGACAGACCCAGCCACAATCATAGCTGTCTATAGGAGTGGTTGCACCACTCAAAAACATTCATATGATAACAGCCAAAAGTTAATATATGTAAGGAAACTGTCGCAAATTAATACTGTACATGAAACAGTGGCTCTCAACAGCCTGTGGACGGTGGATGGAACAATGTGCTGGATGCATCCTGCTATTGGTAAGATAATTAAGATCCATAAAAAGATATCACACACCTAACACCGGAGGTGTTACCCTAACACCCCACACTGACAACTTCGACCCGCAAGTGAGAAGATCACAGTGGGCAAGTTGAGGATGTGCATTGATCAGCCCTATATGTCTGAGCCTGAGGTTCTGACGCACGTCAGTGAAAAACTAAGTTTTCAGTGCCACACACGCAGACCGAAAGCTTTTACCTACTAATTACCTAAATATTCTGTATTGTGACTGTGCTTTTACTAAAATATGAATTTAGAACACAGGGATGTATTTATTTTTATTCAGATTTTCATTACTTTGCTCATATTCAGAAATGCAACTGGCAACCCCTCCAACATTTTTGGTTACCCCTCTGGGGCTGATCTAAAGATTCTAAGAAGGCATTTACTTCAAGGATTCATGCATTTATCAAGGATTATTATGATACCTTGATACCTATTATGATTCCTTGCCACTTTCAAAAGCAATGCTGGAAGTCTTTAAATTACTGTTATATGTTCTGCCCTCACATTAGTGTGAATGGTTAGAATGATGTGTATAAGGCAGCAATCCTAGTGTTTAGCTGCCCCGCTGCTAAGATGCAGAGCAGCAAGTGGGCCCGCTGCGCTGCTGCACCTGTCCCTTCCAGGCCAGACACTCTGCCTTGGGGCAGGATGACAGACGGCCACAGTCTGGACCACTGCTGGGGCTACGAGAGCCACCACTGTCTACCAGTGAGGCTATTTATAGCCATAACTCCTAGAAGAAAGTCACCAGGGATCGAACAGAAAATCCCACTAGAGAAGATGGGTTAGCAAGCAGTGGTAGGGAGGGAACTCCAAAGAAATGAGGAAAGTACAAAAGGGGAGAAGTGTAGGTGAAACTAGTCATGAGCGGGTGGAAGAGGAAGAGCAAATGTCTGGCTACTAGGTGAGATGAGCATTGCGCCTCTGAATGGGTCTCCCCAGAGAAGGGTGTCTCCCCTCCCTGCATGGCGTGACCCAAACCAAAACATTGCTTTGCATTTTGGTCTCCTGCCAAGTAGCCTGGGGCAAGGTCTTGAAGAGCATACTATATCCCCATTCAGAAATAATTGCAAGCCCACGGTTTGAATGTCTGTGGTTTAAATGAACGCTAATGCACTGTGAAAGAGCAGTCCAGGCTGCCGCGAGGACCAACCATCCCCGGGCGGTCGAGGGTAAGTGGAGGCGATTGAGTGAAGAAAGATGGACAGGGGAAGATGAATGGCCTCTTGGCCCCCAGCCTGGCTTCTTCCACATGGAGCACCTGCTTGCCTGATGCCAGGGAGGGGCAGCAATGCAGAGCAGCGAGGCTGTGTTTACTTAGGGAAGTGTGTGCGCCAAGTGGCCTCATTAAAGGCTGAATCTCGCTTGAATCTCAATGAAGACATCCAGCAGCAACAGAAGGCAAGCCAGGGGAAACTACCCTGCACTGTCTGCTCTGCTGCTCTGTCCTCTCCCAATGCAGAGCACATGCACTCGGTTAGCTGGCAGCACTCTGCTCAAAGGAGGACACTTGGAAAGTTACGTTGTGGGATAGCCTGATGTGCTTTGTGAAGGTTTCATTGATGCTATAGATCACTGTTAACCAAACAGTGGGTCGTGGACCAATTAAAAAGGAAATATCACCCTTTTTGTCTTCCATAAAATAATAATATAATAAAAATGATAAATTATTATATATACATATGATATAATTTCAAAATATAAAAAAAAGTAAAAATAATAATCACAACTCTCCATAAATTAAATTAATTCTAACATATTTCAAAAGTATTTCATGAATAAAATAAATCAAACAATTTCCATGAATACAAAAATATAGTTAAGTAGTGAAAACGGCAGATCTAGAATCTCAACGCGGGGCGATGCCTTGTGAGTGACTGAGTGTGGAGATCTATTTTCACAAGTTTAGGGTCACAGGCAAATGTCTAATTCTCCTTTTTGGGTCTTGAACTAAATGTTTGGGAACCTATAGATAAGTATATGCACATAACTGCCATGAGACGATCACTGTTTTTCCTCCTCTTTTCTGGCCCAATTCTTACCTTCCTCCAAAGACTAAGGGCTCTCTAGTCTCTACCTGAGCTCCTGCCATAATAGTTGAAACGCCTTCGTAGTTCGTACCTCTCCCACCCTTTAAACATCTGTTCACCCTCTCCTCATATATGTATGTTTCTCAGATCAGTGGATTACTTTTCCCAGTGTAAACAATGTCTGTCACAACCTGGCTGTATCTGTGCACAACGTGATTACCTACATTCCTACAACGTACTTGATATCACTAAGTTTTCCTGGCGTTGGCTGCCATAGTCTGTTGGGTAGGATGGGGAGCCAGGGGAAGCCATAGGGGGGTAGCTGACTTGTTTTCCTTTCTCACAGCAGTTTATTGTAATTCCCCATGTTTAACGTTCGGGGCCATGTATTGCACAATGGAGATTTTATTTGGAGCTTAAGTATTATTTGCGGGGGAAGAAATTGGCTTATGCTGGTCTGCAGTAGTAGTAGCCTGGCTAATAAGCCAGACTCAAATCACACTGTCGTGTGGTATTTGAGTCTGGAGATGCTGTGTATGGATCTTGTTTCCCGGGGGGCGGGGTCAAACATTTTCTCTTTGACGCAATTGGTTAGAGCTACTGTCAGTCAAAGGTCTCAAGCATTGAACGTCACTGTACCAAGGCCCGCCCATATTGCATAACGTGTCCCGATTGGCCACACCAGTTCTCTGGTGTAGGAAATGGGCGTACAATTGAGCCTCTCCAGACCGTAATCCGCCGGCAGGCAATTTTTTCTTGCCAACTGCTGATTCGGTCTGGCTTATTAGCCAGGCTACAGTAGTAGTACCATCTCAAAAGTGATCAGGCTCTGCCTGGTGGTTCGGCCACTCAGTACCTGTCATGCCACACACGTCTGTCTCCCTTCTTTCAATAGTGTGGCCCTGTTGGGCATCCACTTCCCTAGGAGCAATGCTGCTATTGGTAAGAAGGAAATGGAATTGCTTTTCTCTGCCGCATCAAGAGAGAAATTGTTTTGCTGTCCGTTTATCGTGATTGTTTACTGTATGGTTGATGCCATGTAGTATAATGGAATACAAGAACACGAGGTCACAAATCCGGCGACCTCGGAACGGTCGCCAAGACTCTCCATCAAGGATTTCTAAATGTATCCTCACATAACCTCAGTAAAACTATGCCTAGAGTCCTAGACCTAACCATTGCCAACCTTAACCTCAGTAAAACTATGCCTAGAGTCCTAGACCTAACCATTGCCAACCTTAACCTCAGTAAAACTATGCCTAACCTTATTCCCAACCTTAACCTCAGTAAAACAAATGCATGAATACAAGAACTGCTGGGGGCAAAGAGTGTTTTTTTGGGGCAAGAATTCTGGTTATTGTATAATGATGTACAGTTTGTTTCCCCTTTCCAGGGAGTAGGAGGGAAGTAGTTAGGCCTGTCCCCGATTCAGGATTTATCTAGTCGAATCAAGACTGAGTTTAACTTTTACCGCAGAGATCGCCTTTTGGCGCTGGAGATTCCCCCCTCGGCCAGCACCGGAACAAAGCTTTTTCCTGCGGGAAACACTGTTTGCCAATTAGTCTAATTGGTGTGCTAATTTTGTCAACAAAAAAAACTGCCATCTCGGCTTTGCTTTATGGATGCTTTATGGTGCCAGAGAATGTACCCTCCTAGTGTCCATATTCACAGAGAATGTACCCTCCTAGTGTCTATATTCACAGAGAATGTACCCTCCTAGTGTCCATATTCACAGAGCTCTTTGCTTTATGAATGCTTATGGTGCCAGAGAATGTACCCTCCTAGTGTCCATATTCACAGAGCTCTTTGCTTTATGGATGCTTTATGGTGCCAGAGAATGTACCCTCCTAGTGTCCATATTCACAGAGAATGTACCCTCCTAGTGTCCATATTCACAGAGAATGTACCCTCCTAGTGTCCATATTCACAGAGAATGTACCCTCCTAGTGTCCATATTCACAGAGCTCTTGAGAGAATGTACCCTCCTAGTGTCCATATTCACAGAGAATGTACCCTCCTAGTGTCCATATTCACAGAGAATGTACCCTCCTAGTGTCCATATTCACAGAGAATGTACCCTCCTAGTGTCCATATTCACAGAGAATGTACCCTCCTAGTGTCCATATTCACAGAGAATGTACGCTCCTAGTGTCCATATTCACAGAGCTCTTGAGAGAATGTACCCTCCTAGTGTCCATATTCACAGAGAATGTACCCTCCTAGTGTCCATATTCACAGAGAATGTACCCTCCTAGTGTCCATATTCACAGAGCTCTTGAGAGAATGTACCCTCCTAGTGTCCATATTCACAGAGAATGTACCCTCCTAGTGTCCATATTCACAGAGAATGTACCCTCCTAGTGTCCATATTCACAGAGCTCTTATAGAGAATGTACCCTCCTAGTGTCCATATTCACAGAGAATGTACCCTCCTAGTGTCCATATTCACAGAGAATGTACCCTCCTAGTGTCCATATTCACAGAGCTCTTATAGAGAATGTACCCTCCTAGTGTCCATATTCACAGAGAATGTACCCTCCTAGTGTCCATATTCACAGAGCTCTTATAGAGAATGTACCCTCCTAGTGTCCATATTCACAGAGAATGTACCCTCCTAGTGTCCATATTCACAGAGAATGTACCCTCCTAGTGTCCATATTCACAGAGCTCTTATAGAGAATGTACCCTCCTAGTGTCCATATTCACAGAGAATGTACCCTCCTAGTGTCCATATTCACAGAGCTCTTATAGAGAATGTACCCTCCTAGTGTCCATATTCACAGAGCTCTTATAGAGAATGTACCCTCCTAGTGTCCATATTCACAGAGAATGTACCCTCCTAGTGTCCATATTCACAGAGCTCTTATAGAGAATGTACCCTCCTAGTGTCCATATTCACAGAGCTCTTATAGAGAATGTACCCTCCTAGTGTCCATATTCACAGAGAATGTACCCTCCTAGTGTCCATATTCACAGAGCTCTTGCCTTAATCATTTCATGCTTAAAACACGCTACAGTCCCTGGGATGCTGACATGATGCTCACACTACTTCCCGGTGGTGTGACACAAACATTCTTTCCCAAGTGCAGCTTGATTCCTCATTACTGTCCCTGTTTGTCATGCATGTTGATGAGTTCTGTCGTTTATCACCGTGTCCTGTTTATCGCACTGCATCTCTGATGACACTGCGCCAGATTGTGGTGAAGTGCCAGGGAGCGCATGTTGGTGCATTAATGTCATAATTGGCAGTGTTGATATAATGGGATTCATCCAGTTAGGCTGGGAAGTGGGGAAGGAGGATGAAATGATAAGGATATTTGCTGCACTGGGAAGAGTTGGCTGTAATGTTTTATTGATATTTCAAGGGGGGTGAGGGGGGGGGGGGGGGGGGGGGGGGGGAGTTGAGTCGTGCTGCACAATCTGTGTCTTAACCCATTTAGGTCTGACGTCAAAATTAAAAAATGTCTTCTAAATCCTGACTGTTTTCTGTTTCTGTATCGGTGGTGCTCAATATTTCATGTAATTGGCCACTGACCCCCATCTGAAAATATGTTATTCCAGGAACCCCTCGGAAGCAAAGATTTGAGTTAAAAACGTTCGCTCTGAAAGAATATACATTCAAAGATTTGAGCCACATTTTCAAGATTTTTCTAAAATATATTTTTTTAAATAGCTAAAGCATAACATAATGCTTAAAACACCAAAAAGGGTTCCTGCCCAAAATGGGGTTAAAGGGTAAGACCACTTTTGTTGAGGTTTGGGTTGTGTAGTTACTTTGCCATGATGTAACTCCAAATGTGGACAAGAAATACAAAATAACTGCTCCAGTGATTAGAAATTGATAATTCAAAATATGCTCCTCATTGATTTACATTGTACGCTAAAACACTCTCAAAGTCACTCTTTTAGTACGTAAACAAACACAAACAAAGTTGATTCAGACAATATGGATCTTCACCAAAATTCATGTGGTTTTATTTTTTCATAAAAATGTTAACTTCCTGTTGATTTGTCCATTTTATTGGGAAGAAAACCCGGACTGGATCCGTGGATCGGGATCCAGATCTTCAAATAGTAAAATCAACAGGACGTTAACATTTTTATGAAAAAATAAAACCACATGAATTTTGGTGAAGCTCCATATTGTCTGAATCAACTTTGTTTGTGTTTGTTTACGTACTAAAAGAGTGACTTTGAGAGTGTTTTAGCATACAATGTAAATCAATGAGGAGCATATTTTGAATTATCAATTCTGATCACTGGAACATATTTTTTAATTTCTTGTCCACATGTGTAGTTACATCATGGCAAGGTAACTTGCACAACTCAAACCTAAAAAAAAGTGGTCTTACCCAGCGCATCTCTCGGAGGTCTCGGAGGCACTTGCCCATCGGGCACGTACAGATCATGGTCTACTTGCCCAAAGGTCATGCCACTTTAAATCACCATTATAAAATGATTGGTAAAATTATCATTAAACTTAACACTTTTTTTTTTACACTTTTTTTTTTACTTCATGGGGCTCTGCGATACAAAATGAATCTATTCTCTATATACCAAATACCTACTATGAATATGACTATGGGTTCACACTTGTTATTTTAAGTGTAGCAGCAGTGAAAACAGTGCAGTATTAGCGCTCTGGCCACATTCAGGTGTTCAGACAGTGTCTCTTCTTCCTGATATCACCAGTCTTAACCCATTCTGAGCGGGAACCCCTTTTGGTGGTTACATACATTATGTTATAATTTAGCTATTGAAAAATAGCAGATCTACAAGCTCATAGCGCGCCACCGAGTGGCGCGCTACGAGCTTGTAGGTCTGCTATTTTTGAAAAATCGTGAAAATATTTATTTCAGAAAACTGGAGGATTTTAAAGATTTTTTAAAAATTGAGGTCAGGCCTAAATGGGTTAATATCAGTGCAATACTGTGTGATATCTCATATCGTGCTCCCTCATGTATTAATAATGTGTCAAACGTTTTGTGTGGAAATATGTTGGAACCTTGTTTCACTTTTTTCAACAGGTGACTCATGTTTGACTCAAATCCAACTTTATTTATAGAGCACTTTTAAAACTCCCTGAGATTGACCAAAGTGCTGTACAGATCAGGAGCAAACGATCAATGGCTGGGTTTCCCAAAGGAAATATGCATAGTGAGTGGGCGCAACAAGCGCTGAAACCCCCCACCCCCAGGAGATATGAAGTCATCATCGACAACGATGGACTGCCATAAGGTTCTTCTCAACAACACCCCCTTTCACTGCGAACATAGATATTCTGTGCATAGATGTGCCACGCAATGGTAGGCCTGAGGCCTGGTGTGGTAGGCCTGAGGCCTATATTGGTAGGCTACCGGCCTGACCGGTCAATAAAATAATGCTGAATTAACTAGCTTGTATTGGTAACTTTGACTGCACAATAGCCTCCCATTTAACCTCCTTGTATAGGCCTACCGGTATATTTATTAACCCACAATCGAATGTTATTCCATTTAATTCACTGGGACAGTAGTGTTTTCATATAGGCCGCCCTACATTTACCTTGCTGACATCACTTTGCCTCTGAAATTGAATTTGAATATATATATATATATATATATATATGTATGTGTATATGGCAATTTAAAATCTTTGATGCTGAAGTAGGCCTAAACAAGTTTTTATATTTAAATGAGATGAAGAAAGTTACCACTCACATCACACTCACATTTCTCATGTAGACAGGTGTGTGTAGGCTAAAAAGGCTTTAGGGAAACGGGTTTGCTTCTAAATGTATTCATGCAGGAGGCCTTACGGCTTACGTGTAGCCTGACACTTGGTCTGAATTTTCATTTCGTTTCACTTCATTATTCAGACTGAAAGCCCTCCCCACGGCAGCAGTTTATGGGATGGGCGTTGTCAAAGCGGCAGTCTTCGGTGATTGGTTCATACCAACCAATCAGAATAGTAGGAAAGCAGATGACGTTGTCAATCATGAGGCTATGGCTAACCCGTTTGCTAACCAAACAAACCACAGCCAACGAGCGCTACTAGCATGTGAACAAAAGCGGTAAAATATGTCGGATGATGTTTATAAAACCTGTCGTTTCCTGTCGTTTCTGTAACTATTTATCTATTTAAACTATTTATCATACGCCGATTTAATAGCCAAATTGATACGGTTGTGAGTCACCGCAGTGGGGGCAGCCATGTTTGTTGTCTGACGCTGTCAAGTGACGGGGCTGATGGCCAATCAGCTGCTGTGATCGGATGTCCGAACGGCACTAACGCCGACGCCGTAGGCAGAGACTCCAGACCTGAATCGCCAGAACATATTTTCTTAATAGGTGTGGCTAGCGATTCAGGGCTGGAGCCAGGCTACCTTACGTGCGCGATGAGGACAGGTATGGCTGTGCTCTAGTCTAGGTTGTCTATTTCTATGTTGTGTTTGACAGTGTTTCCTAAAAAAGGACATAGTGTATGATTGGCTGCCATGCAGCCAGTTAGGCCGCACACATGCTTCTGTGTGCGGGTGTGTACGTGCAACACAACATTTCTTTGGGAAACTCAGCCAATGTCAAATAGGATAAAAGTACTGATGATTTGATTCCCTCTGAATGTTGCTTAAAATCCGTTGTACAGTAGATATGATATTACAATCTCAGCCTTGGTTGGCATTAACTGTCAATTCCCCTTTCCTCATAGATCTGGGTTCTCTGTCCTGGGATGACCTGGAGAATGACCTGCCAGATGAGCTGATCCCCAATGGCGGAGACCTGGGTCTATTGGGCAGCATGCCCTCCAATGGTAGCAGTGCGCCTGGTGCTGGTGGACCAGGTGGCAGCACCATTGTCCCAGATGCGGCCGCCAAGCACAAGCAGCTATCGGAGCTCCTGCGAGCAGGCAGCACCTCCGGCCTCGCAGGCACGGGGCTGAACTCAGCCAGTCCTCAGTCTGGTGGCATGGGGGCTCAGCTGGGCACGCCACTGGGCAAGAGTCCCCTGGGCCAGGGCTCGCCCAACAACCACCCGTCCCCCCAGGCCCAGAAAGCGGGTACACCCACTGGAGTAGCAGGGCAGAATAATGGCAACAACACAGCAGCTATGGGCCTGAACACTGCAGGCTTCAACCAGGCAATGACGAACCAGAACCATGCAGGACTCTTGGCCCAGGGAGGACAGCCGCAGCCTGGGCAACTGATGAATGGTGGCCTGGGACCTGGGGCTGGGAGAGGCAGAGGAGCTGGGGTGGCAGGCATGCAATACCAGGGACAGACACCAGGTACAGGAGGGGCAGGGAGTGCATTGGCAGAGACACTAACCCAGGGAGGCCAGCAGATGGGAGCTCATGCCACCAACAACGCAGCCCAGCAGGGTGGCAACATGAACAAGGTGAGTCATAACACCACACTTAACATACACAAATCCTGGTCTCTAAACTGCCTCCCCCTGGCCAGCCAGGGCGCCTGATGGAGGGGAAAGGAACTGGTTGGAATAACGTGTTCCTTCCATGCGCTATGTCCAACCAGGGAAACTCCCCCCTGTCAGGTGTAAAGGAGCAACTTGGACACTCAGGCATGAAGGAAGCATGAGTTAAACTCTGTTGCTCTCCCCATGTCCCCCATATACTAGGTTGGCGGAGGGTGTGTAGAGCCCAGGATCACATTAGATAATTAGATAATGGGTTACAAAATCGTGGGATAAAAATTATAAAAAAAACAACATAACTCCTTAAAATTGCTCTGAAGAACTGCATAGTTTTTGTGCATGTGTTTAAAGGATTGTACTGATAGTGTCGGTACAATCCTTAGTAGCATAATTCCTTTCTCATACTGGTAGTAATTGTTTTCTAAAAAAAGATACATTTGGGATGACACTTATGACCTCCAAGAAATGTGTGTGAAGTAATTCTGTGCCTAATTTCTTGGTCAGCACAGTATTCCTATTTAATCTCTTTGTACATTATGCGTGTTACTTGCCAGTGTCTTCTTTCAATGGTCTTGTTAATAAGAACAGATGTTCTTACAATGTTCTGAGGCAAGATTGGTAACGATAAAACTGCCTAGGCTTAGTTGGCTTGATATATTCACTCCACTGCCAGGGAGAACGATATTAAAGACCTCAATGCGTGTCACACTCCAAATGACTTGTGAGAGAGACACTGAGTGTGCTTTCATTTAGTCTAGGAATGCAGGACACTACATTCACCGCTATCCAATATATTGGCCATTAATACATTATTTTACTCTTTTGATAACATTGGTATCGGCGATGGTGTCCTGATGATAATTTTTACCTTTTAATATAAGAAACCTGAAGGTCGAAATTAAATTTCTCCCCAGAGCAAGCAGGCAGGCTCTATTAAGCAGTCATTAGCATGGTCTTTAGCGTGAAGTATTGACAAACAGTGGTCATCTTTGTCAACCAAAACTGTTTTGAGATGTTTGGAGATTCTTTTTTACGAAGATGACCATTTCGGCATGCTCAGCGTCGGTGTTGTCTAAGATAATTGACACTCATCGACGCTAAAGAGGATCTTGCATTCAGCAAGAGAGGAACTTTGCTGCTGTTGCTGCCAGGATGGGGGAATCGAGCTCTTTATTTTTGGCAAGTTTTGCACTCGGCTGTTGGGTCTTTTTCGTTTTCTAATATATAATACTCCCATACGGCCGACATTGCTGCTCGGTTCTCGGGTTGTACAGTACTGCCGCTGGAGCAGCAGACTGCTGGCTAGCTGCCTGCACTCTGGCTGCCTGCTAGTAGCAAAACAACACTGATATGACCACGCTGGATGGAACGAAGTGCTGAAGCAGAGTACTGGAATGGAGTGCTTGGATCGGAGCGTTTGATCGGTGTGCAGATGTTTATCCGACATACCAAAAGTCCGACATGCGCAAATCACCCGTTGCTCCCGACATGCGTTGCGTCCGCATGCGGTTAGGGTTAGGTTAGTGTTTGTTTAGGTTGTCGGAATAATGACTGTCGGACTCTTGGTATGTCGGAACACATGTCCCGTGTGATCGGTCATTTCCGCTGTATTCCGATGTTGGCTGATATTGGCCCGAGCCGGTACATATGATCTTTATAGTCATGTAATCAAGACGGATCTGAACGCAACATGCGTTCATCTTTATAACATTACTACGCATTATGAATATAGTGTTACGTGTTATATCCTTAACATTTCCCTGTTATAGAACCACCAGGAGACACATTATTGCAGCAACACAAAACACGTTTATATTTCTCCTACACATTTTGTCCAAACATCACAAATGCTCCTTTCCTGGTGGAGTCCTGTGCCCCGAGGGGAACTTTTAACCGTAAGGTCCAATAGGACTTAATTGGACTAAAATATTTAATCGGTCATTAAAAATTGCATTAATCAAAAAGCAATTGTTAAAATTGCTAATGATGCAATAATCGATAGTTGCAGCTCCAATGTAAAAGTACAAACACTGGGATCATACTTATCTGAACAGAGAAGTCCATGTCTCTTTGTGTTTTGTGAAGCTGAACCAGATGGGGCAGGAAAAGACAACCTTTGTCACAGAGTGCATGGCTTTCCTATTGTGTTTTAAGTGCAGGTTGTAAATCTTATCCTGGGTGCGCGTGTGTGTGTCACACACTAGCATCAGCCACTCCCGCCCCTTGTATTGTTCATGATTGTGTGACTGTGGAGTGTGGACGTTAGCTGCTTTTCTTTCTCTGGCATACTCACTGGGTCTTTGCTCTGTCTATCACTTTGGCACTTGGGAACCAGGGGTATTGTAAATCACAGAAGGAGTGCAAATGGGGAAAAGATACAAAGAGACTAATCCAGCTGCACACAAGCCAGGTCCCCCCCCCCCCTTCCCCCTCCCTCTGGCTGCAGAGTGGGAAGATTAGTTTTGGCACCCTTGTTGCCGCCTGGCGTTGTGTGGATTGATTGAATGAGCAAGAGAGTGAATGGAAGACTGCTCTCTCTCTCTCTCTGTGTGTGTGTGTGTGTGTGTGTGTGTGTGTGTGTGTGTGTGTGTGTGTGTGTGTGTGTGTGTGTGTGTGTGTGTGTGTGTGTGTGTGTGTGTGTGTGTGTGTGTGTGTGTGTGTGTGTGTGTGTGTGTGTGTGTGTGTGTGTGTGTGTGTGTGTGTGTGTGTGTGTGTGTGTGTGTGTGTGTGTGTGTGTGTGTGTGTGTGTGTGTGTGTGTGTGTGTGTGTGTGTGTGTGTGTGTGTGTGTGGACATCTCAGCTGGGTCTGTTGGCTTGCTTTCAACAGCCTGGGGGGAGGCTTCCTGGCATGGCTTAGTCTGGTGTCTGTCGTCAGCAGCCGAGGGGATGAAGGAGTGGACCTGAGTAAGTCAATGGATGGAACAAGGGCAGGCATGGCACTAATGGGGATTTGTTTCCCATTGGAACCACACATGTTAATGCAAAACATTTATTATTCAATCATTTGTTTCTGCAGAGCACTTTTGCTGTTCTTTTTTTTTGTGGCAGGAAAGAGATGAAGGCAGAGGCTGGGGTATACAGAAAAAATGAAAGAAAGGAGGGAGAGGGGAAAAGAAAAAAGCTATGATTTTGATTAGTCATCGCTCATCGGTGCAGAAAACCTTTTGTCTACAGCCGATAATGGTGCTTCCATTATTTCATCAGCCAACAAAACCTTATGGTTTGTGCTGCGGTTCCGCTAGATACATAATATCTCCACTATTCAGGAGTGAGAAAACTGAACAGAGGAGGATAGAGGGCCAGAAAGTAAGTCATTCTAGAATCTAGATGTTTGTGGTTTTGAAACGTGTTCCTGCCAAAAATACGGTGTCATGCTGAGCTGCATTGTGCCAAGGCATCACTGTGACCAGTTCCATGCCAGATTGGTCTCGACTGGGCTGCGTAATCCAAGCACGACTCGGATATGCACTGGCAGAGGGGGTCTTGTAGTAACAAATTGTTGTTTGTTGGCACGATCACCATCATGCCAACTGTAATTGGCTTGATGGTGTTGTTTGAATGTAGTTAAGCAGTCGGAGGCAGAACAGCACTTTGGAAATGTCCATGATCAGCATTCACACCAACTGTCAACTGCAAATGGTTGCATTCATTCATTGACTTTAAATGTTTTACAGCTATAGCGATTTTACCCAGGGCTGTCACGATTACAAATTTAAGTTGACGATTAATTCACAATCATAAATAATTGCGGTTAACGATTGAATTGTGTTTTTGGCATTGAACATTGGGACATATGAATAAATAATACATTTCTGTTTGCCTGGTAATCAAAAAAATGCACAGGGCAGATATGACAAATAACTGAAAGATACAAAGAATTTACTGACATATTCATTATTTTTATACTTTTTAAAAAATTGCGGAAATAGCTGAGCTACAAGCTTACACTCTTATGTCACGAAGTTATGCGATTTAAGCTTGTAGATGTGCTATTTCAGCTTTTTTTAATTTATGAAATTGTTTCAACATGGAAACTATTTTTATTTTTTAATTATTTTTTGGCTTTCACCTTATTATTATATATTTTTTACGGAGGGATAGATTTCTCACACGACGAGAGAGAGAGAGAGAGAGACACGTCCGCATTGTGAGCTTACACAGTGTGTAGTGTGTGTTAGCTAACGTTGGCTATGTTTTTTGTCTTTTAACCTGTAGCACTAGCTAGCTATACTCAGGCAAATATTGAAGTTATTAAAAAAGAAACCCGACCAGGCCTGGCCTCACCTGACGTTTTAGGGCCGGGTCGGGCCTAAAATCTATGCTATTTTGTCGGGCCGGGCCTCGGGCCTGATCAGTTAGGGCCCAGTTAGGGTCGGGCCCGATGAGAACTCTACGGAGGGATAGACAGTAGGCTGACAGGATATGGGGAGAGAGATGGGGGACGGGGGGGGGGGACATGCAGTAAAAGCCGTCAGGATCGGGAGTCGAAGCCGCGGCACACTGCCAGACTGGATTACCAGCCAAGGTGCCTGGAACACTGAGTCCAGGCCAACATGGAAACTATTATGACAAAAAGAATTATGATTATCTCAAATAATTACGACAGGCTTAGATTTACCAAATCGAAACCCTAACCCTTCAGACCTGTCGTTAACACAACAGGCTTTTGACATTGGTATTAGCAATTTTAGATTATCCTAACCATGTCCTTCCCTACATTGGTCCAATGTTCCGTCTGTGAAGATGGGTCTGGGTGGTAACGGTGGTCCATTCAGAGCTCAGGCTTATGGCCAAGGGCCCCCAGGACCAGGCCAGCAGCAGCGCACTGCGCAGCAGTTGCAGAATAACGGCCTGCCTCCCTTCCCCAGCGAGCTCAAAGGGGCTACCGTCACCAGTGTGCCAAACATGGTGAGTCCCTGTCTGCAAACAGATTTTATTCTAAAAACGTTGGGTATATATCTGTCTCCACTAAACCGCCTTTCATAGTGTCATTGTACACAGTACAATACAGTACACTGTAAACAGCTACCACCGCTTTTATGTCTTAACGGATGCTAATTAACCCTTTCAGCGCTATCATTTATTGAAAAATTAGGATCTAATTCACGCCAGCATTTTTTTAATTTGAGCTCTTATTTTGAAAAGCCACATTTTCAGTCGACCGGAAGTGGATTATCCCTGCAAGCTAGACGGCCAGACAGCCTTTGTTTATATGATCGATCTATGCCGGAGCACTGGAGAGCTCCACGTCGCCGGGTCTGTGCCGTCAAAGAAACGCTGTTTTGACCAAAATGCCATCTGGGACAAGGAATAAGAGATACAGGCGATTGAAAGAAACGGATAGAATGGATTATTATGGCGACGACGATCTAAGATGAACGATCCAGTGCTGTGCTAACAACATTGCTAGCTAACCAGCTAACGTAAGCAGCATTATGGCTCGGACGATCGTATGCACTATAGGGTGTACCAAAACTCCTGGAGGGTGCGTCAACATATGTGTCACGTGGTAGCGGCCGCCATACTTGCTGGCTTGTCTGGTTTGTTTACATTGAGCGACTATCCGTGTGCTTGTATACGTTATTTTTTTAAACTGACCTCACACTGGTGCAGACTTGCTCAGTAAATAAGTGCCACAGCAGGTCGCGTCGAGGAAATGAGCCATAAAACGGAATTAGATGTTCAGCTTTTGACGAGTTTACAAAAAGACGTAGAATGGCTTGGATCTCGGCTGTACGGCGCACGGGCGCAGAGACATAACGTTCAACAAAGTATCTAAGCACAGCCGTGTTTGTTCACAACATTTTCCTTGTCCTTGTAATGTATTTGGGCCCGACGTTCTTTCTATCCATCCTGGTGTTGTCGCCAAGAACAAGCTCAATATTTACAAAAACATACCACCGTCACTCTATTCTGAGTGATGTGGGCTAGAATTGAATGCCCACGAGAGGGCCGTCCCTAGCTTTTCAGACGCCGCCCCCCTCTTGGTGACGTACACGTTTTCACGCGCTATAAAAGCGCAATTGACAAAGGTCTTCGGCAATGGCGTTAAGCGTCAGTATCAAAATTAGGCTTCAATTGACAAAGGACTTCGGCAATGGCGCTGAAAGTATTAAAGTAATGCAACCAGTCAATAATTTAATATTAATAAAAAACAAACCTTAATTAATTTGAAAATGTTGAATTTGAAAAACATAAATTATCATGATGTGAAAAGTCTTACGCACATCATACAATAATAAAAACTGAATTTATATCCAGATAACACTTTCATATTCAAAAGAAATTGGGCCACTTGCTTCTAAAATAGGTAATCAAGAAATAAAGAAGAAATTGACAACACAATACCACAGAATAAATATATTGCACTGCTGTAATCCAAGCAGGTATTACTGGACTTCGACATGAAAATCTGTCGTACACAAAGTATGAAATCCAATTTCACATCTGTTGTGGTCTATTGCAGACACAACTGTTCACCAAACCGTCTTCTATGTTGTCCCAGCCCTAGTGTGTGAGAGGTGGCATGGCTTCTAAAGTGAGACTGGTATAGCTGCTGTTTGCAATTCTCAGAGGGAACAAGGTCATTATTTGACACTATTATTCTGTACTTTTACTTGAAAGCCTTCGGATGAGAAAACAGACTGGCGTGCGTGAATGGAATGCACAACCATCGTGGCAACAACCATGTCCCTCATATTCAGTATTTTCCTGTGCAATAATATCTGGTGGATATGTAATGATTCATTATGATTGTGGTGGGGAATCGGAGCTTTGTAGCTTGTAGCAGTGGCCCACCATGGCTGGGATGGATGGATGGATGGATGGACAGACAGACAAGTTTTTGAGTGGGATTCCAGCCTAGTTTTACCTCCTTAGATGTCTTAATTTTTGATGATTGGCTCTGATGCTTCTCTGAAGGACGGCAATGAGATGACAAAAAGGGTTCATGCATTAAATTACAACTCGGTCACAATGGCATTACTTTTTTGTGAATCTATGGGAAAAATGAATGGCAGATTTTTCAGTGGTGCCAGAGAACCACGCCCACTGCTATGCCCTAATACATCTGGCTCAGTTACACACCATAACAATGGGATTCAGGTTCAAAATGGTCAAAGTGTGCTTTGCCCCTGGAAGTGCTGCTTGCAGCATTGTCAAGAACTGCAGTATAGCTCGAGAACTGCTCATCTATGAACGTCTGAGCACCTGTGTTCCTTTATTTTGCAGCTGTACAGGTGCTTAAGATGGGACTGTTTTGCCTGGCTTCCAGGCTACTCGAAGTGACCCAAGCCTGCTTGATTGTATCACTTGTGTAAGCTGCAATTGATGGGTAATCAATGGGTAATGAGTTTCCATGTGTGTGAGGGAGAGCACAGAGCAGGCAGAAAAATGTTTGCTGTGAAGAGAGAGGTTTGCTGTGCTGTTTGACCCTACAGAAGAAGCATTGTTTGTAAGTTTAATGTTTATTTTCTTTTACTGGGGAGCAAGACTCCTCATTCCTGACTCCTTACTCTTTTTGAGCGGTGCCTCCACTCCATTATGGAGCTATTGAGCAGTACAGGGACAAATACATTTTCCATTCGACATGACGACAACATTTTGTCACCATTCTGCTCCATTGAGCATGATGGAAAAAAAAGTTCTACACTAATATTAATCGTTGGGCATAAAAGGGACGAGGACTGACTGATACAGAGATCTCCATGTATGGGCATATCGGTCAGATCAGGTGGATGTAGAACTCTAGATGTGAGGCTGAATCTCATGGGACCTTTTCATTAATTAAATGCATGCATGTCATTTTAATGAATGTAATTTTATTCTATGTAATTTGGCTTAATTATGACACACCATCTTTCTCTCATGATGCCTCTCTGCCAGTCAGCCTGTTCAAGTGTGTCCTTGCCCTCACCCTTCCTCTTTGCTGAAGTGATCGCAAACAGCTGATCCTTCCTTAATTTCGTTCCGACGTTAATAAATGTGACGGCTGAAATCGATCTGGCACGCCCTATGAAATCAAGCCTCGCCCTCGTTTTTGCGACATGAACAACTGCAATACGACCTGGAAACCATGGATACAGGAAAAACTTGCTGCCCGCCTCACCCCCCTCTCTCATACACACACACACACAGACGCACGCACGCACACGCAACTTGCAAGCCCAACTAACTGGTGTGTTGTATCTTAAATAAATAAAGAACGAACACCTGCATGAATTAAATAAAGCTGTAGGCCTCCTACCCTGTGTTTCCCTCTCACCTCGCTTGCCTTTCTGTCATGTCCACGCACGCACGCATCGCTATGAATGGAATACGTTTGTAGGCTGGCCTATATTAATTTTACCCATTCGTGCGCAGTGCACGGCGAAGGCGATCAGTGAGACTGCGCACTGCTGTGATAAGTCCTGTGGGTTAGTGATGCCTGCATGAGAGATAGGCTACCATGTCGTCAAGGCAGTCATAATCAACGTTTATGGAGTGATTTGATCATTGATGAACGAATCATAAACATATGGATGAAGGCTTGCATGTGTGCTCGTGTGCTGGGCTGGTGACGCACGCCGCGGTCCCGTCCTCCCGACCCCCAAAAATGATCTCGCTTTTATCTGAACTGTCAAAGCACTTATTTAAATGGTGAATGATTAAGCCCCTTACGCCTATAGCCTGCTACAATTGCAAATAGGCAAGCTGTATGCTTGTCATTGTCACTTGGAAATAAAGGCGTGCAGTCCATGTGCTTTTTTTTTTATAATATCACAGTGATTATATAGGCATCTGATGTCACGCTCATGCCGCATGCGATGCGCTCCCAAATCGCGCTCGCATAACAAGGCCAGTAAAGCACTGTTTGATTAAGCACAAACTAATACATTGTAAACATGTTATATTGTTTTTAATTGCGCGATTTTAATTACTTGTAAAGTTGGAAATCTCTCTTTTTCTTTTTCTTTTTTTTACATGTGTATACAAAAACAGTTTTATATTAACATTTTAGGAGTGAAAACATATGTTTAGATGCCTGTGACAGCGTGTCAGCAGTTCAGACAATGCTCCTCCGCTGTTCTACGACAGAAAAACAGGTGAGGACAAAGCGTACGACAGCTCCCGACCAGACGTGATTTTTGTCCTGGCACAAGTTCAATTTCATGCTTTGGCGGATATGGTAAATGCCGAAAATTGCGGTAATTTCGGCTCGCACCCATATTCTGGCGTACGCACGGTTGATAAATGAGGGCCATACTTTCTATGGCAGGATCTACCGGGAGAATCTAGACGCAGCTGAGATTAATTAATTAGAGCGACAGAGAGGTGTGTGTGTGTGTGTGTGTGTGTGTGTGTGTGTGTGTGTGTGTGTGTGTGTGTGTGTGTGTGTGTGTGTGTGTGTGTGTGTGTGTGTGTGTGTGTGTGTGTGTGTGTGTGTGTGTGTGTGTGTGTGTGTGTGTGTGTGTGTGTGTGTGTGTGTGTGTGTGTGTGTGTGTGTGTGTGTGTGTGTGTGTGTGTCAATTTAACAAAGGTGCAGACGATCAGAAATCAGAGAGTGATCGACGTTTGCGATACTGTATGCTATTATTGAAGTGGACTCGGCCCCGGACTTTTTTTTTCTCCCTGGAAATAAAAACGTCTGGGTTTCCGAGGCTACACTAAATGTAATGCCTACAATTCCAAGTGCTTGTCAGCGTGAGGGGTTCCCCAGTTCAGTTCTGATCTAGCATACACGACTAGACGTGCATACTGTAGGTGGAGAGACAAAACATTACCTGAACACTGTGGCATCTCAACAAAGCATGAAGTGAGTGGCAAAGTGAGTTTAATGTTGTGTAGGTAGGTACTAAGGAAAGAGAAAGTAAAAGATGAGTGTTGTTTTAGCGGTTTTAGATATTTTTGACAGGGGGGGTTGGTGGGGCATTCGAACAAGTGGCTAAATATGTATTTTCTACAACATTTTACAGCAATTTCTTTATTATTTACTAGACCCCAGGAAATTACATCTGCCCACAAAAGATCACAGGATCTATTGAATGTGAAGGGGGAAGTGACCTACGGCACACAGTGCAGTATGTGGCAGCGGTGGCCGAACGGTTTGCGGAGCAGTCTTGATACCGGAATGTCGCCAGTTCGTATCCCCGGACCGGCACGTTAAAATTGCCACCGCTGAAGTGCCCTTGAGCAAGGCATTGAACCACTACCATGAAATGTTCTATGAGCAGGGCCTGGCTGTAAAAGTATCTGATGCTTAGTCCAGTTACCCTGGGTAAATATAGTAACTTTGCTTTGCTTTGGCATCCCCCTTCAGCCTAATGCTAATGCCTACTCACTTCTAAGTTCTAATCAGTGGTGGAAAATTACTCTTAATGTTTCAAAAGTATCAATACTGCTGCTATGTAGAAACACTGTTACAAGTCTGGTATTCTCTCTCTCTCTGTCTCTCTCTCTCTCTCTCGCCCGACAATACCTTATTTAAACTACATTTTTGATGATCACCTCAGTCCAATACTTTAGTTTTATATTGTATTTAACCATTAGTTCGCAATGGCAGCAGTTATGCAATTATTAGACTGGGATCGATTCACTTTGCAGGTTGTTTGATTGCGACCAGAGGTCGCAGTTAACTATGAAACCTTGCGACCTTCTCGCCCTCAGGCGTCTTACTGGTCCAATCAGTGTGACTGTATGTGTGTGTGTAACCTACTAGATATGCATGTACCTGTAGTAGTAGCTGGGCTCTAGATCGAATCACACTGTTTTGTTTGGAACAGAATCCAGGCTTTCCTCGGGTACTATGGAAAGCCTGGTAAGCACTGGGGTTATGCGATAATGGTTCAAGTTGGAGCAATTACTACCCACGAACACGGCTAGATGCCATGTTCAGCAGTTGAGCAGTAGCTAGGCTGGCCTTACTACCAAAGAACGTATCCACTATTCTGAGGTGATTCATGTTTGCCTCCAATCCAATATTTGTTTTGGCTCCAGCTAACGCTCTGACATATTCATGATGTGCAGATAAAGGGTTTGTTAGACCAAGGTGTCCTGGCACGTTGGACTAGATTGATGTGTCACTGCTATGGATCTCTTGAGTTGTGATTATCACCAGTAAGGTATTGATCCAGTGTATTAAAGGGTGGTCTTTTTCTTCCCCTTGTAAGCAGCTCCAACAGCAACCCCAGCAGCAGGCCGCCATGCTGTCCCTGGCTGCCGGCGGTGTGGCGGTCCCGGCCACCGGCCCCACGGCCGACCCGGAGAAGCGCAAGCTGATCCAGCAGCAGCTGGTCCTGCTGCTCCACGCGCACAAGTGTCAGCGGCGGGAGCAGGCCAACGGGGAGGTGAGGGCCTGCGCCCTGCCCCACTGCCGCACCATGAAGAATGTCCTCAACCACATGACCCACTGCCAGGCCGGGAAGTCCTGCCAGGGTGAGTCCCGACTGACGCAGCATTCATCATTTACAGTAGAGTTCAGTAACACTTGCTATTGCAGTGATGTAAATAGGTTTTCAATGTAATGAGTCCTGGGATGCAGGGATGGTCTTTTTAGTTGAGTCCCAGCCCAGGGACATTTTATGAGTCCCACTTCAACGACGTTAGGAGTCATATTTTGCCATTTTTTTACAAATTGCAGCATTTAACTCCCATTTCATTTTATATGGTTATAATGTGGTTATATTCATGTAGAAAACCGAAGAAGAAATGATTATTATAACTAAAGCTAGCAAAATAAACTAGAATAAAAAACAGTACAGTAGTACAGTAGTGGATCCCGTGGATGCAGAGGTTGTTTTATTGCGTCCCTTAACTATAAACTGCGTTTTGGGATGCAAAATGCACCCTATTTTAATCTCTGCTATTGATTTAGACCGTGTTAATGCATTGGTTGTCTTGTGTTAACCTCTTAACAGTTTCACTGCAGCCATTTTGAAAAGGGAAAACGGCCTAACGTAATAATGAATTAACTAATTGTAGGTGTGTTTCATTTGGGTGTTTGTGTGTGTGTCGGCATGAAATTAAAGGTACACTTTGATGATTTTTAACCTAAATGCCACTGGAGATTGGAGATTTCCGCATATTGTGGGGAAATCCACTGGAGATTTGGACCTATACTTGACAAAGACCGTAAGGTCGAAACGTCGTATTTTTTGCCTGCCTGTCGCATAAAGTGAGTTGCGAGCTCCTGCGTTCTTTTCATGGATGGAGTTTGGAGCCATGGATAAATTGATAGCTACAGTAGCTACAGAAACACATCATCACATCCTGTTTCAGGTCTCGACGAAGAATGTGGGATTCTGTAATTTATCTCCTTAACTACAGGATTTATTTACAATAGTCACCAGTTCATTCATTTTGGAAAAGACCCTGCTGCTACGGGCGGCGGTTAGGGACATTAGACTGAATCAATGGTGGCAGTAAAATAATCAATTCAGTCCTTTCTCCATTCCCTCGCTTCCTCTTTCTGCCTGCTGTCCATGTGAGACCAGTAGCTCTGCCCTGAGCTGCTGTCCATGTGAGGCCAGTAGCTCTGTCCATGTGAGGCCAGTAGCTCTGTCCATGTGAGGCCAGTAGCTCTGTCCATGTGAGGCCAGTAGCTCTGTCCATGTGAGGCCAGTAGCTCTGTCCATGTGAGGCCAGTAGCTCTGTCCATGTGAGGCCAGTAGCTCTGTCCATGTGAGGCCAGTAGCTCTGCCCATGTGAGGCCAGTAGCTCTGTCCATGTGAGGCCAGTAGCTCTGTCCATGTGAGGCCAGTAGCTCTGTCCATGTGAGGCCAGTAGCTCTGTCCATGTGAGGCCAGTAGCTCTGTCCATGTGAGGCCAGTAGCTCTGTCCATGTGAGGCCAGTAGCTCTGCCCTGAGCTCTGTCCATGTGAGGCCAGTAGCTCTGCCCTGAGCTCTTGTCTGTCCATGTGAGGCCAGTAGCTCTGCCCTGAGCTCTTGCATAGCTTCCCTCAGCCCCTTGTTTGTCACGCCACTTGTCGTGGCCTAATCCAGACATGACACGGGGAGGGATTTCCACCTTGAACAAAACACATCCCTGTGGGCCTGCCTGTTGAGTTTAGTCCTCTGCAGCGAGAGCTGGCCCCGAACATTCAACAACAATTGTTCCGAATAAGGCTGCAACTAGCAATTATTTTCTTTTTTTGTCAAATATGTTTTTATTGAGAACAGATTATAAATTGCTACACAAACATAGAGTAAATAAGTAGAATTATCGCTAAGGAAATAAATGCTAGACTGTAGACTACAGTCTAGCAATTATTTTCTTAGCGATTATTCTATTCATTATTGTTTTGTTTGAATAGACTAAATTGATAAGTCGAGTCAATTGAGCCATACATTAAACGTAGCCATAGCCGTACAACGATGTGTAAAATATTACACAATGTTGTGTAAAATAACATGCCCAAAATAGGGATGCCAGTTGAAACTGTTGCAGCCCTATTGGACTTAACTGTCTCTCTATGCTATATTTATTTGTTCAGATTGTTTGTGATTTATTGTACTGTAATTTTGAAGAATTTTACTGTATTCTTAACTAAAACGTGCAGGAATGTTTGAAGGTTTGTACGGAAACACCAGTGAATGTCTGAAGCTTAGAACATGACAGTTCAGGCCAGCACTATCCACATCCCGGTGCTGTCCCTCGTTCCGCAGTGCACTTTATACAGTTGGAGGCCATCGATATTGTCCTTTTCTTTTTGCTGATGTTTGCGTGATCTGCGCAAAAGGACAGTTAACCCATTTTAGGCGGGAACCCCTTTTGGTGTTTTAAACATTGTTATAATTTAGCTATTGAAAAATAGCAGATCTACAAGCTCATAGTGCGCCACCGAGTGGCGCGCTACGAGCTTGTAGGTCTGCTATTTTTGAAAAATCGTGAAAATATTTATTTCAGAAAACTGGAGGATTTAGAAGGATTTTTTAAAATTTTGAGGTCAGGCCTAAATGGGTCAAATGATAAGGGACAATATCGGTGGCACCCAACTGTACGTTACGCTTTCTCTCGTCTGCTGTCTGGCTCTTGAATTCCCTTAATTTGTTACAACCTGCACTGCTCTAATACTCAAATTTCCCTCAAGTCAAGTATCATTTATATTTGGCTCAATCCCCTGTATTGGTCGTGGACTATTTTGTGATGTTTAATTGTATAATTATTGCATAATTAACCAGAGAGTAAGAATACTGTATGTTCGTCAACAAGCCAAAACAATTTCAAGCTAGAGTCAGTTGAAGGGTATTGTATTTTGGCTCCTACTATATTGAATCTGGAGTGTGATGTACAGTACCTGCTAATGTAATTGTTATGTGTGTTAATGCATTCCCCTAACAGGTGTGAAGCCATGCAGTAATTGTCCCTTGTGTGTTAAGCATTATAGCCAGGCTGCCAACTGTCTTCTTTAGGGTCTGTCTTGGACTAGTCCAACCAAGCATGGCGTTCTTATGTCCTGTTGGCACGGACACGGCCAAGTGACGAGTAACATGATCTGCGGAGTTGTGCACCAAGAACATGCTGTTTGGTTCTCGGGCCCAAACAACCGTCCTAGACTGAAAATTGGTGCAGTGTGCCGAATCAGAGGACACACTCATTGCATTATCGAACCCTTAATTTACTATTTAGGGTGCATTGATGCAAACAAACCGCAATACACCTGGCTTAGCAGAGCGTGCAAAATATCCGCTGAGTTTTGTCGTTCAAATTCTAAAATGTTTAAACTGGTCTCTAGGTTATGCTCACCGCATTTCTGTATTTACACGCAGTGCGCCAGAACCGTAGAAAACTGTTAAATTAATCTTCTAGCCTGCCAGACACGTAGCTACGTTATCTAGGGTTTATATTATTTAATCCATGTTTTGATCCGATCGTATCATTAGCTACCGTTCATTAGCACAACAGTCCAAGTGGGACAGTGGCCGTGGCCATTTTGAAGATGCGTGCGCATTCACTTGCATTCAATGGTCCGCGTTCAAATGCCTGGATCTCCAAACTGGCGCAATGAAAACAAGGTTTTTCAACGGCCGACAGCAGGTGCTGTGATACTCGCTGTCGGGTCTTTTCTGCACCGAGCGAGAGAACAACCGGTCAAGACACCACACACAGCATTTTGTCATTGTAACATGCGGTTATGGATATTTGGCTCGTCAATAAGTGTTATGCGCGATAAAACCTTGGCAATGAGTGATTTAAGGCTGGCGGCAAGACGGTTAATGGAAAAAAGCTGAACCTAATGCCATTGCTCAGTTGAGCACGATGCCCAGAATGTGTTTCAAGACACCTGTGTTTACTAGTTGTTCACAGAGCGCTCAATTATTCTTCAGTGTTAACAGCCCATTTTGAATGTGAAGACAAACTGATTTATCAACTGTTTGAGACTCTCCAGTTTTGTCATTATGCCAATTCCAAAAATGCCCTCCGTGGTAAGCAGGTGTTTTACTCCTGCATTACCCAGATGCCTGATTACTAAAAAGTATTCCATATGTACTATTTTGTTTATTTCCACAAAAGAAATTGCTTGATTCTTGACTACTACTACTACTGTACAACATTAAATAATGTTTTTGACTTAATAAACCGTAGCAGAAAAGGTTTTGGATGGAAACGTATTGGGAGGTCAAGTAGCTTTTTATGTAAAGGTTCTACCTGCTGATCTCTGTCTCTTCCTGTCTCTCCCAGTGGCACACTGTGCGTCGTCCAGACAGATCATCTCCCACTGGAAGAACTGTACGCGACATGACTGTCCTGTCTGCCTGCCGCTGAAGAATGCCAGCGACAAGCGGACCCAGCAACGTGAGTACACCACCATCCTTGTTTCTGACCGACAACTTGACTGACACGAAGACAATCCTTTCAATACAGACAAAAAAGACAGCTTTTATGTCACTTAACCCATTATGGGCGGGAACCCCTTTTGGTGTTAGCATTATGATATGCTTTAGCTATTGAAAAATAACAGATCGGTGGCGCGCTATGAGCTTGTAGGTCTGCTATTTTTGAAAAATCGAAGAACGACTGACAAACATAGCTTTTTCAGAAAACTGTCAGGATGTAGAAGACATTTTTTGAATCTGATCTCAGGTCAAAATAGAACTGCTTTTTTTTTTTTTTTTTTTAATTGCAGCCTTTGCAATGTATAGTACCTATTGTTCTCTGCCATTGCGATATCAATATACATTTATTAATGGTTTACCCAACAGCTTATTTATGTTATATATTAATGTATTGCCGTCAATTTCGTTGGCCATTTCTGACATGCACAGAGAATACGTGGATTGATGTCTTCGATAGAACATCACTAGACCACTTTTAATTGAACATGTTGCAAATTAAATTATTTTAGACTTCAGGAAGGAAGTCTACAATTGTTATATTTAAAGGTTTTCTTCATTTCTACAAGTCAAAGAGTTCTGGGTTATTGATTTTCTTTGCCAGTCTAATTTCAGTGCTTGGTGTGGTTGCTTGCTGCTACATTTCCCCGTGGCTTCCAAGGTTTCAAGTTCAGTTTTTCTTTGCTGGAAGGCTAAAGGCCTTGTGCTTCCTTATCAGTAGTATGGTCATCACTTCTCAATCAACCTCTCACTTTGTCCAACTATACATCCTGCATATGGCATAATGATATATTGTGAAATGTAAAAACAATTGAGGTACAATGCTAAATAATTGCTTAAATGCCTTCAAACAAGGTGTACAAACAATTGGCTTATGTTCTTATAGCCTGCTCAGGCTTCTTGGGAACCCCTCTCCACTTTGTGTCCCATATGGTCAAAATGTATTTGTTCTGTGTTTTACATATGTTTTTGCACTCAAAAGGGCTGATTAATCACTGTGGAACATGTGATTTCTTACTTGTGCCATTTTTTCCAGTTAAGCTGCATTAAAAAGAATCATCCCTGATTTATAAGCCATTCATCACAATTTGATTAATGTTAGAGTAAATGTGTTCGTACTGTTGCTAATAGTTGCTAGCCTGCTTTTGTTAATCAGTTTTTGCTTGCTGGCTTAAAGGAGTAGTTCACCCCCAAAATGACTTATTTTCTATCAATTACACACCCCATGAAGCCTGGAAATAATGGAGATTTTTTTATTTAGTTGTTGTCACATTCCTGAGCCTATAACTTTGATGACCTCACATGGCTGCATGTCAGGAACTGGTTGGGCAGCTGCTGTATGTTTGTGTGTTGGAAACGGAGAGAGGGAGCGCTCTGAGCAGAGGGAGCGTTTAGACTTGAGACGGTTTATTTCCTGCAATGTGCTTGCCCGTCCGCTCCACTGTGGCTGAGAGCTCCATGAGCCGAGAGTCCAGTCCCGCTGGGCTGGTAATCTGACACACAGGAGGAATGGGAGTTGGGTTTGGGGGACCTGGAAAGATGTGAGGTAGAAAGTGAGCGGTGGAAGAGACTGGGGAGAGAGGGGTAGTGTGCTGAAGCGGGGCTACAGAGAGATTTGTTAATTTAGTTAATAACAGTTGTTCTCTTTATGACGTCTTGTCTTGGCTTCCCCACTTCTTCTTAATCTCACCACTGTGCGCGGCTTCTGTCATTGCTGAGAGCATTCCAGCGTTTGTTTATCTTTTGGTTTGCGTTTTGGAAAGTACAATGCCACGACTTGTGCCTTCTCCTGCCAAACCAAACAACACGCAGGACTTCTTTGTTCTGTCTCCTCCGATTTTTCTCTCACACATATGGAATACTTTTTTAGCTCAACCGAGGCCTGACCCCCGGAAAAATATGCAACTGTCCCCGGAGGGATTTATGCATTTATTTATTCAAGTTTGTTTAAAGCTTTTATGGCTTAGATTAATGCTCTGTTTTAATTTAAACTACTCTCCTATGACTTCAGTTTAAGAAGTGATATTTTAGGATCGTGTGCATTTGTGGTATTTGGAGTTGCCACTGCTCCACGGCCACTCAACACAAATACAAACACTGTACTTATTTGGTGATAGATTCATTGATGACGCCAGCATAATGTTTCTCCTTGCAGCCATGCTAAGCTCCCCGAACGCGAGCCTCCAGAACTCCATGGCCTCGGTGGGTGCAGGCCAGCCCAGCGCCCCTACCATCAACACCTCCACCGCCATCGACCCCAGCTCCATGCAGAGGGCCTACGCGGCACTGGGGCTCCCCTACAGTAGCCAGGCTTCGGCCCAGCAGGCTGCGGGACCTGGTCAGACGGCTGCTCAGCAGAATGCACAGGGGCAGCTACCGCAGCAGATGAGATCCGTCAATGCACTTAGTAAGGCTCTTTAAAAGCTATAATATGACACAGATGCGTCCTCAGGTCTAAATGGGTTAAACTACACTAAATGTGGATTATTTATGGCTATGGGGCAGACAACATTACAGCTTTCTTCAACAGTTTGAGATGTTTTTTGTGTCATGAAGGCACAGTGTGAATGCATGAGATAAAATAAATACTATAAATTTAGTTTTGCATGTAGTTACTATACAATGTGTAGCGGCAGCCAAGTATTTTAAATTGATCGTAGTAGGCTTTCCTGCTCTGCTCAAATAACTTTGGCGCACACCTCAACCATGCTCAAGTGAAAGTAGAGCGGTGTCCGTTGGGCACTGGCCTACTTGGAACAGTGCATGTTGGAAATGCAGCCCCACCCAGTTATTATGTCTGTGTCCCTTTTTATGTCCATATATCGAGTTCTTTGGCAGGCATGCCCAAATATGGAGTCAATGCAGATGTCAGAATGATGTCAGAACAGGCCAGCTCCATATATGGAGCAGAGGCCTTTTGTTGAGGTTGTGGACAACCGTGGGTCCTACCGTCTTGACACCGGGCACTGCACTCCCTGTGGGAGTGTGGAACGTGTGTGTGTGTCGAATTTGAAGGCGGTGGGTAAATGGTTCTTGAGTTACGTGCATTACAGCTGTACACGCGTACGTGCAGACAGACATACAGGGACATGGTGCATTTATTGATAGATATGCCCCATGACTGTACATTTTACTTTGATGTCATTATGACAGCTAGAAATATTCTGTGTATACCACGGAAACCGATGTCAGTGTGACATCACAGCATGACGTCACATCGCCTTATATAAACTGACGTACAGGGCAGTGCATTATCATTAGCATTAATATTGGTAATAGAAGATTAGCATTTGAGCAGATCAAAGTAAGAAGCGAGAAGAATCTTCCGAGAAAACCTCAGATTACACGCTTGTGATGCCTAGGACGTCCACACACAAATAAAACCGCAGGGTGCCTGGGACATGTGGACAAGTCTTAAGGTCTTTTTTATCGATATAAAACGGGATCGCTAATTTGTTTTTGTTTTTACAGCGGCCTCCTGGTTTACTGGCTGACAATCTTCCTTATTTACTCTCAATATACGCCACTGTCTGTGGTTTTGATCAGAACGCCGATGTTCTGACTTCATCTCGTTTAGAATTTTAACGCTTCTAAAGCGATCAGTTTTACGACGGTGATGTAGTAAAGGAAGATTTCACCTCACGGTTTTGGCGGGGAAATGAAAAATTTCCCTCATCTGCTTGGCACTCTAGCGCCTTTATTCTGAAAAAGATTCCTTGGCACCCAAATTGTTCCGTGTGATTGACTCCTCCAATCGTCCCTCAGACCAGCCACCTTCATACAGTCCTTTACGAGTAAGCTACAGGTTCTCCCAAGCAACAGAGAATCTCAGCAATAATACGCAACTAGGACTTACAACCTTGTCTATTTTCACCTTTAAATGTATGTTCTGTTTATATTGTTAAGTTAGTAATAAAAAAGATGATGGTAACTTTTGTCGTTGGGAACTGTTGTATAAGTGTGTAATATTACACTCAAAGGTGTCTTTACGGTTATTATTGCCATTTAAGTGATGCGGTTAGAAGTGCCTCGCTCCAAACTGCAGCAATGTTGTGCCATTAATATCAGTGAAAATCAGCCTTGAGTGTATTATAGCTACTACGCGTGTGTGTGTGTAATATTTTTGATGCTCTTCTTTTGTGTCTCCAGCTAACCAGATAGCCCTTGGAGGCACAGCGATGGGCGTTCCCACGTCGGAGCAGACAAACCTGCACACAGACTCCACACTCCCCAATGCACTCAATGCTAACAAGTATGTTATATTTCCTTTATAACGGCTATAATACCCTCATTCTTTTTATCCCTTTTACGCTATTACATCCCGCCTATTCAAAAACACTTATATGTGTCCAACAACTCGCTCTGATGCCCAAACGGTGTGACTCAAGTGGGTCCTGCGTCAGCATGGTCCGGTGGCACAAATGTCTATTTATTTTCTTCTCGTGTGAAAAATGTTTTGTTGAAACGTTTTGAACCGGAGTTTTAGTACATCACTTAAGTGGTGTATTTCGATTGGGACCATTGACTCAAAAGCTTGCATCTTTCAGGAAGAAACCAAAAATACACAGGGAAGACATTTGCATAGTATAACCACACCTGTGGGTCTATTAGAGTAACGTTAACTCCATATGGACGCATACAAAACAGAAAAAGTACAAAACCATGGCACCCTGTCTTTAAGGCTCGACATGATCGATGTTATATTGTAGCAGGTCAACATTGAAGTTGTACTCAATATATTCTCTCGCCCGCTCCTCCTGTCTCTGTTGCTTTCCCTCCTCTAGTCAGCTGCTGCCTGATGGATCGGCTGTGCCCATGGGCAACCTGCCCACAGCAGCACCCCTCTCTGCCACCGGCACCAGGAAATCCTGGCATGAGCACGTCACTCAGGACCTGCGCAACCACCTTGTACACAAACTGTGAGTCTGGTAACCCTGCTGCTGCTTGAGAAAATACAGCTGTTTTTGAACACAAGTTGTGTGGTTCATTATCAGGGTGGGAAAAACTAAAGTAACGGTGGCAACAAACCAACTACTTATACATTTTGTCAAATCTTGCAAATTCATCTCCCCTGTACCAGCTCATTTGGCAGGTAGCCAACCATCATTGGAAGCTCCCATTTTCTAGTCTGTTCCAGTTTTGAATAATGAAAGGAGCTGGTTAAATTGTTTGCTTTCTTTAAGTAGCCGCTGTGGCCAGTGGATGGGGGGGGGGGGGGGGGGGGTAGAAAATAATGTACTTCCTTTTCTGAATGTTATAAATCATTCACTGGTTCCATGTCTCTCTCTCTCTCCTTGTCTTCTGGCTGTTAAGAGTTCAAGCCATATTCCCCACCCCAGACCCGGCAGCTCTGAAGGACAGGCGGATGGAGAACCTGGTGGCGTATGCCAGGAAGGTGGAGGGGGACATGTACGAGTCGGCTAACAGCAGGGTAGGTGTAGTCATGTTGAGGTGAAGTTCATGCTCCTCTGTTTGTTCGAGATACACACAACTCTTCCATACTGTCTGCAGTTAAGCTCAAACCGCACCAAGGATTCGCCACGCAACTCCTTGCAACATGCTACTACTCGCAACCGTTATTACCAATGGCAGTTGCAAGGAATTGCATTGATGTGATTGACCGGACTTGCGACTAGTTGCAAGGAGTTACAACTGGTGTGGTTTGGGCTTTACACTTTTGCCACCACCCTGTTACAAACTAATTAGGAGTTGTTGGAAGTTGTTGAAATAAGTTTAAGACATTTCATTTATTTTGATTTAATTCACTGGCTTGGTATATTATACCACTGTCCTGAACAATGTTTTGAACTTTTGTATTCCTTGGGAAACAATCTTAAGTTTCAGAGTAACTGCTCTTAGCTAGCCGACTTGGTACAGCTTTAGTTCCGACACTATTATTGGTCCGACAGTCATTAGACCGACAACCTACCTCAAACCCTAAACATAACTGAGCAGTGCTAGTCCGACCATTGTTCCCGCATGTCGGACTAATGCTCCGTCGGAATTACCATCGGATTCCAGCCGACTAGCAAGCCTACAATATGTAAATGTGTGTAAGAATAAAGAAGAAAAAGAAGAATAAACTACTATTTTAAAATTGCACAACAGGATGTTGGCATGGGTGTTCATACTTTTGCTAGCAACAGTAGGCTGTTGAAACTGTCTATAATTTAATTCCACTGTCATACATGTAATAGGTCTAATTCCATCCCCTTGCCTTGGGGTCTCTGTGTTCCTCCAGGATGAGTACTACCACTTCCTGGCTGAGAAGATCTACAAGATCCAGAAGGAACTGGAGGAGAAGAGGCGGTCGCGGCTGCAGAAACAGATCATCAACCAAGCCCCATTGACCTCTCAGGGGGCCCAGCCAGGTCTCCAGCCCAACGCTCTCGGCCCCAGCAGGCCACAGAGTGAGTGCCGCACTTCTGTACACCCCTAGGAAGAACTCTGAAGTATGCTCACGCATACTGTGTGATGTTGTTAGAATATAGAGCAGGTGTGCTTTTTGAGTGGTGGGTACTCTGCTGCGTAAGTAACACATTTTAAAGAAAACAGTGGCACTCCAAAAATCACAATGCAAGACAAAAACTTGTGTGTTTTGGCCATTAGCCTTCCTCAGAGCAGATAAATAGTTTAGCATCTGAGCCTCTTTGTCTTTGGAGTGCCACTGTTATCCACTTGGGTGGTTTCTTTAAAAAAAAATGTTGTCAGGAACAATGTATGTAGACAGATTTGTAGAAACATTTTGTTTTAATCATTTTATATTGGAGCACTGAAGACTATACTGCGATAACAGCATTTTTCACTGATGCTGCGCTTAAAATGAAGCGTTCATAGTCATATTCATAGCTATGTAGGTATTTGGCATAAAACATTAGGTAGTGTATGGCTTTTTATTTTTTAATCGCACAGCTCCAGAAAGTTATTTTTAAAAAAAATGTTAAATTGAACAGTAATTCTAATTTTACCTATCATTTTATAATGTACACAATTACCTTTTGGGCAAGTGGGCATGACCTGTACTTGCACGACAAGTGCCTCTACCCTAGTGTCAACCCCTGCTCTTATATGAAACCGTTCGCTTGTTAGAACCAGAACCAGATAACGTTAGCTAGGCTGTCGTAATGGCTTGGTCGCTTAAATATGGATGTCTGTCTGCAACCTGAAAGCGCACTTCACCTGACGGAAGGTTGTCGGGTGTCTATGCCAACATATAGACGCCGGGCGGGGAGCGTGATATTGGTCATTGCACGTACTCCTACGCCCTCAGGCGGCACCTGTCAGCAGGGACTGTTGGGCGGGTGGAGTAGGACGAAGGCCCCCTACGTCCTCCCGGCTTGGCTCCCTCACTCACTCACTGGTAGGAGAGTCTGTAGCATTCAACAAGTGACAACACAAATTTGTGTGGGGAGGAACTAATTGGCATAATAATGACTAAATTGGGGAGAAAAAGTGGGTGTCAGTGTTTGCAAGTGGCCAGTTGGGCCAGTGGCTCTGCATTTGTAATGTCGATCTTAATGCATCTAATCACCATTGACAGATCTTCAAATCCAGGCAAGAAACCCCTGATTGGAAGCATTCAATGGGCCTTTTGCTTTTCCCCCTCCTGCTGATGTTTATTTGAGAATTTCACTGTCTTCTCAATCCTCAAATTTCCTCTTCTACCGTCTCTATCTACAGATGGACCTGTGCCTATGCCCAACGTGCCAAATCAGATCATGAATCGCATGCAGGTTCCTCCAGGTACCTTTTTTTCATCCTGCACTCAAACTGTGACTGTCTGTCTGAGACCCTTCCTGCTGTGTTTCTTTTTCTTTTTTGTGATTCCATTGCCTGATTTGTGGTCCAAATGTCGTCTGCAGGAATCAATCAGTTCAACCCCATGGCGCTGCCCAACGTCCAGCTGTCTCAGGCACCCATGGGAGTCCGTGCTGCTTCACCTATGAACCACCCTCAGCAGATCAACATGAGCTCCGTCCCAGCGGTGAGAGAAACACACACTCAATAATACCAGTACACATACAGCGTCAGCTGCCTAAACCAGCAGCCCTTCTAATTCCAGGGAACGCCGGTTTGATATGCATCAGGCAATGGACTCTCATTTAAAAACCCTAATCTACAACAATAAAAGCATAATGGAGAATTAATTTATGTATGAATGGAACCAATTGGACCCATTTGTACACTCCCAAGTCCTCAACGATGCCTGGGGGTCACTGGACCACACGTTGAGAACCAGTGACCTAAAACAGAGGCTTTCAACTGATGGTCCGTGGACCACTGGTGGTCCGTGAAGGTATTGCATGTGGTCCCTGACCATGCATTTAGTATGTTTAAACCACTCCTACAACTTGCTTTGTTAGTTTACGTGTCTGTCTGTTTGTCTGTCTGTCTGTTCGTACCAAAAAATGAGCATGGTTGCTATGGTCACCCAGTTCACACGAGTGTGATTTCATTACGTCAGACATTACGTCAGACCACAGCTGATCAGTCTATATAAGACCTTACACCACTCTGTTCACACGGGTGTGATTTCTTTTTTATCGACCACTAGTTGGGAAACAAACTAGTTCACTAAATTAACTGGTGATGTATGATGACGTCAATGTTGTCAGTTACTGGGAAGTCGGATGTCAAGAACTTCCACAGAAAGGGAGTATGAATTTCAAGGGAAAGTGTACCGGATTGACTGGTTGAGTATTAGGAATTGTTCTTATATAATCATGCAATCACATGTGTCTGCTATCGATGAGTTTAATATGGAAGGTTTAGAGAACACAGTAAGGGCAACCATGGGAAAGGAATAGCTCCGGACCACTAGCATTATGCCAGTTAAATTACTGACTGTTAAGGGCTTGATTTAATTCACCTCAAATTAAACAAAGCTGTCAATATTTAATTATTTCAGACTTTTTCCGCAACACCACACCCTTATCCCCCCACCCAACACAACAGTGGTCCTCCGGTTGATTCTTAGTCAGGGTGGTGGTCCCACTGGTCCCCAGGTTGATTCTTAGTCAGGGTGATGGTCCCCAGGTTGATTCTTAGTCAGGGTGGTGGTCCCACTGGTCCCCAGGTTGATTCTTAGTCAGGGTGATGGTCCCCAGGTTGATTCTTAGTCAGGGTGGTGGTCCCACTGGTCCCCAGATTGATTCTTAGTCAGGGTGGTGGTCCTCAGGTTGATTCTTAGTCAGGGTGGTGGTCCCACTGGTCCCCAGGTTGATTCTTAGTCAGGGTGGTGGTCCTCAGGTTGATTCTTAGTCGGGGTGGTGGTCCCAGGTTGATTCTTAGTCAGGGTGGTGGTCCGTGGTTCATAATCAGTTGAACACCCCTGACCTAAACAATCATTGAATCAGTCTTGGTGGGTGAAATGCTTCAAAGTCAGGGCAGACTCATCAGTACCACTTTGATACCATTTAAAACTGGTGGCTTAGTGCAAAGATCTTATGATGGGTGCATTTGTGTTCATGATGCAATACTTCCGACCATTGTCATGTCCACGATTCTTGGCTAGTAGTACCGGTAAATCCCATTTGCCAGAGGAACAGGAAAATACGAATTGGTTGGTTAGTATTATATACACCTTAAGCCGTATGGACAGGCATCTGAATGGTTAGTTCCAGTCCATAGTGAAATAATAGTCTGCACACTGAAATATGCTCCAAAAGATAAATGGTTTATTACCAGGTTAATGTGACGTTAATGTCGCGCCCCTCAAAAAAAATTACCCTGAGATAGCGAAGTCATAATCGCTCTCCTACCATGTTCATGGCTGCCTACTTTCCTGGGGGACCTGATGATGCCAGCCTATTATCAATATCATAAAGGCAAAACATCCTCTTCTTCTGTATTTGTTACGGAAGCACCAGTGCAATGTAAATGTCTGTTCTGTACATTGTATTTCAATGGATGTATGACTCCCATGAGATTGCTGTAGTCCTGCTCGTGACGTCCTTCTATCCTGTTTAGATGGGCATGTCCCCCTCCAGGATGCCCCAGACGCAGGGCATGATGGCAGCCCATGGCGGAGGCAGCATGGTGGGCCAGACTGCCAACCAGGGACAGTTCCTGGCCCAGACCCAGTTCCCTCCCGGCACCGCAACGGGGGCCATCAATGTAACGGTGGGGCCTGGCATAGGCCAGCCCCCTGCACAGGCTGCGGTTACGCAGGTGAGAGACGAGGAGCAGTGTGGAAAGGACACAAACCATAAGGGTTGAAATGAATGGGAAATGATTGGGTAAATGTCATCGCTTAATCACTCTATGTTGCAGATTAACTAGCAACTAAAATGGTTCTCTGTCAGACAAGGTGCTGGGGTGCTAAACTAAAAATCACTGTAACAAAACATATTAGCTGTAACCTGCGCTTAACCACTTGAACCCTAGCTTTCCTATTCTGGGGGAACAGTCCCAAAACAAGCAGATCTACAAGCTTGCAGCATGACATGTTGTGAACTTATACATTGGCTATTTTCCACAAAGACATTTAGTGTAGCCCATTGGAATACGGTTAACAAAGTATACGGCCCCAAAGAACACAACCAACATCAAGTATAGGGTTGAAGTGGTTAATTTATTTTCATGCCAATCACATCTCTAAATTAAATCTTTGTGTGCGTTGTTACATGTGTTTGTCATTGTCTGACCTTTGTGTCTGTATGTTTGTCTGCTTGTCTTTTATCGTATGTGACTCGCCTGCCCTTTGTGTGTATGTGTGTCCTTCTCTCCTCCAGCAGCAACAGCAGCAGCAGAGCGCTAACCTTCCCATGAATGCACTTGGCCCCTCAATGAGCCCCCAGCTAGCCTCCTCCCAATCCCCCTTGCACTCTACACCTCCGCCCGCTGCTTCCTCCTCCTCTGCCTCCGTGGCTGGGGGGGCTACTAACCTGCCGCACCCCCAGCCCTCCAGCCGTAGCTCCACCCCCACCCTCCCTGGCCCCGGCCCGGGTCCCACCCCGGCCCTGGGTTCCACCCCGCCCCGCCCCGCCCAGCCCCAAACCCAGGCGGAGCCCCCTACAGTGGCACAGACGCAGCCCCCGCCTCAACCCCCTACCACGCCGGTGAGACTGAGACCCTCCGCATGCCCCCCACCCCCTTTAAACTCTGACTGCCAACCCTCCATTTAAACTCTTGACTGCCAACCCTCCATTCTACCTTGTAACTGCATCTCCACTATAGCGCCCATCTCACGGGGATGTCTCCATCACAAGTGGGGAATGTTCCATCTGTGGACTTTTTGGGAGCAATGTTTTGCAAATGGGATTTCATTCATCATGCGTGACTTAGATTCATCCCTGCATGTGGACCAGCCGATGTTGGCCGATATTACACCTCATGTTATATCATCCATTCTCTCCCTAATCTCTCGCTATCTCTCCCTCTAGATAAGTCTAGATAACCGGGTGCCCACCCCAGCCTCAGCCGCCAGTGCTGACTTGCACTCACAGCACGCAGGAGCCGACTTGCCCATCCAGGAGACCAAAGTCGAGCCGCGCCATGACCAGCAGGAGTTGCGGCTTGCGTCTGCTGGCAAAACGGAGCCCAAGATGGAGGTTGGTGGGATGGCTCTCAATAAAATGGAGTAAATGAGACCAAACTAATCTTTCATTGGTGTTGAGTCATTAATTTTGCCATCCATCTGATCCATTATCATGACTCTCTTAAGGCCATTGCACTCAGAATCCATTTCTTTCCACAGAAACGAAACATACGCTTCTTTAAAGGATCCCTGGCTAATAACATTATATACCTTAAAACATCATACTTGCCCTCTATAACTGAAATTTGAAATTAAATTAAGTATTTTAAATAGTTTTTCACTCGATGGGTCATCGATGGGTCCATGTGGCGTGATTATGGATCCCACCAACATTCTAGGGTCGACACGCCTGGACCATGCATGGGCAGAACAAACCACACGCACACCTCTCAGCCCCTGTGACCTACAATGAGCTGTCTCCCTTTCTTTAGAGTGAGGAGGACTCGGGTTCGCTGTCTATGAAGAAAGAGGAGCCAGTGGAGAAGCAGGAGGCAATGGAGGTAGACGAGAAGAAGCCAGAGATGAAGACGGAACCCAAAGAGGAGGAAGAAGGAGGAGCTAACGGCACAACCTCTTCACCTTCCTCTCAATCACGGAGGAAAAGTGAGTTCAGAGGAACAGGACAAAATGCTTTCCATGTGCCGTTTTTCTACCTCAATAGTTTCAGCTGACTTTTTCCAATTATTTCTATTCCACTTCCAGTCTTTAAACCAGAGGAGCTACGCCAGGCTCTGATGCCCACCCTGGAATCTCTCTACAGGCAGGACCCAGAGTCACTGCCCTTCAGACAACCTGTAGACCCCATGCAACTAGGCATTCCGGTAGGCAACACCTTCACAACTTTGAACATCCGTTTTGGCAGTATTGAACAGAGAAATGTCGTTGTATTCCATTACTGTTATGAAAAGCTTTTATTTGATTCTTCTTCTTCTTTGAGAGAGAGAGAGAGAGAGAGAACTTTCAAACTAAATCTCATTGTTTTGATGTGAGGAGCTCAAGTGCATTCCACAGCGTGAAAAGATGGGTTTATGGGCCACTATCTTGAAAATGTTGACATGGTGAAACGATTCCATACGCTCAATGACGTGGCATTGCTCTAATGTCTCATCTCCAGGATTACTTTGACATTGTAAAGAGCCCCATAGACCTGTCAACCATAAAGCGCAAACTGGATACCGGCCAGTACCAAGAGCCATGGCAGTATGTGGAGGACGTCTGGCTCATGTTTAACAACGCCTGGGTGTACAACCGCAAGACATCTCGCGTGTACAAGTACTGCTCCAAGCTGGCCGAGGTGTTTGAGTCCGAGATCGACCCGGTCATGCAGGGCCTGGGCTACTGCTGCGGTAGGAAGGTAAGGCAGCGCTGTGGAGAACCATCGTATGGCTACATTTATAAAGATACAAAAAGTCAGCTTCTTGTAATCTGAACACAACTCAGAGAAATATTGGTTTAGCATGGTGTGAATCTAAAAGCAGATGGTGTGAATACTTTTCCTTTTCTTCCAATGTTCTTCTGAGGAATTGAAATCTGTGTACACCCCTGTAATGTGATGTCTTACTTGAATGAGGCAAAATCCACCGTTTGCTTCTGAAGAAGGTGGAGAAAGTTATAACTATGAAGGGACTACCTATAATCGAACAGAACCATTAAGTCCTGTTCCTAACAATACTGGGAGCACTTGAAAAAAGGTCATCATGGGAAACGGGGGTGACTAAAAACTTTGGGAATTCCACCAAGGATTATTTTTTATACAAGAGATCTTGCATAATGAAATGTGCTTGCGTAAAATAAAATGGTGCATAGTCACCTGTTTAAAAGTTTTCATGTGATTATATCATCCATCTCCCTTTTTGTTTGCAGTACGAGTTTTCCCCTCAAACCCTCTGTTGCTATGGCAAACAGCTGTGCACTATACCTACTGGAGGCACATACTACAGCTACCAGAACAGGTATGTTTGTGACTCAACATTCATGCGTGTTATCTGCCGTTTCCATACAATTTTGAGGTTTTTGAACATGCCACACAATTCACACAACTAAATACTGACATTAACCACAATACCCAGTCATTCAACTGTGGGATCTGTCCTGCAGCTCTAAACAAAGCAATTTAAAGCCCGGCGCAGTTCAGCCCCTCAGTGTTGGGGCCTTGTGTGCATCGGTGCAAAATACTGTACTTCATGAAAGTCTGATTATGTCCTCCCACTTTTTTTCTTAAGTCTGGTTTTGTAATGTACTTACTGTACTTCCATGGTGTCAGGCACACCGCCACGCACGCATGGACGAACACATGCACGGGCACACACACACACACACACACATGCACGGGCACACACCTTTTTCACAGTTATCAACAATAGCTTTTATTGATATTCAGTTTTTCCATTGATGATTGACATTGGCATAATGTCCACATAGCGGTCATACTGTCATTGCATAAGGTCCCCGCAGCGTTTGCACTTCACAAAACCAGTGGCATAGTTTGTGTCTGCAACTTTGCATTGACGACTAAGCTGAAATGCTTCCACACTGTGATTTCCCGGTTAAGCTTTCAGTTAACTTTGACCTCCCCTGCTTGGCAACATTGCTACGCACTACTCTCTCACTCTACCTGTGTTTATTATTGTGCTGTGATTATGACGTTCCCTCCAAAATAAATCCCTTTTCCCATGAACGCGTGTGTGTCGTTGTCAGGACAACGCGCAGTCCGTTCCGTCACGGAGCATGTGAGCGCCACGGAGCGGCCGAGAAATCCGTTCTTCGCTCTCGGCGGCTTTTGTCCCGCTCGCTCATTCGCTCGTGTTGATCCACCCCCCCACGCCGCTCTCCGCTCGCTCAGCGCTCACCTTCATTTGCGCAACGGGCGCTCCGCGATCCGCTCAGATCTGCCTGCTCAGCAGCAAAAGATGATGGGGCGGAAAAAAAGAAAATGCTCTTTTCCTGAAATTGGCTTCTTCTGTAAGCCAGCAGAGGCTTACAGAAGTTGTCTTGTGTTCCCCTGTGCCCCCTGCTGTATGAATGTCGCAACTGCACCTCTGGAATTTTGACAGGGTACTTAAAGAATGGAGCTTGTGCAGCGGCTTTAATGTAATGATACAGCATAACCAGACAGGCAGCATGGTCCATTCACAATATGAAAGCTGGGGATTCCCCTCTCACTCTCTGTTGCCTGCCATATTACTATCTCCCAAATGCACAATGCAACAAATTTGCATTATTTGACATTCACGAATGAATGTGGGGACAGAAACAACTTCAACAGTGACTATTATGCAACGAAACATTAGCTATTGGGACATGACACGTTTTATTTGTGCCACCCTACAGGTATCATTTCTGTGAGAAGTGCTTCAATGAGATCCAGGGGGAGAGTGTGACCTTAGGGGATGACCCTGCTCAGCCACAGACGTAAGACAAGGACATTGTTCTGACTTCAGTTATTTCCCATGTTTTAATACACATTCATGATTACAGTTGGAGGCCATCGATATTGTCCTTTTCTTTTTGCTGAGGTTTGCGTGATCTGCGCAAAAGGACGGTTAACCCATTTTGGGCGGGAACCCCTTTTTTTTGTTATAATTTAGCTATTGAAAAATAGCAGATCTACAAGCTCATAGCGCGCCACCGAGTGGCACGCTACGAGCTTTGTAGGTCTGCTATTTTTTTTAAATCGTGAAAATATTTATTTCAGAAAACTGGAGGATTTAGAAGGATTTTTTAAAATGTTGAGGTCAGGCCTAAATGGGTCAAATGATAAGGGACAATATCGGTGGCACCCAACTGTACATTTGCTTGTTTTTGAGCAAACATTGCACGTTACATCTTCATTTGTGTTCGTACTTGACGAATGATTCGAAGTTGCTTACAAATCGTTCATGTCATACAGTAATGCTACCATTAGTAAATTTAAAGGCATCTGTTTAAGTCTGAATAATGATCATTTTAATCTCTCACTTTCCACTTGTCTTGCTTGTTCAGAATGATATCGAAAGACCAGTTTGAAAGGAAGAAGAATGACACATTAGATGCTGAACCGTAAGTGTACACACACACACACACACACACACAGTTCCCAGTGAGTGTTATTATTTAGAGTGATACCAGCTAAGGCTTTACAAGATATAAGTAGTTCATTCATGTTAAATTGGAAGCCAATATATTATCCTCAGGTAAAATGTATTCAATATTATCATTTCGGCAATGCAGGCAATAATTACAACTGTATTAGGGTTGATTTAACAGGTACAAGTTATGTCTCTTCTGCAAAGATAGAGTTAACGATTAACACCAAGTTTCTTCACTGGAAAGAAAATAGACGATCTACATGCTTCTAGCGCCTCTCAAGAATACGCATTATGAGCTTGTAGATGTATTTTTGCCAGATGTTGGCCCCTTTTCACAGAATCTTTGCCCATTATGACATGCCCAGAATAGGGACACTGTGGAAAACCTGCAAAGGTGTGTGCAGAGGAACATTGAACTTTATATTGAGAATAGAATTGGTTCTCTTAACTAATGATGAACCTGATGGCAGAAGATAATTCGCTTTTGTAAAAAAACAAAACAAGGTTCTCTTATTCTTTTTCTTCAGGTTTGTTGAATGTAAAGATTGTGGACGGAAGATGCACCAGATATGTGTTCTACACTACGACGTCATCTGGCCGTCTGGGTAAGACGACTCGACTATATTGTGATATTTTATTTATGATTTTAGAGGGTGAGATAAGGCCACTGCCTTACTTACATTGCCTATACTGTACATTGCAATGTCAATGCTGAAATGATATGTTTTCTCAAAACACCTTGTTGTCTCTTACTCTAGATTCATCTGTGACAATTGTTTGAAGAAGAGCGCTAAAACAAGGAAGGACAATAAGTTTTCTGCAAAAAGTGAGTCTGCTCCCGTCTTACGTCTTACTGTATTTCTGACTTTTGCTTCCCTGGACTGCTTTTCAGGGACACTTATTTTTTTTCCACTTAGCTTGTCCTGCATTATTCAGAAGTCAGTAACTTAATGCACTTTAGTTTAACGAACATTCAGGTAAACAAGAAGATACTGAGTAACATAAGCCACCCTGATAGGGACTGCATATTGTGGCTGTCGGGCACAAGCTTTGTATCTTCTGTACGTATAATTAACGTGAGCTTATAGATCAGCTATTTCAATCAATATCAATCAATATCAGTATGACACAGTATGATATTTAACTATGGGCAGCTCTCCGGTACTGGCGCATGCTTTCAACTTGTAATTGGATGCCATACTGCCATTTTGGATTACGTTTTTTTGAATAGATTTAAACTATTTTATTTTATTTTTTTGTGTACTTGAAAATGAAGGTTTCCATGGCTATTAGAGCTAATGCAAAATCCATCCATCCATCTTCAACCGTTTATCCGTAGTCTGGTCACGGGGCAACAGCTCCACCAGAGAGCTCCAGACTTCCCTCTCATGCAAAATATTCTCTCTAATGCAAAATATTTCAGCAAAATGCTTGCTCGTTTCTGAACTTTTTTCCCATTTTTTTGTGTGTGTGTGTGTGTAGGATTACAGTCTACACGGTTGGGAATGTACATAGAGGACCGTGTGAATAAGTACTTGAAGAGACAGAACCACCCAGAGGCTGGAGAGGTGTTTGTGCGAGTGGTGGCCAGCTCTGACAAAACAGTGGAGGTTAAGCCTGGAATGAAAACCAGGTAAAGAGCACTGAGACCATCATGAACAGATCATCCAAACTGTATTTTATCACAAACTTGTTATTAATTCTCCAAAATGTCACAACGGTCTCCATTTCAGGGGTTCTCAACCTGGGGGTTTATTTATTTTTATTTTTTTGCAACTGATTAGCTGGAAACGGAAATTGAGAGTTCACATAGTACACAATAAACATGCATAAACTTTCCTTAATGATGGTTTCAGTATTTATTTATGATGTATTTTCTCTAATATTAAGGTTATTGTAGCGGCCAATTTGTATTGGTGGTGGGGATTTTAATACTGTGACACCTTTAGTTTGAAAGCCGTTTCAACCGGAAACCGTCAAAGTGAATTACCGCTATGTAACGGGTGCCTCGGTTGTTATTTAATTCACCCAAAACATACATTTTGTAACCGGGGATCATATCGTTTAGAGACATTAGGTGCAAATCAAGCTTTTGAAGAAATCTTCATTTCGTTTTTTTCATTGCACCACAAGCGGAGTGTTACGAGTGCGTACAAAACACAGTGAACCGTAATCAAGAGAATCCCAGACATCCCTTTCCCAGGCCACATTAGCTACTCATAACTGGATCCCACGTTGTGGGTCAAATCCAGTGTGGAGATATAGACAAACAACTACTAAGAAGAAACATGGCTGCAGATTTAACACACTGCAGTAAAATGTAACAATATATATATATATATATAGTATATTTATCTTGAAGCTTTAAAGTGATTTTAGAGCCCTGCTATGTACAATGATGTTAACTACTATTTTCTACAAGACGAGGCCTTGCCCTTACCCTTTTAACCTCATAGTGAGTTCAGGTGTTTGATTATACCCTACATAGATAGCTTTTACATGTATCCACTCAGCTCTTGTGGTGCCTGCATGTCTGTTAAATGGCACACATGCACCCTTTGCCTCTCCCAAAGGTTTATTCACTATTTACTCAGACAAGATCAAAGACTATGATGTCTGTCAGGTCCTGGGAAGGAGGTGGTTACTGGTCAACACAGAACAGTCTGTTATCTTCAGGTTAATCGTTTCAAGGCTGCGTTTTTTTTTATTGACTCAAGGTCATTTGCAATGGGTTGTGCCGTTGCACTCGGACTGTCTCCGAAGACACTTACACAGGCAGGTCAGGAGGACTAAGCAAATTGATCTTAAAGCTGCCCTATGTAACCTTCCTGATGTACCCCGGATTTGAACCCGGGTCTCCTGCGCAAGTGCTGACATTTTTACCACTGAGCTAATAGAGCCTGCCTGCTTAACCAGGTCAAAATTCAGGTCAAACCAGAAACGGGATCGTGTCAAAGGTCGTGTCCGACCTAGACACAGGATCTAAATATTTTAATAGAGCAAGGGGATTAAATTCAACTACCCCAAATTGTGTTATATTGTATTAGTCATAGGCATAACATATAGTAATAATACTATAATGCACAGTCATACTGTGCATTATATTAATATAGTTATTCACAATAACAAATTGCATAGTGCATCATTATGTTTATTAGACCTACATTTCCAACCGCAATATATTTTTAAGCCATTTGTAAATAACTTGTATCCAATGAGTATTCTACTACTTTTTTTGTAAACTGTATCTTAGTTATCTCTTTTGTTTACATGACATGGACTTTGTTTTTGTGTTTGCCAGGTTTGTGGACACAGGTGATATGCCCGAGACCTTTCCTTACAGAACCAAAGCACTTTTCGCCTTTGAGGAGATTGATGGAGTCGACGTGTGCTTCTTTGGCATGCACGTACAGGAGTATGGGTCCGAATGCACGTTCCCCAACACCAGGTCTGTACTAAACGCACAACAGACTGGGAATTGTAATCATAGTAAGGGCATCTTATAAAGTCAGTACTGTACGTAGGATATTTGTTTTTTCTCTTTGACAAAATTATGTGATTCTGGTTACTCAGTCTCTGTAATCACCAGATCATCATCGCCCTGCCACTGAATTATTTAACCACATAAACTAGGGATGTCCCGATCACGTTTTTTTGTTCCCGATCCGATACTGATCATTTGATACCGATTTTTCCAGATCCGATATTTATATTTTATAGCACGATATCCAAAATCACAGACAATATCCAGTCTAATATCACGATATGGATATAATATTTATATCGTCCTAATCAGGTTTTTTTTGCTTCAGATCATTTGAAAATGACATCGGCCCCAATTTCCGATCACGTGATTGGATCTTGACAAACTACACTAGCGTCGTAGTGTGAAAATGGTCAATCTACAAGCAAAAAAACGTAATAATTCTAAGTTGCTAACTACTCCTGTGACCCTCTGTAGGCGGGTATACATATCATACCTCGACAGTATTCACTTCTTCAGACCTCGGCTGCTAAGAACGGCAGTCTACCACGAGATTCTCATTGGCTATCTAGAATATGTCAAGAAACTTGGGTAAGTGTTGCTTTCTCTCTACTTTTAAACTGTTCTTGCTGTCCCCTCTATATTGAGTGGCCTTATACAGTATGTACTGTTGTGCACAATACAATATTATAAAATAAAATAAAAGTTTAGTTTCCAGCTCTGAATCAGTAAGTTGTTCCTATATCCCAATAAAATCTACCATATCCAAGTCTCCTAGGGAGTTTTTCCATTATTCACCATCTATGGATAGCTCCAGGGTTTTCTCATCCAGATGATGAGAAAATCACATATTGTCACTCTTATCTTCAGTTTAAAGAGAAACATCTTAAAGCCACAGTTTGGACCTCGATCGAGATGGGTAATTACAACGACTAAAGTGTTGCCCGTGGGGCCTCTACAGTGGTCCCCGTTGAGCACTGGCCTTCTTGGAATGATGCAAGTTGGAAATGCATGCACCACCCAGATATTATGTCTGTGTCCCTTTTATGCCCATATATGGAGTTCTTTGTCAGGCATGCCCAAATATGGACTCTGCACTCCCTGTGGGGGTGCGGAACGCGCGTGTCGAATTTGAAGTAAACCAAGCAATTTTCACCCCCTTTTATTGTGATTGATTTTCAACAATGTATTTTTTTGTTTCTTCTTGGCATTGTCAGAAGATGAAAACCCTTCTATTTTCATGTCTGACCTTTCAAATAAATGAGTCTCTAGACATGTTTTTCTTTGACAAAGTATGACAGCAGAGAGTTTTGCGAGTAGGGAAAGAAAGTCCCAGGAGAGAAACCAGTTATTTGTATCCTACAGTGATGCACCAGCTGTTTTGAATGACTGTTTTGACTGAGGCAGTGGTCCATCTATAGAAGTAGACTAAAATGTTGGTGCGCATTCCTCTCCCCAGGTACGCCCAGGGTCACATTTGGGCATGTCCACCAAGTGAAGGAGACGACTACATCTTCCACTGCCACCCTGCCGACCAGAAGATCCCCAAACCCAAGAGGCTTCAAGAGTGGTACAGGAAGATGCTGGACAAGGCCTACGCTGAGAGGATCCTGCATGACTACAAGGTAGAGATCACTGGCGAACTATTACGTTTTATAATCCACCGTTCAATGAAAATAGGCCGGGAGGGGAATAAACATTCAGCTCCCATTCCGACTCCGATGGGGCCTTTGGGGCGTGACTGTGCATGGCAAGAACATCTGTGTCGTGACCATCCCGGTTGCGAGAATTCACATTATCATGTGTTTTCTGCAGACTGGTCTGGCCCCAGTCGCTGGGTGTGCGTTTTGCAGAAACCCAAAAGTGGAAGAGCCAATAAGAGTCTGTCAAACACTGGGCCCTGAGCGGCCGCAGACCCATAAATAATACTGTTAACTTGGCCTTTTGGTGCTGGTGATTTTCCTTCACTCCCTCTTTGGGGGCACCACAATAAAGGAAATAACGCCCCGTCTATTGATGCAGGCATGTGACTTTGTTCAAACCGAAGGTGTAAAAAGACTTTGATGGCCTTTCATATTAGAATCCTGAACATATTCCCGCGTTGAACATTCGGCAGTATGCCGTCTATTTCTCACCAGAACACCCACATTTAACGTTGTTTTAGAATAGTTTGAATTGACCACATTTATCTTTGGACTCCTCCTCAGGACATCTTCAAGCAGGCAACAGAGGACCGTGTGACCAGCGCCAATGAGCTTCCCTATTTTGAAGGTGACTTCTGGCCCAACGTTTTGGAGGAAAGCATCAGGGAGTTGGAACAGGAGGAGGAGGAGCGTAAGAAGGAGGAGAACACTGCCGCCTGTGAAACTCCTGAGGTCAGAACCGCAACTCATATTTGAACCACTTTTATTTGATTTGAGTCCTGACAGTAATTTTGCATAGTCCCTAAATGCATTCACATCGTTAATGAATTTAGTTTTTGTTTTTTAGGAAAAGGCTTTGACTGTCTATATACTTGTTATATTATTTTGTGCTACAAACTTCTTGTCAAGGTCAATTCACACACTGTTGAGCATATAAATATGAACCTTTGCAGTTGAGGGCTGTACAGTTCCAATACCAGGCAAGAGTTGAAACCTGTCAGGATGCTCTCTGTGGTATCTCTGTCGAAGGCCCATAGGACCTTGGGCCTCATGCCAAACCTTTTCTGTTAGTCCAAATCTTGGTGCGCTCAACCCACAGTACTTGGATCAAAGACGGGAGCAGATTCTAAACAGACAATCTCATCAAAGGAACAGTCTGCACTCGTAGAATAATGTTTCAAGCTTTTAATGTGCTGCAGCAGCAGTCATCGATAATGAAAGCATTTCGTCCCTTCTGGCCTTCGTCAGTGTTTGAACCACCTATTGTTATGACTTTTCATTTAAATGGCTCTGATCGCAGTCATTACAATTACGAAAAGGAGGAGATAAAAAAATCACACCCGTGTGAAGTGAGGGGTGCTCTTATAGCATACATCATCATTCCAGCCAATCACAATTTGCGTCTTCACTGTTCTGTCCTCACTTTTTATCCTCAACACGCATTTTGCTCAGCCAATCAAATCATCTCTATGGGGTGCTCAGCCAATCAAATCAACGCTATGGGTACACACAAACGTACAAAGCTGGGTATAGGAGGGATTGTGAAAAGGAAGGAGGTAATTGAGATGGCTTACTGGATTCATGCTGAAATAAAATAACACCTTATGTTGAACCCCTGTAGGTTTGGTATTTTATTTTTTGCGACCGCAGATCTCATTTTCTATGAAATCGTAATTTTTTTCCGTCAGTCAGTCAGTCACTAAAAATCCCCATACATGGGAAAGTCCCCATATATGGTGCCCAGGTCTCGTGACATCATGTGACATCAGGGATGGAGATCCCAGATGTCATAGTAAATGCGACCTGCTGTCGCAATTAAGCCCATATATGGAGATCCCTGTTGTCATCAATATTGGCCAGCAACTCTACATCTGACCTCAAACCCTTAGATCTTCATATATGGATATGTCAGAACCTGTTCTGACATTCCATATGTTGATCCTTCCCCATCCATCCTTCCTCTTCGATGTCTCCCTTTTGACTGATACCTGTCCATTCAAACTCCTGACGGGTTCTCAACAGGCCCGGAAATTAAGGCCCGGCCCTTATCAAACCCTGTACAGTCAAGAGAATGTCTCCACTACCACCCTTAGATCTCCATATATGGAGCTGACCTGTTCTGACATTCCATATGTTGATCTAACCTAACCCTGTACACTCAAGACATGCTCCTTAATATGGCCAGTACAGAATTCATTCCATGTTGGATCTGACCCCCCCCCCCCCCCCCCCCCATGCCAAAGCGCCAGCAGTCTGCCATCAACGAGGCGGATGCATTTTCTAATCTATATTTCTAGATTATGGCATTGTATATTTTGATGTTATAATTTTATTCTGTGAGTACGGATGATGGATCATTTGATGAAACTTTTTCAGTTGGATGTAAATTGTCTACCAGTTTGTGAGGGGCGTCGCACACAAACTAATGGCTTGTTGGTCAAATCACGTTCGAAATTTCAGATGAGACTGGCTACTGTTTGAAAAAAAGGAAGCTTATTCATAGTCATGGTGATAATAAGGAAGTTTTTTTTTTTGTTATATTGACTGTATGCCCTACTGAGCGAGGCAGGAAAGGAGCAGAGTAAGTGGAAGAGAAGCAAGAGAAGAGCATGGAGGAGGAGAGGAGGAAAAGTGCAGCTTCTGCTGCTGTTGTCGTAGCCAGAGGAGCGGAGGAAGGAGAAACAGCAAGACAACACCTGCCAGTGCAGCACGCCCCAGTACTCATAGGCAGTCTAACTTTAATAGAAAATGTTCTGGCAGGGTACGCTTTGTGCAAACCCAACAGGGGTTTGCAACTGTGTATGTACTCTACCAGTCAATCGAAAGGGGCCTCCCAAGTAAATTGCTGGACGATTAGTCAAACCCAAACAATATCTCTTATTTTCGTCAGTCATCCAGTCACACTTGGGCTGGCTGGTTTAAAGCCAATTAAATCCCTGTCCTGTGAGGCCTTTTGTCCCGCCTTCTCCTATTCGTTTATAATGGCTATCTGGCACCCTTGCATCACAGAAACCACCGACAGAGACAGAGATCTGAAATCTTAACAGGTCATTGAAATTCAAAGCGTAATATTACATGGAGCCAATATAATAAAGATCCATTCCATGTGTTTCAAATATTAATGTAGTTTTGCCATTCAATGACCGTGAATAGAGTGGAAAAATAAATTGTGTGTTGAGCTCCACTTTAAGAAGGTTTGGATTCATATCTTCAAGTCAAGAAGATTCAACTAAGTCCAACATCACTTGATGTTTACTAAGTTAGCCATACAACTAACAATCTGGTTAGGGTTGTGAAATGAAAGGTGACTTCAGCCTCCTATCATGTCACCTGTAAACCTGCTTAACACTACTTTTGCCGGGGAATTTTTCAGAATAAAGGCCCTAGAGTGCCTGGCAGATTTTACTCGCCTTCCATTTCCCCCCAAAACCGGAAGGTATAATGTTCCATTACTAACTTGCGCTAATAAGTCTGATCTCTCTTTAGATGCATCTATATTGTCCAAAATGCAGCAGCCAGAGTTTTAACTAAAACTAAGATGAGAGAACATAATACTCCAGTTTTAACTTCACTGCACTGGCTTCCGGTTGTTTTTAGGATTGATTTTTTTAAATTATTTTACTTGTTTATAAAGCTCTCAATGGTCTCGCACCTTCCTACCTGCCTAAATATGTCCCAAACCACCCCCTAAGGTCTTCCACTGCTGGCCTGCTCGCTTTGCCTAAAAAGAAAAATACGGGGAAGCAGCTTTTTGCTTCTACTGGCCGACGGCGTGGAACAAACTCCCACTGTACCTTCGACAGGCAGCCTCTGTAGACATTTTTAAAGCACAGCTGAAGACCCACTTCTACACTCTTGCTTTTAATTGATCTTTTAATTGTTGTTATTCATGTCCTCACTGTATTGCATTACTGCTATACAGTGAGGACTGTATAGCAGTGAAAGGTGCTATACAAATAAAGTTTTATTATTATTATATTCCAAAGGAGATACTTGGTTAAGTCAGAAATGAGATCCAAACCACGGAAAGCGCTGTAGATTTCGAAAGAATAGCAAGTTTTGTCGGCCCGTAAACAAGGAAGTGAATGGCTGCGCGCATGCGCATAACATGTCCGGGAGCTCTGAACAAGGCTGTCAAAAAATAGATTCCAGCTATCCCGTTTTAAATCATCAAAAATAACCTAAAGACGTGTATACAGGTCCGAGGCACACCGCAGTTTTAATTGAGAGGAAGTTTATACATGTCATTAGCATAGCAAGTGTTAAGTCTCTATTTTCTTTCTACTAATGTTTTTATTAAGATGGGGAAAATATATTCTATGAGTGTGTGTGTGGAGCCTTTTCTTTTTGATATCCCAGATGAGTCAAACATTAGAAAGCAAGTCAAAATGGTGATCTAGTCAAGGAGGCCTTTCTTACAGCTGCCATTGATTTTGGTGATTTTACGAACAAGACTATAAATATATTGACATTTATTATATCGAAGCTGGCGCTGTTTTTCCAAACAAGATTGGATGTCATGTCACCCACAGCCTCAGTTGTGCAAGAGAACAACATAATTACATTGGATTTGTTTTTGTGGTGATGGAAAAACTCCATTATTAATCTTGCATTATTTAGGTTAGGTGCTTATAATAAGACTTTAAGGTTGTTTTCACTGCGTTTGCCTGGCAGGGCCAATGTTAGATTTCTCCAGCATTGGAAATGGACAGATGGACAACCTTTTGAGACATGAGATCTACCATGTTCAAACAAATGTGGACATATTTTGAAAGCCCTTTTTTATTTTTTATTTTGTACTTTCTATCCACAAAGTCAGCATTTTTGGCCAGTGAAACCAGATGGTTTCTCCAAAATGTATGATTGTCTTTGTCATGTGATTCAGGCTCTACCCAAACATCCACAATTGTTATTAATATTAATATTTGTTTTGTATTGTATTTGTAAGCAGTAGATTATTGTTAGGGATGTACCGATACACTTTTTTCGTTCCCGATCCGATACCACAATTTCTGTGTTAGCCGATACTGAATACCGCATGTGATCTTGTGTTGTGTTTATAGCTATCTAGCTAGTGTTGTTTATAGCAGACTCCTCACTCATAGTGCACTTGCAGTTTGGGCAACTCGGGCAACAAAGTCTTATGCACACTTGATATGCTCTGATATGCTCAGTTTGGGCAACTCGAAAGCAAACTCCACATGCCCCAACATTTTATTTACCTGCCATAGTGTCAACCCCTTAGCCTGGCTGATAAGCCAGACTCAAATCACACTGTCGATCAACCCCTTACCCTTGTGTCGGATCGGTGGTTAGACTGGCATATTCGCCGATATTGATATGAACCGATTTGCTGGTGCACTCCGTTATTCATGTATGTTCTTCAAAAAGGGCCAAAGGTCACTTGCCAGTAAGCATGCATACCCAGAAGAGATTTTAGCTCTTTAAAAAAAATGCATTTCAATGTGGACTGCAATCTTCTAGAAAATGTTGGTGTGGATGGAAAACTTTGGACGCACAAATAAAGTTTGCACAGTCTTTTTTTTTTTTTGTGATAGCAAGTAATATATACTATCCTACAGTACCTACCAATTTGATTTAATTGATTTAATCCTGTGTATGGTGAGCGAGTGTGATTAATCTATCATTGTATTTGGCCCACAGGGCACACCAAGTGACACCAAGAATGCCAAGAAGAAAAACAACAAGAAGGCCAATAAAAACAAGGGCAGCGTTAGCCGAGCCAATAAGAAGAAGCCTGGGATGCCGAATGTAGCCAATGACCTGTCCCAGAAGCTTTATGCCAGCCTAGAGAAACACAAAGAGGTAAATGGTTGTCTTGTCTTTGGAAAGCAATCATTTGTGAGTATTAAGATTGGATGTTCCCCTAAATGTTTGCATAACATGTCCCTTATTAATGTATTAGCCCATGCGCTAACGCTCCTGTCCGCTTTGTTCTTCACAAGGTGTTCTTTGTGATCCACCTGCACCCCGTTCCCATGGTCAACACCCTGCCGCCCATCATGGACCCTGACCCCCTACTGACCTGTGACCTGATGGATGGCCGCGACGCCTTCCTGACTCTGGCCAGGGACAAGCACTGGGAGTTCAGCTCCCTGAGGAGGTGCAAGTGGAGCACCATGTGCATGCTGGTGGAGCTGCACAACCAAGGCCAGGATCGCTTTGTCTACACCTGCAACGAATGCAAGCACCACGTGGAGACGCGCTGGCACTGCACTGTCTGCGAGGTGAGTTTTATGCATTGTTGTTGACACGCAAAACACCAAACCATGCCATGCGTAACCAATTCCATAAGAACACAATTTCACATATTTGATTTGACTTTAGGTTTTGAGAAGTAAACATTTAATATAACTTACTATACTATAATTAGTCCTTTTTCCTTCAAAACAACTGATCTCTGGAACAGCTTCAGTAGTGAGAACTCACATGATGTTTTGCCATATTATCTAATGTCTACTGTTTCTTCAGCTTTTTATCCTCATGTCTTATTTTGACCGAGTCCCCTCCAGATTTCCAGGACAGTTTGTATTAACTTTCTTGTTCCACTCTTTTGCCCCCCCCTTCCTTAGGACTTTGACCTGTGCATTAACTGCTACAACGCCAAGGGCCATGAGCACCAGATGGTTAAGTGGGGCCTGGGCTTGGATGATGATGGCAATAGCCAGAGTGGAGAGGCCTCCAAGAGCCCTCAAGAGAGCCGGCGCTTAAGTATCCAGCGCTGCATCCAGTCCCTGGTCCATGCCTGCCAGTGCCGCAACGCTAACTGTTCCCTGCCGTCCTGCCAGAAGATGAAGAGGGTGGTTCAGCACACAAAGGGTTGCAAGCGCAAGACCAACGGAGGCTGCCCCGTGTGCAAACAACTCATTGCTTTGTGTTGCTATCATGCCAAGCACTGTCAGGAAAACAAGTGTCCTGTACCGTTCTGCCTGAACATAAAGCACAAGCTTCGCCAGCAGCAGCTGCAGCACCGCCTCCTGCAGGCCCAGATGATGAGGAGGAGGATGGCCACCATGCAAGGCAGAACCATGCCGCTACCGTCCCCACCGGCCTCCACTGCCCCCAGCACACCCACCTCTCACCCTCAGCCCAACACCCCCCAGAACCCCCAGCAGCCGGTCTCCAACCAGTCCCAGACCCCCAACGCAGCTGGTGTCATGTCCCCTGGCTTCCCCAACGCTCCCCGCAATGGACAGCCTCAGGCACCGGTATCGCAAGGCAAGCCAGGGCCCCAGGTCTCTCCTCTTCACCAGCAGCCGTCGCCACTTTCACAGCCGCCCCAGCAGGCTCAGCAGCCCACACAGCAGCAGCCTCCACCAGCTGCTGTCAAGATGGCCCGGCACATTGAGATGATGGCCCAGGCCCAGCAGAACCAACAGAACTACCGCGTCAACATGAACGGTCTTCAAATGAGCCCTCAGCGCATGGCCGGACCCATGCAGGTGCCCATGCAGATGGTGCCAGGGCCACGGGGGCCCCAGGTCATGCAGCCCCAGGTCATGCAGCCCGGCATGGCCCCGGGACAGTGGCCTGGAGCGGGTGGACCAATGCAGGCTGCTCAGCCTCCGCAACCAGGCCTTCCCCAAGGGCAGTCCCCACAGCAGGCAATGACTCTGCAACGAGCCATGATGCCACAAGGGCAGCAGCCACAGCTGGCCCAGAGGATGGGTGTGCCCCCCCAGCAGCCTGGTGCCCGGCCACCGACACCCCAGAGACCTGGTGCCATTGCTCCCAATGCCCTCCAGGACCTCCTCCGTACCCTCAAGTCTCCCAGTTCACCTCAGCAGCAGCAGCAAGTCCTCAATATCCTGAAATCCAACCCACAGCTTATGGCTGCTTTCATCAAGCAGCGAACAGCCAAGTACCACGCCAGCCAGCCTGGGCAGCAACAAGCAGGCCAGCCGCCACAGCAGCCGGGCATGCCAGCGATGCAGGCCATGGCAATGCAAGGAGGGGCGGTGCCAAGGCCTGTGATGCCCCCACAGCAGCCTCCACAACCTACCGCCCAAGGGATGGCAGCATTAGTTCCCCAAGGGCAGCTGATTAACCCAGCACATAACACCAACCCCCAGATCCAGGAGCTCTACCGTCGGCAGCTTTTAAGGCAGCAGCAACAACAGCAGCAGCAGCAGCAGCAGCAACAACAGCAGCAGCAGCAGCAACAGCAGCAGCAACAGCAGGGAGTGATGCCTCAAGGTCATCCTGGCCAGTTTCCCCCTCAAGCCCAGGCCACCGCAGCCACGTACTCCCAGCTCCGTATGCAGCAGCAACAGCAGCAACAGCAGCAGCTAGCTATGCAGGCAGGTGCAGGAGGTGGTGGGGGTCCAATGGGCCAGCTCCCACCCATGGCTCAGATGGGCCAACCTGGCATGGGGATGGACTCCACCCAGAACCTGCTCCATCAGCGCATGCTTCAACAACAGCAACAGCAGCAACTTCCCCAACAGTCACAAGCTGTCCTGAAACAGCAGATGGGCTCCCCGGGCCAGCCCAGCCCTATGAGCCCTCAAACCCACCTGCTGGCTGGCCAGCCCCAGGGTGGAGCTCATCTCCCCGGCCAGCCTGCCCTGGCCAACGCCCTCAGTAACCAGGTCCGCTCCCCTGCGCCGGTCCAGTCCCCGTGCCCACCCTCACAACAGCAACCCCAGCAGCCACCGCCACATTCCAGCCCCTCGCCGAAGGTCCAGAACCAGCCTTCGCCCCAGCACCCACCCCCATCACTCTCGGGGTCACCCCACCCCGGCTTAGGAGGCCCCCTGTCAGGGTCTATGGAACAGGGACACATGGGAACACCAGAACAGAGCGCCATGCTACCACAGCTTAACATACCCAACAGAGGGGGGCTGAACAGTGACTTGGGGATGGTGGGAGATGCTACAGGGGACACTCTGGAGAAGTTTGTGGAGGGATTGTAGCATTTCTACTGGGAGACTCTTTGTCTTGAAACACACCGTCTCACTCCCAGGGACATATCCTCCCTCTCCTCCTGGTTCCCCCAGACTCTTGCCCCATTTGAGGGCTTTGTTTCTTCTTTCTAAGGTTGAGAACACTTTTTGTACTGACATGTAAAAAGTTCTGCGTTGTAGAGAAGGAGAAAATAAAGAACATTTTGGGTTAAAGATTAAATTGTAAACACTCTGCGGGAATGTCAGTTTCCTAAACCCAAGTGAGAGATGGATTTGCAAATGTCGTCATAAATAAAATTTAAATCACAAAGAATATATTTTTTGGTTGAGACCAAATGTGCTCGATACTCGTTTTATTTTTTGTTTGGGTATGGTTTCATGCCTTTCTCATTTCTTTTTTAAAGAAAATTTACAAGACAATTGCATTATATTATTCATACCTTTTTATTTTGTACCTTTGGAAAAAAAGTAAAGCATTTTTTTGTTGAAACTGTAAAATAATTTGTCTGGGAATGGGGCCAGGTTTTCTTTCTCTTGAAGCTCTCATGCCTGGCAATTGTAATCTAGTGTTGTATCATTTTTCAAGATGTGTTCTGGGAAGGATACTCCTCCTTTCCTCTTGTGTGTGTATGCCGAGCACTTGGATGTATTGAAATAGGACATGGACTATGGCAGTTAATGTACACACAGGCATGTATGCGGGCGCACATGAAGACACTGACAAAACCCTCAGTCACTCAAAAAGAAACACAGTTCTGACCGGTTTAACAAATAAAAGAACAAGGACTATAACCTCCATCTCTCTGGCCTGGAAATCAGAAAATCTGTCTTTCGGGTGTGGAAAGTTCTTGCTTTGATAATAAATAAAAAGTTTGTCATCCATTGTTTTTGTCTTACAAGTGTAAAGAGTGAGAAAGAGACGGCAGCCCCCTAAGCTGAGATGGAATGATGACTGCTTATTTGTAGGCCACAGTGCCACACATTGGATGTCCTATGCTCTCATTCTCAAGTACTGCACTTACGTCAAATTTATACTTCAATGTACGTAGGACACTGTCGTTCACTGAAAATAACTCATCGTGAGGGAAATATTTTGCAACAAAGTACAAATTTCAGGAGTTACTTTTTCTCCTATTGTAAGTCATGAAAGTTATTTAAATATAAGGAAGAGAATGAAATCACTGTATAAACTTGTTAAAGACTAATTTCTTTCTTATATACCATATTGTTAAACTGTGCAACAGATGAGTTACTCAATTATTTTAATTGTTTACTCTATAGGCCTATATAACTTAGTTAGCCAAAGATCTGAGAAAGAGAACTTTAACAAACACTCATAAGATCATGGCTATTTCAATTTTTTTTGATGGTATCAAAGTGCTATAAACACAATTTAAATGTAAAATGGGCTTACAGTTTTAATCAAATATAGGCTACACTACATTAATGTCATTGAGAAGACCATAGGGAAGTCTGTTTCTAGTCCTTAAACTTGAGCAAAACCAAAACTGCCTACTTTAGTGTTGCTGTAGAGAATATTTAAAGTTGGGTGACAGGTTTTTTAAATCCCTCTCCTGTCAGCTCATGTTTGTGCAAGATTATTGTGATATTATTTATTAAATAACCCAGCACGGTCCATTGCATGAAAATGCGGTGGTGCACAGCTTGAAGCTGTAATATGAATCTACCTAACTGCAATCCTCGGAATCCTGCTTTGACCAGTCACCACAGTCAGACGTGGCATATATATATGCAGACAGGTAGGTGGATTCCTGCCTTCCACAGGTCAAGTGTAGGGCTAGCTCTGGTCCATAGCTCTAATGCCTTAGGCTATGGACCAGAGCTAGTGTAGGGCCTGCTATGTGTGAACGTTGACTATCCTCATTCTAATAGATATCATTCCTAAGTTTTCAGTTAATTGTGTTAGGCAACTTAGGCTACATCATACATGAAGCCCATCAGTTTCAGAAGAGCCTTCGTGCATGGGATCCATGCTTGTATATTCAGCTACATCAGCAGCGTCTTAGTTCTTTCAGCACTATGCACAGCCAGAAAATCCACACCACCCCAAGTTTGGGAATGTCCTTTACCTTTAGTGTTTAGTCTTTGTCGACACTGTTAGGTCAAGGCAGTGGAAATCATAAAGTGCACATGGCTAATAATAATATAAATCTAACATTATTATTCAACAGGGTTGAAAAGTACATGTAGTAAATGAAATAAATAAGTAAAGTAGATGTAGGCTACTGTCTAAAAGCAGATCGAAGTGTGCCAGTCTTATAGCGAGCGATCACCGATTGAAAATTTGAAATAAGTGTACTGTAAGCTGCACACAATAGTACACTACACAGCACGCAGCTAGAGCTCATTAGACTCATAGATATATATAAGAAAGCTAGATGGCTCCCCGCACTCTGGCCAATGGAGAGCGACGTTGCTACGTGGCGGCCATCTTACCTCGGGGCAGCTTAACATTGTGTCTATGGGGCATGTACTTTTAAATAACCATAACTTGCTCGATTTTCAAACGGTTTGGTTTGTTATAAACGTCAGAGACGTCCGCATACGTATATGCTCTTATACGACATTCATATAAAAAACAAAATTAAGCAGATAAGCGTCCTGAACCATAGCCACGTTGACAACGTTTGTAATAAACCAACCCGTTTGTAAATCCGTCAAGATTTGAGCGAGTTATGACTTTTTTTCCCAGCTGCCATTGAACATACTGTACTGTAGTCCCGAAGCAAGATGGCCGCCGGGTGAACTACGTTAGAGACTCCGCCTTGAGCCATCTAGCCTATATCCGGCTCCCGTTGGCCCCGCCCCATCGGCACGCCTTGCGTCGATTGCCTGACGGTGATTGGCTGTTCTTGCACGTCAATCACGGCGGTTAAGTGAGGAGCGGCGCGGTCCTTTTAAACTACCTAAAGTAAACGTTTGAAACGCAGCCTGTTTTTTTTTTTAGATTGACTTTTGAGTACTATTTAATGTTACACGACAACAAGGAAGTGAAAATGTACCAAAACAACGGTGACGTAGTAAGAAAGAAGCGCCGCGGCGGTTTCACGCACACACACGTTCGGCGCGACAAGACACGCCCTCTTGGGGATCGGCTAGTTGAAATTTCGCGTCACCATGGTAACCTCGACCTTTTCAACAAATCGCGACTCGCGAGGGGCGTGGTCTTGGTTCGAAATTAAATCCTGAGCGCCGACGACAGGTGAGACGTTAGTGTGCAGCAGAGACTTGAACGTGACTGCTGCTCACCTCAGCATCTCTCCATCTCACCTCAACAACAGCACTTATCAGCTCCATGTCCACCTTAAAATTAAACATGTGCACACCGACACACTGCATGAGGACGTTCACCAACACCGATGTTGATGACAGTTTGACCAGCCTCCACTGGCTGCACAACATGGTTGGTCCCAGCAGTAGGCCTACATATGCATCTCCAGAGCGGTTGAACCAGCCCGTTGCTCTGCCTCCTCATCCTCCAGCTCGACACTATTGGGGGCAGGGGGGCAGCACTGGCTCTCCATCCAGCCCTCTGGCTGGGGACACCGCTGCCGTCCTGACAGATGTAGACCCAGGGAGCCCTGCTACCTCCCGCACCACTGCAGGGTACCCTGTCGTCGTCGTCCGGCCCAGTCCATCATGTCCACCACCGGTGAAGGACGACGGCAACGCGGACCTCTACGCCAAGCCCCCTCACACCTACGGATCTCTGATCTACATGGCCATACAGGCCAAACGGTCCAATAAGGTGACGCTCTGCGACGTGTACGGTTGGATCATGGACAACTTCCCGTTTTACACGCGCGCGGAGAAGAGGACATGGCAGAGCTCGCTGCGCCACACCCTGACGACGTCCAAGTGCTTCGTCCGAGAGCGCAAGGACAAAGACGAGCGTGGGAAGGGAGGCTACTGGCTGGTCAACCCCGACTACGCGCACATGTTCATCGACGGCGTCTACCAGGGCAGGAAGAGCACGGCGGTCAGCTACGCGCATTGTACCAGCAGCAGAAAACGCAGACACCTCGCAGTCGCAGCCACAACGAGTAACGGTCATGACAGCTGCAACAAGGTGGCACGGATAGAGCCCCAACTCCCCCTGCTGGTGATGACGGAGGAGGTTCGCAACACAGACGTCATACAGGAGGGTGTCTTTGACGTGGCGTCCGTTGTTTTTGACGAAGACCTCGGGGAGAAGTTCTCCTCGGAGAACTGCAGCAGCTTGGAGGAGCTGGTCCTCCTTTACTTCGAGAAGGAGGCGTCCACCTTCACCTCCACCACGGAGGCGGAGCTGGATGAGGGGAACCAGCCAGAACCAGAACTACAAGTAGAAACACCAGTCAGCCAGAACCAGGCCTCCAAACCAGACCACCGGTCCTACGGTGAGCTGTCTGGTGTGACTGTGGCCGTGGAGTGCAGCAGCATCAGTACAGCACATCTCCACGACGTGTCTCAGCAACAGGACCAGCAGGCTTCCACCGCCCTGTTCCCACAACAACCACAACAACAGCCAGAGGAGCTGGCGCTGGGTGGGCTGCCGGCCGTCTACCCTTGGGGGGGAATCAAGGAGATGGAGGATGAGGCAGGCTTCTTCATGAAGATGCTGCTCTCAGACGATTCCTATGATGATGGCCTTTGGGATATTTTTTGATGAACTCATTGCAAACAATGAAGACTGATCTCTCTATCTTCTTGAGGTTTGATGCGTCTAGAGACATCAATACTGCAATAGTGGAACTGAAAACACATGCAGACTAAACCTAATGTATTTGAGGTCTTTTAAATATTTTAAGCATGTATTTCTATTGATTTGAACAATGTTAAGTTCATAAAGGTTTATACAAGATATATTTTTTACAATCATTGTGTACTTTATATGAGGTTAGAGATTTATACAGTATATATTTTTACAATCATTGTTGTGTATTGTATATAAGAGGTTATATTTGTAAGTGTTTAGATTATATATTTTGCAATAATTGTGTACATAATAGAGGTGTGTGGGTTGGGATGGTATTTGGCTCATGTTCTGTATGAATTGTTGTATTTTAAAATGAATATATATTTTTTCAATGTGATTTTTGAACTCAGATTTTGTTACTTCGTACATGACAAATAAAACTTTTGAAATGTAATTCATTGTTTGTTCACTGTATGCTTTTGAGCGTCACATTATACTGTTGCATATATTCACTGGTTTGAGTCTTAACAAGGTGTTCACTCTACTCTGGAAGGGAACCTTCTTTGAAGCTAATTATATTATTATTAGGACAAGCGATTTTACAGGCAATGGGCTATATATCACAATTTATCAAGTTAAAATTAAACATGAAAATGGGTAATATTTGTGCAAAGAAAGAACACACATGCTCATCCCAATAGGCCTTATTGTTTAATCACTTATACAGTACAGTATATAACATTACTTTGACCAGGGTCCCCCAAGGTTATAACCTTGGCCACCTCATTTTTTCCCCTCTACAGTACAATAACTCGATTTGCGGATCTTCAAGGTAATCTACAAGCTTACAAACACATCACATTGTGACAAGTCGTACTTACAGCTCATCGCTATATCATAGATTGCTTATTACAGCAACACAGGGACACTAGGGTTCAAGTGTTTAAATAAGAATTCATAAAATGCCAACAGAATTAGCACTATTGCTCCAAGCCTCAGGTAGGTTTGTATTTGTCTTGTAGTTAATTATTTTAATAACCACTAAGCCAGTGGTTTTCAACCTTTTTCATATCAAGGGCCATTATTTATTCGGCATTTGATCCACATCCATTTAATGAGATTTAGCCTCGGACCCAAAACTAAAGAATAATTTGTTATCGTTGACACAATTTCATGCTGTTGGTAAGCATTGATCAAAATAACAATTCTTCTACATTCTCTAATTATGTAGACTTCTTGTAATGCAGATGTTTAACAATAATGTAACTCTTGAGAGTGTAAAATGAATACACTCTCAAGAGTTAAAGATCTATAAGGGTCCATTTGGTTACCAACTCTCCATCATTTAGCTGGGGACCACCTGGAACCTTAGGCTTAGAGTATGCCTGGAACCCCCTCAAGGACCACTGGTTGAAAACCATTGCACTAAGCAGTGTATTCCAGTGTCTTTGCGTAGCTTTCAACCAGTGTGTCAGGGTTATACCGTAGACATAGTTATGTCAGACGGTGGCTTGACCTCTGAATAAGCTGTAGACTAGAACTTGTGAGTAGATGTGGAAGAACTGTGCGTGCGTACGTGCGCGCGCGGGTGTGTGTGTGTAGTAGCTGGAGTAGAAACAATAGTTACATAATACAGTGAGTTATGTCCAGGTGTGTCTTGAGACAGAGTTTGCAATGCAATCTCTGATCATTCTATATAACATGGTCATCACTGCACTCAGAGAAAAGCATGTACAATAGTTTCAATACGAAAAACACATCAAGAAATAATTGTTTACATAAACAACAACAATACAAACAGGTGATTATAACAAAAGCAATTTCAAATCAAATTCCAAGGAATGTGATTAATCCAATGAACAGCAGCAGGTGTGATGTTGTGCAGCTCACAGGTACACAGACACAGTGACTCAGTGGTTAATGCATTTGCTATAATGCCAGTTTCTTAGTGATGCTTAGTTCTTAAGCATCTTAGTATTGCTCAATGCAGGCTTTCTTTTTTCCAGAAAAGAGTAGAAAGGTATTGACACTAACAGTTGCTCGTCTGTGGCAAGTAAATACAATGTTTGGGCAAGTGTCATTTGCTCTCAGGTTGCCCGACAGGCAAATGCATTCTATATTCGTTACATATTATTGGATATTCATGAACAATGCTAACTTTTCATGACTATCGGTTTCAAAGTGACTGTCGCCAATCAGCAGTTATCGATTGGATTTAACATTAATTTGTTCCACAAGTGTACATTTTCCCTATCATTAATAATCGACAATTTACTTTTCGGGCAAGTGGGCCTGACCTTTGGGCAAGTAGAACAGTGACCTGAAGTTGCCCGTCAGGCAAGTGCCTCTGAGACCTTAGTGTCAACCCCTGGAAGATGACCAAAACAAATCAACTGATAAGTTGGATTGCACAGACTATACAGTGAACCTCCATTCCTGGTGGCTCTAAAGATGAATCCAGCCATTGTCTCTGGCAATCTGGCAATCTTGGAAGCGTTCCTCTCAGCTACCTAGCAAGGCACAAGCTCATGTGTGTGAAAGTCTTGCAGCAGCAGCATCATCAGAAGTGAATAAGTGATGCTGCATTGTGCACATATAGAGGGTATGCGCGTATCATCATCATACCCGGAAGTTATGTGGGAACGCCTACTGAGTCAAGAACTAGGCTACTTTCTGGCCTTGACAACCCATAGGCAAGATAAATGAGGTAGTAAGAAAGAGCTTCTTCCAGCTTAGGAGGCTATCAAAGGTTAAATCTTGTCTATCCCGTTTGAAACTGTAATTCATGCTTTTATGACATCCCTCCTTGACTACTATAATGCCCTGTATATTGGCGTCAACCAGGTCTCCATCTCTCGATTACAGTTAGTCCAGAACGCCGCTGCCAGGTTACTTACAGGCACACGTAAGCGAGACCACATCAGCCCTGTACTAGCCTCCCTCCACTGGCTTCCTGTGCGATACAGGATTGATTTCAAAGTTTTGCTCTTTGTTTTTAAGTATTTGAATGGTTTGGCACCCAGTTATTTATCTGAACTGCTGTAACCCTATGTTCCGCCACTCACTTTATGCATGCGTATCATACCCTCTATTGTAGAATTTGCCACCCTCACAATCACATTTGAATAAATGTTGTGATACAGATAAGATGAAATACTGTCTGTTTTGCTCAAAGCAAACCGCCAATAATACTTCAAGACATCTCGTAACACTCCATGGAGGGATAGCCTCGGTCCCAGACTTAAGGGATAAAGCTATATGTTTATAATTGTGTATCATACAATTTCAAGACAAAGACAAGACCTATCTTGAACAAGAAGGAATTTTGCACATAATCAACCAAAAGGGACCCGATTTGGTTCCATTTGTACACTCTCAGAGTTACAGACCCATAAGGGTCCATTTGGTTCCAAACTATCATTTTGGGGACCCCCTGGAACTCCCTCAAGGACCCCTGGGGCCGGGGGTCCCCGGACCCCACTTTGAGAACCACTGAGCTAAGGCTATATGTGAGTCACCTCTTAAAGTTCTACATTTAAGAGGTTATTGCTGAGTTGATATTTGGACAGGGAGTTATTAACCCACAATATACTTTATATCAAATTGTATTATATTTACTTGCATAATAGGCAAACTTTAGTGTTGTCATAATAATTATGCATTGACCTTGCACAGTAGGCTTTATTCGAGCCTTCGTCATCATCACGTCACGTGGGAAAGCAGGACACCACGTGACAGGAAAAAGTTCAAGATGTAGCGGTTGATTTGTGAGTAAACAAACTAACATGCCAGTTTATATTAATATTATATCATGATAATATAACTCTGTGCATCCCGTTTGTGTAGCAGCTAGCTAAACGAGCACTGCGATGGTGAATTATTATCTGTACCTTCACGGGAAAGGTACATGCATTTCATCTCTGGAGAGAACGTCCAGATGCTCGTTACATGTTAGCATCATGAGCTAACTAACAACAACAGTAACATCATGGACGACTCTGACCAGGACTTCGTGGATCTATGTTCCAACTTCAAGCTGCTGAAACGAGTTCGCAGGAAACCAAACGACACCACCGCGGCACCGAGAAACACCCAGCCTCAGCAGCCCTCCACCTCAACTCAGCCCAGAGACACCAACAGACGGAAGAGAAATAAGAGAGATGTCGAATCCTCCACTGGATCTGCTGCTGCCAGTTCCAACAAGGCGCTTCCTAACGAAGAACTTGAAGCTAAACAGCCAGATGTCACTGGAAGTGTTGGACAGGTTTCTGCTGGAGAAGCCCCCATGGGGCTGCCTGTTTCTGCTGGCGAGTCCAAGGCAACAATTGACATTACTGAGAAGGGTTCAGGGGCCAAAGAGAAAGTGCTCTTCAGAATGCAGCAGTTTAAGAGAGTCAGCCCACAGAAGATGATGCACAAAGAGAAGGACCCTTCAAGAGGGACTGAGCAGGACATCACTCCTCGTCAGTCAGTACAGAAAGGTAACACACACTTCTGCAGTACACTTTAGCCTTGAATGGCATACCATATTGCATGCATTATAAATACAGTCATAGAACCATGAATGGAAGCATCTCCATGGTATTATAATTTGTAGGCACTCTGCGTGACCCAATGATAAATTGCTGTGAGTTGGGGTCAGCTGTTGTCATCTGTGTTTCATATCAATTTGGAATTCATAATGTTCTTTTTCCACAAATGAGTCTTGAAACATGGGGGTTGTCTTATAATCGGAGTCGTCTTACATTCGGCACAATACAGTCAGAAAATATGTATTTAGTAAAATATCTCCAATCTTACATGAGAGACACCACATTATCTGTATGCTTCAGGGTATGGGACATACAAATGACTCTTCACCAATGATCTGTGTGAATCTGGTGGAAACGTGGCAATGTGTACTTTACTTACTTACTACTTAATACACGTTTTCTGACTGACAGAACATTCTAATTGATGATACTAGATGACAAAGCTGATCCCTGGTTACAGCACAGCAGTTAATTATTGGATGAGTACACTGAGCCCTACACATTAGAATGCTGCTGAGTTTAATCCCTCCACAAAATTGAATTGAGTGTTCCATGGCTGTATATATAATACATCCAGTGCATGTCACTAACTATATCAGCCATTCTAGGGTTGCAGTAGCCTCGGTCCCAGGCTCACTTAACTGCGAAAAAGAAGAGCCTGGTCACAACCTAGGACAAATAAGCTATCTAAGGCAGGACTTCCGCCGTGTAACCCCCCCCCCGGAAGTTAACGTTTTTTGACCAATCGCCGCGTTGTGTTCCCGAAAATGTATTCCCGCTGAAATGATCATTGGGTGGGGACTAGTAAACACAGCCGCACCGCGTGACGTAGTTATCTTACACGCAACACTTCCGCCACTTCCGCTGATAGTCTTTTCAGCGTAGGTCTTGGCCAGGGTGGGGTTGCAGTGAGTGCACAGACAGTCACTGACACTCTCCACTCATCTGCAATGCAGTGTCACGCCTCCATAGTGAATGGAGGTAGTGCTGCACAATTAATAGAAAAAAGGTTGTGATGTAGATAGACACCTATGCAATCTCATGATTTCTAAATTTGAGCGAGAATCGTTCAGCACTAGTTGACTGTCCAATTAATTTTATTTACTTTTTATGTTTAAAGCCACAGTAGTTGGCGTCAGGTGCTACATTTTGGAATGTAGTAATGTTCAGCAACTACAGACTAAAGACAATACGCTTTCATGGAAAAGTGGAGAATCTCAATTCTTGTGGAGGAAATCGAGATTCACTGGAGGTGGATAATGTTTGATCATATCTTTTTAACATGCGTTTCTCAGTTCAGCTTGCACATGCTGTTCTCTCCTTGTATCATGTTGTGCACACACAATTGTTAATATTAACATCAGCGTGCCGCCACTAACTTTTATCTTCATGTACTCTGTGTTCAGACAGCCCCGGGCCCTCATCCTGTGGGCCCCAGGACAGCGATGAGGCCCTGGCCCTGAGGCTGCAGCCCGGGCCCTCATCCTGTGGGCCCCAGGACAGCGATGAGGCCCTGGCCCTGAGGCTGCAGCCCGGGCCCTCATCCTGTGGGCCCCAGGACAGCGATGAGGCCCTGGCCCTGAGGCTGCAGCCCGGGCCCTCATCCTGTGGGCCCCAGGACAGCGATGAGGCCCTGAGGCTGCAGCCCGGGCCCTCATCCTGTGGGCTCCAGGACAGCGATGAGGCCCTGGCCCTGAGGCTGCAGCAGGAGCTGGACAGAGAGGCAGCAGATGCTCAAGCTGTGGACCTGGAGGACAGAGGCCTGTTTTTCTGTCATCTCTGTAACAGAGATCTATCCCACATGACCGCAGAGGGACGTACACAACATCTCAACAGGTCTGGGGATCAACCACTTAAGCCATATATATTGACTTCATCATACAATGGTGTTGTACTGCAAAACTAACTGATGAACAAGTCCAAAATGTGTGAGTTTGAAAGTGACTTTAGAGACTTTACAACTCTAGCATCAACCTAAATTAAAAGTCATGACAATTTGACGTAGATAATATAAATTCACTTCAATCCAAATGTGTGTATCCATTAAGGCTGAGCAGACTGTACATGGCTATGATAATATTGAGAGCCAATAGACTGACATATCTGGTACAAATGAACATTTTAATCACTAACTAATCTTGTGAATTGTGCAAATGCAGTCCTTTCCTTATTTACCTATATTTTAATGCTTTAAAATCATTTTATTTTGAATATCCACAAAACTGATCAGTACTACCGACTGAGGGAGAAGGGGATAACCACTTAAGCCCTATTTTTATCCTTAATTGTATGATGGTGTAGTGCGATGAAAAAGCACATCAACCAGCTCACAATGGTTGGTTTAGGTGAAATGAATGATTAGGCATCCTCCTCCATCAACTTGTGCCTCTCAATGTTCTTGCTACCATATTTCTCTGCAAGGTGTTTGGACGTAATTGAAGACGGCGCACCAGCACCTGCCCCTGCCCCTCATCCGAGTGTCCCAGAGTGTCCCATCTGTGGAAAGAGGTTCAAGTCCCAGAAGAGTCGCTCTGTCCACCTGAAGCGCTGCTCCTCAGACATGGGTGTGTCTCCAGCCGTGCTGCTGCAGATTCTGCAGAGACAGGCCACCGAGGATCACATCGATGGCGGTGCCGCTAACCAAGCGTGAGTCTGCCCCCAGAAAATGAATGAGCATTTTTGAACATTTTCACCTACAGTATGATGACATGTCCAAACTAGGGACACCAGGTAAAATGTGGTTCATGCTTTGGCTCAAATGAGTAAACGGCTTGCCTTGATCTATGTATTTATTTTCATGAGTCATAGAATCCCTTCCCTAGTATACACAGTGTGGTTGGTTTGTGGAGACCTGTCTTTTTTTTATATATATAATTTTTATCCCACGATTTTGTAACCCATTTTTCACCCCTGTGTCAATTATCTAATGTGATCCTGGGCTCTACACACCCTCCGCCAACCTAGTCCCCATATATGTGGGACATGGGGAAAGCAACGGACTTGAACTCATGCTTCCTTCATGCCTGAGTGTCCAAGTTGCTTCTTTACACCTGACAGGGGGGAGTTTCCCTGGTTGGACGTAGCGTGTGGAAGGAACACGTTATTCCAACCAGTTCCTTTCCCCTCCATCAGGCGCCCCGGCTGGCCAGGGGGAGGTAGTTTAGAGACCAGGATTACTGCATGTTTTTTGTGAGGGTACCTACCCTGGGGGACACAGGGAGAACATGCAAACTCCACACAGAAAGGCCCTTTCGCCAACCCCGCCTCGGGTATGGGCACTGATGACGCAGAGGAGGAAACACGCCGCCAGCACCCACAGCGTCCCGAGTGGGAATCGAACACAGGACCTTCTAGCTGTGAGGCGACAGCACTACCAACTGTGCCACCGTGCCCCCTGTGGAGACCTGTCTTTAATCAAACTATGTCTGTTACAGTGATCTGTTCTTCTACTTTTAGTGGGCAGACTGGAAGCTCTAAGAGGAAAGGACCAACAGATCCTGATTTGCCAGCCAAGAAGCGAAGAAAAGCCCAAAAGAAGGCCCAGCCCATGGATGAGGAGACCATGGTTGCCCTGGCTCTCTCTTCTTCCCTCATGGAGAGAATGAAGGAAAAACAGAGGGAGAGAGAGATACAAAGGCAGACCGCTGCTCCTCCTCACACCTCAGTACCTCCACTGCTAGGGTGGAGACCTGATAAAGGTAAAGCTACTTTAGTTGCTGCTTTTGTTTTTGAGTAAATATCATACGATTTTAGATGACTAAATCTACAGTTTATTTATTTTGGTGGGCCTTGATGGCGTCGTAATGTCTGATTTTACACTTGGTTGCATGCTGAAAATAGCCGATCTGCAAGCTCACAACACATCACAGCCCGATGCGTTGCAAGCTTGTAGATCTGCTATTTTCAGCATGCAACCAAGCACAAAATGACTTGTCTTTTAGTTCTACTAGATCTCTTCCAGTCCCTCCCTAACATTTTAGTCTAGTTTTTATTTGTTGACGAAATTATCAGTATATTTAGTCACGGTTTTAGTCATCATGGCTTAGTCTTTATTTAGTTTTCGTCGGTGGAAAAAGGTAGTCGACAAACATTCTTCGTCATAGTTTTAGTCGATAAATATATAATTAAGCTCATGTGCATCAGATCCATGTTGTTTTACCCTCAAAGTTGTTTTGTGAGGGAATCATTAAAGGAGCATTCAGTGATTTGGGTGATTTGGAAAACCACCCAGTCCGCCCCGGTAACAAAATGTGCACATGCACGCTCTACAGTGGGGGGAAGTGCAACAGGCCAACAGCATGTGCACCAAGGCCCGCCCCCACGCGATCATGATTGGAGGAAGGCCCCACTCATCCTGATTGGATGAAGGTTTTGCCACCCGCCACCAAAACTGAAACTAGGGTTTTTTGACCCCAGGGGCTCACTGGAGACAGGAAGGAACTCCTTATATGGTCAGCACACTCTATAGTAGGGAGGATTAACCATAAAAAATAGAAAAAATAAGTGATATTTGAATTAAGTCAAATCATTGAATATACCTTTAATTTATCATCCATATATAAATTGTCCGAATGCTGCCATGGTAGAGAAGAGAGCATGACACCTCTCGCTGACCCTGCCTACACTGGGCTCATCTGGTGGTACATGTGTTTGAACAGTCCGACAGGCATTCGTCCGACGCCCTACCCAAAACCTTAACCTCACAGGAAACCCGGCCACGCATGTGTCGGACTAATGCCTGTCGGACCAACGTATGTGCCCCCTCAACTTCTTTTAAGGCATTTAAAAGGTCCTTAAATTTTAACATTTCTGTCATCTGGGGACCATGTGGCTTCACGTTGCGGTGTTCAGACTATGGCTTTTATGGGTAAGTCTCCCAGTGGCCTAGAGGCAGTAAATCATGAAAAAGTGTCCACTAAGGTCGTGTTTATGGTCTCTAGTAGAAAAGTAGCAATTGTAGTCCAGGCTGCTTTTCAAGCACCTGGCAAATAATATAAGAAAGAGGCAATGTTTTTGAAAATCGCAATCTACAAGTAGAAGACACTGATTTAATTAGATACTGAATGCTGCAGTGGGGGAGAGGAGAGCACGACACCTCTCGCTGTCTGTCGCTGACAAACTGATGAGTGGGGTAGCATCTCAACCTCTTCGTCGTCGTTGTCACAGGTAAAGGCCGCGGGAAGAGGAGAAAAGGTGGCGTTCCTCGCCCTCCTCCACTGCTCCTGGTTCAGGATGCTGAGACGGCCCTGATGAAGCTCCAGGAGCGTGTAGCTGTCCTCCTGCTGCGTGGCTTGGCCTCTGCACCTCCTCCCACCCCTCCCCGCCGCCCCAGCAGCCTGTCTGCAAGGAGCAGCAATGCTGCCCCACTGTGGCACAAGAGCCAGCTGCGTGACAGAGGGCCCAGCTGTCTGTCGGAGTTCTACACACCAGAGCTTGGGGAATTCATTGTGGCTTGGAAATCCGCAGAGGCAAGTTAAGATGAGTTGGCAGAATTTGATTGTGAAGTTATCATTGTTGCAGCAGGGGTTAGAGTGAGTCATCCAGGAAAACGCAAAGTTAAGTCGAGGACTAAGCAACACTTTCACTATTCCTCTGAAAGCTCTGCTAGCTGTTTTTTACACACCAACCTCTGTGACTTATAACTTTCTGTAGTAGATCGTGCATGATCATTGGAGCCTACGATAGCTGTCACATTGTTCTTGTTTGTACAAGATGAAAATACACCTACATGGAATCATGATTGAATTGAAACGGAACCAACCCAGGCCTGATGTATACCAATATGAAACGGAACCAACCCAGGCCTGATGTATACCAATATGTATTGAAACGGAACCAACCCAGGCCTGATGTATACCAATATGGATTGAAACGGAACCAACCCAGGCCTGATGTATACCAATATGGATTGAAACGGAACCAACCCAGGCCTGATGTATACCAATATGGATTGAAACGGAACCAACCCAGGCCTGATGTATACCAATATGGATTGAAACGGAACCAACCCAGGCCTGATGTATACCAATATGGATTGAAACGGAACCAACCCAGGCCTGATGTATACCAATATGGATTGAAACGGAACCAACCCAGGCCTGATGTATACCAATATGGATTGAAACGGAACCAACCCAGGCCTGATGTATACCAATATGGATTGAAACGGAACCAACCCAGGCCTGATGTATACCAATATGGATTTCAAAATAGTTTCACGTCGAAATGGTCATGGTCTTCAGAGCACAGGTTGTATGACCATTCGTCACTTTCTGAAATCAAGTGACCTAGACCTAGACCTACAAAGCCAAAGTGCACTAACTAGGTTCTAGGACACAGCGACTTTGTGATTTTTGGGGGATAAACAATGACCTCAAGAACAGATATACAATTTGTGTAATATCATTTATATGCCGATATCTCGTTGGGCTGACCAGTTGAAACACTTTTAAACTTGGTTAATTCTTTTCCCGTAGTTACTGCACTTGGGGCAGTGTAGATCGTGCATGATCATTGAAGCCTATGATAGCTGTCATATTGTTCTTATTTGCATGCAAGTGCCCATTTATTTTATATAGCATTGTCCTTTTAACCAAGAAAGTATGTAGTGTAAGTTTGTACATGATGACATCTTTCTAATCCCCCTTTTTGTTTTGTTTTTTACTTTACTTTCTAGACAGAGATATTTTCCAACAAGGACAACCCTGAATCATTTGTCTGCCCGCCTGCTAGAGATGGAACCTCGCTCAGCGTGGCTGAGCGCTCCACTCGCCCCTCCTCGTCCCAGACAGTGACTACCCCAGCTCCATCCACACCAGGGACAGGCCACCTCCCGGTGGGAAGCCAAGTCCTCCGTGATCTGATTGATTTGGCCGATGAAGGCATGACACTCAGCCAGTGGGGCTACGCTTCCACAAGGCCTGCGAAAGGTGGGGAACCTGTACTTGAGTGTTGACATACACATTATCTATCTAATTAATTAATCATATTCGCATGGCGGACGTTTTAATCTTCTGTCATGCTGGGAGGGTGGCAAACCTTACCCCACCCCACAGTTGGGGTGGGATTTCCCCACCCGCTAGTATGATGATGTGAATATGCAGTACAAGACGAGTAACATTCTCAGGGATACTACTGTCTATTGATACATAGTTACAGTTTCAACTAAATTGAAATGGAAAGGGCAATGAGTAATATGGTTTTCACACCATGATCTCTGTAGGAATGTTTATTTTCTATGCACTTTGCACATTTAAAGAGTCCCCCATCCCTCACAACCACCCACTACATGTGTCCAAATACAGTACCACTGGTATTAAACGCACCCTGCACTGGTTTCCCCAGTGCCAGATCTTCAAGTCAGTGGTTTTGTGCCTGAAGAGCCAGAAGAGCAGGATAACCTGCATCTCAGTGGCTTCTTACCAGAAAAAACACCCACCACCCACAGCCAAGCACCTAGGAGCACCAGCCAGACAGGAGGACAGACGGAAAAATGCACTCGCCGATCGGTAAGGCCTCTGTTTGTTTTTTCAATTATTTGATTATTATATTATTACAGGGACCATGTTTGATTTTGACTGAACTGATTTCCCCACTACATGGGCCAAAGACAGTCTTTCTGAACCCTCGTAGATGCTCTAGTAGTGAGTCTAGTCCAATGTTACTGCCAGGGTAGGCCAACCTTTGCAGACCCAGTTACTTTGGGCATGATACAAGTAAAAAACTATTGCCAATGTGTTTCAAGTTCTGGTACTTAACAGTATATGTGGGGAAATATCACAACAAAAATAATTGTTTATGTGCATGTGCTATAAGTGTGATTTTGACACTGTTTACACTTACACCATGCAATAAGAGTCAATACTTCCTGCTTGACTGTGTATCTTATGGTCGCTAGTCCCTACCCAAACCTGCTGCCAACTCAAATACCATTACAACCAGTGGACTATGTGTGAGACATAATAGTGCACTGAACTGTTAAGCTGCGTTCAGACCTGAATATATATATATTCGCCTCGGTTCGTCCCGTTTGTGCTGCGCCAGGTCGCGCTGCGCCCGTTCGCGCAATTCTCGTCTTTGCATTGACTTGGTATGAAATCGCACCGCTCTAACAATTCAAGTCTGAACGCACCTTTACTGTTTGTTCTCCACAGGAGCCTCTGTCCAGACTAGCATCAGACCTGAACCTTTACTGATACATTGTGTTTGTCCTCCACAGGAGCCTCTGTCCAGACTAGCATCAGACCTGAACTGTTCACTGAAACATTGTGTTTGTCCTTCTCAGGAGCCTCTGTCCAGACTAGCATCAGACCTGAACTGTTCACTGATACATTGTGTTTGTTCTCCACAGGAGCCTCTGTCCAGACTAGCATCAGACCTGAACTGTTCACTGAAACATTGTGTTTGTCCTCCACCGGGGCCTCTGTCCAGACTAGCATCAGACCTGAACTGTTCACTGATACATTGTGTTTGTCCTCCACAGGAGCCTCTGTCCAGACTAGCATCAGACCTGAACTGTTCACTGAAACATTGTGTTTGTCCTCCACAGGAGCCTCTGTCCAGACTAGCATCAGACCTGAACTGTTCACTGAAACATTGTGTTTGTCCTCCACAGGAGCCTCTGTCCAGACTAGCATCAGACCTGAACTGTTCACTGAAACATTGTGTTTGTTCTCCACAGGAGCCTCTGTCCAGACTAGCATCAGACCTGAACTGTATGGTGAATAACCCTCAGCTCAGTGACGTGCAGCTCCAAGTTGACACGGGAGAGGTCTACTTTGCCCATTCATTCATGCTTTATGCTCGCTGCCCCCTGCTGGTACAAATGGTAAATGCCTACACTGCACATACTGTAGAGTAGACCTCATGACAAGTGCGGCCACAACATTGCAGCACTTAATCTTTATCATGACATACCAGACAATTGTGAAGTCAGAGCTTCTCACTAATGTATTAACTCTTAAGGTTGGGTTTTGTAGTGCAAAATAACTTCTATGGATCCTGGTGGATCTCTATAGTAACATGGGTGTGGTATTTGATTTATGTATTTTGTTTGGATTGATTATTGCAAAACCTTCGATCATTGAAGAAACGTGTTTTGTTACACGTAGGATAGGCACTTATAAGCACTGTGAAGATGATCACATAAACTAAACTAAAACTGAGAAAATGGCAGTACTGAAACATGTACAGTATTTGAATTTGGGTGAAAATACACCTATTGAATTGAAACCAACGCAGTCCTGATATATTTGATTAAAAAATAGTTTCATGTCAAAATGTATATGGTGTTCATTATAACTTTATTCCTCGTTCCTTCACCATCCACTCATTTCCAAGGTGCATGACAGTGGATTTGGGGTGAAGGAGGAGGACGCGCCCGCTGCCCAGAGGGTGTTGCTGGGCGATGTTCCAGGCCAGGCTGTATACCTCCTGCTCCAACACCTCTACACTGGCCACTGCCCGGTCACAGCCTCCCTGCTGCCCCATGTGCTGGAGCTAGCATCCAGGTGAGTGGAGCCTGTAGCTGCACAGCCCACTATTGTTCTCACTTTGAAAAATGAAACTCTGCCGTTAGTGTAAAGAACGTTTCGGAGCATACTTGCCTGTCATAAATGGATACTGCCACAAGTTACCCTATCTAAGGATTGATTGGTTGTCTAACCCTGGATCAAGACCCACTGAGATGGTGTCCAAGTAGGAATTGAACCGAGATGCCCCTGTACAGTCGGTCAGATAGCTGGGGTTGAATGTCTAATATTGCTGATAGGGCTCTGTGGAATCTGTATTGATGCCTTGTGTCTTAGGCCCAAACCACACCAATGCAACTCCTTGCAACAAAAGCGTCACACCAACTCCTCACAACTGCCCAAGTCCTTGCAACTGCCATTGGGGATAATGGTTGCAAACCGTTGCATGCAACTACTCGCAGCCGTTTGGTTGCAAGGAGTTGCATGGCGAATCATTGGTGTGGTTTGGCCCTTAAGAGGTAGTTGATGTAAGTGAACTAACTAATCTGAGGAGGTGTCATTATCCTTATATGGAGCCCCAGATGTCAGTCATGCCCAAAGGTATTTTACAATGTTATATGGTCCTAGTGACATTCACAAAATGGGGATGCGAGGTTGAAAGTGATTAACATTCCACCATCTCTGTTCTCCTTTCTTAGATTTGACCTGGAGGATCTACGACAGCTGTGCGAGCTGCACTCGAGCCATACGGAGAAAGAGGGCGAAGGAGCAGGTGAGAGGGAGTCCTGGGAAGACGGCCCAGGTCAGGAGAATCAGTCGGGGGCAGAGGAGGCCTTCCTGGAGCTGCTTCGCTCCATGTGGACCGAAGAAGACCAACACGAGGATGGAAACGGAGAGAGGGATGGAGATGGGGAACTGGACGAAGGCAGGCGCGCCGACCGCGTCACATCTGGAGATGGAGAGATGCCAGACGAACATGTGAACGAGGAGGAGATCGAGGAGATCTACGAGTTTGCTGCCACGCAGAGAAAGAGAGAGGAGGAGAGACAGGAGGGAGACCTGGACTCTGAGACGGAGAGAGATGATGAAATCACGAGACCAGTCGTCACAGAACCTCAAAGGGGATCAATGGGTTCCCAGGGAAAAAGCCCTCATGGAAGCCCCCAGTGTGACCTGAACACTAGCCTGGATCGCAGCTACAACCGGCTCTTCTCAGAATCCTGGGGTGCCTACAAGGAAGACTCCTCCTCCCAACAACCTGAGAAACAAAATGCTGCGTCGCAAAAACGGCAACATTGCCCTTCTCGCAAACTCGCGTCTACAACGGACAATGCAGCTAAACGCGAGAGACCTTGCCTCCAGTCCTCGGTCTCAGCCATTGAACTCATCGACATATCCATGAGCCCCCCCTCCAGTGTGTCCAACCTTCCTGTGCCTGGTTTGTCCCCTGCTGCAGCGAGTGGAGCTGAGGCTTTAGGAAGAGATGTTGACATGTTCGATGTGCCCAAGGCGCTCTTCAACGATCAAGTCCGTCTTCGGGTAGGAGGAGTGTCTCCAAAGCAAGAAAGCCAGGGTCGTCTGAGTATACGCTCAGGCAACACTCCCGCTTCGCGTCCAAGTAGTAAAGAGCCTGAACTGGTAGTTTTGTCTGACTCTGAGGAGGAGATGGAGACTGGTCCTGCTGCCGTCTGTTCTCCGAGTCCCTCTCCACCTTCCCCTCACCCAAGCCAACACGGCCACAGCTACACCCACATCAAAACTCTGTCAAATGTGAAACATAATATATCCGTCGTAGAGAACAGTCGAGAGTCGTGTAACTCTAACGCACCATCATCTTCAGTGCCAGACCTGGATCAAGCCGGACTCTGCTCTGCTGGTTTGGACCCCAGTCCAACAGACTGCTCTCCTGAAGTGTCCTGGCTCATCCCAGCCACGCCACAGCCCCACCGCAGAAGCACCAGCACCAGTTCTACTCAGACCCACAGCAGTATGCGGCGGTCGCAACTCTTCCCGAAATTCAGCTCTTCGTCTTTGTCGTCCTCGCAGTCCTCTTCCTCCTCTCGTCCGCTGTCGTTAAAGAACAGACCTCGTACCTCCGTCAGTCCACTCAGAGGTCCTGAACACATTACTCGGTCAGACAGCAGCGGCGGGGACTCCAGCAGCCACTCTCCTGTACGTACAGTACCTCCTTCTCCACCCTTTAGACCCTCCAGCTTTGCTCGTTCCCAGCCCCTCCCTCTCCAGCAGGGTGATTCTATACATGGCACACCTCTCCACAAACACTGTCCACCTTACAGCAGCACACCCCTGAGTATGGATCTACTGCCTCAGCCCCCGGCTCTCGCTGTGGCCTCCCCACTTCTCAGCGACCACGATAGGGAAACGTCTGCAAGGCGAGGGAGCGTGCTCTCCCCGAGCCCGGAGAAGAGAGCTCTGGGGAGCCTTCATCTCTCCCCGTCTGAAAACTCGATGTCCCAGCCTTCATCCCTTCACAGATGTCCTCCAAGTCCACCTGGGGACTGTGTGTCCTCCAGTCATACTAGACGCTCTAGTCAGTCTGACTACCATGAATGCAGCGAAGCAGCAGAGGTAACTGGAGAGAAACCTGAGGGGAGCAAGGGAGGAGAGAGAGTTTCTGGAGTAGAGGTAAAGGGGACAGACAGTGAGAGACTGAATGATTCCTCTATGTCGGTGAAAGAAGAAACGGAGCAGGCGGACATTTCTGAATGCAGTTTTCAGCAGAGTTTCATGGCCATGGACGACCCTCCCATGGCTTTCGATGACTCTTGGGGCCTCAATGCAGGGGCCGATGGAGACGATGTCCCCGGCGTCCACTTCAGTCTGAGGCTGGAGGACAGTGGCGGTGCCGGCTCGCTTCAACGCAGCTCAGGAGGAGGGGAAATGCTGCGGTCATCCACTCCTACCACCACACGGTCCCCTAGACCCAGATCCCCATCTCCTACACATGCTGGCCCTTCCTTTACCACTTCTCCCACTCCACACATCAGCCCTGCCACTAGTACCACGGCCAAGGTCAATGCCAGCCTCATGGATTCCAAGATATGGGACAGCTGGGAGGAGGAAGCGCTTACTCTGTCACAGAGGGTGAACCCTGCATCCCCATTAAAAACACCAGGTAACTGCAGCACTACAATGAGGTAGCATCTCTGTCATATTTGCCAAGTTAAGCAAATCTTATTACATTTAATGACATATTCCCGGTGGTTTGTCTCCTCTGTAGTGACGTCCCGCAGCAGAAAGCGACCTACCTTGGTGCCCATCACTCCCATGCCTAGCTACTCCGACATGGACACACCAGACCTCAAGAACAAACTCAACAGGTCAGTGGGTTCCCTTTGCAATGCATATTGCCCCAGACAGATTAAGTCTGGCCCCTCCCAATTGTGTGAGGATTTCCGAAATGGTGACGGCCAACCAGATTCGTCTGGAACCAGGCTATAACTAACCAGAGCCCAGTATTCAAATATGGGGTGGGACATTGCGAGGCTAGGTTTTTACCAGAGGCGTGGTTTCATAAAACAAACTAGACAAATGACAAGTTAATTCTGTGTATTCCTAATTTTACATGATTACATTTAGTGACTCTAAACCTGGTTGGAGGAAATACCACCAAGATATCATGAGCCTTGCACACAGATGTTTGGAAAATTGGGAGGGTATAACTTCTGACCACCTACTTCTAATTAGTTCATCCAGGTGGATGTTGTTGTCGGATATCGTTATTAACATAACGTTCACAAGGTTGGGACAGACGCTATAAAGACAGGAGTACAACCTCCTAACTCCATATTTGTAAATGAATGCCCTCCTGATCATATTACTCTAGTCTACAGCGTCACACAAAAGCATTCAAAACTAGCAGATCCACGAGCTCAAAACGCGGCATGAATAAACGTGTTTTGAGCTTGTAGATCTGCTACAATTATTTTTAAACTTAATCCTGAAAAGTAACAGCTTTAGACATACCGTATGAGGTTTCCACCCAACGGTGACGATATCCAATTAGCATTCTTAGTGATCACCATGTGCTCATATTGGCTCTCTGTCAGTGTACTTTTTTCCTTCCCCTTCCAATTAGGTTTGGTGTGCGTCCTTTACCCAAACGCCAGATGGTCCTCAAGCTGAAGGAGATTCATCAGTACACACACCAAATAGCTGGCTCAGAGTCCGAAGACGATGCACCCTCAAAGTCCCTCCCCAGCGTCGCCACCATCAGCGCTGGCCACAGCACTCGGCCAGGCTCCTGTGCCAAGGCAGTGACGTTCAAACAGCCCTCTGTCTCTCATGATGTGAATGGCCACTGTGAGGAAGATGCAGAACCCCTCTCTGCCTCACAAGGTTCCAATACCTCCTCAACTGCTGCCAGTGAAGATTCTGAGAGGTAAGCTTTAGACTGGAGCATGCACGTGTTGTCTCATTGCTATACCTAAATGATAGATGACATTTTGCAGAGGCCGAAAGGATTGTGCTGTGACTATATATATACGTAGCTAACAATAGCTATGTCCGTTGTGAGCTTGTAGAACAGCTATTTTTGAAACGTTTTGAATCTCTGAAGGTTTTTGACGATAATGGCATGTCCAAAATAGAGACGCTAGGATTTCCTGAAAAGTTATCGTATTGGACATACAAGGTCTCAGCCCCACAGTGACGATATCATTATCGTCTGTCAGGTAGAAACCTATGTCCAAAACTGTTAATTTTCAGGATTCACACTCAAAAGTCTACAAGCTTAAAACGCATTGCTTCGTGGTGTGTTTCGAGCTTGTGGATCTGCTATTTTTGATTATTTAGTTTGACGCTGTAGTATGATCAAATAGGGCATTCATTTATGCAAAAAACAAAGTTAGAATTTGGAGATGGGAGGTTTTCCGGGCCGACAGCGACAATATCATCTGTGCTCTGCAGATCCAACCCAGAGCTGTGTGTCTCGTCTGATGGCGACTCGGACAGCGATGTGACGGCCTCGCAGGCTTCCTCCCGCCTCCAGGATAGTCTCCAGGCAGTGCGCTCCTTCATCCTGTCTGACCCGGTGTTGTACAGCCAGATCCTGCAGTACCAGCCCCTGGTCCTGTCTCAGCTCCAGGCCCAGCTCAAGGCTGCCGGCATCCGCCTGGGTGCCGCCAAGCTTCTGGACTACCTCGACTCCCAGTGCATCACCTTTACCACGGCCAAACCCGGCCGCTCCAAACCCACCCGGAGGCGAGCCAGGGGCCAGGGGGCGAGAGGAGCAGCTAGAGGGGGGGCGAGAGGAAGAAAACGAGGAGCTGCTACAGCTGCTATGGCCTGAAACACTGTGGGAAATGACTGAGGAAAGAGAACGTATACAATGAATGAGTTTTAAAATATTACTTCAATGATGAGGCAAATTTGTCATTTGGATCTGTGATAGCTGAATGCTGGTTTTATTGTTCTGCAATATAAAAGTAAAAGGATTTTTTTTGTAAATTGTGTATTTTGTGGTTTTAATTTTTGAAGGTTGCATGTACTGTCTGATGTTCTGTACAATTGATCAGTAATGGAAAAAGTAATCGACTATTTACTTCAGTCTGTGTTGATACCACAATGTTCATACAACACTGTTTCTATATAGGATGAGCAGATTCTAAAAATGCCTTTGAATTCTAATGTTTTCTGAAAAACGTAATGTATTCAAAACAACAGCACATAGCAACAAGAACCCAAAAAATGGGTTCCCATCTGAAGAATAAAAGTCTGGTATTCCAAAAATTCTAAATTACAAGGTTTTTGACGATGAATAAGAAAGATGAAAATCATGCTTTTCGATAAAACATACTACAACGATGAACAAAAAGATGAAAATCATGTTTTTCAATATTTTCATGATTTTATGATACTATACTATAGTATGTTGTCGAAAACCATTAAAGGAGCATTCAGTGATTTGGGTGATTTGGGAAAAAAAACGGTACACCCGGTAACAAGATGTGCACATGCACACGCTCTACAGTGGGGGAAGTAGAACAGACCAACAGCACGTGCACCAATGCCCGCCCCACTCGATCATGATTGGAAGAAGGCCCCTCTCATCCTGATTGGATGAAGGCTTTGCCACCCAAAGCCCAAACCGAAACTAGGGTTTTTTGACCCCATGGGCTCACTGGGGACAGGGAGGAACTCCTTATATGGTCAGCACACTTTATAGTAGGGAGGATTATCCAAAAAATAAGAAAAAATAAGTGATATTTGAATTAAGTGAAATCACTGAATATACCTTTAAAAACAACAATGGAAAAAAAAGAAAATCATGAAAAACGTTTTTCATGATTTTGTTTTCATTGTCGAAAATCATGAAAAACGACATACTATAGTATTGTGTTGGACACTAGATGGAGTTCTCACCTCAGAATGAACACTGGTTGGGTGGTAATGGGAGTGGAGTAGGAAGTGTCCAACGCCTGGCCGCTTCCCCTGAAGTCTAGCACATCTGTGGATGTCACCTGGGTGTTCATCTCCGGCTGGGTGACACAGTTCGGCACGCCATTGCATTTGACTTGACTTTTGTCCAAAACTGCCATATCTAAAAATAAATAGATGCAAAGATAAATAAATATATAAATCAAAATAACGCATCGAGTTATTTAACTTAAACGCCCAATGCATTCTCAATGGCAATAGCACAAACTTTGGCATGCTACTAGTCCTACATACTTTCACCTAGAAACCCCATTCAACCCTATTTAGGTTCATCTTACGGTTTGCCTGAAAAGGAACCTTTGAAATGTTTAATAGTTTTAGAAATATAGTGCTTACTTAATGGGGGCTCAATGGCAGCTATTGCCACATACAAAAATCACTTTCACCTAGAAACTCCATTCACACTTTTTATAATTCAGCTTACTGTGGAGACACATGCTGGAACTTTTTACTTTGAAATGTTTTGTAGTTTCTGAGTTATTTAACTTAAACGCCCAATGCATTCTCAATGGCAATAGCACAAACTTTGGCATGCTACTACTCCTACATAATTACACCTAGAAACCCCATTCAAGCCTACTTAGGTTCATCTTACGGTGGACATGTTTGCCTGAAAAGGAATCTTTGAAATGTTTCATAGTTTTAGAAATATAGTGCTTTCAAATTTGAGAATTTTACAATGAGGCTCAATGGCAGATATTGGCACGTCAAAAAAGCACTTTCACCTAGAAACTCCATTCACACTTTTTATAATTCAGCTTACTGTGGAGACACATGCTGGAACTTTTTACTTTGAAATGTTTTGTAGTTTCTGAGTTATTTAACTTGAACGCCCAATGCATTCTCAATGGCAATAGCACAAACTTTGGCATGCTCCTAGTCCTACATACTTACACCTAGAAACCCCATTCAAGCCTACTTAGGTTCATCTTACGGTGGACATGTTTGCCTGAAAAGGAATCTTTGAAATGTTTCATAGTTTTAGAAATATAGTGCTTTCAAATTTGAGAATTTTACAATGGGGCTCAATGGCAGATATTGGCACGTCAAAAAAGCACTTTCACCTAGAAACTCCATTCACACTTTTTATAATTCAGCTTACTGTGGAGACACATGCTGGAACTTTTGACTTTGAAATGTTTTGTAGTTTCTGAGTTATTTAACTTTAACGCCCAATGCATTCTCAATGGCAATAGCACAAACTTTGGCATGCTCCTAGTCCTACATACTTACACCTAGAAACCCCATTCAAGCCTACTTAGGTTCATCTTACGGTGGACATGTTTGCCTGAAAAGGAATCTTTGAAATGTTTCATAGTTTTAGAAATATAGTGCTTTCAAATTTGAGAATTTTACAATGGGGCTCAATGGCAGATATTGGCACGTCAAAAAAGCACTTTCACCTAGAAACTCCATTCACACTTTTTATAATTCAGCTTACTGTGGAGACACATGCTGGAACTTTTTACTTTGAAATGTTTTGTAGTTTCTGAGTTATTTAACTTTAACGCCCAATGCATTCTCAATGGCAATAGCACAAACGTTGGCATGCTCCTAGTCCTACATACTTACACCTAGAAACCCCATTCAAGCCTACTTAGGTTCATCTTACGGTGGACATGTTTGCCTGAAAAGGAATCTTTGAAATGTTTCATAGTTTTATGCTTTCAAATTTGAGAATTTTACAATGGGGCTCAATGGCAGATATTGGCACGTCAAAAAAGCACTTTCACCTAGAAACTCCATTCACACTTTTTATAATTCAGCTTACTGTGGAGACACATGCTGGAACTTTTTACTTTGAAATGTTTTGTAGTTTCTGAGTTATTTAACTTTAACGCCCAATGCATTCTCAATGGCAATAGCACAAACTTTGGCATGCTCCTAGTCCTACATACTTACACCTAGAAACCGCCTACTTAGGTTCATCTTACGGTGGACATGTTTGCCTGAAAAGGAATCTTTGAAATGTTTCATAGTTTTAGAAATATAGTGCTTTCAAATTTGAGAATTTTACAATGGGGCTCAATGGCAGATATTGGCACAAAAAAAGCACTTTCACCTAGAAACTCCATTCACACTTTTTATAATTCAGCTTACTGTGGAGACACATGCTGGAACTTTTTACTTTGAAATGTTTTGTAGTTTCTGAGTTATTGGCACGTCAAAAAAGCACTTTCACCTAGAAACTCCATTCACACTTTTTGAGTGGTGCAAACCACTCCAACAACCAGCTTTGTCTGTGTCTATGTATGTGTGTACCTGTACGTGTGTGTACCTGTACGTGGGACCCAAAAGAATGAGCATGGTTACTATGGTCACTGACATTACGTCAGACCACAGCTGATCAGGCTATATAAGACCTTGCACCACTCAGTTCACACGGGTGTGATTATTATAATTCAGCTTACTGTGGGCACACATGCTGGAACTTTTTACTTTGAAATGTTTTGTAGTTTCTGAGTTATTTAACTTAAACGCCCAATGCATTCTCAATGGCAATAGCACAAACTTTGGCATGCTACTACTCCTACATAATTACACCTAGGAAGCCCATTCAAACCCATTTAGGTTCATCTTACGGTGGACATGTTTGCCTGAAAAGGAATCTTTGAAATGTTTCATAATTTTAGAAATATAGTGCTTTCAAATTTGAGACATTTATAATGGGGCTCAATGGCAGCTCTATAGGCACGTTAAAAATCACTTTCACCTAGAAACTCCATTCACACTTTTTATAATTCAGCTTACTGTGGGCACACATGCTGGAACTTTTTACTTTGAAATGTTTTGTAGTTTCTGAGTTATTTAACTTAAACGCCCAATGCATTCTCAATGGCAATAGCACAAACTTTGGCATGCTACTAGTCCTACATACTTACACCTAGAAACCCCATTCAAACCTATTTAGGTTCATCTTACGGTGGACATGTTTGCCTGAAAATGAATCTTTGAAATGTTTCATAGTTTTAGAAATATAGTGCTTTCAAATTTGAGAATTTTACAATGGGGCTCAATGGCAGATATTGGCACGTCAAAAAAGCACTTTCACCTTGAAACTCCATTCACACTTTTTATAATTCAGCTTACTGTGGAGACACATGCTGGAACTTTTTACTTTGAAATGTTTTGTAGTTTCTGAGTTATTTAACTTTAACGCCCAATGCATTCTCAATGGCAATAGCACAAACTTTAGCATGCTCTAGTCCTACATACTTACACCTAGAAACCCCATTCAAGCCTACTTAGGTTCATCTTACGGTTGACATGTTTGCCTGAAAAGGAATCTTTGAAATGTTTCATAGTTTTAGAAATATAGTGCTTTCAAATTTGAGAATTTTACAATGGGGCTCAATGGCAGATATTGGCACAAAAAAAGCACTTTCACCTAGAAACTCCATTCACACTTTTTATAATTCAGCTTACTGTGGAGACACATGCTGGAACTTTTTACTTTGAAATGTTTTGTAGTTTCTGAGTTATTGGCACGTCAAAAAAGCACTTTCACCTAGAAACTCCATTCACACTTTTTGAGTGGTGCAAACCACTCCAACAACCAGCTTTGTCTGTGTCTATGTATGTGTGTACCTGTACGTGTGTGTACCTGTACGTGGGACCCAAAAGAATGAGCATTGTTACTTCGGTCACTGACATTACGTCAGACCACAGCTGATCAGGCTATATAAGACCTTGCACCACTCAGTTCACACGGGTGTGATTATTATAATTCAGCTTACTGTGGGCACACATGCTGGAACTTTTTACTTTGAAATGTTTTGTAGTTTCTGAGTTATTTAACTTAAACGCCCAATGCATTCTCAATGGCAATAGCACAAACTTTGGCATGCTACTACTCCTACATAATTACACCTAGGAAGCCCATTCAAACCCATTTAGGTTCATCTTACGGTGGACATGTTTGCCTGAAAAGGAATCTTTGAAATGTTTCATAGTTTTAGAAATATAGTGCTTTCAAATTTGAGACATTTATAATGGGGCTCAATGGCAGCTCTATAGGCACGTCAAAAATCACTTTCACCTAGAAACTCCATTCACACTTTTTATAATTCAGCTTACTGTGGAGACACATGCTGGAACTTTTTACTTTGAAATGTTTTGTAGTTTCTGAGTTATTTAACTTTAACGCCCAATGCATTCTCAATGGCAATAGCACAAACGTTGGCATGCTCCTAGTCCTACATACTTACACCTAGAAACCCCATTCAAGCCTACTTAGGTTCATCTTACGGTGGACATGTTTGCCTGAAAAGGAATCTTTGAAATGTTTCATAGTTTTATGCTTTCAAATTTGAGAATTTTACAATGGGGCTCAATGGCAGATATTGGCACGTCAAAAAAGCACTTTCACCTAGAAACTCCATTCACACTTTTTATAATTCAGCTTACTGTGGAGACACATGCTGGAACTTTTTACTTTGAAATGTTTTGTAGTTTCTGAGTTATTTAACTTTAACGCCCAATGCATTCTCAATGGCAATAGCACAAACTTTGGCATGCTCCTAGTCCTACATACTTACACCTAGAAACCCCATTCAAGCCTACTTAGGTTCATCTTACGGTGGACATGTTTGCCTGAAAAGGAATCTTTGAAATGTTTCATAGTTTTAGAAATATAGTGCTTTCAAATTTGAGAATTTTACAATGGGGCTCAATGGCAGATATTGGCACAAAAAAAGCACTTTCACCTAGAAACTCCATTCACACTTTTTATAATTCAGCTTACTGTGGAGACACATGCTGGAACTTTTTACTTTGAAATGTTTTGTAGTTTCTGAGTTATTGGCACGTCAAAAAAGCACTTTCACCTAGAAACTCCATTCACACTTTTTGAGTGGTGCAAACCACTCCAACAACCAGCTTTGTCTGTGTCTATGTATGTGTGTACCTGTACGTGTGTGTACCTGTACGTGGGACCCAAAAGAATGAGCATGGTTACTATGGTCACTGACATTACGTCAGACCACAGCTGATCAGGCTATATAAGACCTTGCACCACTCAGTTCACACGGGTGTGATTATTATAATTCAGCTTACTGTGGGCACACATGCTGGAACTTTTTACTTTGAAATGTTTTGTAGTTTCTGAGTTATTTAACTTAAACGCCCAATGCATTCTCAATGGCAATAGCACAAACTTTGGCATGCTACTACTCCTACATAATTACACCTAGGAAGCCCATTCAAACCCATTTAGGTTCATCTTACGGTGGACATGTTTGCCTGAAAAGGAATCTTTGAAATGTTTCATAATTTTAGAAATATAGTGCTTTCAAATTTGAGACATTTATAATGGGGCTCAATGGCAGCTCTATAGGCACGTTAAAAATCACTTTCACCTAGAAACTCCATTCACACTTTTTATAATTCAGCTTACTGTGGGCACACATGCTGGAACTTTTTACTTTGAAATGTTTTGTAGTTTCTGAGTTATTTAACTTAAACGCCCAATGCATTCTCAATGGCAATAGCACAAACTTTGGCATGCTACTAGTCCTACATACTTACACCTAGAAACCCCATTCAAACCTATTTAGGTTCATCTTACGGTGGACATGTTTGCCTGAAAAGGAATCTTTGAAATGTTTCATAGTTTTAGAAATATAGTGCTTTCAAATTTGAGAATTTTACAATGGGGCTCAATGGCAGATATTGGCACGTCAAAAAAGCACTTTCACCTAGAAACTCCATTCACACTTTTTATAATTCAGCTTACTGTGGAGACACATGCTGGAACTTTTTACTTTGAAATGTTTTGTAGTTTCTGAGTTATTTAACTTTAACGCCCAATGCATTCTCAATGGCAATAGCACAAACTTTGGCATGTTCCTAGTCCTACATACTTACACCTAGAAACCCCATTCAAGCCTACTTAGGTTCATCTTACGGTGGACATGTTTGCCTGAAAAGGAATCTTTGAAATGTTTCATAGTTTTAGAAATATAGTGCTTTCAAATTTGAGAATTTTACAATGGGGCTCAATGGCAGATATTGGCACGTCAAAAAAGCACTTTCACCTTGAAACTCCATTCACACTTTTTATAATTCAGCTTACTGTGGAGACACATGCTGGAACTTTTTACTTTGAAATGTTTTGTAGTTTCTGAGTTATTTAACTTTAACGCCCAATGCATTCTCAATGGCAATAGCACAAACTTTAGCATGCTCTAGTCCTACATACTTACACCTAGAAACCCCATTCAAGCCTACTTAGGTTCATCTTACGGTTGACATGTTTGCCTGAAAAGGAATCTTTGAAATGTTTCATAGTTTTAGAAATATAGTGCTTTCAAATTTGAGAATTTTACAATGGGGCTCAATGGCAGATATTGGCACAAAAAAAGCACTTTCACCTAGAAACTCCATTCACACTTTTTATAATTCAGCTTACTGTGGAGACACATGCTGGAACTTTTTACTTTGAAATGTTTTGTAGTTTCTGAGTTATTTAACTTTAACGCCCAATGCATTCTCAATGGCAATAGCACAAACTTTGGCATGTTCCTAGTCCTACATACTTACACCTAGAAACCCCATTCAAGCCTACTTAGGTTCATCTTACGGTGGACATGTTTGCCTGAAAAGGAATCTTTGAAATGTTTCATAGTTTTAGAAATATAGTGCTTTCAAATTTGAGAATTTTACAATGGGGCTCAATGGCAGATATTGGCACGTCAAAAAAGCACTTTCACCTTGAAACTCCATTCACACTTTTTATAATTCAGCTTACTGTGGAGACACATGCTGGAACTTTTTACTTTGAAATGTTTTGTAGTTTCTGAGTTATTTAACTTTAACGCCCAATGCATTCTCAATGGCAATAGCACAAACTTTAGCATGCTCTAGTCCTACATACTTACACCTAGAAACCCCATTCAAGCCTACTTAGGTTCATCTTACGGTTGACATGTTTGCCTGAAAAGGAATCTTTGAAATGTTTCATAGTTTTAGAAATATAGTGCTTTCAAATTTGAGAATTTTACAATGGGGCTCAATGGCAGATATTGGCACAAAAAAAGCACTTTCACCTAGAAACTCCATTCACACTTTTTATAATTCAGCTTACTGTGGAGACACATGCTGGAACTTTTTACTTTGAAATGTTTTGTAGTTTCTGAGTTATTGGCACGTCAAAAAAGCACTTTCACCTAGAAACTCCATTCACACTTTTTGAGTGGTGCAAACCACTCCAACAACCAGCTTTGTCTGTGTCTATGTATGTGTGTACCTGTACGTGTGTGTACCTGTACGTGGGACCCAAAAGAATGAGCATTGTTACTTCGGTCACTGACATTACGTCAGACCACAGCTGATCAGGCTATATAAGACCTTGCACCACTCAGTTCACACGGGTGTGATTATTATAATTCAGCTTACTGTGGGCACACATGCTGGAACTTTTTACTTTGAAATGTTTTGTAGTTTCTGAGTTATTTAACTTAAACGCCCAATGCATTCTCAATGGCAATAGCACAAACTTTGGCATGCTACTACTCCTACATAATTACACCTAGGAAGCCCATTCAAACCCATTTAGGTTCATCTTACGGTGGACATGTTTGCCTGAAAAGGAATCTTTGAAATGTTTCATAGTTTTAGAAATATAGTGCTTTCAAATTTGAGACATTTATAATGGGGCTCAATGGCAGCTCTATAGGCACGTCAAAAATCACTTTCACCTAGAAACTCCATTCACACTTTTTATAATTCAGCTTACTGTGGAGACACATGCTGGAACTTTTTACTTTGAAATGTTTTGTAGTTTCTGAGTTATTTAACTTTAACGCCCAATGCATTCTCAATGGCAATAGCACAAACGTTGGCATGCTCCTAGTCCTACATACTTACACCTAGAAACCCCATTCAAGCCTACTTAGGTTCATCTTACGGTGGACATGTTTGCCTGAAAAGGAATCTTTGAAATGTTTCATAGTTTTATGCTTTCAAATTTGAGAATTTTACAATGGGGCTCAATGGCAGATATTGGCACGTCAAAAAAGCACTTTCACCTAGAAACTCCATTCACACTTTTTATAATTCAGCTTACTGTGGAGACACATGCTGGAACTTTTTACTTTGAAATGTTTTGTAGTTTCTGAGTTATTTAACTTTAACGCCCAATGCATTCTCAATGGCAATAGCACAAACTTTGGCATGCTCCTAGTCCTACATACTTACACCTAGAAACCCCATTCAAGCCTACTTAGGTTCATCTTACGGTGGACATGTTTGCCTGAAAAGGAATCTTTGAAATGTTTCATAGTTTTAGAAATATAGTGCTTTCAAATTTGAGAATTTTACAATGGGGCTCAATGGCAGATATTGGCACAAAAAAAGCACTTTCACCTAGAAACTCCATTCACACTTTTTATAATTCAGCTTACTGTGGAGACACATGCTGGAACTTTTTACTTTGAAATGTTTTGTAGTTTCTGAGTTATTGGCACGTCAAAAAAGCACTTTCACCTAGAAACTCCATTCACACTTTTTGAGTGGTGCAAACCACTCCAACAACCAGCTTTGTCTGTGTCTATGTATGTGTGTACCTGTACGTGTGTGTACCTGTACGTGGGACCCAAAAGAATGAGCATGGTTACTATGGTCACTGACATTACGTCAGACCACAGCTGATCAGGCTATATAAGACCTTGCACCACTCAGTTCACACGGGTGTGATTATTATAATTCAGCTTACTGTGGGCACACATGCTGGAACTTTTTACTTTGAAATGTTTTGTAGTTTCTGAGTTATTTAACTTAAACGCCCAATGCATTCTCAATGGCAATAGCACAAACTTTGGCATGCTACTACTCCTACATAATTACACCTAGGAAGCCCATTCAAACCCATTTAGGTTCATCTTACGGTGGACATGTTTGCCTGAAAAGGAATCTTTGAAATGTTTCATAATTTTAGAAATATAGTGCTTTCAAATTTGAGACATTTATAATGGGGCTCAATGGCAGCTCTATAGGCACGTTAAAAATCACTTTCACCTAGAAACTCCATTCACACTTTTTATAATTCAGCTTACTGTGGGCACACATGCTGGAACTTTTTACTTTGAAATGTTTTGTAGTTTCTGAGTTATTTAACTTAAACGCCCAATGCATTCTCAATGGCAATAGCACAAACTTTGGCATGCTACTAGTCCTACATACTTACACCTAGAAACCCCATTCAAACCTATTTAGGTTCATCTTACGGTGGACATGTTTGCCTGAAAAGGAATCTTTGAAATGTTTCATAGTTTTAGAAATATAGTGCTTTCAAATTTGAGAATTTTACAATGGGGCTCAATGGCAGATATTGGCACGTCAAAAAAGCACTTTCACCTAGAAACTCCATTCACACTTTTTATAATTCAGCTTACTGTGGAGACACATGCTGGAACTTTTTACTTTGAAATGTTTTGTAGTTTCTGAGTTATTTAACTTTAACGCCCAATGCATTCTCAATGGCAATAGCACAAACTTTGGCATGTTCCTAGTCCTACATACTTACACCTAGAAACCCCATTCAAGCCTACTTAGGTTCATCTTACGGTGGACATGTTTGCCTGAAAAGGAATCTTTGAAATGTTTCATAGTTTTAGAAATATAGTGCTTTCAAATTTGAGAATTTTACAATGGGGCTCAATGGCAGATATTGGCACGTCAAAAAAGCACTTTCACCTTGAAACTCCATTCACACTTTTTATAATTCAGCTTACTGTGGAGACACATGCTGGAACTTTTTACTTTGAAATGTTTTGTAGTTTCTGAGTTATTTAACTTTAACGCCCAATGCATTCTCAATGGCAATAGCACAAACTTTAGCATGCTCTAGTCCTACATACTTACACCTAGAAACCCCATTCAAGCCTACTTAGGTTCATCTTACGGTTGACATGTTTGCCTGAAAAGGAATCTTTGAAATGTTTCATAGTTTTAGAAATATAGTGCTTTCAAATTTGAGAATTTTACAATGGGGCTCAATGGCAGATATTGGCACAAAAAAAGCACTTTCACCTAGAAACTCCATTCACACTTTTTATAATTCAGCTTACTGTGGAGACACATGCTGGAACTTTTTACTTTGAAATGTTTTGTAGTTTCTGAGTTATTGGCACGTCAAAAAAGCACTTTCACCTAGAAACTCCATTCACACTTTTTGAGTGGTGCAAACCACTCCAACAACCAGCTTTGTCTGTGTCTATGTATGTGTGTACCTGTACGTGTGTGTACCTGTACGTGGGACCCAAAAGAATGAGCATTGTTACTTCGGTCACTGACATTACGTCAGACCACAGCTGATCAGGCTATATAAGACCTTGCACCACTCAGTTCACACGGGTGTGATTATTATAATTCAGCTTACTGTGGGCACACATGCTGGAACTTTTTACTTTGAAATGTTTTGTAGTTTCTGAGTTATTTAACTTAAACGCCCAATGCATTCTCAATGGCAATAGCACAAACTTTGGCATGCTACTACTCCTACATAATTACACCTAGGAAGCCCATTCAAACCCATTTAGGTTCATCTTACGGTGGACATGTTTGCCTGAAAAGGAATCTTTGAAATGTTTCATAGTTTTAGAAATATAGTGCTTTCAAATTTGAGACATTTATAATGGGGCTCAATGGCAGCTCTATAGGCACGTCAAAAATCACTTTCACCTAGAAACTCCATTCACACTTTTTATAATTCAGCTTACTGTGGAGACACATGCTGGAACTTTTTACTTTGAAATGTTTTGTCGTTTCTGAGTTATTTAACTTTAACGCCCAATGCATTCTCAATGGCAATAGCACAAACTTTGGCATGCTCCTAGTCCTACATATACTTACACCTAGAAACCCCATTCAAGCCTACTTAGGTTCCTCTTACGGTGGACATGTTTGCCTGAAAAGGAATCTTTGAAATGTTTCATAGTTTTAGAAATATAGTGCTTTCAAATTTGAGAATTTTACAATGGGGCTCAATGGCAGATATTGGCACGTCAAAAAAGCACTTTCACCTAGAAACTCCATTCACACTTTTTATAATTCAGCTTACTGTGGAGACACATGCTGGAACTTTTGACTTTGAAATGTTTTGTAGTTTCTGAGTTATTTAACTTTAACGCCCAATGCATTCTCAATGGCAATAGCACAAACTTTGGCATGCTCCTAGTCCTACATACTTACACCTAGAAACCCCATTCAAGCCTACTTAGGTTCATCTTACGGTGGACATGTTTGCCTGAAAAGGAATCTTTGAAATGTTTCATAGTTTTAGAAATATAGTGCTTTCAAATTTGAGAATTTTACAATGGGGCTCAATGGCAGATATTGGCACGTCAAAAAAGCACTTTCACCTAGAAACTCCATTCACACTTTTTATAATTCAGCTTACTGTGGAGACACATGCTGGAACTTTTGACTTTGAAATGTTTTGTAGTTTCTGAGTTATTTAACTTTAACGCCCAATGCATTCTCAATGGCAATAGCACAAACTTTGGCATGCTCCTAGTCCTACATACTTACACCTAGAAACCCCATTCAAGCCTATTTAGGTTCATCTTACGGTGGACATGTTTGCCTGAAAAGGAATCTTTGAAATGTTTCATAGTTTTAGAAATATAGTGCTTTCAAATTTGAGAATTTTACAATGGGGCTCAATGGCAGATATTGGCACGTCAAAAAAGCACTTTCACCTAGAAACTCCATTCACACTTTTTATAATTCAGCTTACTGTGGAGACACATGCTGGAACTTTTTACTTTGAAATGTTTTGTAGTTTCTGAGTTATTTAACTTTAACGCCCAATGCATTCTCAATGGCAATAGCACAAACGTTGGCATGCTCCTAGTCCTACATACTTACACCTAGAAACCCCATTCAAGCCTACTTAGGTTCATCTTACGGTGGACATGTTTGCCTGAAAAGGAATCTTTGAAATGTTTCATAGTTTTATGCTTTCAAATTTGAGAATTTTACAATGGGGCTCAATGGCAGATATTGGCACGTCAAAAAAGCACTTTCACCTAGAAACTCCATTCACACTTTTTATAATTCAGCTTACTGTGGAGACACATGCTGGAACTTTTTACTTTGAAATGTTTTGTAGTTTCTGAGTTATTTAACTTTAACGCCCAATGCATTCTCAATGGCAATAGCACAAACTTTGGCATGCTCCTAGTCCTACATACTTACACCTAGAAACCCCATTCAAGCCTACTTAGGTTCATCTTACGGTGGACATGTTTGCCTGAAAAGGAATCTTTGAAATGTTTCATAGTTTTAGAAATATAGTGCTTTCAAATTTGAGAATTTTACAATGGGGCTCAATGGCAGATATTGGCACAAAAAAAGCACTTTCACCTAGAAACTCCATTCACACTTTTTATAATTCAGCTTACTGTGGAGACACATGCTAGAACTTTTTACTTTGAAATGTTTTGTAGTTTCTGAGTTATTGGCACGTCAAAAAAGCACTTTCACCTAGAAACTCCATTCACACTTTTTGAGTGGTGCAAACCACTCCAACAACCAGCTTTGTCTGTGTCTATGTATGTGTGTACCTGTACGTGTGTGTACCTGTACGTGGGACCCAAAAGAATGAGCATGGTTACTATGGTCACTGACATTACGTCAGACCACAGCTGATCAGGCTATATAAGACCTTGCACCACTCAGTTCACACGGGTGTGATTATTATAATTCAGCTTACTGTGGGCACACATGCTGGAACTTTTTACTTTGAAATGTTTTGTAGTTTCTGAGTTATTTAACTTAAACGCCCAATGCATTCTCAATGGCAATAGCACAAACTTTGGCATGCTACTACTCCTACATAATTACACCTAGGAAGCCCATTCAAACCCATTTAGGTTCATCTTACGGTGGACATGTTTGCCTGAAAAGGAATCTTTGAAATGTTTCATAATTTTAGAAATATAGTGCTTTCAAATTTGAGACATTTATAATGGGGCTCAATGGCAGCTCTATAGGCACGTTAAAAATCACTTTCACCTAGAAACTCCATTCACACTTTTTATAATTCAGCTTACTGTGGGCACACATGCTGGAACTTTTTACTTTGAAATGTTTTGTAGTTTCTGAGTTATTTAACTTAAACGCCCAATGCATTCTCAATGGCAATAGCACAAACTTTGGCATGCTACTAGTCCTACATACTTACACCTAGAAACCCCATTCAAACCTATTTAGGTTCATCTTACGGTGGACATGTTTGCCTGAAAAGGAATCTTTGAAATGTTTCATAGTTTTAGAAATATAGTGCTTTCAAATTTGAGAATTTTACAATGGGGCTCAATGGCAGATATTGGCACGTCAAAAAAGCACTTTCACCTAGAAACTCCATTCACACTTTTTATAATTCAGCTTACTGTGGAGACACATGCTGGAACTTTTTACTTTGAAATGTTTTGTAGTTTCTGAGTTATTTAACTTTAACGCCCAATGCATTCTCAATGGCAATAGCACAAACTTTGGCATGTTCCTAGTCCTACATACTTACACCTAGAAACCCCATTCAAGCCTACTTAGGTTCATCTTACGGTGGACATGTTTGCCTGAAAAGGAATCTTTGAAATGTTTCATAGTTTTAGAAATATAGTGCTTTCAAATTTGAGAATTTTACAATGGGGCTCAATGGCAGATATTGGCACGTCAAAAAAGCACTTTCACCTTGAAACTCCATTCACACTTTTTATAATTCAGCTTACTGTGGAGACACATGCTGGAACTTTTTACTTTGAAATGTTTTGTAGTTTCTGAGTTATTTAACTTTAACGCCCAATGCATTCTCAATGGCAATAGCACAAACTTTAGCATGCTCTAGTCCTACATACTTACACCTAGAAACCCCATTCAAGCCTACTTAGGTTCATCTTACGGTTGACATGTTTGCCTGAAAAGGAATCTTTGAAATGTTTCATAGTTTTAGAAATATAGTGCTTTCAAATTTGAGAATTTTACAATGGGGCTCAATGGCAGATATTGGCACAAAAAAAGCACTTTCACCTAGAAACTCCATTCACACTTTTTATAATTCAGCTTACTGTGGAGACACATGCTGGAACTTTTTACTTTGAAATGTTTTGTAGTTTCTGAGTTATTGGCACGTCAAAAAAGCACTTTCACCTAGAAACTCCATTCACACTTTTTGAGTGGTGCAAACCACTCCAACAACCAGCTTTGTCTGTGTCTATGTATGTGTGTACCTGTACGTGTGTGTACCTGTACGTGGGACCCAAAAGAATGAGCATTGTTACTTCGGTCACTGACATTACGTCAGACCACAGCTGATCAGGCTATATAAGACCTTGCACCACTCAGTTCACACGGGTGTGATTATTATAATTCAGCTTACTGTGGGCACACATGCTGGAACTTTTTACTTTGAAATGTTTTGTAGTTTCTGAGTTATTTAACTTAAACGCCCAATGCATTCTCAATGGCAATAGCACAAACTTTGGCATGCTACTACTCCTACATAATTACACCTAGGAAGCCCATTCAAACCCATTTAGGTTCATCTTACGGTGGACATGTTTGCCTGAAAAGGAATCTTTGAAATGTTTCATAGTTTTAGAAATATAGTGCTTTCAAATTTGAGACATTTATAATGGGGCTCAATGGCAGCTCTATAGGCACGTCAAAAATCACTTTCACCTAGAAACTCCATTCACACTTTTTATAATTCAGCTTACTGTGGAGACACATGCTGGAACTTTTTACTTTGAAATGTTTTGTAGTTTCTGAGTTATTTAACTTTAACGCCCAATGCATTCTCAATGGCAATAGCACAAACTTTGGCATGCTCCTAGTCCTACATATACTTACACCTAGAAACCCCATTCAAGCCTACTTAGGTTCCTCTTACGGTGGACATGTTTGCCTGAAAAGGAATCTTTGAAATGTTTCATAGTTTTAGAAATATAGTGCTTTCAAATTTGAGAATTTTACAATGGGGCTCAATGGCAGATATTGGCACGTCAAAAAAGCACTTTCACCTAGAAACTCCATTCACACTTTTTATAATTCAGCTTACTGTGGAGACACATGCTGGAACTTTTTACTTTGAAATGTTTTGTAGTTTCTGAGTTATTTAACTTTAACGCCCAATGCATTCTCAATGGCAATAGCACAAACTTTGGCATGCTCCTAGTCCTACATACTTATGTGACGTGTGGCCGATTAAGTCACAAGAAACTATTAATAAAGTGCACTGTTTTAAAGTGCGGGTGCATATTCACTGTGATACTCTATAAAAACCCTGTAGCCGAACTACGCCACCTTTGAGAGGTCTGGTCCTCTATTAAATAATACAAAATATAAAAAACAAGGCAACACAGGTTCGAGTTTAAAACCAGGTAAAAGAGCATAAAAATAGCTAAAAACACAGGGAAGGACTGAAACGGAAACCAGCTATAAGGAAGATACAAAATTACAATATTTATTATAAAATTAGGCCTAATTACATGGGTACCTAAAACACCAATTAAAGACAAGACAAATGCTAAAAACTCTTAAAACAATCTAGTCCTTCAACATGTGCAACATTAGCTCAGAGGTAGGGATTGGTGCAGGGGAGGTTCTCTGGAAGAGTAGCCTGGAATATCCTGGTCCTCTTCACAAACAGCTCCTGCAATCACATACACAGGTAGGCCAGTACAACGGTTCCAACATCTCCTATTAAGCAAACGGCTCTGGTAGACAGGTATGTGAGCGAGTACTGCATCAGAAGGTTACTTACAGCGGCGGCCGGCATCAGAACCGGCCACCTACGCTGACACGTAAGCAGCACTCGCTCCCTCTCTCCAGCCTCGTCCGTCTGGGTCATCTCTCTCGGTCCCCTCGGTCCGTCACTCTTTCCGTCCCCTGCTGCATTCTGTGGGTCTCTCTCATGTTCTCCGGACAGCCCCCCCATGGGCAAGGCCAAGCCGGGCACACACCAGCCAGGGGCCGCGGTCGTGGCGCTTACAGTGTCGAAGGCATGGCTCTCATGGCACTTACAACCCATCTGTGGTCGACGAACATGGCTACCGCTGGCCCCCAGCTGGGGTGTCCTGGCCCTAGCCCATGGAGCTGCCCCCATTCCTCCTTCTCCCAACACAGCCTTCTCCTTCCTCTGTTTTCTCTCTCTCTTCCAAACACTCTTGTCTTCTTATATAGGGCTCCTGGTTGACCACACCCAACCCAGGTGCAGGTCCTTAAAGCTGCAGGTCCTTGATTAGTTCATGGGTTAGTGGCAGTCAGTGGAAACATAGGTTATATAAATCATGCAACTCAAATCATGCAACTCAAAACACAAATAAATAAGCAAAACAATAAAGTAAAATCACTCGACAATAATCTCACTCTACAGCAACTTAAAGAAAACGTTTCAAACAAACATGCAAAAGGATAACACAGCAAAAGCACAAATATCACAATAAACCAAACACATCCACATTTCCACCGGCTCACATCCCCCCACACTGAATGGTTAGCAGTCCCTGCAACCTGGACTCCATTCTTCCCCACCTACTGTAGCTCACCTGCTAGCACCCACCACACAAGGGTACTAAACAAAATGGCCAGTTCGGACCCCAGCAACCCTTGCATTTGCTCTTTCCATTCTGAATATTTTACATCACCATCTGGTCCTTTAAAATGTAGGCAGCCACAGGGCACCCGGATACACAGGCATCATCATCATTAAAGAAAATAACCCAAAAACAAAAACCAAACGAATATCTAACAAAGTTCAGTCCTTCCCGTTTCAAATGCTCTTAAATACCTGGTCCTGCAGACTACGCCAATTTGTGACGTGTGGCCGTTTATGTCACAAGAACTTTGAGAACCACAGTGTATTTAAAGTGCACTAATTAAAGTGCGGGGTGCATTGTACTGTGAGACTCATTTAAAACCGTCCTGCCGACTACGCCAATTTGTGACGTGTGGCCGATTAAGTCACAAGAAACTATTAATAAAGTGCACTGTTTTAAAGTGCGGGTGCATATTCACTGTGATACTCTATAAAAACCCTGTAGCCGAACTACGCCACCTTTGAGAGGTCTGGTCCTCTATTAAATAATACAAAATATAAAAAACAAGGCAACACAGGTTCGAGTTTAAAACCAGGTAAAAGAGCATAAAAATAGCTAAAAACACAGGGAAGGACTGAAACGGAAACCAGCTATAAGGAAGATACAAAATTACAATATTTATTATAAAATTAGGCCTAATTACATGGGTACCTAAAACAACAATTAAAGACAAGACAAATGCTAAAAACTCTTAAAACAATCTAGTCCTTCAACATGTGCAACATTAGCTCAGAGGTAGGGATTGGTGCAGGGGAGGTTCTCTGGAAGAGTAGCCTGGAATATCCTGGTCCTCTTCACAAACAGCTCCTGCAATCACATACACAGGTAGGCCAGTACAACGGTTCCAACATCTCCTATTAAGCAAACGGCTCTGGTAGACAGGTATGTGAGCGAGTACTGCATCAGAAGGTTACTTACAGCGGCGGCCGGCATCAGAACCGGCCACCTACGCTGACACGTAAGCAGCACTCGCTCCCTCTCTCCAGCCTCGTCCGTCTGGGTCATCTCTCTCGGTCCCCTCGGTCCGTCACTCTTTCCGTCCCCTGCTGCATTCTGTGGGTCTCTCTCATGTTCTCCGGACAGCCCCCCCATGGGCAAGGCCAAGCCGGGCACACACCAGCCAGGGGCCGCGGTCGTGGCGCTTACAGTGTCGAAGGCATGGCTCTCATGGCACTTACAACCCATCTGTGGTCGACGAACATGGCTACCGCTGGCCCCCAGCTGGGGTGTCCTGGCCCTAGCCCATGGAGCTGCCCCCATTCCTCCTTCTCCCAACACAGCCTTCTCCTTCCTCTGTTTTCTCTCTCTCTTCCAAACACTCTTGTCTTCTTATATAGGGCTCCTGGTTGACCACACCCAACCCAGGTGCAGGTCCTTAAAGCTGCAGGTCCTTGATTAGTTCATGGGTTAGTGGCAGTCAGTGGAAACATAGGTTATATAAATCATGCAACTCAAATCATGCAACTCAAAACACAAATAAATAAGCAAAACAATAAAGTAAAATCACTCGACAATAATCTCACTCTACAGCAACTTAAAGAAAACGTTTCAAACAAACATGCAAAAGGATAACACAGCAAAAGCACAAATATCACAATAAACCAAACACATCCACATTTCCACCGGCTCACACTTACACCTAGAAACCCCATTCAAGCCTACTTATGTTCATCTTACGGTGGACATGTTTGCCTGAAAAGGAATCTTTGAAATGTTTCATAGTTTTAGAAATATAGTGCTTTCAAATTTGAGAATTTTACAATGGGGCTCAATGGCAGATATTGGCACAAAAAAAGCACTTTCACCTAGAAACTCCATTCACACTTTTTATAATTCAGCTTACTGTGGAGACACATGCTGGAACTTTTTACTTTGAAATGTTTTGTAGTTTCTGAGTTATTGGCACGTCAAAAAAGCACTTTCACCTAGAAACTCCATTCACACTTTTTGAGTGGTGCAAACCACTCCAACAACCAGCTTTGTCTGTGTCTATGTATGTGTGTACCTGTACGTGTGTGTACCTGTACGTGGGACCCAAAAGAATGAGCATGGTTACTATGGTCACTGACATTACGTCAGACCACAGCTGATCAGGCTATATAAGACCTTGCACCACTCAGTTCACACGGGTGTGATTATTATAATTCAGCTTACTGTGGGCACACATGCTGGAACTTTTTACTTTGAAATGTTTTGTAGTTTCTGAGTTATTTAACTTAAACGCCCAATGCATTCTCAATGGCAATAGCACAAACTTTGGCATGCTACTACTCCTACATAATTACACCTAGGAAGCCCATTCAAACCCATTTAGGTTCATCTTACGGTGGACATGTTTGCCTGAAAAGGAATCTTTGAAATGTTACATAGTTTTAGAAATATAGTGCTTTCAAATTTGAGACATTTATAATGGGGCTCAATGGCAGCTCTATAGGCACGTCAAAAATCACTTTCACCTAGAAACTCCATTCACACTTTTTATAATTCAGCTTACTGTGGGCACACATGCTGGAACTTTTTACTTTGAAATGTTTTGTAGTTTCTGAGTTATTTAACTTAAACGCCCAATGCATTCTCAATGGCAATAGCACAAACTTTGGCATGCTACTAGTCCTACATACTTACACCTAGAAACCCCATTCAAACCTATTTAGGTTCATCTTACGGTGGACATGTTTGCCTGAAAAGGAATCTTTGAAATGTTTCATAGTTTTAGAAATATAGTGCTTTCAAATTTGAGAAATGTATAATGGGGCTCAATGGCAGCTCTATAGGCACGTCAAAAATCACTTTCACCTAGAAACTCCATTCACACTTTTTATAATTCAGCTTACTGTGGGCACACATACTGGAACTTTTTACTTTGAAATGTTTTGTAGTGTCTGAGTTATTTAACTTAAACGCCCAATGCATTCTCAATGGCATTAGCACAAACTTTGGCATGCTTTCAAATTTGAGAAATTTATAATGGGGCTCAATGGCAGATATGAGATAATGGGTGACTGGGTAGAGGGCTTCCTGGTGAACGGGAGGTCACATGTTCAAGACCCTTCCCTGGCACTAGTGTGTCAGGGAAAGGGCTATTAGGTGCAACATATGGGGCGAGTCAGTGCCACCCCCTGTACTTATGTCCCCGTTGGCTTTTGTGAATATTTAAAAGGATTTATGCCTGATTCAAACTTACTTTAAACTTAGCCTGACACTCAGGCTACTACGTGTAACATTTTCTACAACGTCAATATCCTTGTATGTACTGTAGCTCTAGGCCAGTGGTTTTCAACCCTTTTCATGTCAAGACCCATTATATATTCGCCATTTGTGGGCTGCTGTGGCTCAGGAGGTAGAGCAGGTCGTCCAATGATCCCTGGGTTGGCGGTTCGAATCCCGGCTCCTCCAGTCCACATGTCGAAGTGTCCTTGGGCAAGACACTGAACCCTACATTGCCTCCAATGAGTCGGTCGGTGTGAGCTTGCCACCATTGGTGTGTGAATGTGGGAAGTGAGGACGCTGGCGTCGACTGTTCGCCGCTTCACCTCCCAATGTATGAATTAATGAACCATTGTAAAGCGCTTTGAGCACTTGGAAAAGCGCTATAAAAATGCAATTCATTATTATTATTATTAGAGCCACAGACCACTGATGACTTGTAGCCTCGCAGACCACTGCTTGAAAACCACTGCTCTAGGCCACCTGCTGGTGTAGCTTGGCTTTGCTGGTCATTCTAAATGGTAAATGGTGCATTTATATAGCGCCTTTATCCAAGGCGCTTTACATAGATTACATTCACCAATTCACAAACACACACATTCATACACCGATTGCGGCGGAAGCCATGCAAGGTACCAACCAGCACATCGGGAGCAATTTGGGGTTCAGTGTCTTGCCCAAGGACACTTCGACATGTAGCCAGAAGGAGCCGGGATTCGAACCGCCGACCCATGGATCATTGGACGACCTGCTCTACCCCTTGAGCTACAGTCGCCCATTCTAGCCAGCCAACTGGACGACCAGCTTGACCAGCAGAATCTAACTTAGCCTGAGTGGGTGACCAGCTGACCAACTATACTGCCAAACCAGCAAGACCTGCTTGACCGATTTGACCAGCCTGGAAATCCAGTTAAGACCAGCTAAATCCAGCAACCATCATACGCTGTTTTTTGTCTGTTTTTTCAGCAGGGTATAAAAGGCCTTTGAAAATAGCTTGTAGATCAGCCATTTTCAAATAGCCAAATATATATTGGGCAGGGCTGAAGTGGTTAATGCAACTAGAAGGTCAATTTCAGAGAAGTTAAGTGTGCCTGCTCATCAAGTCTGATATATGGTATAGTTGGAGGCCATCGATATTGTCCTTTTCTTTTTGCTGAGGTTTGCGTGATCTGCGCAAAAGGACAGTTAACCCATTTTGGGCGGGAACCCCTTTTGGTGTTTTAAACATTATAATTTAGCTATTGAAAAATAGCAGATCTACAAGCTCATAGCGCGCCACCGAGTGGCGCTCTACGAGCTTTGTAGGTCTGCTATTTTTCAGAAAACTGGAGGATTTAGAAGATTTTTTTAAAATTTTGAGGTCAGGCCTAAATGGGTCAAATGATAAGGGACAATATCGGTGGCACCCAACTGTAGCTACCTTTTACCCCCTTAATCACTTGGTAAACTAACTTTTAGCATACTTAATATAAAACTATTTAGGCTGTAATTTCCCCACATCAGCCACTATATTATTGTGCAGGTGTGTTTCCCTGCAAAAAAGACAACATCCCTCTGGCTGTATTTTGGTTTTGTTGGACATTCATCCCTGTGCAGGGATGTACTTAACTTACTTTCCACCATTGCAATTGATTTGATTGAGTGAACCAAAACAGGCTCAAAATAAATTGAAGCACACAGTGAGCTCTTGAAAAACATTTTACTTTTTGTTTTTTCATTTTCAAATGTTTTATATCCAAAGATCAGCCAAGAAATACATACTTCAACTGACCACATATGAGGCAGGAGGAAGGTTCTTAAAAAAAGAATCCACGATTATCTTCATCTTCCATCCATCAGACTATTCAGGTACAGAGGAGTAATAAGGGAAATTTAGCGAAATGTGTGGCAAATCTGCAAAAAATAAATGCTTACCACTAGCTTTCTTCACAAATGTGTGCATGAAGATGTCCACTATAGGTGGCTGCCTTACTACTTGCCTATCGGGCCACGGCTCTTTAGCCAATTGATAACGTATGCGGCTTGTTGATACGAGGTCCCAGGTTCGCCTCCCGGCCGAGGCTACATTGTCCGCTGACAGAGACGGGTACTCTGGCGCCACCTCAGCTTTCTCAAAACGAGGTCGTTTGGCAAGCTCGTTTCTTCCCCTGTCGAGCTTCGGGATGACTTTCTTCTGAGGCGAAACTAAATAACTTGTGCCCGCTTTGGTCTCTACATATTGGATTGGCAACCAGTAAACACAGGAACGGGCTGCTGTGTGAATCATGAACGGTTCTGAGGAAACGTTCTGAGGAACTTCCTCTGAGGTAGAGCAGTGTGAGATCGAGGGCTGGGACTGCACCTTTCTCAGTCAGCCACTGGCGGTGCCTCCCAGCCAGAACAGCCAAGACCTCTGCACTCTGCTGGCCGCCTTCTTCTCCTATGGCTTATTTGAGTTCCACAGCAGAGTCATATCCCTGAGGGAGGGCCATGAGATCCCGAGAGCCTCCTTCCTCGGCCGGGAGACCCCAAAATGGGTGCCAATGATCCTGCTGGATCCTTTTGAATGCTCCCACAATGTGGCTGCAGACGTGTGCAGAGCTCAGATCCACTTCCAGTGGGAGTGTATGGTGGCAGACCGAGTATGTGGAGGGGGCGCGGGGGGGGGTGTCATGGGGAGCCACGAGTCCAAACCCTGCAGAGAGCCAGAAACAAGGAGTGGGTCGTCGCTGAACCATTCATGATTCACACAGCAGCCCGTTCCCGTGTTTACTGGTTTCCAATCCAATATGTAGAGACCAAAGCAGGCAGGAGTTATTTAGTTCCTCAGAAGAAGAAAGCCATCCCGAAGCCCGACAGGGGAACATGCTACGTCACATGCTACTTACAGTGGCATGTGACTTACAGGGGGGGGGGGGGGGGTCATGGGGAGCCACGAGTCCAAACCCTGCAGAGAGCCAGAAACAAGGAGTGGGTCGTCGCTGAACCAGTCATGATTCACACAGCAGCCCGTTCCCGTGTTTACTGGTTGCCAATCCAATATGTAGAGACCAAAGCAGGCAGGAGTTATTTAGTTCCTCAGAAGAAGAAAGCCATCCCGAAGCCCGACAGGGGAAGAAACGTTTTGTTTCGTTTTGTTCCAACCCAACTCCCTTGGGATACATTGTGACAGCTGCTGAAAGTTGGGGTACCATTAACAACCAATATAAGGCAAAATTATTATACTGTAAGTAGCATGTGACGTGTCAAACTAGGGGGTTTTCATGATTCTGAATCCATTGCAAGCATTCGTTTTGCACGAAAAACACTCCTTCGCCTAAAAATGGCCAGTGGCTATGGCCGAATTTAGCCCAAGGAGTGTTTTCTGTGCAAAACTATTGCTTGCAATGGATTCAGAATCATGAAAACCCCCTAGTTTGACACGCTACTTAAAGCATAATGAAATGTTGCCTTATATTGGCTGTTAATGGTACCCCAACTTTCAGCAGCTGTCACAAAGTTTCCAAGGGAGTTGGGTCGGCACAAATTGATATGTGATAGTAGACACCTTTATGAACACATTCGTGAAGAAAGCTAATGGTAAAGCTTTTTTCTTTTGCAGATTTGACACACATTTCACTAACTCTCTCTAACTAGAGTCCTTCTTAGCAGTGCAACATCAAGTCATCACTGTCAGAGTTCATAAACAGGTGCTTGTTGCGAGCGGGGTGGTTTTGCGTGTTGCACACCCAGCGCGCTGCAGTAGGATGAAGCGCGATTGAGCAGAGCGTCCAATCACAGCAGGTGCTCAGGCTCTACGCAAATCCGAGTGCGTCATACTGCAGCTCCTGGAGACAGATTCATGTCCATACAGCCACAGTCTTCACGTGGTCAGCAGCAGGGCATCCACCTGGCCATGCCTCCCCTAGTCCTTCCTCCTGGTCCCCAGCAGGAGAATCATGCAGTCAGGACAAGTTTGCAATGTTGGCGAGGAAACGCTGGGCCCACCATTCCTCCAGATCGATGGGCACAAAGTCTGTGTGGAAGGGAGTCAGACAGAATTTGATTTAAATCGAGTACAGTAAACAAGCAGGTGAATAAGAATCATCTTTATGATCTTTGTCACGTCACAGATTTGGTGTAAAGAAGAGGGTTACTTTCCAGAGTGCGCTCCATTTGTAGTTTTTTGTCCTGTCTAACTGTAAATCGCTCTGGAATAAGCTTGTCTGCTAAATGCCCTAAATTGTAAATGTAGTTTTGATTGGGATCCCCCAGGGCTCTATACTAGAAACCATCAACCTCTCAAATGTGTAGATCAGCTGGCCTATTTCTGCCAAATGTTGGCCTGTTATGACTTGACCAAAGCAGGGATGCACAGTATATGTGGTTAAGAGAGCTTCGAAGGAAGGTTTGGGTGAGAGACATGACAAGAGGCTGTTGAATCAACAACTAGAGAAGATCAAACTAAGGGCAAGAGTACTTACTTTAGCAGACTAGAGGAGTTAGACATTAAAAGATTACTAACTACTTCAACAGTTACATTTTATCTACAGATAAGACTGAGCCAAAACGTGAAGAGCACAGCAGCAAAAAGGAAATCTGGGTATAAGGTTCCCTGGTGTCACTAGACTATATTGGGTTTACAAAACTATTTCTCACATTTTCAAAATAAATGTCACCGTGCTGGGAAATAGGGCTTAAGTAGTTAAAAGGTAGTTTTTTCACATGGATTTGACATTATGGACAAAACCGAATAGTTTCTCAATGCAGATCAAGTATACAGGTATATTTGTGTATTAGGCTACACATTATTACAATAGGACAGTGGTTTTCAACCATTTTCATTTCAAGACCCATTATTCAGCATTTGAGCCACAGACCACCATTTGATGAGATTTAGCCTCTCAGACCCAAAACTTTTAATATTTTGTTGTCTTTGAATAAGATTGTCCACAATTCCATGCTGTATTGATGTTGGTACCATAGATATACAGGCAAACGTTGATCAAAATAACAATTCTTCTACATTCTGTATTCAGATTTCTTTACCTTAACATTTAACTTTTGAGAGCGATAAATTAAACATTAAACCAACTTTCCATCATTTAGCTGGGGACCACCTGGAATCACCTCAAGGAACACTGGTGGTCCCCGGACCACTGGTTGAAAACCACTGCAATAGGCAAATGTAAGAATAACTTTAGAGTTTAGACCTACAGCAATGAAAAATGAAATAATTGTAATTAGTTTCCATATCATTTTTTGCCAAAGCACCAGGGCAGCTACTGTAAAGGTTCTTAAAGAGCTGCAGGATGCCTACCGCTGTTAGGGCAACATTAGAGACACATTATTGTTGACTTTGTGTACACAACTTACTCTTCATTACAGGGTTGGGGGTCTTCTCTGCATACTGAACAGCCCCTTGGCCAGGCGCAGGCTCCCCACGGACCCCAGCACCATCTCCCAGGCTCTGCTCCACTTCCTGCCAGGCTGCATACACACACAAACATACAAAATTGTGTTGTGATGTACAGGTACAGAAGAAAATGCATACAAAAACTGAGTGGTGCAACTCCCCCACCCCCCCTCTCTCTCTCTCTCCGTCTCTCATTAGCAGGCAACAGTGCAGCACTATCTCTCTCTCTCTGTTTCTGGCACAACGGCGCCACTTTTGCCCCTACTGCTACTCATAGTCACATAGGTTAACACAGACATTGCGGACATTGCTGTTCCTTGGAGTGGTGCAATCACACCTGTGTGAACTGAGTGGTGCAACCGCCCCCCCCCCCCCCCCCCCCCCCCCCTCTCTCTCTCTGTCTGTCTGTCTCTCATTAGCAGGCAACAGTGAAGCACTATCTCTCTCTCTCTGTGTTTCTGGCACAACAGCGCTACTTTTGCCCCTACTGCTACTCATAGTCACATAGGTAGTCACATAGGTTAACACGGACATTGCTGTTCCTTGGAGTGGTTGCACCACTCAAAAACAGCCAAGTTACCGTAAGGCATATATGGCCCCATCTTGGGTGAACCTTACCCTTTATCCCTAAACTTCTTTACCATATTTTACTATCTTGAAAAACATTAGTTCAACTAGCCGATTTACATCGACATGTTGTGAGCTTGTAGATCGGCTATTTGAACAATGTTAAAATGTTTTTCAAAATAGTAAAAAATGGCAAATAAATAAGTTTAGGGATATAGCATGCAAGATATAGGGGGGGGAGCATAGTGACGTGTTCAGTAGGATTTTGGCTTATTTGGGCGCCATCTTGCTGCCTACATGTAGGCTAGTAGGATGCTAGGCTACTTGGCTGCCAGTCTGTAGTTCGTAAGTTTGCTTGTCAGTGACGCTGGTGTGTACACTGTCACTGCAGTACACCATCTTCCATCTCTCTACTATCTTTGACATGTCACAATTATTGGCGAAAATGTTCAGGTGTTCTGATCTGATAGCCGCCTCCCCTCCCCTCACGTCAAAACAGTTCTCAATGTTTACATCTTACTTGACGAGAAGACATGTGGACATATCCGTATGGAACCAGGGAGAGGGGAAAACACCATGAGTGATCAGTCTCCGCAGTAAATAAATAATCTGTCTGTATGTGATCTGGCCATTATTATTTTGATTACACTGTCATGCTCGTTTGAGGACAGGTAGAGAGCAGAGCATACATGCGTTTGGGAATGTTGCTGAAGGTTGTCATTTTGTCAGCCGACAGTGACACCCAAATCAAAGAAACCATACAGCGTGTATTTAATTATTTGATATCGCACATATATCGACAGTCAACGCACTGCAAGGGCAGACCCATTACTGTTGTGGATCAAGGTTATGTTATTTTGTCATCCGACACCCAAACCATACAGTGTTTATTTAATTTGTATATCTATAATGGTATATGTCTCCACAGTGAGGCTGGAAAATATAGCCTAGCAGCCTACTACTATAGCCTACTAGCCTACTGGTAGGCGGAAAAATGGCAACCAGAATAACCCGTTCTGAGTGAAACTCCTCCCTATGCACTGGCCCTATAGCACTTAACCTAAATCCAGGCAGTCAATTAAGGATACATTGCCAGGATTTTCATCCAGGATAACTGCTGTGGAATTAAACCTAGTAAAAGTAACCTTATTCACAAGTGTAATGTGTACAGCCTATACTGCAGTTGTTTGGTTGGCCATAGCTGGATGGGTAGAGATGCCACCTGGCAAACAAAGGTCCCAGGTTAAATCTGAAGTGGATATGGCCGAATTTAGCCCAAGGAGTGTTTTTCATGCAAAACAAATGCTTTGAATGGATTTAGAATCATGGAAAACCCCTAGTTCCACACGTCACATGCTACTCAAACTGTGTCTCTCTATAATTAGCAACCCTGCTACCAAACTTTGTTAAGAACAGGCCTGTAGCTCAGGCGTTTTAAAGGGAAACCTGACATGTTACTTCTCAGACCAGTCTGCAAATGACTGACCTAATACAGTAGAAACATTATCACACTGCTTATCAAGTATGCACCTCCAAGAGTACATACTGTAATTACAGAAACAATGAGATGCAGAGCGCACACACACACAGTCACACACACACAGGAGAAGGCAGCCAGGGGTGGCAAAGCGAGCAGTGACAACAGTGATAAATCCCAGCACACTCTTCAAGTCAAAGCAAGTTTTAAAAGCATACATGTACAGGTACATGCAAAGGACAGAGTTTAAGCAGAGGACAAGCTGAAAGGACTCTTTAGCTCAATGTGTGTACAGTAGGTTTTTGTAGCAAATTAGGTCATGATGAAAGATTGGAAAGCTCTCGGCTAGATTGTAGCATTGGTTCTCAAAGTTGGTCAGGGGTCCTTCTGGGGAGGGTGGGGGTTACCAGGGGGTCACCATGCAGCTAAAATAGTTAATATAGCCTATAGCGTCACAATCATTTTAACTATATTTTTTACTTTAGTTATTAAAAAAAAAATCACACCCGTGTGAACTGAGTGGTGTAAGGTCTTATATAGACTGATCAGCTGTGGTCTGACGTAATGTCTGACGTAATGAAATCACACCTGTGTGAACTGGGTGACCATAGCAACCATGCTCATTTTTTGGTACGAACAGACACGTAAACTAACAAAGCCAGTTGTAGGAGTGGTTTACACCACTCAAAAAAAGCAGATATACAAGCTTAGTGTGTTGAAAAAAACGTGGAAATTCGCGCAATCAATATAACTCAAGTCTTTGTCAGAAAATATTGTTTCAACCCGATTCGACTCACAAGTAGTACTCAACTTTGGACAATCCAAGCCTCATTGTTTAATATATTATGACATTTTTTAAAGTAAAAAAGTGGAGAACATATTGCTGCTGTTGAAACCTCTTATTTCCATATTTTTTAGTTTGTGTGTTTTTTGGCAAATGAATGCCCTACTACTTGATCCTACTACAGCGTCACACAAAAGCATCAAAAGTATCAGATCCGCAAGTCCAAAGCGTGGGACAAAGCCACGCATTTAGAGCTTGTACAGTAGATCTGCTACAGTACCTTTGCCATTTGAATTTGAAACAGTTTTGGACTTCCAACCCAACAAAGGGTATGTGAACAATCATTAGTGGGATTCTATGTTTGTACGTTAGCCTACTAGTAGTGACCGTGTGTGCACAAGAGGTTTGGAGCTGATCGGTCCATCAGTTCTTTATCTTTAGGAGATTAGCTTCGTACAAAACGGACAGACCCTCTTAGATGGCTTAATCTCTTTCAGGGTAATGTCATAAAAACTCACAGAAATGTACTGAAAATTACATAAAACATGCATACTACATTACGCTGTCAAAAAGGTCAAACTACTGTTGCCTTGATGAGAAAAAAAAAAGGGAAAAAAGCTATACTATACTATGTCTCCAAAATTGTTATACTACTTGTACTGTATGTTTACAAAATTGTCTTGTTTTTAAGTACAGTACAATGGATTAATTTCCCTTATTTACTGGGGGGGGGGGGGTCTTTCTGTTCATCAATAGAGTGATACACCATTAACCAGGCATTCGTACTAGTTGCTCAAGGTTATCCAGCCAAGGCTTGTTGTGGGCTGATACAGCCTAACAGCCTTAACCGAGGTGGGGTAACAAATAAATGATTGCCTGTCATCCTTGGTTGCCTTCGTTATCCAAACTCGGATGACAAATGCCCAGATAATGATCTATACTCATCACCAGTATATACAGTATTATTTTTAGTGGCAATATTACCAGTGGTGGAAAAAGTACTCACAATTTGTACTTAGTAGAGTAGTAGAGTAAAATAAACGCACCTCAAAATGTTACTGAAGTACAGTACTTGAGTAAATGTACTTAGTTAATTTCCGTCACTGAAGATTACTCTTCTGTCCGTTTTGAAGACCTCAACCTCGCTGTTGATGAATGCCCGCCTAGTAGTACACAGATGAATTAACTCCCACTTGGAGCTCAGTAGAGTAAATAAAACATTAACATCCTGTGGCCCTCACCTTCATAGACAAATTTGACATTCTCTTCATGGGCAGGTGTGAAGCCTTCGGCGGAGCAGTCTGCCTTTTGTGCTGCTGCTGTGCTGTAGCGTTTCCCGTTGAGACGATTGAACACTATCTTAGGGGGCGGAGAGCTGGAAAATTCAGACACAACAATATAAGAATTCATTAGATCAAAGAAGGTTAGGTGATCCCCAAATGAGGCACATGTGTCTCTTATTAAAGTGAATTAATGTTGGGAATTCTCCAGTGACATGTAATTATACAGCAGAGGAGACATGAGAGAGAGAGAGAGAGAGAGAAAGTGAGAGCGAGTGTGTCATATATGTATTGTATGTAAATGCCATGGCTGTTGTGAGTGTGTGTGCATGGGGGTATGTACAGTGCACAGTTAAATGATCAGTGATACCTCCAATCAAAATAAATAAAAATCACACCCGTGTGAACTGAGTGGTGTAAGGTCTTATATAGCCTGTCTGACGTAATGAAATCATGTCTGACGTAATGAAATCACACCCGGGTGAACTAGGTGAACATAGCAACCATGCTCATTTTTTGAGCACAGACAGACAGACAGACAGACAGACAGACAGACAGACAGACTAACAAAGCCAGTTGTAGGAGTGGTTTACACCACTCAAAAACACTGCACATGCGTTTGTCTATCTCTCGACAGTCGGCAGTATAGCCTATTGTTAGTTTTATATACTGAAGACATGCACCTACAGTCCAATATCAACCGTCCTTGCTGGCTTCATTATTTGTGCTTTTATGTCAATATTCCAGTATCAGTAATCTATCCAGTAACAGATTCTAGCTGTTCATTGATCTGCTCTCTGCTCTCTAGTCAACTGGAAGATGATGAATGCTGTACAGTATTTTGTGTGTGTGTGGTAACTTGGGAGGGAGGGGGACTACTATACTTAGCCGCAATTTGCAACACTAGATTGTTTTATAATGGGATAAAGCTAGAGTTGCAATACCCTCCATTGACCCAAATCAAATTTCCAATCTGCTTGTATTAAACGACATTAAACTCACCAACATTTCAGCTGTAGGGCAAGCTTGAATGATCCTCTTTCCATCTGCAAAGCGTTTGTTTCATAAAAATCCACTGTAGACATGTTATGAGCTACTTTCTGCTAAGAAATTCTGTTCTGTGATATTTTCCAACACATAAGTGTTGGAGTTTGGAAGCACTCGTTTTTATTAATGGGTCGTGCAGCTGCCTCCTGCATTATGTGCAAATTCGAAACAGGTGGTACACAGGGCCGTGCGTTCAGTGACTTCGACGAGTGCATCCCAACTCCAACACTTAAACGTACTAAAACTTAACTTTACTAAAAAATAATCACCTGCACAGAATTTCCTGGCAGAAAGTAGCTCATTACATGTCTACAGTGGATTTTTATAAAACAAATGCTTTGCAGATTGAAAGAGGATAGGATCTAGTGTTGCAAATTACTTTGTATTGTATGTGCATGCTTTTGTTGTCCTTTAACACTAGCATGACAGGTCATTTTGACCTATTTTTGAGATTTTGAAGTTGAAGATTAACTTTGCCCATGAAGCTTTCAGGAAGTTCCATCATTCCATCATCTCAGAAAATTCTGACATCTGAAACATTTTTGTAAAAATGAATTTAAGCTACTTCTGTCACATTTTACTTCAGTCATGCTAGTGTTTAAAGGTGCAACATTTTAACCATTATGGTAGATTAGGCTACGTTATCACAATATAGAGTACATGATCATCTGCAGGAGGTGGTCTCCCTGCTCTTCCACTTAGAATTTTAGACCATGCATGGTGTCAGGTAGGAGTAGGAGGACACCTACTGGTTGACAAGTAGTACTACTGCCTCAAGCTCATAAATGCAATATCTCCCCCAGACAAGTGGGGATTCCGTCTTGGTCCCATTCGGGAGACCCGGTTTTGAATCATCGTATTGTAGGACATTCAACTTGTGGATTCTTTCAGCTTTGATGTGGGCTAAAGCACAGGTGTTTAGGCTAATGTTTGTTTTACCAAAGTAGCCAAAGAACATGTTCTTTCAATTTTAAAAGCAACACAAATATAAACGGCAAGTCGGCAACATTCATTCAACATGGGAAATATTAATCATTCGAATAGCCTAGGCTACAATAGCACATAGGAAACCAAACGAGAGACGAAATGTATTGTTGGCCCACTTGGCCGACACCGACAGACAGTCACAGACAAGCGCTTCTTTAACCCGTGGCACAGGCTAGTCGAGTCGCCTCGCAAATCTGCGTCCTGCGGGTGACAAACAGCAGTGCCCGTAAACAACGAAGCCACCCGCAGGGACAGTCACTGTCAGTCACCTGCTTGGCTGAACGACATCGATGACAACAACTGACACGACACGTAAACACACACAGGTAGCGTTTATCAGACGACAGACAAGCTATAACCTTGCAAGGTCATAGTTATGGACGATACTGTCTGGTTACAAGTCATTTGTTGATTTCAACGATTCCTACACGACAGTCACTCACTCACAGTCACTACATGATCTGTCGATTCTCAACTTGTCACTGATATATAAATGATGTGCGTAGCATAGCAAAGGCAAGTTGTATCATACAGTCAACCGGGGCTGAGCACACGTGCTGTGCAATTTTTGGAATGTTTTCGGCCCATGCTTTGCGCTGCATAGCTAACGGAATGGCCTACTTTGCAAAAATAAATGTTTTTACTTACTTTGACGTTAACCAAGAGGTCTGGTTAAGCTTCAAGTCCTTGTTTTTACTCTCAATTTGTTGTGTGGGCCCTATATATAGTGAGACAATTCCAAAGATTATACAGTGATCAGCCCATATAGTCCAGTTATTCTAACAGTGATAAGCCACTTTAATGTCAAAGTATATTAGTTCTCCCATTATCTTGCAAATAATTATTGATTTATTTTTGGAATGCTTTGCTCACCTGTCCTCCGTTGTGTAGCAAGTTTACTGGGACCTCTAGTAATTGTGTACATCATGTGATCGCCTTCCCCAATAACTTCAGTGTTGCATAAAATTAATATCCTGGGGAACTGGAGCGTCCCCTGGGCTGACAGTGGCTCTTTGTTGCCTGTCAACTGTTCAACAACCCCCCTGTTCTGTGGAATCCTCTCGATGACGCAGCCACCGTGGAAAGAATATTGCAGCTTTTCCCCAAGTCAGCTGGTCAGGTGTACGTCGGCCAGACGCCTGCTAGCTACTGCCAAACTGGCTGGCTTGCAGCGCAAACGTGGTGTCACTTGGTCTTTAAAGCGCCGCCTGTCTGCTCTAATGCTCCTGCAAAGGTGTCCTGTAATAGGTCATTCAAGGTGAAACCTTTCCACGTGATTGGGATCTCTGAAACGAGGTGTCCTTCCTTCTGTTCCGATCGTACTCTCTCTCAGACGGAAATTATTCAGGTTCAGTTCAGGTTGTTTCACCTTGTTCCAAGACTGTATCTCTGCAGGAGAGAGAGGGGAGCAGCGCGCCGGTTGTGCAAGTGGATTATTATACAAGGAGGAGGGTTACGCAGACGCACGGCGCGTCGATTTCATCAGAACCCACATGGGATGAGTACTAGTGACGCGGGGGTACTCCCCCTTCAGTGACGTCACTGGGGGCGTTCTTCAAAATACTACAGTTCACCTTTCACCTATTAATTCCTACCTAGGCTGAATCATGAATTCATGAATAAAATCAATAAGTAGTAGAAATGCATTTATATTAACCGATTCACTGTGGTGACTGGAGTTGCAAAGCCACACAGGCTTAGTTAACCATTTTAGCCTACATTTTAGTGACAGCTCCTGAGTTATTTGTTGGCTAAATTAAACTTAAAGTAAATGTTTGAGTCTCATTTGGTAAGCAATTAACCTAGTTCGCACAAGTTCAAAACGTTGTCTTGTCATAATCTGCAGCAAGTGTGCTGACAGAAAAGCAGCTTGGACTGGCTAATCCAGGGTGATGCTTGTGATCTGTACTGTAGTTTATGAATATAAATCCATGCAGGCAACAACACCTGACATCCAAACCAAGACCCATTGTGATCAACACTGCTAGTCTGCTACCCTAATTGAATTTGAGCCACTTCACTTGATGAGTAAACAAATTAAGAAAAAGGTTAGTAAACAGACTGTGTTTATAGGAGCAGCTGAAATTAAGTTAATTAATTTACAAGACCACCATATATTTTGACGTCAAACTGTTAAAAACACAGTGGTCAGAATTAACTTTCTTTAAGTATCCTTTCCCAATGAGCATCAACTCCAATGTCCAGCCATACTGTCAAAATAAGGGGAGGAATTTGTTTGAATAATTAATTCCTATTTTATATGTTTAGATTTAGAGGTGACATGAAAGTCAGGGGTCTAAAAAAAAACACATGTGGGTGTGGGGCCCTTTGACACCACACTGTAACTAAATGAATGACAGAAGCTTTGTGTCCAAGTATCATTTCAACATGCATTTCTCAACATCTAATGCTTTATTTATTTTTTTCATTTTCATTTTCATGCCTTGTTGAAGCAATGAAGCATGTCGTTATTCCAACTCTGGGTCAATGTGGCAGTCCAATGCAATTCCTGTTATTCCTATAATTGTATTGTAGGCATATAATCTTATTATAGTATTTTTTTTACAGGTATTATAGTAATATACTATAGTATACAGAGAAGTTACTGTGACTGTCCCTTTCAATGTTCAACTGAATGATAATAAAAAGCAGAGTGCATTATGGTTATTAGGCTGGATCATTTAAAAAGAGCATACAGATTAGCTCCTCTATTGACGGATAAAGTACATTGGATATGTTTAGTATTTGATTCCTGGTTTGCAGACCACAACCACTACAAGGCTATGAATGACCAAACAATGTTTTCACATCACAGGTTAAAATATGTAGTTCAGTCTGTTAGAATACAAGCAAGTTGTATGTAAAGTAGCATTCTCAGGTTGAGAGACAATTAAATGTTCTGAAAATATAAGCTTAAAACTATTACACTTTGGTAGAGGTTTTGGTTGTACATTACCATGATGTACCTCCAAATATTGCCAAGATAGCTTCACTTCTACAGTTGCTCCATTGATTAATGCTCCCAATTGGCTTACAATACATGTCGTAAGAGGTATCAAAGTCACACTTTTAGCCCACAAATGAATGTGAACAACATTCTGCCAATGTATAAAATGATGCCCTAGTTCTTTCATGCACAATAACTTGTGCAACCCCCATAGTAATTGTCCGCTGTGAGCTGTCATGTCAGCATTTAGCCCAGATGGAGGCTTTCTAATCCAAATAGCAAAATCAACAGAAGTAAACATTTGTATACATTGGAAGAATCCAAAGTGTAATGTCTTTTGTTGTGTGTACTGTACACACAATTGTAGCTCCATGTTGTCAATAATGAGGATCACAATCTTCCAGTAGGCTGTCGGTAATATAGTTGATTTGCAACAGGTCCTGGTAGTACTGCTTCTCCACTGCTGTGTTGACTGTCCACGCTACCAAATCTACCTCCCTCTGGGCCCAGTATTGGACATATTCCCTGTTAACAGGAGAAGAAATAGGGTGTAAAAACACTCATGAACCTAACATCCTCAGACATCTCAGGTCGATACACTCACAACATTTTGTGTTTAGGTTGTTTGACTAGTCTAACCGACGTATGTTTCATTAATCATTTACTCAACATAAAAAAACAATATGTACACATAACATATTAGATGTTACATAACAGCATCAATATGGAACACAACCACTTCCAAAATTGCTTGTAGGATTGAATATGACATTGTGCTGTTTGCAGAGACTTTTGGTTTTAGTGCCTTTGGTTTAGCTGCCGACTCACGGTGAGACACAGTTCTTCTGCACCAGGAAGGCACTGATTCCACAGAACTTCCACAGCAGGTGATGGTGTGCCCAGTCAAGCAGCACATCCATGAGGGTTGTCCAGTGGTGTTCCCAGAGTGACGAGAAGCGCGGCTTGCCGTCTCCCAAGTGACTCAGACTCCACGGCCTGTGGGTCAGTGCTGTGACCACGTCCGGGTCGGCCTGCCTCATCTGAGCCAGGAGTCAACCAGAGACAAAATGTTGCTGTGAGACCCATTCAGAGATTATGTTTTTAAACATTCAATGACTCCAACAACCTAGTAATCATTACGATTGATATGTATTGTAGCCACAATGTATATTCCTATAGCCTGTTTTCCAGCCTGATTTGCTGCGTTCCGTGGTTTGTTTTGTCACTTCAAGTGACAAAACAAACCACCGAACACAGCGAATCAGGCTGTAAACCAGGCTAACATTCCTATACTACTGTGTAAATGTGTAAAATTAAATGTAAAGATCTTATAGCACTGCCCACTTACCCTGTAAATTACTTTGGGCTCAAAGGAACAGACAACGCTGGTGTTGTAAAGAACTGGGTGTTTCTTATACAACTCTTTAAGAGCTGCTGCTGCCTAGGAGAGGAGAACAAGCACATTTGCTGTTGGATATGATGTGATACTTGTTTGTAGTATGTGTGTTCCTCACAGACATGCAGGTGGGCTGACCACTGCATGTGTATCGTGTCTGTAGGAAAACTGCTCTGGCTCTGCTCTGACCGGCTGAAACAACAACCCCCATCTACGATACAGGGAGCCCAGCAGTCCTTTGCTTTACCGAAAATGTAGCGATTAACAACAGACAGACTTCTGTCACTCATTAAGTTCTCAACCATTCCCACATACAAAATGATTAATCGAGCTAGGTTAGTTGGGATGAAATTCTTGACATAGCATGAGCATAGCCATCATAATGCAACTGGTGGAGTGGAGAACTTAAAGGCATACTTTGTTGAATTTGAACCTAAATCTCATACCTGATGTGAGATTATAATGATGTTGGACAAAAGGTACCTTATGTATTCCGTGTATTTCTGAGAAAAATACAGAAAATCCATATTTTGTGGAGAAAGACACAAAACTATATTCATACGGTACATCAAGCCCAAAGGACCGGAATAGAAGGGCTGGTTGACAAGTGGCCAAGCTTTACTACCAGAGACAGATTTACTGTAGGCAAAGGCAGGCAGCTGCCTTACATGGTTACGTTTCTGCCTCCTGTCCAACAAAATTAATTATTATTCAATTATATCGCCTATAGGCCGCCGCCTAGCCGCTACTCAAGGCCGACAGACATTGTATCAGACAGAAGAGAAGAATACACATATCTATTCTCTCTGTGTACTGCTGCGTGTCTGAAGGGGTTTTAGTCTTTTCACACTCTAGTGTGAAACATGTCTGCCAGGTGCATGCCTGCATGGCATCGCCCCATTCACAGAACCGGTTTTCACGTGACGACATATAAACACCACACACGTCCCGTCTTCATTTGATTATTGAGAAAGCAGAGCAGAGACACAGCAATAGTTTGTCCAGGGCAAACTTATTTTCGACGTGAGGACGTCTAAACCTGTAGGGTATGCTACCACCAACTTAAGGCACTGCTTACAGCGGCTTGGCCAGCAATCACACGAGCCCCGCTCACCACCACCACCAGCACCACCACCCACGCTGGGGGAGAACAAGAGGTCCGTCCCTGTTGCTGCTTTTGCATCTGTTGGACTGCCGGTCTCTACAGAGACAATCGGGATTCTATCTGTATCAGCTATCGAGGAGCTACCAACACAGCTAACAAAATTCCTAGATACTGAAATCAATGGGAAATCACATGCACAACAGCAGCTGGTATCTTGGCTTCAATATAGCAAAACAAATGAGACTCTATTTTGACACTGACATTTGAAAGAGAACTAATAGGCAGACAGATTATGACGCTATTATAGGCCTATTATATGACGCTTTTTTCCCCTTTTCTCTCATGTAGGCTCCATTATATCTGACTGGTGCTGCTGTGCTTGTGCTTCAAGAAAATAAAACAAAATAAAAGTGTATGTCGTTGTCAATAGTGTCATGGTTAATCATTTACCAATCTAACTATTGTAGCCTATAACAATATACAGTAAGTTACAACATAAATATACATTGTATTTTGGTAACTTCTGTCTATCAATCTGCATCGACCGACCCCCCCTACCTCGTATTGGCTATGCCTTACTCATAAATAATTCCTGGCTCTGCGCCTGTTTACTACAGTATTGAAACGTATGTACGAGTTGACTTAACACGCATAAAAATGAAATGAAATGAAATGATTACTATATTTACCCAGGGTATCTGGGCTAAGCTCAAGAACTTGTTTCCAGCCAGGCCCTGCTCATAGAACATTTCATCGTAGTGGTTCAATGCCTTGTTCAAGGGCACTTCAGCGGTGGTAATTTTAACGTGTCGGACCGCTGATTCGAACTGGCGACCTTCCAGTATCAAGACCGCTCCGCAATCCGTTCGGCCACCGCTGCCACAAAAAGACACTAATGTTCTATGTTTTCTTCAAGGAATTCAGCCTTACATCCAGACTATGTCCTCAAATTCCAGAAGGAGGGATTTTCTTCAAGGAATTCAGCCTTACATCCAGACTTCAGGCTATTGACTTGATATCCTGTACCTGGTCTGGGTGGCCTTTAACATCAAAGTAGATGGTGAGCTGCAGTTTGATGCATTCCTCCACTGCCTCCTGCAGCGTTGGGATCTTCTCGCCACCAAATGTGTCCCTGAAAGGCCACAACAACAAGCAAACTGATAAGACCTTGGTCCCTTGATGTTACAAAACATTCCATTCATCGCTTGTGTTTTAGTGATAAATTGCTAATTGCTGTTTTGGAAGCCCTTTCTCCCCATTGTTTGTCTAGTCTTGGATCATTACGTACTGTACATACCGAGACATTTATCTGACTTGCTTTTATAGAGAAGCCTATGAATGCAACAGCAGAATCATTAACTGCATGCCACCATGATAAATTGTCAACGTGAAAGCGTGCACATAATATAATATACACATAAATCAGCATTTGTACATTCATGATCACAAATGCATGCGATTAATTTCTTGACCCTCTACAATGGCCTCCCCACGCTATTATGATAACTAAATGGTTTTGATTTACCGGTACTTGTTCTAACTGCTCCGCTCCCTGCACTGGCTCCCGGTCGCTGCCCGCACAGAATACAAAACTCTGATGCTGGCATTTAAAGCAACCAAAGGTATGGCTCCCCCATATCTTGCAAGCATGATTGAACCCTACAAACCCTCCCGAGCACTCAGATCAGCCAACGCAGGGAAGCTGGAAGTACCCTCACTAAAAACGCCGGGACAACGCTCCACACGTCCCAAACTCTTCTCCCTTCTGGCCCCAAAACTGTGGAACGCACTTCCCGTTGCAATCAGAACTGCAGCATCACTCCCGATCTTCCGCCGTAGTTTGAAAACCCACCTTTTCAGACTCCACCATGGCCCATAGCACTTACCCTACCCCCTTAGACAGCACTTTTTTAGACTTAGATAGCATTTGAAACAGACTTATAGCATGTCATGTAGACAGCACAATAACAGTACAGCATAGTATAATATATATGTATAGCTTATATGTATAGTGTCATTATATATAGATATGTTCTAGTTACGTTCTTAGCTTACGCATGTTTCTTGATAAATGCTGTTTATATATGTGATGTATTCCCATGCTTTTTGTTCTTGCTTAATGTAAGTCGCTCTGGATTAAGAGCGTCTGCTAAATGCCTAAATTGTAAATTGTAAATTGTTGATGGCGGAGTCCACACCACAACAGTGGTGAACGATATTCCATACTCGAGAGATTAATGAACAATAGCTATTACGGACAACCAATCTCAAACAATGCAGGGCATCGTTCAACACATCACTCACGTTCCACATGTTTACAGAACGCTATTGCCCATCAGTGTGGATTTGCTCACATCATTACAGTTATCTTTATAATAAACATTATTGGTGTGTCTGTGGACAGGCCTAAAGACAAGGCTTCTTATCTGCCTCTATGTTTGTTTAGGTGAGGCCAGACAGATACCAGCTCTCTCCCTCTCACCTGAGCCGATGTTTGGCAGCTGCATCGAGTTTAGCCAGCTCAGAGAAGCTCATCTGGCAGAGTGCTCCTGACCCGTTGGTCGTGCGGTCCACCGTGTCATCGTGCATCAAAATAGGGACGCCATCTGATGAGAACTCTAGGTCCAACTCCACACCTGATGCACCATTCTTACTGGCCTAACAGCAGAAGAATATCATGAGAGAATCATAGATTTTCACCAAGAAAAAGAAAATAATATTCTAATTAATTTTAACAGACTATCAGACTATTATTTTGGGTAGGGATACATTAGAATCAGTTAATCAGACTGTATTATTTTGGGTAGGACTAGGGAGAAAAAAAAAATGAGTATAGATAGATAGATCTTTATTGTCATTGCTTGCATGAAACAACGAAATTCAGTTTAGAGCTTCACCACTGGCATACAAATAAATAACCCAAGTGTAGCTCTGGTCCATAGCTCTAATGCGTTTAGAAGGGGATATTACATTACTTATTACCTGGACGAGATAAAAATAGGGCGCATTTTAAACACAGTTTTATAGTTAAGGGACACAAAATATTCTTATTAAGTCAATATTGGAATCCACTTCCACACAAATATTAATGTCCATTGTGGTAAAGACAGATTGACTTTCCCACTTATGTCTTTGTAACCACAGTATTTTATGTTTCAGTACAATCACCTTATGCATTACAAATGATGGACAAACTCAGTTGAAATATATATTTATTGATTTAAAGAAAAAGCTCATGGCTCAACCAAACTTACTCCCTGTTTTTGGGTTGATGATCCAAAACAGTCACAGCTGATTCCGGGGATCCTTTTATAGGCTGGTGGAGGGACCTAATTGGGACTTACCACTTATGGGGGTGTGTGGGTGTGTATTTGTATCTTTATATTATGAATTATGAATGAAGAGTTGTTTGCTAAAAACATGATTATAGTTACCTTGTGGATCATGATGTCTGTAAGGTTTGGGAAATGTTTTCTATGTTTATTTTGGCTAGAGAGGTTGGTGAAACTATAGTCTTCAACCAGAGCTCAAGACTGTTGGTTTGACCCAACAATTGAAAGGCCCAGATTGTGGGTGGGGAAGGGATTCCAGTTTCAGGTAGTAGAGGGAATAGAAGGGCACAATGCTGGATAGCTCTGCCCTTATAGTGAACAGTCAGTAGCACAGACTAGCTAGACTGTCGTGTTGTTTTAAACACACCCTCAGTGAAAGGTTCAGCTTTAAACTTAGGCTTGATTAGAGGTCTGTAAGTTTTTGGTTTCCTTTTTCGTGAACTACCTTAATTGTGAAACTCTTTTCGGAAGAATGATTTTTGAACATTATTTTTGAACAGCTTGCAAAAGAAGAATAAAACTACATTTTCTAAATCTCTGGAGTGTCATTTCTGTTCACCTAGCCCTCATCCAAACGGACTCATTTACATATGGTGGCAGTGGTGGGATGAGTGTAGCCCAAACATTTAGACTCTCGTAGAGGTTTTTTTCGATTCTGACGAATCTCTCAACGAGAGTCTAAACGACGAGGTCCCCTTTAAGAGGGCACGGGTTTACGTGTCTGCCTCAAAATCACTCTTACCTTGTACAAATGCAAAATCTAAAAATAGAAAAAGATTGCCCCACATGTCCGGTGGGTGTGCGGGAAACAATTACTTCCGTAGCGACCGTAGTTTTCAATAAAAAAAATATTGTAATCCACTCCGTCCATACTAAAGTCCATACTCTGTCTCGGAATCTGGCGGCCATCTTGGTTTTCTCTCCATTGTAAATGCGCAACAGAACCCTGGCCACTAGGGGCGCGGCCAATGTTCTGTTGCGCATTTACAATGGAGGAGTATGGACGGAGTGGATTACAATATTTTTTTTATTGAAAACTACGGTCGCTACGGAAGTAATTGTTTCCCGCACACCCACCGGACATGTGGGGCAATCTTTTTCTATTTTTAGATTTTGCATTTGTACAAGGTAAGAGTGATTTTGAGGCAGACACGTAAACCCGTGCCCTCTTAAAGGGGACCTCGTCGTTTAGACTCTCGTTGAGAGATTCGTCAGAATCGAAAAAAACCTCTACGAGAGTCTAAATGTTTGGGCTAGGATGAGTGGCAGTCAAGGGTGACAGAAACTGACATGGCAACCAGATCCAAAGTACGTCAAGATGGCGGCAACCAGACCTCGTTTGCAGACTAGGTTGAAGAGGAACCCATTCTAGAGGAGGGAGTTGCCAGTTCCACCGGTGGTCAACCACCAGAGACGGTGGACAATCTGAGCAGAACCTTCCAAGCCTACCTCCAGAATCAACAACTCAGAGAGGAACAAAGGGAGCGTGAGCTGCAGACACAGGAGCTCCGGCTACGAAACCTCCAGCACCAGTTTGGCCAGCTACAGCAAGAAATCCAGCTGGACCGACTGGAGCGAAGGTCGCTGAGAGCCCCATTAACTGATGTCACACAGTGAACAGTCAGTAGCACAGGCTAGCTAGACTGTCGTGTTGTTTTAAACACACCCTCAGTGAAAGGTTCAGCTTTAAACTTAGGCTTGATTAGAGGTCTGTAAGTTTTTTGTTTCCTTTTTCGTGAACTACCTTAATTGTGAAACTCTTTTCGGAAGAATGATTTTTGAACATTATTTTTGAACAGCTTGCAAAAGAATAAAACTACATTTTCTAAATCTCTAGAGTGTCATTTCTGTTCACCTAGCCCTCATCCAAACTGACTCATTTACATCCATACAGGTACAGGGATTAGCCTCTCTCCCCTCCCTTGCTCAGCTGGCAGGGGGGAAGGGGGGTCAGAGGTGCAAGGGGTATTTGTGTGTGTGTCTGTGAGAGAAAGAATGTTGGGGAACAAATTAAAAATAGTATAGGAATTAGCCTAGGAACAGTTCACTGGTATTACAGAAGCTGTCCATTGGTATTCTACTTTAATTTCTTTTATCTGGGTGTGAAAACAAACAGCCAGAGTGATATTGGAACATTTATATATTTTAATTCATTTTAATCATTTTAATCATTCTAATTCAATTTAATTCTATTTCAAGTTGAGTGTTTCAAGTTTATTGGAACATTTAAATATTTGAAGTCATGTTATTTAATGTTTAATTGACTTATGTCAAGACCAGTATGTGAGTCTGAAACAGTCACAGGGCAAGATAGTTCCATTGGAAAAAACAAAAAACGTAGTCTTATATTCAGACTAATAGGATGTCAAATAACATAGCATTATCAAAAATATGCAAAAATGTCCAGTGAGTTTTAGATATGTTGGAGGTGCAATTACACTGTAAATGTTGTCTATCTAACCAAAGAATTATTGTTGACTACACTGTGTGGGACTGGGTGACTGATAGCATATGCGCAATGCTGTTGGTCACTGTCATCACACATGTACCTAACAATAGAGTTGAATGTTTGTTCATGATTGTATCCCAGTGAATTATGATTCTAATGTTATATGTATTTTCTGGTGTACATGTAACAGGTTTTCAGTTACAAAGAGAAATAGAATGGAATGTGGTGGCAAATGCATATAAACACTATGGTATTGATTAATTTAATGTAGCCTAGTAGATGATACTTAACACTCTAATTACCACCTGTTCTTCACTGACAAACTCATTAGAGACTGCCGACTCATGTAAACCTGTTTCAAACTGTGTGAGTTAACTATAGAATAGGGGATTTAAGGAATGACCTTCTCTTGTTACTCCTGAAACTCTGTACACTCCTGAACGCATTAGAGCTATGGATCAGAGCTAACCCAAGTGCAATAGTGCTGGTGCAATGTAATAGTGCAAAGTCCAAAGTTCAGTGCAAGACCAAGTCCATTTTCAATACATGCACTACTAGTGATTTCCGGGTAAGAAATTATTTAAGGTTTTATTAATTAATATCCCAGCATGGACATAGGCTGTAAACTAAAGCAAATGTGTAGTGCTCCAGGCAAAAAGGACACATCTGGGGCCCAGATGTGTTCTGGGCACTCATTTTGGGTAAAGAAAGACCCTCGGCCTGGTCCCAAAATAATGGATGTTCTTCTTTAGATTAGACCCCTCACCTCTCGTATAGCTGCCATGGTGTTCTCCGGCGCATCATGTCCACCACCACGGTGGGCGATCGCGGACACCGCGGACGAGCCTGTAGCTTTGGCAGGGCGCAGCACCTGTCGTGCGCGGCTTGGTGGCACCTGAGGGAACCGAAACGCCAGCAAGAAGACGTACAGGGTAGCCGTGAGGCCAGTGGACCACAGCGGACTCCTGGTCCCCAGCAGAACCACAACGAACACAAGGGAGTAAAGAGTCACATCATCTCCGAGCTGCAACATGATGTCTGCACAGGCTACGTGTCTGTCCACACAGCAGTGTGCAGGGTGGGTGTCTCTCTGTGACTCTGATTTAACTGCTTGTTCCTTCTTCTTTCAACACGCAAGTCCTGGAAAAGGTCATGTTCCGCCTTTCTGTCTCGGTTTGAGAACGACACATTATATGTCCACGACTCAGCAACATAACATGTACATTTAGTGAAACACGCAGGGCTGGGTTGAGCTGGTGATATCCTATGGCCTATAGGCATAACAGTCATGTAACTTGCAAGTCAGCAAGTATGACAGCTGACTGCAGGTCAATGAGGTCATTTACGCACGCTTACGCATCACGTTACTGTACGTCAAATGACTGGGGATCAGGGGGTCCATTCACATTGTAGTCTGAATATCCGATTTAGAGCGGATACGCTGTACGCTTATGTCTGTGTTTGTGAAAATGACCGGATACAGTTAGGCGGGCTCTGGATCGGATCCGAAAGAAACATTTATTGCCCATTTATTTCTATTCACAAACTACATCCGGGTTGAAGCTTAGACATGGCGACTTTCATGCAGTTGTATTGTTTTTATTGACATCTGGTTGTACTTGTAACAAGCTTGCTGTTCCGTCATGGTAAGACTTTGTTATTTTTCCACATGCATGCGGTCTGGAAAAGTAAACACAAACTTAGATTCTGATTATTCATTTGTAACCTAAAAGGTAGTTATAAAGGCTCTGGTTATAGCTAGCTATACCGGTATACCATTTTCTAATATAATGCAGTCATATGTATAATGTAGTCAAGATGTATACTATACACACACATCTGTTTATATATATATATATATATATTTTTTTTAGTTCATTTAAATTCCTTTGATCTTTATATCTGACAGCTTAGGTCAACAGCAGCAGTCTTCCCCAGGCTAACTTCACAACTTCTCTCCTGTGCCAGAGGATCATCATGTGTACTGAGAAGTTCAGGTGTACAGCCCCATTTGGCTACACATGGAAGACTAATGGCACCCATTCAGCAATGTTCGTCCCAAGTCATCACCCTGTCTAAATACTGTGACCTGTCCACACAGAAGTACAGCGTGATCTACAAACTACCACACATAAAGCTCCTCAGTGGACTCTCTAGGCTCAAACTGCTTCAGACAGCAATCACTCTGGTCATTCTGCCTCCCGTCTATTACCTCTATCTCCAAGGAGACGTGTCCTCCTTCCTGGTTAGTTATAGCACCGGTATAGCGGTATTCGCCGGCGTCATGTTGTACACCGCAAGTCATTTCCTCAGGAGAGTGGTGGGGATGATGTACCTGGATTCCTCCCAGACCACCCTCAAAGTCTCTCACCTCACCTTCTGGGGCAAGCGCCATGATATGTACATGCCCCTGTCGGACGTCATGACCATCGGGGATGCAGGGGACGCCGTAGGTGAACCCATTTTGAAGCTGAAGAGGTTCAGTACTCCACAGACCCTGTATTTCTCTGTGCGGTTCGGACAAGTGGTCGACAAACGTGCATTTGAAAAAGTGTTTGGGTCTTTAACATGATGTTAAAGACAGACTTGTGTACTGTACATTGTTGAATATTTCATTTTGTGCATAGAATATGTTCTTTGCTGTTTGAACTCACCTTCAAAGTGAATAAAAACATTCTGTTTTTTCAGTTTCAGTATTTAATGCATGATATTAATAAATTATTGCAACCAAGCAATTAAACGGAGACACGCCTGTTCACTGAAACAGAATTGAATTCACATGATTTCTCACACTATGTAACAATGTTTTGGACATAAATATGCATTTCATATTGACCCATAATGTATTTTGAATACTATTTTAAAGTGCAATGAATCTCCTCTACAGTTATTGCACATGGTACATAATACAGTGTGCATTTCAGCAAAAGCAATACTTTGGTAGTGTCATTGTAAAGGGTTTGGAAATACATAAAACACAATAGCACACCATTGAGATGTCAACAATAAACTTCTGTATCTAGAAGAGATGGCTAACTGGAGTCTGGCACTCTGTTACTAAGGATTTTCCATCCTGCCAGGATGTCCCACAACATTAGACAGTTACAACAAAGGTTACATACTGTAGGTCACTCCAGTTATGACTTGACTGGATATAACTCCACAGCAGAGGGACACAATCAAGTTAAAGGAGTAGTTAACCCAAATAAATACTGTCAATTACAAACCCCATGAAGCCTTGAATTCATGGAGATTTGTTTTTGTCACATTCCTGAGACAATAATTTGATGACCAGGTCAATAAGAGACTCTGGTAGGAGACTCTTTGAGTCTTATAGGGCTACCCCAGTAAAGATGTACAGCAGTTCCTCCGGCCAGTTGTGGGCAGAGGGCATCCATAACTAAGGATTCCGGACGGTGGCTTTCACTGAGAACCAAAGGGGGGAATGAGAGTTCCCTGAGGAGGCAAGAATGTCTACCGACGGCCTTTACTGCATGTCATCCCCCCATCTCTCTCCCCATTTCCTGTCAGCCTACTGTCTGTCCCTCCATAAAAAATATAAAATATAGGTGAAAGCCAAAAAAAAGAATGTCTACTTCTGCCAAACATTGTACTGAGCAACACCTTATGAAGCAGGCAATGGCATCTGTCCCCCTCTTGTGGCCCTACCTTCAAGCATGTGTACTGCCGTGTTGTGAACCCTGGGAAAGATGTCCCTGAGCCCACAGAAGCAGCCTCTCAACCACTGCCACTGTGGAGATCATTCTCTCTCCCTCCTGGTGGTTGATGTAAAGCCACCATTGTAGCATCACCATCACCTGTCTACCCACTAGGGAAAACTGCAGAAACAGGTGAACCACCCTGAGTTCCAAGATATTGACAAAGGAAACTTCCAATGACTCACCGACTGGCCACTGTCTGATCAGACCAGCTCCCCTGGGGCACATCCCCATCCACAGAGTAAATGCAGTTACAATTCATGGAATAATGGAAAAACAGCAGTTCCAGGGATCCCTGGATCTACAGTATGATACCACATTGTTATTGTCTGTATTAACAATGAGAGAATTGTTACATGAGCTAAAATCTCAAAATGAGCTCAAAACTGTGTCTGACTCTGAGCCTTGTAGTAATTGGCTGAATCGGTCTGTCTCTATGACATATCACATGATGTACCAGGCAGCCAGTCCAGCAAAGGCAGCCACCCAAGAGGCCAGCAACAACTGGCAGGTAGGGTGTCTAAGAATTGTCAGGGCTAACTGACATGCATAGGTGGGATTTCCACTGGCAGCTGTGGAGAAGAGTCAAATGAAGAAAGGAAAGAAGACAAGAGGTATGAATGAATGTGGCAGACAAAAAGACCAGGGTGATCAATTTGATCATTGACAGTCAAATATGGAAAGGACTTACCCATTTTAGCAGCATAATACGGACACTTGTTGATGTTTTCTCCCTGCATAGTCTCTGCATGACTGTGTCCAAAGCCTGCATCTTGGACCTCCTCTTCGATAGTCTTCCCAATCTCTTCAAGTTCTGTGAATACCTGTGGATTCAATAAATATAGACAAAATAAGGTTACGTTTAAATATGAACGTCAAGTGATGATGCTGAGGTATTTTTATACTTCATCCTATTCCTTTTCGAACATGTCAATTATTTATAGTATTGTTTGTTGTTGCCTATGGGGCTTGTTTATTTTGTGGCTATATCCTGTATATAGTCTACTAATTTAGACAGAATGACTGCCTCTGTTGCATAACGATGAAATGCATTTTCATTCAACAAGGAGAAAGACTATTTTGAGACTTAAGTATCAGTAACTCTATTGGCAGATACACATTTCCACTGATGCCACAAGCACTCCATTTCCCTCACCATCATGTTGAAGCCAAAGGCCCGATTGGACTCTGCCACAATCCTCTCCTTGGTCTCAATATCCATCTCTATCTCGTTAATCCTGCTCCTGTACAGCTGCTTAAAGCCGTTGTGACTGTGGATCCCCTCAAACTGGTAGAAGTTGAGACCCTCGCCTGTGGAAGGGAGTTTCAGTGCCCGCTGCGCCACCTTCTTCAGGATTTGTCCTCCTGAAAGGTCTCCCATGTAGCGGGTGTAGGAGTGAGCCACGAGCAGAACTGGATCCTTCTCTCCCACCTCATGAATTCGGTCAACATAAGGCTTTGTACCCGGGGAGAGGCTGATCTGTTGGGACATGGTGAGACAACATGAAAGCTGCAGTCTGCCATATAAACTGCTATAATATTGAATCATTGTGTTTTAATAAACACAGAGGTCATCAGAAGTCACTGGAGCAGGTGTGTCAAAGACCACTCTCCATTGATACATCATCAGCTGTTATGTGGCGATCTGAAGCCTATTTAATGCTCTGTAGTATGATCTTGTCAATTATTGTCAGAAAGATCAGTTCTATTACGACACCGTCATGCAATAGAGTATAAATTATACTTAACATGTAGTTCAGTTCTGCTGCTGAAAGATAAAACATCCTTTGGTTGCAATGACCACATACACAGTGACAACCATCACAATGGACTCTGATCTGGTGCCCAGTGCACTATCAAGGCTCTAGTCTACAGTACATGACCCTGCTGACCTGTTTCTCCCAGTCTTCTCCGTAGAAATACTCCAGGTCTCGGGCAAGAGCCTCACTCCGATGTAGCTCAGTGGGGAAATAAATGGGTGCAAACTGGTGGTGGTCATTATTCTTCTCGATCGCCTCTTCCAAGGCTGAGTACACAAAGTAGAGTGCTTCCGTGCCCCTCTGGTCAAGGATAAGGACAGAGAGAGAGAGGGAGACTCTAGATAATATACAGTACATGTACATACAGTTAACAATACCTCGTATACTGTAGGCTAGGCTCATACCTCAATTGCGTACGTACTAAATAAAGCAAATAAAGTTTTTGCCACTCACTTTATGCATGCGCATACACTCGATGACAAATGCATAGAAACGGCTTCCCAGTATTGGACATATAACAACATGATGCAGAATCCATGCAAATACACTCACTGGCGACCAGAAGACAAACCTTGAAAAGCTCTCGTTTGATGCGCCCTCTAAGGAAGTCTTTGACAAACTGACAGTTCTCCGCCTTGTCATGAGACTCTTTGGTCCCCTCCGCTAACAGCTCAGACAGGTCAGTTGGACTGATGGTGGGTGGAGATGATGGAAGACAGAAGTACAAAGCTGTCATGCTGTATTATGGTTATCAATCACTACTGTATGCAAGATATGTTTCAATTATTAATAAATTGTGGAGATCGAGTCATAATTATTAGTAATAATTATGACTCGATCTCCACAATTAATCATTTGTTTGAAACTTCTACCGACAACCTATTTTTTAACTTCACATTGTCTATATAACAATACCATATTTCCAGAGCAGTAGCTGCCAGTGGTAGTGATTTCATGATCTCTCATAGAGTATTAAAAGATTACTTTGGCAATGATTTAAGACGAACAACAAAACATACCTTAAAACCTCATCATCATCCTCGACAACAATCCTTGCTCCTCCATTTGATACACCATTGGGTTTTGATTCTTTCATGACCTCAGCAGTCATGTTTTACTTGTATACTGCATCAAGTAAGATGTTGGTAGGATAGAGAGAAAGAGAGAAGCATTGTTTCTCAGCATTCATTCAGCCATTTAACCTACAAGTTACAAGTTAGTAAGTACACCATCACATTATAAATACCACCAAGGAAAATGTGGACTCATAATAACATTATTATGTTACTAGACTGAAAGTATTTGTTGTGGTTTAATATTATGTCAGAAGAAAGCATGGGATCTGTGCTAGTTGCACTAATAATGCCTCGCCATAGCCCAAGATTTAGACTGTCGTAGAGAAAGAAAAACCTCTTACGAGAGTCTAAATCTTGGGCTAGCCTCGCCACTGCCACCAAGTGAGCACGTTGTTAAAATAACAGGTGACAGTAACAGATGTCATAATATCATGCTCTGCAGTCACAACCACAACGACCTTGTTGTTCTGTGTAGCAACACAGATATGCAGCTTAATTTGCATATTATCAGGCATAAATAAATCGAATGATTACTGTAAAAACATTCTAACCTCTATAGTTTGTGTATAATGCTCCTTGCTCAGAATAAAGAGCTCTTTCCCAGTATCAGTGTAGATATTTTACAGCTAGCCTACAATGACAGTCGCAGATGGCTTTGTGGAGAGGACATTAAAGTTACAAAACTTTGACATTTAAACTAACGTACAATTCGTGCGTTCAGTGACATGCAAGCACTTACGTGACTAAAAGCAAGCATATAAATTGACCAACGTAAATGTTATTTTGGAACATTTGTTTGTTTACCTCATTCGGGAACTGATTGCAGCAACACATAACCTCGCGTCACCAGGCTTTCCTCCAATATAAGGAGCCAATCAGAGTTAATTTCACACAATGTGGGTGGGGATATGGCGCCTGGGACCGAGGCTACAGAGTCCCTCTATCTTTCTAAATCTATCAATTATCATCTGACAGCTTCAGTTATTTTAGCTAGATTTTATTTTATTTTATACAAAACATACATTAGAACCAGAATCAGTCTATGGTTGCATTCTTCTGGACCCTGCACTGCACTGCACAACATATTGCACTGCACAACAGTGACACACAAATACCTGTGGAAGTTCAAGATGAGCATGCTTAACGGTTTACTGCAGAAAGCTCATTTGACCACTAGATGCCAGCACACTCCATCTAATGATCGAGTCGCTCATTTTACAGTCTTGGCCTTATTATGTGACCATGCAGAGTGGCCTAGTCTGTAATATTACGTTGGGCCTTTTAGCAGTCATTTTTGAGTGGTGTAAACCACTCCTACAACTGGCTTTTGTGTGCAGAAAAAATGAGCATGGTTGCTATGTTCAAAATAATTTCTGACGTAATTAAATCACACCCGGGTGAACTGGATGACCGTATAGCAACCATGCTCATTTTTTCTGCACAAAAAAAGCCAGTTGTGAAATCACATCCGGGTGTGATTTCATTACGTCAGATCAGAGCTGATCAGGCTATATAATACCTTACCTTATATAATACCTCACATCGGACAAAAACTCCAGCTGAATCAACTTCATGGTCACAAATCATCACATCAGAAGACGACCCTACCTAGCCAAACATCAGACCACAGCTGATCATGCTATATAAAACCTTACACCACTCAGTTCACACGGGTGTGATTTTTGCACAGCATGTGAGTTCCTGTTGTTCTTGCACCATACAGTATCAGTAAGTGACTATAGTGCTCTTAATCTGTGTGTGTGTGTGTGTGTGTGTGTGTGTGTGTGTGTGTGTGTGTGTGTGTGTGTGTGTGTGTGTGTGTGTGTGTGTGTGTGTGTGTGTGTGTGTGTGTGTGTGTGTGTGTGTGTGTGTGTGTACATTTGACCACAGTCTGGAAGAGGCATTCCTTACCAAGGTGCTTAAGTACCAGCGTCTTAAGGATGCTATTATACAGCTTGGCTACAAATGTAAACTACTTGTGTTCATATTTGGAAGCCTCGGTATAATGTCCATAAATCAGTCGTGAGGGGCCTGCAGATTGCAGGCATGCCCAAGCCGAGAGCTAAGGCATCGGCAAAATTCTGTTCAGTGTAAAAACATGCCTCTTAGACTTAGTCTTAAATGTCTACATTCATACCGTAGGCCTATGTAATTCAGATTCTAATGTGATTTTATCTTGTTTTAATCCTCAACCCCGTCATTGTCATTATGTTATGTCTATTGTCCACATAGGCCTATTTGTTTTTGCAGAATGCACTCTGCCACTGTTGCAAATGTGTCCTCCTGTGGCACAACAGACAATGCAAGGGAACTGCACAGTTTACATGTTACTGTCCTGTATTATTTATGGTATGTTGACATGGCTTTCTGCTAATCTATCTATACATCTTCTGGATCTAAACATGTGTGATAGCAGATAGAGACCAAACCTGTGTTATTGTATATAGCCACGGTCACACCCTTAATAAAATTCCCTTAAATGCACCTATGGGCTCCCAGAGCAACACTTGAGAACACTAACAAAGGAACAAAGCTTCTGGATCGCTGCTTTTCCTCTGCAAAATCTCCAGGTATTGAAAGAGATTCTGGCAGCTCCAAGAACCTCTTTCATGTCTCGAAGGGCCACGGCGAGCCCCCTCCACTGTAGGAAAACCCCACTTCTATTTGTTGGTGTCCACCCATAGACCCACCTCTGTTTGTTGGTGTCCACCCATAGACCCACCTCTGTTTGTTTTTGTCATTGTTAATAGCCAGGACGAGTTTCCTATGATCAACAATATTACATTGACCTCAACTCCATTGCTGCCAAAGATGTCTTTAAATATTCACTGTAATTTCCTGTGTTTATGAACATTTTGGCTGCTTTACTGTGAATCATTAGTAATGAACAATGTGTAGGAAACCGTATACTATTTGAGAGCTGATGTGTAATGCACTTGAATATGTCCCACTACATAATTGTCCCAATGGAGGCATTTCTCAAAGAGCAGCCTGGAAACCCACGTGTTTTCTATCCCTCCCTAACTGTTAAACAGAATCATTGCTCCCTAGGGATATGACTGACTGACTAATGTTGTGATCAATAGTCCTGGTATGCCAGACTTGCCAGAGCCTCGTAATCAACAGATTTGTCATAAAGGTACAGCAGTTTGTCCCCATGTGCTGTTTACTCCATCTCAGATTGTTTTTGGCACACCACTTTATGTCTTTATTACACAAAAGGGAAACCTTCCTGTCTGTGAAGCATTTCCTTTTGTTTTCAGTAATGAAAGGTTCGAGCTAAAATAACCCAATGCTGGATTCATTCTGTTTTTGTTTTAGTTGGGTGAGATAATAAAATGTTTCTTAAGATGAATGAGAAATGTTTACCTAGGGACAGCAATGGTAGCTCTTTGAAGGTTTTGTGCTTTAGTCCGGATCAATAAGCCCTACGGTATATATAGGCTACTTCGCCATACAACAGAGGGTGACAATTACCAATCTGCGCATCACTGTTGTTTTATGTTGTTTTATATTTTTTGCTATTATTTAGTTTTTTCTTTCCTTTTTCGCGCTGCATTCATATCATGAAAGGTGCTATATAAATAAAGTTTATCATCATTATTATCACGATACAATGTATTAAAAATATAATTTTAAAGTGTTTATGTGTTGGACACATTAACGCCTTCATAGAAGACATAAAAAGCTCACCTTTATGGTATTTACACATTTAAACAAAGGATCCTGCAGTGTCAGTGCATGCCTGGCAAGTAAAATACTTCTTCACACGTATTAGTGAAACTTGACTGTGAGAGTGGTGGCTTTTATGATGATGATGATGTATGATGATGATGATGTATAGACACAGTAACCACAGTAACCGTGGTGCTACCGACTAATAGAGTAGACACCCACCGACTAATAGATACCCATGCACAAAATCACACGTTTGAGCAGTTAGCACCGCTCAAAAATATAGTTGTCAGGCCGAGTGAGTGACATTATGGGAGTGAATGTAACAAGTGCATCCATTCCACACCAACAGGTCTATTTATCCACCTCCATAACAATGCTATCAGGGTCACATGCACACATGTACTGCTGGCCAAGCTTGTCTAATTTACAGCCAGTGAAGTCTTCTGCGTCTCTGCTACATTTGGAGTGGAAGTGTGGGACTTTGTGCCATAAATCTTATAGGGCTATTCCACTAGTGGCTGCAGTGGCCTGCGGAGACCAGAGAGTGTGCCTCAGACCTACTCACATTTATAATTAGAAACACGTCTTGCTGTGTTTCTGGCAGGAAACTGTGTGCGTGTGCACGTGTGTGTGCACATGTGTGCACGTGTGTGTGTGTGTGTGTGTGTGTGTGTGTGTGTGTGTGTGTGTGTGTGTGTGTGTGTGTGTGTGTGTGTGTGTGTGTGTGTGCGTGCGCGCGCCCGTGCGTGTGTCCATGGTCGGCTAACAAAGGGAGGAAAGTGTGCACACAGGGCAGGCATGCACTGGAATTGCTGTCTGGTATGCTGGCTCTGTGATCAGCTTGTTAGAAATGTGCAGGTGTATGGGAGGGTTGGTTGGAGGCATTGAATGAGGGGCTACCGGTCTTGTTCCAGTCACTGCATTGAGCCATAGTTATGCCCAAGTTATGCTCCATTGTATGATTGTGTCGCACAATGAAAATAGGCACTCTGCAAGCTAACAACGCAAGGCAAACCGATGCGTTGTGAGTTTGTAGATCTGCTGTGTTTGGCGTGCGACTAAGTTTAACTACACACTTTGTAGGTTGAGTCATCAGCATATCACAAAGGGACACGCGTTTGATTGTTATGTATTGTTTAGAATTCCATCATCATGACTGTATATGGGTTATGTTATGTTATGTTAAGATGACTAATCTCACTTAAAATAGGGTTCTAATGGGTTTGGGACTAATAAGGTTATAATAAAAACTTCTATCTATAAATGCATCAAGTCTCTACGTACGTGTGTACGTCTGTAATCCACGTAACCCGGGAACCGTTTGCCCCACAGACTTCAAATTTGACACACCCGTTCCACACCACCACAGGGAGTGCAGTGACCAGTGTCAATCCGTTGGATACACCGTTGTCCAGATCGAACCAGCACAAAAGCCCCTGCCCGGGCTCTGGACAGGGCCCAAATTATATCTCCATATATGGAGCTGGACTGTTCTTTCTTTTTTTAACCCTTAGACAGATTACTACTGGAAAACACGTGGAGTTTTGCATTAGTTCTGTCTGCCCTGTACGTGATTTTCCGTAGTTCTCTTTTTTTATTAATACCAATTGATTAATTCGGTCCGCACCTCTGTATAGAGTGTTGAGCATAAATATCAACTACATTTCCCAGAAAACCCGTGTCACGTGACAAACGTGTACGCTTTGCCATTGGAAGCTGATCCCACACCCCAGTAAACAGTGGGGGCGGAGGGAGTTTTCATAGTTTTCAGTGTTCAGCCCGTTTGACGTCTCGCCCGAGCGATTTTCTATCAGAAAAAGTTGAAAGCAGTAATATTTATTTGAGAGAGTTTTGTGGTAGTAGTATTGATCCATACGCGTCCCAGTCGCCTTCTCCAGTCCCCACCAGCCCGGTCGCTGGGACCGGTGGCTGGGCTTGGAACCGGAGCGGGGACCTGTTCCGGCCACTACCACTCATTGTCTCCTCATCGTCGTCCGATGAGCTATACCGGGAAACCATTGAAAGAAGACGATCAACCCGGAATGTTTTGAGGTAATCTTATTGTAGAAAATGCCCTTCTATAGTGATCAGAAATCATGGACAAAAGAAATCTACAAGCTCACAACGCGTCGCACATAACCACGCGTTGCTTCAGTAAACGATGCATGTTTGTTCTCCGTATTTGTAGACAGTAAATAAAAGGAGCGAACATTACTCTTCAGATCAGATCGCCTATATGGCACGCTACAATAGGCCTATAAAATAATTGTACTGCCATGCGTGCATGGCTGCATGCCTGCTACGATACATTTGTACTGCACCGACCGACACTAACCCCCCCTCCAGCCATTAGCCAGCACCTTTTACTGTCTACAAAGACGGAGAACAAACATGATGATCTACAGGTCACATGCGCGACGCGTTGTGAGCTTGTAGATTTCTTTTGTCCATGAGTTATATGAGCTTGCATGATAATCGCATTCATTGTATTGTATTGTATACAATCATGATTTTACATTGTTTAGTGTGTCACCGTGTGATGATGACGATGATGTCAGATAGCCTACGCCCGGCCAATAGCCAGTACCATTTCTGCAGTGTTTGCTAGCAACTAGCCAACAGCCAGTGGAATGTGGCGACGCGATGGTGCTGGATATTATACCCGCGAGCACTCATTGGTGTCATTCTAACGTCGCCTATTATTTTATCGTGATACAAGCAGCCAGCTCTACAAGCTCAAACAGGTCACATGCGCGACGCGTTGTGAGCTTGTAGATTTCTTTTGTCCATGAGTTATATGAGCTTGCATGATAATCGCATTCATTGTATTGTATACAATCACACCCGTGTGAACTGAGTGGTGTAAGGTCTGTATGACGTAATGAAATCATGTCTGACGTAATGAAATCACACCCGGGTGAACAGGGTGAACATAACAACCATGCTCATTTTTTCTGCACAAACAAAGCCAGTTGTAGGAATCACACCCGGGTGAACAGGGTGAACATAGCAACCATGCTCATTTTTTCTGCACAAAAAAAGCCAGTTGTACTCAACAATCATGATTTTACATTGTTTAGTGTGTCACCGTGTGATGATGATGACGATGATGTCAGATAGCCTACGTCCCCCCCCTGGCCAATAGCCAGTACCATTTCTGCAGTGTTTGCTAGCAACTAGCCAACAGCCAGTGGAATGTGGAGACGCGATGGTGCTGGATATTATACCTGCGAGCACTCATTGGTGTCATTCTAACGTCGCCTATTATTTTATCGTGATACTAGCAGCCAGCTACAAACACCATGTAATAGTAGCGTGCACTGACAACAGCTAAATGTTTATTTTTTATATATTTAGATCTGACATCAGATGAGGAGGAGGAGGATGACGAAGAGTCAAGACTGCGATGGAGTTCTCCGACACTGAACCGGATTCATTCATTTCAGGGGGGCAGTTTTTTTTAAAAATTATTATTATTTAGCCTACACACACACACACCGTCAAGAACTGGAATGCAGTGGTTTGGGGACACTGGGGAGTTTGGGGACAACTGTTTTGTATGTAGGCCTATTTCTTTTCTGTAATATTTATTATAATTTTATTATGTTAGTAGTCATAAAAAATAAAAGACACTTTTACAATGAGTTAGACCTGTCATGGCTATTTTGTTCACTATTGTGAGGTTTATTGTATATGACTAAGCGAGTTTCAACTGTGATTTACTCTGTAACGGTAGATGGTAATAACTCAATTTCTTTTTTATAATACAGTATACATTCAAGTCTATATTTTGATACATTTCATGGGCACCAAGTCATATCAAAACAATGTCCTTGGATGTGTTTTTTATCAAAACTGTGTTTCTTCATAATAGGTTTTTGAGATACATGCATGAATAGACAAGGTACTGGTAAGACTATGTAAACATGGTATATATCAAAATGTGCGTTAGAATGTCTAATTTTACCCCAAAAAAGAATTGAGTTTATATGATGTTCCAATTCAGAGATATGGGGACTTTTAGCTGGATAGGTCAGATTGATCATGACTGACCATGTTATTTGTAGATGGCAAAATAGCTACAGTGGTACATGTGAGAAACTTTTTATTTTATTTTAATTGAACTAGACAACTCACCCTTTAAAATGAGATATTGCATGGCTATGTACGCCCAGCAGAAAAAAAGTTATTTAGAAAATAAAACTTCAACCGGGCATAACTTTTTTTGTTGTCCTAGAAACACTACCCAGTGTAAATGCAGGCTCTTTTAAATGGCTTCCAACACAAGAACTAAACATTTTATCAACTCAGTTCATTTTCTTCCTGTAAGCAGACAAGTCAAGCTTTCTCTGAAGGTCTTTCGTTGTCACACATTCACAACAGAGAATTTTCAATAAATCATTCAAAAACGCCATTCTGCCATAGAGAAGTCTACCTACTATATAGAAATCCTTGAAACGCTCAAAGAGATTTGTTTTTGGCTTTTGTGCCTTTATTGATAGTTACAGTGAAGATGGACAGGAAAGAGGGAGAGGGAAGGGGAGAGACATGCAGCAAAGATGGTCATGAACAGGACTCGAACACGTGACTCACTGTCAAGCCAGAGCCTACAGTATATGTGGCATACGCCTTGACCACTAGGCCAGCGGACACCCCGGAGCTGGCCTGTTCTGACATCACACTGACACAAAAGCCTCTGCCCAGGATCCAGACATTTGATCACACCTGATCACCCCTAGATCTCCATATATGGAGCTGGCCTGTTCTGACATCACAGTGATGTTCTGACATCTGCATAGACTCCATATTTGGGCATGTCTGACAAAGATCTCCATATATGGGCATAAAAGGGACGCAGATAATAACTGGGTGGGTCATTAATTTCCAACTTGCATCATTCCAAGTAGGCCAGTGCCCAATGGTCACCGCTCTAGTTGTTATAATGCTGTTTTGAGGTACAGTAGTTTATATTGGTTATTATGGGAATGCCATTATTTTACTACACTAGATAAAACAACATTTGTCAGGTAAAACAAGCACTGTCTCCGTTGTGCATCTGTCCCCATTTTTTTCTTTTTTCCTGCTCTCCAGTTAGCTCATATAACATTAGCCAGTGTATATATACAGTAGATATAACATCAGGCTCCACTCCGCGCTGCGGTGTTTATATCTGTCTATGTGGCTTATTATTATTCATTTGTTTATTTGCAGAACAACAGATTATAGGTTACATAATATTATTTTAAAAATATTTCAAATATGTTTCTTCTTTGAACATGTTGGACATGTGTGCTTGTAATACTACAGTATGCATTTATTATGTATCAGTAAGTTAGTACAGTGCTATTAGTATAACAAGTAAGTACACTTATTTGCAAACTATGCTTAATCATTGTGAACTATACACACTATACACACTGACTGACTGTCAATAGTGTCAGTGTGTGTTTTCTCTTTTTTCCCGTAATGCACTGTCTCAAGGGAAATTGGAAACATATGGTGTGCAGATGTCTGATTAGAAACCTTATATATCATTGATTAAAATAGGGGGGGAGGAGGAGTGGGGGGCAAATATGCCCAGGATCCAGACAATGCCATCTCCATATAGTCATGTAACTGTGCTGTGTGACTTGACTCTTAGTCAAGTAACATAGTCCAGCCAGAAATATTTCTTGTTCAAGACTTTAATTTTCACGGCAGACTCTAACAGACTGTGATCTGTTAGGTTGGTAACAACCTACAACACAGACATATACAGTATATCTATGGTTGGTAATGGCCCAACATATTATATACTGTATATACACTAAGTAATACATCAGTATACACAGACATTGGTATAAGTGATCATAACCCAGGATATTAGAATTGCTCGTTCACTGCATGGGGCTCATTCACTGAGGTACAGGTATACATAGAACATATACAGAATATACAAACAAAAAGAAAGAATGTATGAAGAAAGTAACACTCAGGGTAGGGATAGTTTAAGAATTGCACCTTCCCTGGGTTATAATTGAGGACGATATGTCTATATGCCAAAACATTAAATACAGAATATATAATGTACAGACAATAAATGGATGAATTAATTGAAGATATACAGAATATACATTCATGCAACAGAAGGATGAATAATTTATTAACAAATAGCAGTCAGTGTGGTGAACTGTAACAGTTGTGATCTAAACCTAGAAAAAAAAACATGCTATTTATGTAAGCAGGTTTTGCAAGAAATTCACCAAAATTCTGTATTTGCTCGGGTTAAGGAGGTTGACCTGGCAGGTGGGTCCTTGTTCAAAGCTCAAAAAGCTCTTTTTGTGTCTCTGTTGTGACTTGTGACAGACAGCGCAGGTGTTTGCCTAACTGTGGCACAAATAGTCCATTTGTGAACCATTTGTGAACACAATCAATTTGTGTAATGCAATCCAATTTGTGAGAGTGAAATTCAATAGAGGGTTAGTTAGATGCCAAATCTTCAACAAAACCACAGTCATTTGGTAACCAGGTTACATTGCATCTATTAAAATAGTAAAGGATGTTTGGGAGCAAAACAGAGCTATTGTGAGTAGTATCAAATCAAAGGTCAAGGTTCTTACTCTAGCAAAAACAAAATGGCCACCATGGATAACACCAGATTCTTTAACTTTGACTAAGCCCAGTGCCAAAACCACCCATGGTTTCAACAAGTCGCCAGAATTAAAGAGAGGCCATAAGAACTGTTATGGAAATAAAAGAAAGGAGGGAAAGGAGGAGAGATGGATGGAGAGGTGTTGTTCTGTATGGTCCCAGTAGTTTGGGATGGCATGTTCTTGGACACGCTTCACGCCATCTTCTGTTTCATCATTGTTTTTCTGAAGCACGGAGTCCCACCACCCTGGCAACGCAGGCCAAACCCAAACAAAGTGTTCACTAGTGGTTCTGTTTGGGAACAAATGGAGTGAGAGATTCTCTGGTTCTCCCAATGTTTTTTCCCAGTAATAGTAGAAGGGATGTGTTTAGGGGTAACATAGTGTGGAGGCTAGCTGGGAGAATCTGACAATGAACAATGGACAATTCACCTCACAACAACCATTGTGTGCTATAAAATATCTCAGATTTTGAAAAGAAGAGTTCAAATATGTATTCCTTTCAGCTGATATCAAGACATTCCTTCATCATCTTTTATTCTTATTTTTAACAGTACAACATTTTCACTGGAGAATCCAGAGCGAGAAAGAATTCTAAGATTCTATTTTTGTATACTGACTAAGGACTGAAGGGGCAAGAAGTGCTTTTATTCCAAGAGCAAAACATATAAGCAAAAGGAGGCCAGTCTTCCCTATTTGGACATGCTAGATTAAGATGAATCCTCTTTTTATAAAGTAAAGTTACTGAACAAAATATATAATCAATTTTATTTAACTGCACTTAAATGTATGGCATTTATACTATTTGACTTTCTAAGCTCAATGAAATGTGATCAATCCATAGTAAGGCACTGAGGGAACACTGACAAAATGTCCCATTGTTTCCTACTGACAGCATTCACATTTTCAAATAGATTCCAGCAAAGCTTAGAGGTTAATGTATACACTCAAAATGTGTGCTCTACACATTTAAGCCACAGGTGGCATTTTCCCTCATTTTATTATAGCCTTGATGACTGTTTTAAACCCTCAAAATAGTGCTTCAAGATCTGCCTGCGTTCTCACAGCGAAAGCATTTTTTTTAAAGCCTTTGCGTCCAGGCCATGCTATACATTTGAATTCCTTTGGAGCGAGGCACCCCTCTCCCAGCAGGGGTTCCCACTGAAAGACCACACAGCCTGGCCGCAGCTATGTGAACAGAACACAGCAGACCAATACCAACACAGCATGGAGCGTGGAAGTCTGCTGCGGAGCAGACTCCCAACGCTAAACTGTCCCTAGAGTTCCCCATGCGGGCCCAGTCCCATCCCCAATCTTATTGGTGAGAGCCAATCAGCCACTTCCTCATGGTGGGCATGGGCACGAGTCCGATTGATTGGCTGATTAGCAGTATTTACCTTGGCTCTGTTCTTCAGACCATCAGTCTGCGTGGGATTTCCTCAAGGTCGATACCATTAATATTCAACAATGCCACATGGCTGCAGGAGGGCGTCAGGGCAGGGAGCGAGCATAGGGAACCCCCGGGTGTTAAGTGATATTGTCTGTTGAGTTATTGTAGTGGAGTCTCCCAAGAGAATGTTTTAAGTGTATACCTTGAATGCAAGCACAATGAACTGGGCAGGAAGGCATTGTTGTGTTGTATATCAACAGTTGGCAGGTTCATGGCTTAATGGTTACACTATTGAGTGGTTCATTGTGTATTACGGTGGGGTATGAAATGTTAAGTGCAGCCATGGTTATGCTATCTAGATGTAGGAGATAAGCAACTAGTGAGAATGCAAACACCATTTTTATGTTGTTATGTGGTTGGTTTACTAACCACCTTGCAGTGTCACAACGGTTACGTTAAAGCTGCTCTATGTAACTTTTGTCTTCTACCCTGGATTTGAAGTTGACCCAGTTTCCTGTGCAAGTGCATGACATTTTTTACCATTGAGCTAAATAGATATCTATCCGTGCTCGCTCAAGGGATAGGGATAAATTGAATCTTGACCATCAGGTAAAAATCTGTGTCAGATGTCTAGGTGAGACATGACCTTTTACACAATCTAAATGTTTCTATACCATACAGATTGGACAAAATTAAAATGTATTCATAAAAGACAAGTTACATAATGCCGCTTTAATGTTAAGCATGTGTGGCCTGCACAGGAATCAAACCCCTGCGGCAGCAGCGCCATATTAAACAAACTGAGCTGTTCAGGACCACTGCGACGGAGAAAGCAAATCATATATTATAACAGACACATGGTCAGCGAGCTAGTGCTGATTGCTGAGAGATGTAGAATACAATTTAAACTCTTATAAACAAATTAATATCTCATTCTTGTTAATGAGTGATTCCGCATGACTACATACAGTAGATGTCAGGTCTGTGTTTCTGTTGTGCTCTGTGTAGACTAGAGGAAGATGGAGAAGTGGACATTCATTTTTCAACTGTTAATAACGTCTCCAGAGAATGAACATATGAAGGTAACAGGAAACAGGAAACTATATCAATGATTAATGAATGTCTACTCTATAGCATCCCCTCAAAAAGATTCAAGATGGATTAAGGCAACGTGTGTTCAACTTATGGCAAAATGTAGAAAATAGCTAAAAGATCTCAATGTCATGAATGCCACAGACGAAAAACAGTCTAAGTCCACACTATTTATCCATAATGTATAAATAATTGATAATGGGTCAGGACAACGAGGCCTTTTCGTGGAGGGTCAGAATGAAATTTGGACTTAGACTGTTTTTCATCTGTGGTACTCAACACTTTATAGACAACAGTCCAGTTTCATCTGATCATGAATGAATTTATCAATAATGAGAACCAGTCACTCTCTTAGGTTTAAAAGAGATTTCTCTTTCTTTTTGTACTAAAATTATAACAAACTGACAGGGGTGGAAAGTAACCACCAAGTAGCTTATCTTTCTATGAGAAGGGTTTCTATAAAGAAAAGATGTAATTAAAAGATGTAAGTAATCTGCCCTTGTGCGCAAGTGAAAGACCTGGCTTAGGGGTGACAATATAGTGCCATCAGCCATCAAAGTCAGTAGGCTTCAACCTCCAGAAGAATGAAGGTGCACAGCAAATTCCATGGCGATCCAGTTTTTTGCACAGTTTTGTTGTCAGATCAGCAAGTGCAACTGATACATACAGTACTATCACCCTAAATACTGTTACTGAGTTATTAAAAAGGAGGCTTTATCCGAGGCATATGAGGTGATCAAGATCATCAACGTATCCTAAAATATCTCTGCCTCATTCTCAGCAACTATGTGGCGCTCTCAGCTTTTCCCTTAGGGATGGCTGTGGAATACCAGTCCAGTACACAATCACTGTGTCACATTTTTGGTCATAGAGTCTCAAGGCTCTGCAGGTCCGTCTCGGTGGCAGAATGGTGGGTTCCTGTGTTTGTGCATGTTCCTGTCTCCTGCTGTCACTGGAGAGAGGTGCGTCGCCATTGTTTCCGCTGTGAGCGACCGGGTGTCGGGGCGTGCATGTTCGACCTTGCTGCTCAGTAGAAGGAAGGACAAGGGAGGATGGAGACGGGAGGAGGAATGGAGGAGAGTGGAAGGGAGGGCAGAAGTTAGGGAGGGAGGGAGGGGAGGGGAGGGGACCGGTCAAACGGAGCAGCTCAACACCTAGAAAGGAGAAGGGCATGAGTACACGTCCACACACATTCTCTTCATGTCTACATGGACACGCGCTCGTGCACACATCAACCTTTTATTGTTCTGCAGAAAAATCATCTTCTGTTTACACATCGTTCCCCAAAACAACACAGTGATCAAGCTACAGTAGTCTCAGGGGGGGCGTTGTTCCCAGAACTTGACTGGTAAACACACATCCAGTCCAGGTAAACAGCAGACTCTCAGTCTGGCACAAAGAGACGGGGAAGTACCAAGAGGTGGAAATCTCACTGTTGTTGTTTGTTTTTCTCCCTACTCTGCTCTACTGCATATATATATATATATATATATATATATATATATATGACTATAGGACACAGACAAGAATTACTTGTTACAAGTTGGAATAGTACTGTACCAGTTCGTTTGATAGCCTCATGTAAAGCAGTGACATTGAATATTAATTATTTACTTCTTCATCAACAGATATTTTTGTCTGTTGAGTGCTCCTGAGTCTTGGCAACCCTGCAGGATTAAAGATGACAACTTTATATGGCCTCTTGGCATCAACACAAATTAGAATAAGGGCAATTTCGCATGTCAAAATACCATGACATTTGTACTGGCATTTGCATAATATTCCAGTATTTTCATTTCTTCTTCTACCGTTCCTCCTCCTTTTCCTGTGAGAATTGCTTCACATTATTCAGTGACAGAATGTGATGAATCACTCAATATATTGTTTTCCTAGCAATCGTCAATATTGCTGTGTTAATGGGCTGTTAAGAACCTATCATTAGCACAGAGTTCATTCCAATCTCTGCTATGTATCATTGGGATGGCATTGTAAGATTGAGGGATGTGGATGTGGAAAAAAAATCTTTCACTTAGCAAATCTTTAGTTATCCAGGGATCATGTTTGTTAAACATACTTTCCCAGATATGTCCATTTTCATATAGGCTATGTAATGCTACTTTAAGACAGGCTTGTTTTTTGTTTAATAGCAATTTGACAGTAGTCATTAAGGTAGTTTTCATTCATTAAGTGAAATATGAATTTTACCATTGTGTTTTAGGCAATGCTCCGTACAGTAGTTGCAACATTCTGCACAACAAAATCAAATCCATGCCTTGACAAATAACCAATGAATGGACAAAAACCTCTGTATTTGATTAGCAGCCATAGAAGATAGCTATTGTGCAGTTTTATGCATTAATGTGCGCTTTGCAAATAAAGTCTGTAACAGGATGAGTAGTTGTGGCCTAAATACTCAGTTATATTGACAGATTTACTGCAACAGCATAATATGATGACTAATGTACAGTCAGTGTTCCAATCTCTTTCTATGCAAACGCTAAACATAAATGCTCTCTATTTACTTCCACATCACACCATTTTCTGTCTTGTGGTCCTCTACTTGCCTCCTGGGGTGTTATTTGCTCAGCTGGCAGCAGAGTTTTCTAGCCTCCGAGCTCCAAGGGCCCCACACGGGCCCCTCTGCTTTTTAATATGCTGTGCTGATGAACACCTCTGTGGTTCTCCACGGTACCCCACCTAAGCATTCTTAATATTTTCCTTTGCACCTCCAAAACACATTAGGCTCATTGCACCTCGCCAAATGGCACCTTCTTTCACAGCTTAGCGCGCCCGTGTGTTTATTCAGTGTCTGAATGGGGATTTTGAATTTTCAGGGTCAGATAACTTCATTCGAAATGGCCCCGGAGGTCATTAATAACACTAAAAAGAAATACCGTAGGGGATGAATACCTTTTCTAATTGCATGACACGATGATTAGACATCGGCTTAAGAGCATCTGTATCCCATTGTCATCAATAGCAGGTAGTCAATTCCTTTTAGACTGTGAAATCTGGCATTTTCCAGCTGAGATCAAGCTGTTTAATATTAGTATGATGCCATCTGGATCTGATGGAAAGTGAAACACTCTGTGTGCTGTCTGCTGAAGCATGTTATTCTGCCGATAAAGGGGTGTGAGTTAACTGAGTTTTGCTAAAAGTACACATTTTGTTTGTAATAGATTCCAATCTCGATTGGGTAGAAGAGTGTTACATTAACACATCAGATTCTGATCTTAGAGCAAATAATTCCTAAGCACTAATATGTCATCTTGTCATAAGGCCATTATACTCTATATCATCTTTAATGAGTATAAGTTACTTGACTAATATGGTATTGAAATATTTCTCATGTCAAACATCCGTCCTTCTCTCACAGTTGCAATTTACGATTTACAGTTTACATAGGCTATGTACACCAGCTATGTAGCCTATATGTCTTCTACCCCTGAGATGCCCCAACATTTTTCATAGGAAAAACTTGATCTACTGCCATGCTCATATCAACATAAATCAATGACTCAGAACAATATAATTACATTATTGCTTTTCTTGCTTTTCTTTAATTTCTTTTTTCTTGCACCGAACTTTCATCCTAGCCTGGCATTGCTCTGGCAGATTTGTCTGGTTTCCAGGCTACTTGGTTCCTTGCAGGGTCATAGTGTGTAAACCACCTAGTGTTAGAGTGGACTATTGCCAGATGGTGCCACAAACCAACCACTGGTAGGCTATTTACTACAGTATTCTACTACTCACATGGTCATGCAACAGTTATGCTTGATGTACTGCATACATGGATGTGTACCATGTAGGTCAGGTCACATGGCAACAATAGCTGATCTGCTGTTGTCATGCGTGACGCCAACACGCAACTAAGTATATAAATCAGGCATTTGAACTGGAAATACACTTGATGGTGAACAGGACTTACAGTGGCATCACACCTTATTGTGACATGCCGCAGTATTGTGTGTGTGTGTGTGTGTGTGTGTGTGTGTGTGTGTGTGTGTGTGTGTGTGTGTGTGTGTGTGTGTGTGTGTGTGTGTGTGTGTGTGTGTGTGTGTGTGTGTGTGTGTGTGTGTGTGTGTGTGTTTTCATGCAGCACCTCCAGGGCAGTCCACGGGAGGAGAACATACTAAATGACCCATCAGTCCAATCAAGACAGCGAATCACAAACACGGCTGACTAGGTGACGAATCACTTCCACATAGGCACTCATTATATACATAAAGACAAATATACAATTCTGCTTCATGTGTGCAACATATGATGACAGTATAACTTGCACAATTACCCTGATTAATTCTACAAAAGTTAATTCGCAACAGCTTGGATCCCTTTCCTATTAACCCACTAAGACCTGAGGCCGGTTCTACAAATGTCTTCTAAATCATATCAGCTTTCTGAAAAACGTATACTGCTATATCAGTGGTGCTCAAACTGTTTCACGTCGTCAAGGACCGCAAAAAGTAGGCCTACATAGTACATGTATTTTGCCGCCGACCCCCATCTCAAAATATTGTGTTCCAGGGACCCCCAGAAGCAAAGATTTGAGTTAAAAATAAATGTTTGATTTGCACAAATCTTAAGATTTCTTTTAGCAGATCTACAATCTCATAGCTGTGAGCTTGTATATCTGCTATTTATGAATAGCCAAAGTATAAAATAATGGTTAAAGTGCTTCAAAAGGAGTTTTATACTGTCTCCGTCTCCCCCTAGTCAGCCGGGGCGCCTGATGGAGGGGAAAAGAACTGGTTGGAATAACGTGTTCCTTCCACTCGGCACTCGCTACGTCCTACCGGGGAAACTCCCCTGTCAGGTGATACGAAGCAGCCTGCTCACTCCTCATCCATTGAAGGAAGAATGAGCTCAATTCGGGGCCCTCCCCAGGTTGGCAGAGGGAGAGTAGCGACCAGGATTACAGCTTAGGGCAATTGGCACCGGGTAAAAAAATGGATCATCTATAATACACAGATGCTTTCCCGGTTTTAAAGGATTAAAGGAGCATTCAGTGATTTGGGTGATTTGGAAAAAAACCCGGTCCACCCGGTAACAAGATGTGCACATGCACACGCTCTACAGTGGGGGAAGTACAACTGACCAACAGCACGTGCACCAATGCCCGCCCCACTCGATCATGATTGGAGGAAGGCCCCTCTCATCCTGATTGGATGAAGGCTTTGCCACCCAAAGCCCAAACCGAAACTAGGGTTTGTTGACCCCAGGGGCTCACTGGGGACAGGGAGGAACTCCTTATATGGTCAGCACACTTTATAGTAGGGAGGATTATCCAAAAAATAAGAAAAAATAAGTGATATTTGAATTAAGTGAAATCACTGAATATACCTTTAAGAGTTATCGCTTGCAGACAGGCTGGCTGGCGGACTAGTGTCAGGTTGTACAGGATAGTTTGTGCTGTTGGAGGATTTGAGCTTTTGTTTGAATAAAGTGGTTCTGCATTAACAGCGGGGTGCAGCACTCATGGGACGTGTAGGAACAAAGGCTGCTGTGTGGACCGGCTGTTTTTGTGAACCTGCCTGTTTTATTAAGGGCCACGATCACAGAGAGAAAATGAGGAGGAGGCCAGAGAGATAGATGAAGAGACTAGAGGCGAGTCTCTTGTGCACAGCTCTTTGGAAATGTTCATGGGAAACTGTAGAGCTTTACATGCTTCATCAAGTTGTGGACAAATTAAAAGCAAAAATAAGATAGGTTTGGGATTTCATGGATCATTAACTAAACGATGCATTTATCCCATTTCATTGCTCCCTATAGGGAAAACCAGTTTGAAGAAAACGCTGTACATTGTTTCACAGTCACAGTTTGTTTAGCACTTTGGCCTACTCAAAATTCTCTTTTGGCAACTGTAATTAATGTAGCATATAGAAGGACTTGTAACAACAAAGGATAGCACATTTTCGGAATAAATATATCATTGCTTATTCGGTTGTATTTGGATAACATGAGGTCATTTATTTTACTCATCTTACCCGTGTTAACTAATGTTTAGGTTGGCTTCCCACACCAAGCAGATCTAAAGGGTTTTATATGACAAGCTCATGATAGGAAGATGTACTTATTTTGGCAAACAACATGGCATATAGTGCCTGTGAATCAGAACAGAATACATTTTAATGAACCATATGATCTTTGTTCTTGTTGTATGATCCATGTTACGATTTTTGTCATAACCTCATGGCTGGCTGACTTTATTGATCTCAAAAACCTCTAAAAAGTGAATTGTGGCACTTTCTCTTTTACGTGACTTTATTTAAATTATTGGCCTCCCAGATTAACATGTGGAAATAGTTGACTGCTCTTGGTATTTATTTTAAATTATTATAGGCATGGTGGAGATAATTATGTCAATTACCCATCTTTGTAAAGGACAGTCATTATAAATAAAGGCTTATTTCATCATAACCTTCTTGTTCTCCATTTGTTGCCTTTTGTCTGTCTCCCACTTTGCTAAAGTCTTTGCCAGTACAGAATGATAAGAGACCGCCATCAGCCACCAGCCATCCGCTCATCTTCCAGGTAACTCGTCATCATATATCTGACCTCTTTCCTGTTTCTGCAGTACTGCTAGCTCGCAGCATCAGTCCATTTTCTCTGTCCATGTCATACAGGATAATTACATGTTTCATATCATAACTTGCTTTCAGCCACTGTCTGCCTGTATGTTCTCAATGTGATATCATTCCAACTTGTCAGGCAGAATCTATTATCCAGTATATATTTAAACCCTGGCCTATACAGTAAGCTTGTCCCCAAGCCCCAAGGCTCTAGCTGGGCTGCTGGCGGGGTTGGTGGTCCAAGACAAGGGAAAAAAGGTTTGGAACCACTGGCTTATATCACTATAGTTTCCTAGAACCTAGCCAAAAACAAGACTTTTTTGTTGCTAGTTGTAGTAAAGTCTGGAAAACTGTTGCTAGCTTGTAGAGCAGATCGCTGCCCCCTGCAAAATCAGCAATTGTGAGTGCTCATTTTGAAGTGAATAATTTGCAGATAGCTAATCAAGACTAATGACTTTTTAACACTGCTTCTCCCTTTAGGTAGGTGAACAGTCCCCTTCAGTCCAGCTGATAAAGATACGGCTGCAAACGGTCATGTTGTGTTGACAGAGCTGTCGACGAAGACACTGCACTGGGCAGACGCCCAACAGATGCCAAAATGCCCTCTCAGGCACGCACGCACGCACGCACGCACGCACACGCACACACACACACACACACACACACACACACACACACACACACACACACACACACACACACACACACACACACACACACACTTTCTCTGTCTCACTCCCTCTCCCCTCTTTCTTTTTCACATGTTTGATTAATTTTGCGAGGACACCAGGGGTCATGAAGCAGTTGTAATTGGCCTGGGAACTGAGAGATGGCTCAGTGAGGGTGAGGGGTAATCCTACTTCTTATGTTCTTTGACTAAAAAAAGTAAATTTACAAGAAAAGTAAGAGAAAAAAAAGTAAATTTACATACTAGTCAGTCTTTTTAATGAACGAGAATCGATAATGATATTGATATTCTCACCACACTGGAATATCCAGTCCATCAGCCAATCATGAATCTATATTTCTGCGGTGACACCTGTATTGGCCAATCAGGTGACACCAGATCCAACACAGACACTTATACTGGCATGATACTGAACCAATGTCACTATATGATAATGTAATACATTTGTGAGCCTTATTGACAGTCAAGAATTTCCCCCCGGATCATTGAGTAGTCCACATTTCCACAATAAAGGCAGCATCTAATCTCTATATACTGTACATGCATCTCAATACATAATAGTAATAGAGATGGCAAAGTCACTCACTTGCCAATTCAATTATTTTTTATTTGACCTGTTATGTGTTCCTTTCCTCTCTATTCATACTGTTCCTGCAGGCTACACACATCTATGTGAAATGAAATGAAATGAAATGAAATGATTACTATATCTACCCAGGGTATCTGGGCTAAGCTCAAGAACTTGTTTCCAGCCAGGCCCTGCTCATAGAACATTTCATCGTAGTGGTTCAATGCCTTGTTCAAGGGCACTTCAGCGGTGGTAATTTTAACGTGTCGGACCGCTGATTCGAACTGGCGACCTTCCGGTATCAAGACCGCTCCGCAATCCGTTCGTGTAGCCTGCAACTGCAATGTTGAGCGCTTGTACACAAAATAATTTCACCCACTCTTTTACACCTGCAAATGTGTAAGTAAGTAAGTACATTTTATTTATAGAGCACATTTCACAGACATCATAGTCACAAAGTGCTTCACAACAATACAAACAAAACATGTCAATGGTAGTAAGTGTGATGATGTGACAATGATATAAAGTTGATTGGCCTGATTCACACGAATACCAAACACGTGGCCCATTTACCAACTCGCCCCGGGTGTACAGCCGGCGGAACTGCTCAGCCTGGTATGCCTAAAGTAACCTAAGTAAATTATGCTTAAACGGTCAAATTTAACCTTATTCCTAACCTATAACCTCAGTAAAACTATGCCTAAACTTAGCCCTATTCCTAAACTTAACCCCCATAAAACTATGCCTAACCCTAAACGTATTTCTAACCTTATTCTCAGTAAAACAAAATAAAGAATACAAGAACCGCCGCACCGAGCGGTCGGGGTGAGGTCAGCGGAAATAAGCGAGGGCGGGGTGGATTATAGTAAGTAAATTGTATTTATATTATAGGCGACGGTACCTCCAATATAAAAAGGAGGTACTTCCAACGCCAAAGGCAAGATACAGATCCTCTAAGACCTCCTCAAGGAGCCTCTTACTCAGCCCACTGACAGCTCCCTGCTAATACAGGAAATCGTCATTACAGTACCTGATACCACACCTGATGGTAAAAAGTAGACCTTTAGAGCACCAACCATTACTTAAAAGAGTGTTCATAGTAGCTGTAACGTGGCAAGGTCACAGACGAGCACAGAGTTCCATATAGTGTGCAGAAAAGGAGATAAGATACACGTCAGAGATCTGACGGAAATTGAGTCTCAGCTTCATCCAGTTGATGGATACTCAGATGGCATTTCAATACCATTTCGTATACTGGGTGAGCTGGGAGGCGAAATGGTGACCTTCTGATTACCAGACTGTCTAATCTATTCACTTACTCACAGTACAGTAGTAGTACAGTAAATTAAAATTACATAAAAGTGAAGCATCTTAAAATGTACATAGCCTAAGGGGTTCACACGCACGCACGCACGCACGCACGCACGCACGCACGCACGCACGCACGCACGCACGCATGCATGCACACACGCACGCACGCATGCACACACACACACACACACACACACACACACACACACACACACACGCTAATTCTCACTTGTGGCTGTTATGACAACATATAAGGACATAAAGATGGATTGCTCTTAGAGTTATAGTATGTGCATCAACCTCATACATCTTGAACATTTCCGTGGAAGTGGAAGATTTGTGGGTCTAATCAGCTCATATGGCCCAGTTATACATGGTCTGCTACTCCCATCTTGGACCAGAGAGAGGTTCCTTTCAGAGAACTCTTGTTGTCCTGGGTGTCTGTCTTTCGTCACAGTACATGCTTACGTGACTGTGATGTATTCCTGAGCTTCAAAAAGTCATATTTCTCCAACCGCCAACAATAAAGTAATATCCTGCTCCTTGACTGGGAGCAGGAGAGACATCACATTGTCATTACAAGAGCAGATTTATATTTCCCAAATGCTGTTTGGTTTCTAAAGTTAATCTCATCCTCCCCCGAATTCTTCAGTGCTAATTGCTACGTCTGCTCCAAAGGTCCTCTGTTGTTGTTATGGCTCTAGCAGTTGTGTATGAGCAGCTATCATTCAGGACATCTAGTGAATACTATTCAATAGCCTACTGACAGGGTGGGGAAGCGCCACAGTTTATATTTTTGTTTGTTGGCTCCCTGAGGATCCATGAAATCCCCTTTAGATCAACTTCCCCCAACGAAATTCTCCAAGTATAGACATTCAGGAATCCAAAAACATACAATAATTTATCGTTTCCCAATTTCAACCCATTTTTCTTGTGTAAGGAGATAGTATAGACTGTAAAGTGGAAACTACTTTGGGGTTTGGGTACCTCAATAATGAGAAAGCACCGTGCATTCATCCATGTTCACATCTATTATAAGCCTCCATATGAGTCCCTGGGGAGAGATTTTGAAGGGAAAAACCCAAACATGCCACCCAAGGTAGCATTATAACTTTTGACCTTCATGACATCCCTCTCTATATGACAAACGTGTGCCATGAGACCCCCCGCTCTCTGTAGGGTGGACATCACGGCTCAGTTCCTATTCACTGTAGCGTTTTACCAATACCTTCCCACTGACAGTTAGCCCTGAACTTTATTTGCATGTTAACTAAAACGAAAGTCTGCATCTCTGCACAATAATATAAGATAATTCAACCACATTAAAGCTGCGTGTGTGTGTGTGTGTGTGTGTGTGCGTGCGTGCGTGCGTGCGCGCGTGCGTGCGTGCGTGCGTGCGTGCATGCGTGTGTGTGTGTGCGTGTTTATGTGTGTGTGCGTGTGTGCGTGCGTGTGTTTGTGTGTGGTGTGTGTGTGCACGCGTGCATGCATGCATTTCATTTGATTATTGGCCCTGGTGGACTGTAGAATGTTTCTCATGAGAAGACATCTTCCACACTGTTGTGGGTCTGACAGACGAGGGCAATGGGTGATGTATTTCATTTTTGATGGCTCCAAAAATATAATTAGGTATCCATGAATCATCGGGTATTTTCCATCCATCTATTTCTGACTCGGTGCGAAGAGTCGGGCAGAGAAAGCCAGAAGTATATTAATTGTACTGTATTTTATTGTACATAAACTTGTATCATTTTTCACACCAATGTAAATGAATCACTTATTCCTAGCATATTTCATGCTCTCACTGCAAAAGTCTGTTTCTACAACAATTTCATTCTAAAAGCAGTGAACCACAAGGCAGTGTCCATTCTTTAATCATATAGGAATGTGTGAAACCTTTCAGTAGATTTCTGACCCCTTGTTTCTGGGGGGGATTATTCATATACATAATACATTACGTACTATAGTGCAGAAACTGCCTATAACATCCTGTGGCATGTGTCAAATGAAAGGATTCCATGCTGTGCTTTCACATTGACAGTGACATTTTGTGCGAATGTGGTTTTTGGTTCACATACTGTAGGAACTATAGTGGTCAAACACTGTATCAAATCTTGGCAAACATACAGTGTGACACAGCCTTCTGTCCAAGCTTGAGAATGCCTGTGCTGCCTCTCCCTACTCTAAAATGAAAATGTCCTCAAGGAACGCTAATACTGCTGAAAAATGACATGCTGAATTTTGTTTTGACATGACTAAAAGGCTGTTCTTTGTTAGTTGCCAGCAACGCATGACCAAAAAGAGGGTTGTTTATGATCGGTCAATTCCTCATCTCCCCAATGTGTCCATTCAACATCACACCTCTAAAAATGAGTTCGGTATAGGCAGAAACAAATGAAACACATACATTGAATGAGATATCCTGTTCCCTTTTCCTCCCCCAAGTAAAAAGAAATGAAATGAAAAAATGTTTTCATGTTCTTGAGATTGTCCAAGTACTACTGAGAATTAAAGAAACTTAAACTTTAACTTTAACAGGTCAGCCAGCAAAATCCAGTCTATAATGTGATGGATTCCAAATAAAAAGAACGCCAGAAGATTGTGTGCTTTTTAGTTTAAGTGAAAAATGTATTGTAAAAAGTGAGCTTGTCATTACATTCCTCAGATTTCCTGTCTTTCAGGTCAGGATCTACTATGTTTAGCAACATTAGGCCTACAGATGCTGTTTCCTGGCCATGAAATCAAATCCCGAAACTAATGCTATTATATCTATTGTACTTCCTTAGTTAAAGTTGTTGATTTAGGGCTAGTCATTTTAGATTGACTTATTTAGTGTTAATTACTTTCAGTTCGCGTGTGACTGTGAGTACAGAATACCCCAACATAGTGCACAGCACTGCACACCAACAAGATACCAAAACAGGAGGTCAACAAGGCAACATGGCATCAACAAGGCATCACAGAGACAGATGCGCACCACAGGGATGCACATGGGATTCTATGTACACACTTAACTGACCTAAACAAATGGCAGTCACCACTGTCAAGTTCACCGATGTTATGATGAGCGACTGCATATGACCATAATATCCATGGTAACAAGCCCTCCACTCCGTGGTGTTCATTCACTTTCTCATATCGCAACCTTTCATAAAGGCATATCCCCAGTCGTCGGCAGGGTTAAGAGGAACTTTTATTCCTCCCTTCTTTTTATATTTTATTTTTGTTTTAAGTTTCTATCTCACTATAGCTGCCTGCCTTTAGTCCCACTGTGCAAATAACCGCACTGCGTCTTAGAGGTCACAAAAACACTTCCGGTGTCTCTCTCTCTTTCTTGTAATGAACAAATTAGAGAAGCCAAAAGAAAATGAATACATGACAAGAACAACTTCACAAATACTTTATGTACATTATTGTAACATTCTCATTGCATTACAATCTTTTACATTAAAGACGATATCAAATGACGAAGGCCTTTTGCAGTGGATTCAGAGCAGAGTTACAATAATTGGCCCCAGTGTGTGCGTTTGCCATGCACGCACAAGGAAATAGCTTGGAGTTCAGCTTTCTACTCAGTTAATGATGCCTGTCTGTTAACCGCCAACACAGGAGTCTGACGGCAACAAAAGACACAGTCTGTTCAGCTTGATGTCATGAAGAGAGGGCCCATTAAACACGGATCAGTATCAGCCTATTGTACGGAATGCGACGTCCTAAAACCTAAACCTTAAAATGAACCGTGAATGATGGTATCTCTCTTTTTCCTATCCTCTGTCTCTACCCTTTTCTCTCTCCAGCAGCCTCTATTCAGAATATGCTAATAAACGCAGATAAATTGTCATTCTGTTTTCTCTGAATATGGGAGTACACATGGGGTCCTATTGTTGATGAATGATGATATTCATCACTTTTCCTCCTTCTTGTTCTCCTCCGTTCCGCTCTCTCTCTCATTCTCACTTTGTGTTTATGTTTGCGTGGAAACATGGCGGGCCAGTGATCAACCTGTTTCCAATAGCAGTCACTGTGACCTCTTTCTCCACTCCAAGGTTAAGGAAACAGAATGCCCTCAACCATGATGGATCATAGAACATTCCAGAACTTTCCACAACTGTTTATGCTAACGTCTGTCTTTTCGATAGAGGAGGGTGGAATATGTGATTTCTGCGGTGGCACACAGCACAATCGTTCTGTTACTTTAACTCGGGTCAATTTGTACAGTTTCAGTGCTAAATTAACCCTCCAAATTTAGTGTATGAACTGTGGACTCTTTCGACCTTTGGAAAAGCGCCGGCCAATTTTCTACCCCGACAACTGCAGTGTGCTGCACTCTCCCACTGCATTGAGAAGAGAAGAGTGATCGTGGTGGACAGCTCAAACCTCATGCCCCAGAGAACAGGGTGCTTGTTCTTTGTGTTCATGTTGATGCTTTTCAATGGTTCATGCTCTGTCTTTCGGCTCCACGGGCCCTTAGCTGTTTGTCTACTGGGGGTAGCGTGGCCTTGGCTTTCTGCAGGGTCATCCCCGAGTCACGGAGACCAGACCAGGGAGTCCAGCACATGTTCCTGGAAATGGATCACACAGAGTGGTGACGCGGCCAATTTCTGGGTGAAGTTAGCCAGGTGTGCTGCATACTCTGACTTCATATCCCTTATATTGTACAGTATATTGTCCATTATTTCATATTCTCAACAGGGAGTTGATGGGTGACAACATAATTATACATTTTGAGTGGGGCTGTGTGTGTGTGTGTGTGTGTGTGTGTGTGTGCGTGCGTGCGTGCGTGCGTGCGTGCGTGCGTGCGTGCGTGCGTGCGTGCGTGCGTGCATGCGACCCGTGCGTGCGACCCGTGCGTGTGTGTTGACCTTCCCCTTCAGCATCAGTCCCATGTCCCATGCATCCTGAACAGGAAACAGCACATGTTACGCTCTCTTCCCCAGATGATGTGTTTTCATAAAGGCTACAGCTCTGCTCCAGGAAACAGAGACATAGCAGTCTGATCCCAAACCCCATCTTGCTGACATCCCTCAGTCACCATCATCAACGATACACACACGTGAGAACAGCAGCCATACACACAGACGTACGTTCATCATTCATGGTCCCAGCCTCTCCTCCGCCACCCCCACAACTCCTTCACCCACGTTCAGCACCACCCACCACACAACAAAGCATGATTGCACGCCGTGCGCAGGTTGCGCACACACCCATTTAGGCTCGCGATTGGCCCCGTGTGTGGTTTCTCAGCCAGCATGTTTCCCATTACCTTCCATCCCGCCAGCTGGGTATTAAGTTGTTCAAAGATGTAACTGTAAAGAGCCCCAAATCACACCAGATTACCCACAATCCCGGAGACCAAATCAGCTGGGCAATTTATTGTCCAGCCTGGTTATGCTTTCCGTCTCAGGTGATTTGAGTTGAAAGCTGCTGTGTGCAGACTGCAGACAGAAGCTGCTTGTTTCCTTTCCCTGTGGCTACAGCTTGATTTGAGACTTCTGGGATTTATAGGGAATCTGTCTCACATTTTACATTTGAGGCGTTCAGCTGATGCTGTTGTTCCGAATGATTTATTATGAGTACAATAGTTGAAGGAGTCTACATTTCCACTGTCAACATTACAAGCGGCATACTGTTAAGTCAGTTAGGGGTCAAAGACACTGTTCTCAGACAATAAATGGCCATATAGTATTCGGCTATAGAGCGTCGCAGCCCCGCCCCCTACCAGGGCCCAGGAAATGATTCTCCGTTCATTTTCCTCATAGACATTTCAAAAAGTATTTATTTAAAGACCTTTTAAGCCTCGTACAAAGCCAACTCTTGGCGTGACAAATCATGACAACAAACACAATTTTTCGGGCCGAACAAATAATAAGAAAGAAGAAGAAAACGGCAGGTTACAACACTTTTTTTGTTGTTTTTCTTCTATGTAATTATTTGTTTGGTCCAAAATATTGTGTTTGTTGTCATGATTTGTCACAACTCGAGTTGGCTTTGTACGACGCTTATAAGGTCTTTAAATAAATACTTTTTTGAATTTTGAAATGTCTATGGGAAAAATGCATTGGGAATTATTTCCTGGGCCTGGCGTCGTCATGAAAGGGGGCGGGACTGCGACACTCCATAATAGAGGTGGGCTAGATGCAAAAAAAGTAGCAGAGAAGACAATTGTGCTGTAATTTTTTTAGCCTGTGTTTGTTTTATTAGTCTCAGCATATATGGTATGCATATTACTGTACATTATATTTTACCATAATAATACTGCACAAATACACAAATAAATTGCATTTAAATGCCAACCATCCCCATGTGATCTCCTGTTGTGTTTACAGTATAGTATGTGTGCGAATGTAATATTTAAATTTGCCACCCACATACATTTATCTAGGCTACATCTGTAGCCTACATAGTGATTTCTTTAGTCCCAACAAATTGTTGGGACTAATAACTTGCATTTTTCACACCTTTGCTTGACACCTACCTGTATATGGTTGATCTGAATGTTCTCCTGCAGTAAAACTTACCCAATATACTGTATATTGGGACTGGACTGCATTAGACCAAAGTGTTACACTAAATTACATATTAATGTACATTATGTGCGTTTGTCAGTCACCTCGGTCAGCTGAGTAAGCATAGAAATCCCATAATCATTTCTAAATGCGCCCAAGATCTCAAAACATGCAGCTTTGACCCTCTAAAGCGCTTGGTCCACTTCCAAAAACCTGTCTCGTGTTTCTCGTACAAATGCTACAAATACGTAAAGGCCAGTGGAGGAAGCCTCAGTGTGAAATTAAGTTGCTTGACAGTTCCATTTTATTAGAGCTGACAGTTTTAGAAAACTGCACAAGCTCCCCGGTGCTGTGGACTAGTAATGAACCAGCACAAATGAATACTGGGAAAACCTCGGGTGCTGAAACCACAGAGATTCCTCCTGACCTCAAGGCGCGGTAAAAAAGGATTCACTTAACATGTTTTAGTTACGGGAAAATGCCAAGTAATATCCCTGTTCATTTATCCATCAAACCACACAAACGCTGTAAGATGATTTGCGTGGGGTTTTGGCTCAGTCTACTTTCATTTTGGCAGCCTCGGAGCGACAACGTTTACACTCCAGTGTTAGGTTAGCCCCTTTCGGGACACTTGGGTTACCTTTTCTGTATTTACAGAAAAGGTAACCTGTATTTACAGAAAAGGTAACCAAGGGTACGGTCCCAAAAGGGTCTAACTCCAGTGTGTATTCTATGCTGTGCAGAATTATGTGGTTATTGTTCCACCTGTTTGAGGTGTGGTGTAGTGTCTGTGTCAGGTATGTTACGGTCAAATTATGTATTTCCTTGTGATACCCTTGACAAGGAAAGCTTTTTTTGTTTTTACCAGAGTGGACACTTTTGTATATTAACCACTTTAAGCTCTAATAGGTTACAAATAACCTCACTTCACCAAACTTTCCAGGGTACAAATAGCGGAAAGCTCGCAATGCATCACCATGCAGCGCGTTGAGAGCTTGTAGATCAGCTATACTTTACATGTCCAAAATAGAGTTGCCATTGGTAGTTAAAGACAAACATAACAGTTCAGCAGATATTCATACGATTATTACAAAAAATAATTGAGAAAAAACAAAGGATTACTAAATATATTTTTATAAAAGTTTATTTAAAAAGGAAGTGAGTATCGTAGCTATGATATTGCTTCTCGGTTTACAAACAGTGAAAATACAGAGGGTAAAAAATTGTAACATATCTTTAGATGAAAAATACGCACCAGAAGCTGCCTCAAAAGAACAACCCAGTATTTCACATTGTCTTGGGGTCAAAAGTAGAACATATGCATCATGACGAGTAATTTACACACTAGCAAATATTATGCATAATTGTGGATGCTCGTGTTACATGAATTAGGTCCAAATATAAGTTTAATTTGATCATAAAACTACTATGTAATGCCCTGTATAGCTGTATAACAATAACACTGCCATTATTAGAACATTGATGGGAAGATGACATCATGCCAATATTTTAGATATTGGGGTAGGCCTACAAGTTTCCATGTCATTGCTGTCTATGCCATCTATATAACTATAGCAATCAAGCTTGTAGATCTCCTATTTTCACTACTTTAGAAAGAGTTAGAATTGTCTTCCATAATGACATGCCCAACATTGGGAGGTTAAGTTGAAAGTTGCTAAGTCTGACTGTGATATATATTATCAATATTTAACCAATGGAAATTATTAACAAGAGCTTGTGACTAAATTATAACTGTATTGGATCCATTGGAATTTTTTCCATTTCCCTTTTTTTCCCTTTCTTTTCTTTTTTCTTGACACACAAGGTTTCTATCCGATAGCGCCATTCAGTATAATGGTAGTAATAACTGAATAGGCCAAAATGGTCATCATATACTGACATCGAAAATGTATATTAAAAAAAAACAAGATGACTCAATTTGTGGAGCATGTCAACAGTAAAGCAAAATACTGTAGACGTGCACACAAAATGCACGTGGGGTGTTGGGAACGGCTAGATTGAAAGCACATGTTATTCCCACCGATCCCCACTTGAAAGGTATTGTTCTCCGTTTCAGCTCCACGGCCCCATCGACACATCATATCCCATTTTGGGCGGGAACCCCTTTTGGTGTTAGCATTATGTTATGCTTTAGCTATTGAAAAATAGCAGATCTACAAGCTCATAGCTTGTAGATCTGCTATTTTTGAAAAATCTAGACATTTTTAGAATCTGATCTCAGGTCAAAATGGGATATTTCAGCCTCACTGAAATTATTTCAACAAACGCATTTACTGCTGTTCAAGAGAAATGACGGGCCGGTTGACATTTGATAATTGCCTGGCTCAAGTAACAATGATAACAGTTAGATTTTAGATGTAGTATTCAAGCATGTGGGACCTTTTTACAGATTTATTAGATTTATCCAACCTAAAACTGAGGATGTGTCCCAGATGAGAGTGGATGATAACGATACACTATACTGTACCCCCTGGTACAGAATGAAAGATATCTAATTTGTTGTAATGAGACCCATATTTATTTCCAGTAGTTTGATGGGATTCTTTTCTCGTGTGGATGATATAAAAGAGAAGAAAAATCACTTCCATCCATTTAGCTGTTTAAACAAATACACACAAAATGAGGAATTTACAGATGTCTGTGATTACAATTGTAGGCCTACTACAAGGGCAAACAAATTAGTAATACTGTTTTATAGCACAGTCCTATCTGGAAATGCCTTAATTTAGTACTGCTTGAATAGCCTTAGAATGTGTTTTTATTTAACCTAGATTATACAAAATACAAAAATAAAAAATCATTACATTTAAAAGACGCAACCGATAATAAAGTGGCTCAAATATATACTGTAGATAAAAAAGTAGATAAAACATGAATGTTCCTCCTGGATGAACATTCACATGTGATTTTAGGTATTTTGTGTGGCAATAAACATAGCTTTATATTCCAACCAAGGACAGGTGTTGGTATTAAAAATCCCTGTGCTCTTACAATATTTCAACCAGGTCCCTTTGCTTTGCTAAGCTGTGTAATGCATTGAACTATATTAAGAAGACACATGGTTATAAACATTACATTTATTTATTCTGAGGTTCATATTTTTTGTTAAATAAATATTTGGTTTCTGATTTGACTGATTCTAAGACTTGAGTGGAATCATGAATGATTAATCAATAAAGCAGCAGCATTGATGTGTTTTTAAAAACCCTTTTCATTGCAATCTTTTTCAGTATGACAGCAGTGCCAATGTTTGTTAGCTGATCTAAAACAGTTACTCAGCTAATATTAACGTTGCAAATTCATACACATAAAGATAACATAACAGTGTTTTGTATCTCTTTTGATGATTTGTGATCATTCAAAGGTTATGGTCAATGTAAGACATTGCACCAAATGATCTCATTCCATCCAAAGACATGAAATACATTTATGTCAATGGCTCTGACTCATTATATACTGCATAGCACCTCTTAAGTCAGTGCTAGTCTTTTAGTAGCTTTTGTGAAATAATGTTTATCACTGATGTTGCAGCAAGCTCCTTAGACTACGAACAGCATGTCCTTCCCTGATTGGTCACCTCTTTTGGAGTAAGCTAACCGATCATTGGCCAGTCTGTCTGTATGTCCCTGTCACAAAGTGTCACATGTCCCCCTCCAAATCCTACTCCGGGGGTTACCCACAAAGCCTTGCATGCAAGAGTTCAGAGTTCATATTGTCCCTTACAGCCGCATGAAGTCAGAAAATACTATATACAGACACATTCGGAGTTAGTACATGTAGGCTACACACACATACGCTCAACACACACACACGCACACAAACGCTTATGCACTAAAAAAAATAGTTACATAGTTTGACAGACAAGACTGACATGCATCCTGACATTCTAATACAACAAGGTATAATTGCACTTGGTGCTGATGGTGAAGCTATGAGAGGTGACAGTGTGGGATGAAGCCATCATGTCCTGCAGGCGCGCGGCGCAGCAGCGAGGCTGCAGGATGGCATGGGTAGGTGGTGAACAAGTGCTGGTTCTGCAAGCGGCCCATAGAGGCGGACAGGTGCGCGTGTGTGACATGATAATACATCCGTAGCAGTAGAGAGAGGAGGTATACATGTTTGGTTGCCAGTTGCCTTTCGGTCTGCAACGCGTCCCACCACGCTTCTTAGATATTTTTGTTGTTGTTACGTCTTCTGGATTTCTTCACCCTGCAGATCAATTTGAGAGGATACGTCAATAAGATGCTCCTAATAATAGGGCGACATCCACCATAATCACGTAGTGTCCCTTTTCTGGGCATGTCACAATAGGTACTAAACACTTAGCAAAAATCACACTCGTGTGAAGTGAGGGGCGCTCTTGTCATCATACATCATTCATCATACATCACATTCCGTGCCCAGCCAATCAAATCATCTCAAATTTGGTACACACAAACACTCAAAGCTCAGCATAATTTGGTATACACAAACACACAAAGCTGTTTTGACCCATTGATCTTGTGAATTACGGAAAAAAGCAAGGGACCTAGTATAGACCCCTGGAGGACCCCCGGTCAACAAAGTGTATACGGTTTAAGTGGTTACATTTGATGAGCTCCTGTGTTTTTAATGTAACGCTGATCTCTAATATCCTCAGTCCGTAGCTTTCATGTCTAACTGGGGATTCGAACCACGGTCTCAGGCGTGGGAGACCAAATATCAAACGCTCTGTCAAGGCAGAATCCCTACTTGGTCCAGATATGGTTGAACTTGTGAGCTACAGGCAATACCTACATGTATGGAGTATGGAGACAAACTCCAACCACTGCAGATATACAAGTAACATACAATGTTAACATACTCTGCCAAACAGATGGGTTAAAATTACGTTAAAACTTCACTGAGGATTTTACTGTGTAACTATATGTGTTGTCTTTGAAAACGTCACATTTCAGCCTTTGTACTGTAGGCTATGTGTCGTGTCTGTTTCAAGAGCACATCCTAGCCAGTTGATTCTCATCTGCAGACACATTGTTAGGTTTATTGCACACGCATTTGAACTGTATAACTCATTTAAGAATAAATATTCTGAGATGCTGTAGTAGTTAGTGTAGCCTCCATTGTTTACTCATTGGGTGTCAAAACCAATGAACCTGCTCCCTACCACTGACAGTTTAACAGTAACTGTCGTTAGAAATTATATATACATTGAATAATGCTTACATATCTTTTATGTGCCTACATTTTCTCACAATCTGAGATGGTCAAAATGGGCCAATGTTGCCTTTACTGATACCCTTTTAGTGTTCTTATGGAATATTTAATCACAATTTCAGACATTTTCACACAAGAAATGACTGCAGAAATATCAGTGCCAGATTTATCACTGTTTTCAGGTGATGCAAGTCATTTCACTGTTAATAAGTCAGTCGCTTTTATCAACCAACTTGGTGATTTCCGAGAGTAATTGCCACCATGGAGTTGAACAGGGCTGTGCTAATGGTATGCGTCTGTGTATCTCTGCTTTGCAAGAACCATGCGTGTTTCTCTATCTGTGTGTGCGTGCGTGCGTGCGTGTGTGCGTGCGTGCGTGCGTGCGTGCGTGCGTGCGTGCGTGCCTGCGTGCGAGAGAGAGAGAGAGAGAGAGAGAGAGAGAGAGAGAGAGAGAGAGAGAGAGAGAGAGAGAGAGAGAGAGAGAGAGAGAGAGAGAGAGAGAGAGAGAGAGAGAGAGAGAGAGAGAGAGAGAGAGAGAGTATTTCTTTTCTTACTTATTAATGGCATTCTTTAAGTACTGCTGAAGCCACTTGGTTTCTGGGTTGATGCACACTTCTCTGTTGCTCTTCAGCTTGGCACTGAGAAAGGAGAGATGGAGATGGAGAGGAGTGAGTGAAATAGAGAGAAAAACAGAATAACAGAATGCAGAATGCAGAATCTAATAGAATTATTGGGTTTCTGCCCCTCGACATTTTTTAGATTTTGTGTGTGTGAGTGTGTGTGTGTGTGTGTGTACGTGCGTGCATGCATGTGTGTGTGTGTGTGTGTGTGTGTGTGTGTGTGTGTGTGTGTGTGTGTGTGTGTGCGTGCGCGTGCATGTGTGCGCGTGCGTGTGAACGTATGATTTTTCAACCATCCCTACCATGTTATTTCAAGCCTCCATGCTTTCTAATCAGATACAATACAGCAGTGTACTGCCCTATACATCTGGCATACTTCTTTGTCAGCTCAACATCCTGTAATAGTGTACTTCCATCCACTTCTTTTTCATCTATGGTCATGTTTCAACATGCAAACCGTAACCAGACCTCCAAGACAATGTGAAATGTGAGTGGCACATTTAATTATTGCCGATTGTTCCCAAGGTTCATTGATGGCCCCTTAATTCATATACTGTAGCTATAGCTGGGGCAGACTTTATTGTACACCGGAACACGGCGACTTCAGTGTTGTGCTGCCGATATGTTTTCCATTGGTGGTTCATCTCAACAAGGTTTTCTGAAGATTCAGCCCAGGCACAGTTAATCTTATTTAGCTAAAAACTAAAAATTCCAGCTTAAATCAGGGTATTTCCATACCTCAGCAGACAGGTCATAAATTAGTACCTGCATTTTTTGTCTTTTTTTAAAATATAGAAACACAAATAACTCTTATTTAACATCTTTGAAAATATTGTAATGTGTGAAGTATAAATGTAGTCTGCTGTGTCAGGCAGAACCGTCTGATATTACCTGTATAAATACAGATAACCTCAGATAAGTCTTTATTTGTGTAGGCTACACTTCTTCATATCTATGATAATATGTCTATGTAATATCTGCAGTTTTTCTGACAATCCATGTCAGAAACGGATTCACTTTAATCTGTGAAAATTCCCTAACACATCCAAGTATAAACCAAAGGATTACCACACATATAATGTCTCTATCGCCCTAAGCACAGCAGTGAAAAATCACATTTCTGGCAATTTTATATCAACTGACCTGTCTCTAATAAATAAAGAAACCCAAATTATTATATAGAAAACTAGAGGGAAATACTTGTATTAAAATAATTGCATATACTAGTACACTATAGTGTCCAGCATAAATCTTATTTTTTCTTTCTGCAAAGTCCAGAATGATGTCCACCTCATCATAGTTAAAACATGATACAGTGGTGTAGCAATATATCAGAATAATAACTGAAGCTTCATGACGGCCCGCCTTAGAAACAGCTCAACTTAATCCCTAAAAACCTCAGAACATCCCACAACACATCCCACTTTAAACCGCGGGATTTACTCAACATAACAGGCTGTCACCCTAACTACAGGAGTGAAGAATCACAGCTCTCCGTTTCCACTCTGGGACAGCTGGAAGGGAGGCTCACAGCATCACTACAACAACCATGACAAAACAAGATATCTACCTCATGCATTACTGGGGGGAAAGGAAAAAAGAAATAAAAAAACATAACCATTTGGTTTCCATATTTGGGGCGTGTCATTAGGAGAAAATAGGAGACAATTATTATTTTGTCCACTAGCAGATCAAAGAGGAAAATAGCAGATCTACCATCTCACAAAACGTTATGATGTCATGTGTTGTGAGCTTGTAGATTGGCTATTTTCGCATTTGTTTTATTTATTTATTTATTTTATTTTATTTTACAAACATTTAAAGTATAAAATAGGGGTTAATAACTTTTAATTTACAATTGTTGTAGATTACAAACACTGAACTCTGAACTACCTACAGTAAGGGCTGACTAGACGTATAGGCTACAGGGGCCAGATAGGATGTCCCAATAACTTGTACTCTATGATTAACAGCTCTGGGCAGTGGGCACCCAGAAAGTGTATGTTTCTGTGAATGAAGGCTCGGCCTGCTGATGGAGAACTGAGCCAAATGTTTAGAAGAAGGATTTGTTCTGTTATCGCACACCGCTGGGTGGTGGGTTTTCCGATGTGTGATGAGTGCCTTGGAGTAAATAGGTGGGACATGAGAGGAGCCCCCCCCCCCCCCCCCCCCTCCAAACACATGGATCTCACACCTCTGTGGCAAGAGGTCGTGTTTGAGAGTTAACAACTCTGAGGGGTAGCGTTTCACCGCCTCTCTCTCCGCCTGTATCACACGACCCTGCAAATTAAACATTCCTCCCTGTGACAAATCTCTCCTTCATCACAGCCTCAATGCTTTATTGACTTAAATTGTGCCCCGCCCTTTAATTATGCCCCCTCCTCCTCTCTCTTTAACACACACACACACACACACACACACACACACACACACACACACACACACACACACACACACACACACACACACACACACACACACACACACACACACACACACACACACACACACACACACACACACACACACACACACACACACACACACACACACACACACACACACACACACACACACACACACACACACACACACACACAGCAGGTCAACTGAACAAATGGCCAGGCTTGCCTCAAGGATTTTAGGAGCATCACTTGTAGAAATCCCTCCGGCACACACATCTGATTCAGTAAACCAAACAGCTGCGCAACGCAACGGGACCTCTGTTTGTTTGTCCTAAAGAGATGTCTCCCTTTCCTTTTATTTTATTTTATTAGGGGGGTGGCTCGCTAATCCTTTTGGGAGGTTTCAAGTGTTTTGATGTGTCTCCCTCCATCCTGTTTATCTGTCTGTGTGTTTGGCTGGCTTTAGTTGGCTGGCTGGCTTTGGCTGGCTGGCTGGCTGACTGACTGACTGACTGACTGACTGACTGACTGACTAACAGGTAGTCAGTCAGTCAGTCAGACCAATAGTCCACCCTAATTGTCTTGGCTGGAATGTGAGGGCCTGGAGTTCCACAACCAGCAGGTAGTAATTACTTCACAGCAAGTTAATACCAACAGCATGCCGGGGCACAGTGGGTGGGGGGTGCCATGGGGAGACAGGGGGATGTGGGGGGGGTTAGTGTCGCTGTCTGTCTTTCATCTGCGCCAACAGAGATATCAGAGCAGCACCCTGCCTTTCTCCCCTGGAGCCTCGTGGGGCTCTTTCTTCACTCAAAATGACTTCTTGACTCCTCCGATTCTACTTCCAGGGAAAGGGGGTAAGGGAGGGGGGTACTATGCATCCTCTCTGACCTTTTGCCACTACGTTACCCCTTCGAAGAGTCACCCCCCCTAACGCTCTTTTCTTAGCTGTGGGGCTTTTGCCAGTGTGGTTTCTATAGGTTTACAAATAAGGAGTCATTCTGGTAATGTGTTCCAGACCATTGGCATTATACTAAATCTTTCTGGGCGGCTTGGAAGGGAAATAAAAAAAGAGAGTGGATGAGGGACACGGAGGGTCAGCAGAAATACAAAGGTAATCATTTTGACCCCTAATGATTGTTTCCTTAGCAAAACAAAAATGGTCCCCCGAGTGCCTTCCTCACTCTGCATGGATCGTGTTGTTCTAATCCACACCGACCGAGAATCGGTGCTCCAACTTGAATCTAGAAGTACTGATAGATGCCTATGGTCAATTCTGAAGACTACATTCTACTTGTTCTTAAGGTCACAGTTCTGCGGCTGAAAGAAAAGAGTAAATGCACACAGGCTGTGTTTCTCCTCTGTTCATAACCACTTTAAACCCTACATACTGTACTTCACTTGACCGGAGTCCGCCAGGGGTCTATATTAGGCCCGCTCCGTTTCTGTACTTGGCCCGGGCTCCCCCAGAGTGTGTGTCGAAATGTCCCTGAGCAAGTCTCTGAACCCCTAATTGCTCCCAATGTGCATGGTTTCCTCCGCCATCGGTGTATGAATGTGTGTGAATGGGTGAATGTAATGCACAATCTATGTAAAGCGCTTTGGATAAAAGCGCTATATATAAATGCAACATTTACCATTTTCACAGAAAATAGCTGTTCTACAAGCTCACAAACCAAATGTTCATCCCCATAATAATGGATGCTAAATGTGCAGTTATTGTAAAACATGTAGTCTCATTATTACTGTACTTACATGACTTGGAAGGGACAGTTGGGCGTGTGGAGGAACTTGAGCTCTTTGATGGACCTCTGCGGGACCGTGTTGAGTGTGGAACGGCACCAGCACCTCTCCACCAGGCTGATGGGCTTGGCTACAAAAAACACACAGAACACACAGTACATCACTTTTAGTCAGCGAGCATGTCAATTTGGAAGGAATACAGTCTCTGCTCTTTCTTTTCTAAACTAACTAGGCCAATGGGAACGTTAGGCGGTGACTCAGTTCAGCATTCCCTCCTGACTTCTCACCACGACGAGGAGATTTTTTTTAGTTTGTTCCATATAAAATATAAATAAGACAACGAAAAACAGAAGGCACAGGGGAACCATAACGATTGGCAAATGACTGCTCCAAGTCTATGAACGGACTATTACAATTTGGCTCAAAAACTCTCAGAGTTTTATATATATTTTTGTCAAATAACGGGCAATGAACTTTAAAGGGCAGTCAAATAAATTGGGGGCATTAGAAAATTGTTGTGGGTTTTTTTCCCCCTTCAGCATTCCATGGGCCTCCTTTCTGTATCTGTTTAAAAGTGCTAAAGTTGTCAAATTAAATTACTGTGGTCATGGGCATACAAGATGTCCCTATAGGCCTACCAGGTGTTATTTTCTTAAGATACAGTATATAAATAACAGCTAAGACTGAAAGTCCTAAGGAAAGTCTGTATGTGCTATAAGTCAGGGTTTGGTGATCAAGAATAAGAACTATATGGTAAGACTACCCACTGAGCATGGTCTAAATGACCACAGAAGTGTTCAGATTTGCCAGAATGTTTGTAAGTGGACAGACTATAGATACAGTTGGGTGCCACCGATATTGTCCCTTATTATTTGACCCATTTAGGCCTGACCTCAAAATTTTTAAAAAAATCCTCCAGTTTTCTGAAATAAATATTTTCACGATTTTTCAAAAATAGCAGACCTACAAGCTCGTAGCGCGCCACTCGGTGGCGCGCTATGAGCTTGTAGATCTGCTATTTTTCAATAGCTAAATTATAACAATGTTTAAAACACCAAAAGGGGTTCCCGCCCAAAATGGGTTAACTGTCCTTTTGCGCAGATCACGCAAACCTCAGCAAAAAGAAAAGGACAATATCGATGGCCTCCAACTGTAAGTGGACAGACTAGATATGACATCAGGACCAAGTAAATAAAATCAGTCTGTAGATAATGTAGATGCAGCTATTTCAGGGTTGTTTAACATATTGACTATGTTTATCTCAGTGTCAAACTAAACCTTATTCAGGCCATCTACCCAATAGATCATCTGATTGCTATTAGATAAACACAACATTTCAAAACCAATTTCATAACACATTTCATATTCCACAGAACACACAGTACATAACTTTTAGTCAGCGAGCATGTCCATGTGACGCCCATTAATATGCATTGTCCTGTCCAAATAAACAAATAAGTAAGTAAAATATCATAAACAAAATCGTGGGCCTACAACCACACTACTTTGAAGAATAAGCATTAACTAAAATAACTTGCATTGCATGCATTTCCCTTTACAATTAAAATCATTACTATAATCACAACTAATCTAATGTGTCCAATGCATTTACAACGCCTGAGGGAGGTATACGTAAGTGTACCTGCCGATATTCCTAACAACACAGTCATTAAAAAGAGATTAGCGTGCTACACACACACCACACTGGCCTGCCTCTATAGTGCACGGACACACACACACACACACACACACACACACACACACACACACACACACACACACACACACACACACACACACACACACACACACACACACACACACACACACACACACACACACACACACACACACACACACACACACACACACACACACACACACACACACACACACACCTCACCATTCAGTCTCACAGAAGTAATTTTAGCTTTCCACTCTGTATGCATTCAGCCTCTTTGCCACTCTAATGGAGAAGGACCCTCAGCGTTCAGCAACACTGGGCTTTCCAATATTCCTTCCATTTACCAAAGAATGCCTCGGAGCTTAAGAGCAGAATTAAAACCCCTTAAAGAAATCACCTCAAGTACATTCTTAGAATGACTAAACATCACCCATGGTGCCTTTATTCATACATGGTCTTCTGAACGAGAAGTCTTCATTGTTAGAGCCAGTGGGGGTTGGACATCATTGTGAACCTATTTTAAAATCCAAGAAACATCTATAAATATGTATTTACTTGCAATATCCCGAAAAGTAACAGACAAGGACACTCGTAAATGTGTCAGCTTTCTTAGATAGTTCAGGTACTTTCTCCTCCAACAGGTTTTCCACAGACAAAAACAAGCACTAACTCCATGAACTACAAAAGTACAAAAACTAACAAAAACGAAACTTTTTTTGTGTGGCTAAAATGTTTCCTTGTATTACGTTCAATGCAATGTCAAATTTAGCCAAAGTCCTAAACAGTGTAATAAGTCAAATTCACAAGCTATCCGACTCTTTTCTCATGCTAACTAGGGGATCATTATGCGGCTTACAGCACCAGTAAGAGAGCATCCACAGCTATCAGGGCTGCAGCCTGTTGATCCCTAATTAGAAACTAATTAAAAGAAAGCAAGGAGAAAAGACAAATACACACATTTGATGCTAGGCCTTCTCTTTAATATGCAATGAGAATGAGATGCTCACCGGGGGTAGAAACAACAAACTTAGCATACCGGTATGCCTGTATGGCCTGGGTATTTCAACTCCACTCTGACTTATCTTATCATCATAGGATGTAAGGGATTAATGCAATGGTTAATTCAGTTCTGCACTTCACCGCTGTAATAGGATTTCATTTAATATTTTTTTTAAATCAAATGTAGTTTGGTCAATTAACAAAAAGTATATTATATTATACGATTACATCTTTTAAAATTACGATATCGTGTAAGCCACTAAAGCCAGCAATCATTTTATCATAGTGGCGGAATTTTCAAATGGAGGCTATACAGTATATTGAATGTATCCATTCATGTATTGTATGATATTCAAAAGGCCAAAGCAGTACATCAGAGCAGGATACCAAAGTGTTGAGATAAATGTGACAATAGAGTTATTTAGCAAGGAAGCTTGACTTAATTTCCACCACAAAATGAAAAGACAAATAACTCTAAAGACCTTGGAAGTCCAACTGAACAATGAATGCAAACACTACTAGCAACATGTTGTTAAAAACACACACCACTTAGACAACTAAACTGAATAGTGTTAAGATTTTTTTTATATTCCTAATATTGTATTTCATAATTAGGCATTTAGTGAATGCATTTATTCTAAGGGTAAAACTTATATACTGACATACTACCCAGACATCCAAGCAACATATCCTTGGAGAAAACCATAATGCCCAAACAAACGATGCTCCAAACACTCTTCAACAGTTCTTTCAAGAATTATTCAACTTATTATGCACATTATGTCTAAATCAAATCAAATCAAATCAAGAAATCCCACCCTCCAAAACAGATAAAAATGGGATAAATCATGGTCAGCCAGCCTTACCATTGGAGGTTGGTACGTGCGTGGCCACGGCCAGCAGTGCCATCAGAGCCAGCAGTTTGACATCCATGACGGTGGGCTCACAGTATGCAAGGAGGGCTGCTCTCTGCTACAATCCAGGACACAGTGTGGCTGCCTGCTCTCCTCAGCACTGCTTTAAATCTGTAGAGATGAGAGCCAGCCAGCTAGAGGGAGAGAGAGTTAGAGAGAGAGAGACTCCCACTTTCTCAGGAGGAGGTGGGAGGGAGGGAAGTGGGACTCAGCATGAGAGCAGGGCAGACAACGGAGCAGCAGACTTCCTCCATTGTCAAATGTACTGGCTGAAAATCAAGGAGAGAGTCTGAGGGGAATTCTACTCTCTCTCTCCCTCTCTCTCTCTCTCTCTCTCTCATACCCCCCCCCCCCCCTCCCCTTCTCTTTTCTATTCTTGGTTAGTCTTTACTTTCACTCGCTTATATTCAGTTCAGTCTGTCATCTGCCTCTCCTTGGCTCTTTCTGATGCCATCTCCCCCATCTGCTGCATTCACTCAATTACAGACAGACAGACAGACAGACAGACAGACAGACAGACAGACACATGGGACGTGATGTGCATGAGCTGATGTGCACTAATGCGCGCATAGTAATGCACATCACCTCCCCATGTCCCGCCAGTCAATCAATCAGACTATTTTCAAAGCCAGGGCTCCCTGCTGCTGTGCCAATGTTGTATACAGCTGAATGTTGTTTTGTTTTTTACTGGGCATCTGACCTCTCTCTCTCTCTCTCTCTCTCTCTCTCTGTGTGTTGACTCCTGGTCCTCTGGCTCTGTTCCAATGATTTATATCTGCCTCATGTCTTCACTGAGCTCCGCTGGACTGTTCTCACCGACTTTACAATTCCTCTCCAACAAACTGCAACTCCACATTTTTATGGTCAGTGATGACAGATGAGTCAAAAAGGAAAAGTGAATGAAGAACAACATCTGCTCATGTTTCACAAGGATTTACCTGACATGCATCGTTCTCAATGCTGAGTGCCGAGCAGAGAGGCATTGGATCCTGCCCTGCCCTGTATAAGTGTGAGTGTTAAGTTTACTCTGAGAGTGTACAAATGGACCCTTATGGGTCCATTTGGTTTAATTTGTATACTCTCAGAGGCCAGCTTTACAGATCCTCAAGGGTCCATTTGGTATAGGAATTGTGTGATATTCAGTTTTTGGCAGATTTGACTAAAACCTCCCAAAAATCTCAACTTTCCAATGTGGGTATCATTGTACACCGAAATAAATGGCCACAAAAGCAGGAGATAATCCAGTGCCCTCTTGGTCCAATAACTGCCTGTATCTTCATAGTGTGTACACACTCAATCACTGCCTGTATCTTCATAGTGTGTACACACTCAATCACTGCCTGTATCTTCATAGTGTGTACACACTCAATCACTGCCTGTATCTTCATAGTGTGTACAGTACACACTCAATCACTGCCTGTATCTTCATAGTGTGTACACACTCAGTGTGTATACACACTCAGTGCCTGTATCTTCATAGTATACACACTCAGTGCAAGCAACATGTAAAGGACTTTCAGAGGTGAAAATAATGGCATCAGTGCTGTAACAGGTGGCTACGTAACAGTGCCTTATGGGACAGCTGATCTCAAACGCTGGTTCCCAAAGCAATTATAGTCCTAACGCTCTGGTTGGTCTGAGAACCTCCAACATCATCTAGCAGAAAGAGGACTTAAATAGCGAGGGACAGTCTAACAGGACACAGATGTGAGTTTAAATGTCTTTATTTGTGTGTACATGCATGCGTGTGTGTGTGTGTGTGTGTGTGTGTGTGTGTGTGTGTGTGTGTGTGTGTGTGTGTGTGTGTGTGTGTGTGTGTGTGTGTCTGTGCATGCATGTAGTGTGCGTGCGTGCATGCGTGCTGCCATATCATAATCTGCAGCACTCTAGAAATATGACCAGGTGTCACAGTGTGCAGACATTTTTCCAACAAAATGAACCATTGCCACATTTTACAAAACGGAGGTTTTCTGAACCAGAACGTGATGTATTATACTCTGTCAGGCAGTCAGAGATGCTGGGCCCACCCCCATTAAATCCATTAAAGACCGCATGTCGCTTCATATAAGCTGGAGACCCATCCTCGTACAGTTTAAAAGGCCCATACGATGGTACCGTGCCGGGTGAGCTCTTGCAGGGCTGCAGGCAGCCATAAAACAGAGTGGGTGTTTACTGTAAGCCAAAGGGCCACCCAATATACCTGTCATTAACAGTGGTGAGATCAAACCACAGTGTGAAAAAAACAGACCTCAAATCACCCCGGTGGAATTTACTTAGGTGGTTTTACACCAGAGATTGAATTGTTACTGTTTTACGGCTCAGCTAATTAGCAAGATAATACAGTTTTTACACCGTAAAATCGGGAGTGTTTTTTTTTACACACACTTAGCGCACAAATGTAACCAAATGCGCCTCCATTTGGTTACATTTGCACACTCTCAGAGTTACAAATGGATAAATTACCACTGAGGAGTTTGTGTAGAATTTAAAGTCCTTATTTTAATTTAGAGAGGCCCAATTTTATCCATCTTTTTTGATAGTGCGTATATGAAACTTAAGGGAATACATTTGTTTATATGTTTGATAAATGGGTTGAGAATGACTTTTTGGAATGTTGGAACTTTGTAAGCTAAAAGGGGTTGCTGTCATATTCTCTGCGGATGGAGGGAGGGGTTTATAAGGTCACACTTCGTTCTGTACAAATTCACTTACACCCCCAATGCCGCCCCAATCAATTACAGCATGTATTTACCACTGTGAGTTAACTAAGAACACATTCAAGTGAAAACCCCTGCAAGGGGAGAGTGGGTTACATACACTCACACACCCACGCGCAGGCGCATGCACAAGTAGACGCATGCATGCACACAGCCACATGCACATGCATGCATGCACACACGTTGCACGCACCCACGCACGCACGCACGCACGCACGCACGCACGCACGCACGCACGCACATAAAAGAGTTGTAATTTTCCCCATGGGTTTTCTGTGGTAAGATAACATGTTGTGTCATTTAAGTCAGTTATATAAAATTTGCTCACTAGACTCGAAACAATCTTATCCACTTAACGCCTTAGGTTTTCTACTATAATGACATGCCCAAAATAGGGACATCGGGTTGAAAGTGATTTAAAAGCGCCTGCTAATCATTTAGTTTTAGTTTTTTTCACACTCAACAGAATCGTTGCCGAGACACAGCAACAAATGTCAGATGTGCTTTAGCCAGGGCGGTGCTAACACGCCACAGAGGCCAGCTGTGACAGTTAGCGCCCAGACATTGGGAATGTGTTTGGCACGTTACACCGCTGGCCTGTGGGACAACGCTGCCACTTGTATCACACACGGGGTCAGAGGCCAGCGTTTCATGTCTCCTGTATTGGGTTACAGAGGAGCGGAGGCTGCCGTGGAGGGCTTTGTTCTGGTCCAGCTACTGATTGACGGAGCTACTGGCTAATGGCAGCCATGTTGAGGGTCCTGATGAGGCACAGAGAGGGAGAGGATGTGTCTGGTTCTTCAGGTGGATGGATGGTCTGCGTCAGATCAACACCGTCTGAGGTGTACCGCCACCCCCCAAAAACAAAGGTCACCACGTGTGTTAAAAAACACGTTCAACCTGGCGTCCCAACTTTGAGCAAAAATGTCCCAAAAATCTATACGAGTTCAGCCTGTAGTTGAACTTTTCGCTATTAATCATGCTACGAATTATATACGCCTCAAGGGGTTAATGTTAACCCTGTTTTTAGCGAGCTAAAAGTCGAAGAGATAAGAATGATAACAGAAAATATTCTTTAGAGGTCCTAGTGAGTAAAAAAGCTGAAAAAATAAAACTGCAGTGCTGTGTATTTTTCCTAACGTTTTGTATGATGAAGACTTCTTGCAAGAAATAAATCTAATCAAGTGAAAAAGACAAGACTGGGTCCAATAACAGCTTGCCTTCATGTGGATCTGTGACGCCAGTTGTCTATGACCTATAAATTACTCTGTATTTGGCCAAGGTTTCAGCCAGATTCAACCACCACTCTCTTCCTTATTGAAGGCCTGGCTCTGAAAAAGAGTGTACTCTAGCCAGATGACATCATCATGCCCAGATTTTGAGATTCCGAGCTCAAATGTATTCCATTATAAAAAAAAGTTAAAGTTAAATATTTCAAAAAGTATATGTGAACAAGAAATGTATGACACTGACCGGTCCAGCGGTTTGTGAGATCCGCACAGGCACACACACAGACAGACAGACAGACAGACACACACACTGACCCTCTTATAAACAGCTTAGCCTCTATCAGAGGAACAGATTTCCTACAGGACAATACACATTCTCAATGTGCACCAAGCGCTAATCGAAAGCATCGTTCAATGCACACATTCCATTAGCCGCGATAATCATCTTTCATAAGCAGGTGTGTCATACCACTTATATCCTACCCAAACAAACACATTATTAATGTCTTTCATGGGCTTCTATGCTTTAAACGTCAACCAAATAAACACGAGACTAATCTTTGTCTTGATCTCCTGTAGAGAGCAGATCTCTGCTTTCCTGTTGGGATCTATGGCACGGCATTCCATCACAGTGCGGTTTATTGTGTTTGTGTAGTGGTTTGAGCCTGGTCCTCACTTTTATTGTATAGTGGCAGGACAGATGAAAGGTTTCCCTCTGCTGGGCTTGGATAAACAACAGTACACAATCACTGGCTGGCCTTATAGCCTACCAGCAGAGCTGTGATTTATTATACTACAGATATAAACATTAATCAACATCTGGAGAAATGTGCGGAAATTGAGACGAATGTTGCTGTTGAATAAATATATTAGGAATCCTACGTCTAATTATTATGTACTTTTTAAATGGTAACCTACTGTAGCTAACCTAATGTATGGCTTGACTCACACCTAATGTCAGTTTACAATGTTGGACAGGCCTTTCAGTTTTGTCCGTGTGTGTGTGTGTGTGTGTGTGTGTGTGTGCATGCGCGTGCGTGCGAGTGTCATGTGCGTGCGTGCTTGACTGTGAGTGAGTGAGTGTGTGCATGCGTGCATGTTTTATTTATTGGGTGAAAAACTGCGGGTTTCGGGTAAATACATTTCATGCCATAATCGTATATTTACGTTTTATAAAACCCAGCACTTTAATGCTACCGTCGTATATTTACGTTTTCTGGTGTTTATAGTACAGAATCAATGATCATTATATTATTTACAAAAATATACGGCGAAAATAACCAAATAACTCTGCTCCATAGCGACGAGGCGTGCTCCATAGAGCTCCATAATGGCGGCGATCTTTAGCAGCGTTAATCTCCGAATTGAGGCGTAGATGAGGTGATATATGAGGCGAAGTACTATATTAGGAGATCAATAACAAATTAGCGCTAGGCTCCGCTTAGCAGATTAGTGTCTTCCATGCTAGTTTCATGCTAGATCTACCTAAGGAAACAGCATCGGCTAATACTTTCGGTTCAACAGCCACGTCACAGGGTCCTCATTTTTGCATGGCAAGGGTAAAAGGGGCGCCCAAGAACGGCCTGGCTTTAAAAGGTGGAGGGTTTTGAGATGGATGTGTGTGTTATTTTGGGGGGGGGGGGGGGGGGGGGGGGGGGGGGGGGTGCTGTTATCAGCTCACATGTTTGTTTTTCCTGAGCCTCAGCTGCTGGTCTCTCTTGGGGGGGGGGCGGGGTACACCCCTCAATCAATGCTCCACGCTCAGTACCACACACACACACACACACACACTAATTCTCACTTGTGGCTGTTATGACAACATGACAACATATAAGGACAACACATAAAGATGGATTGCTCTTAGAGTTATCTGTTGTACAATTAGTTATCTGTTGTATAATTACAGTATTACACACACACACACACACACACACACACACACACACACACACACACACACACACACACACACACACACACACACACACACACACACACACACACACACACACACACACACACACACACACACACACACACACACACACACACACACTAAACATTTTATGGTTCATTAATCAGTAATGAATCAAGGAGTCCCGAGTGCAGCTCTAATGGATTCACATTCAATATGAATGGATCAAAGCCTTCAGCTTAATTTAAATTAAACGTTGTACTGTGCTGTGTATTGTGCACTGTACTGTAATATATTGTATTATATTGAATGTATTTTTAAGATATTTTTGGGCCTTTTTTTTTTACCTTTTATTGATAGATTCAGAGTAAGTCGACAGGAAACTGGGAGAGAGATGGGGGGGAAGACACGCAGCAAGGTTCGTCGGGATCGGGACTCGAACACGCGACACGCTGTCAAGCACGATTACCAGCCTAGGTGCCTGGACCGCTAGGCCGACCCAGGCCATATTATATTGAATTTATGTTCGTTAAAACTATAATACAAAATAACTTTCAAGAACAGTATTGGTATTGGTACAACACTGTTATAACATATTATAGCATATCTGCACTAGTAGTTGGGAGGTGGCCTCCCTACTTTTCCATTGAGAAATGTCTACGCCACGGTAGCTCTTGGTCAGGTGATTTTTAAGCAGACCACGCACCGGATTGGACACTAGATGCACCACCATCTCCATTGTAGTACGGACATTGTTTGTCATTGTTTATCTCCTTCAGGAGATGGATGTCTCCATCTCCTGAAGGAGAGGTACCTGCAACAATGTCCGTTGTCAGACATAAAACGTACAGGTTGTATAGGTTTAAATTAACCTAACTCTGTATACTTTGCTGTGTGTTAACATTAACATACACAGTTTACTAGTCATACGCTCAGGCTATGTCTGCTGAAATATAATGAAAGTCATTTCCATGTGAAAGCATGTCCTTTTGTCCCCAAACGCCAGTCTTTCGCTAGACACCTCCTAAATACGTTTGAAGTTTCCACTGTCACTTACATATGAGAACAGGCCTCTCAAAGACTAATCCAGTTTACGTTGTGCCGGGCCACGGAGGACAGACTCTGGCATGACACCAAATTCTGCTCAATGGATGCTTTTCCAAACAAAGAAAAATAAATGCCTGCCCCTCCTCTGCTCTCCTCTGTTTCTTTCCTTCTTTCCTTTAGACAGCCACATTCAGTCCCTCTGCTCTGACTATACCGTATATTTGTCAAGAGCATAGTTGGTGCCCGACCCCGTCGCCATGGTTTCAGGTGCTGTATAGGACAGGGTGTGTGTTTACTGTATATATTATGGGATGTTGAGTAAAAAATAAGAGACAGTGAGTTGTAGCATTGCCCCCCGCCCCCTTGGTTACAAGATCGATTATGTGTGTACATTGCATTTGTGTGTGTGTGTGTGTGTGTGAGGGACTCAGAGGAGCGTGTGTGTTGGGATGTGCGCATGCAGCTGTCCAACATGAGGCCACATGGTTGTCATGACACAAATTCTAATTGGATGGGATGTACCATGAACGCTCAGTGACCGCAGGCGTGTGGTCTGACCAAGACGTACACTCTGAGGGTGTGTGTGTGTGTGTGTGTGTGTGTGTGTGTGTGTGCGTGCATGCGTGTCTGTGTGGCTCTGCTGGTGAAAGTTCAATGTCTATTGCTCCTCCCGTCTCTCTCTGTGAGTATGTACGGTAAGTGTGTAGGTATGTGTGCGCGTTTTTGCCTGCGAGCGAGCGTGTCTACCTGCCTGTGTGTGTGTGTGTGTGTGTGTGTGTGTGTGTGTGTGTGTGTGTGTGTGTGTGTGTGCCTGTGTGTGTGTATGTAAACACTGGCCTAAAGAGGAGCATGTAGAGCTGGGTGATAAAAAATATTCCGGAATATCGATATTGTGACAATAATTGTAATTTGTCTAATATATATAAAAAAAGAAAATAGCAGCTTTACGATGCGTTATGAGCTTGTAAATCGGCTATATAGAGTGCTGAATTATTTTTCAGTGATTAAATCCAGGATAAGACAACATCCGATTTTACAATATCCAAATTCCCAGACAATGTCTAGTCTCCTATCACGACATCAATATAATATTGATATATTGCCCATCCCTAAGGGCAGGTTTGGGATCAGTTCCCATTTTGTGTGACTGACATCACATACAGCCTGACATTATTTAATGATGACATCACCTCCTTTATGTGCTGTCAGAGAAAAAGACACACTAATCGGCGTGGATGTTTTGCCCTCCTTTCTACGCGTTCCCGTGGCAACGGGCGATCGTGGCGCTGTTTTGAAATTGACGAATTGAAATGTATTAAATTCACCTCGGGCCAGGGCTGACCTAGGCCAAGAACAACCTGGAGAGAAATTGGAAACATCAGTTTGCGTAGCAGCAGTTCACTGTCAAATAAAAATGCCATTAAAAGAATATATCAAAAAGTAATAAAAAGCATTACCTATTTTTATGTTTTATGTTTTTTAATGTTTCTTTTATTTGAAAGTGAAATATCCCTTTAAGCCTGATGAGGTGGAGATTATGTTTTTGCCCCTGTCCCTCCCTCTGTCGACTGTGTTGAAGATATACAGTTTTTGCAACCTAAATAAAAAGTCAGAAAAAAACAAAAACAAAAAAATGTACAGCTTACGAAGAAGACAAGTAAACCCTTTAATAGCAGCAAAGGGGAGTGCATGATATATGAGGAGAATAACTTAGCAGCCGGAAATATAGAATATGCAGTAAAAAGTATACACATATATAGTATGTACATAGTGGCATTCAGTATAGTATCCTGTTGCGTAACAGGAGTAGATAGTGACTTTTTAATGTAAATTTCAGATGGCTCTGACATTTTAATATGATGTGTGTCTGGCACATCAGGATGAACTCTGTTGGCGCACACACACACACACACACACACACACACACACACACACACACACACACACACACACACACACACACACACACACACACACACACACACACACACACACACACACACACACACACACACACACACACACACACACACACACACACACACACACACACACAAACATGCGAGCGTGCATGCGCACAAGGGCAGAGCCAGAGATTCTTTCCAGTGCCGGCTTCTCGGCAGCTCTTGACCGACACACTCAAGTGAGTGCTGCGTTACGGTGGAACATGGTCAGCACCACGGCCAACCGAGGGGGAGATATTCCGTATGCTGTGAAGGGACTCGGGGTCACATGACCCTGGCCTGGCAGGCTGTTCAGCCAATAACAGTGGGAGCTCTCTTCTACCACCACCACTCCCTCCTTCACAATCTCATACACTTCACACTCTAAAGACTGGAGAATGGAGATAGTAGGATTTGTTTTCTTCTCTTCTCACTAGGCACCATGTCATCTGAACCGTTCTCATTTTCTCACTTTTTGTTTGCTTTTCTTCCCGTTTTCCCAACTATATCGCTGTCCTAATGCACCATTTGTCTCGTTGCCTCCCAATCTCTTCATCTGTATATCACTTTCCTTTCTCCTATTCTGCGATATTGTTACCATTCATGTGTCGTGTCCATCCACAGTCCACAGTAGCAGGCTCCTTTTCAGGCGATTAGCCAACTGGTTTCTACTCAGGATGGTTCACTGCCTCGATAGGATCTGGAAGAACACGCTACAGCTGACCTGCCGAGATATTCTAAACACGCTAACATGGGCATGCACGCACTCTTGGACCCCTCCCCCCCCCCATCACACACACACACACACACACACACACACACACACACACACACACACACACGCACACGCACACAAATTTGATACAGATGCCCGTTTATCACCAAGCTGCTTCCCTGCAGGCCATTACCCGCCCGCCCCCCAGACAAATACATCAGCATCATTACACACACACACACACACACACACACACACACACACACACACACACACACACACACACACACACACACACACACACACACACACACACACACACACACACACACACACACACACACACACACACACACACACACACACACACACACACACACACTTCCTGTGTAAAAACGCAGAAATAAGTTGACACTAATGTTATTGCAGAACCATGATGAAAACCTTTGCATTTATATATGTTTGGCCTGAGAATCATTTCAAAGAAAATCTGGGCTTTACAAAGGATGGTGGATGCAAAATATTTAACATAATAGGTTCAATATTTATTGTTCAATGATTCATGGCCCTTCATAATAGTACCTGTTTGATTGCATACAGTATGGCATTTATCCAACAGCAATTTCTGTATAGTTCTAGTTCACACACTGTTGTTATTATTAATGGGTTAATGGCCCGTTGGACAACATGCCCCAGATTATCAAAACCGACTTTCCATTGCTGTTTTGGGGAATCTATGAGCCGCGTCAAAAAGAAACATCATGAAATGTTTTCAGAAGTGGGGGAATAAACAATTGAGATGTGATGTTGCTCAAACGGTGTCCCGGAATGTTGTTGACTTCATGCACATCCACTGAACCACTGCCTCTCATGGGGGAGAGAAAACGAGGGGCTAAGGCTGTTTTCTGATGAACTTCTATAAGCGCGCAGAGATGATAGAGCAGAGTCCGCGCACTCACGTCCGCAAGCCTCGTGCAATATATAAAACGTTTTAAGACACTTCAGAGTGCTGATGTTTAGTGAAAATATCCCTCCCTTTAATCTTGTGGTTTTATCCCACTCAAATGTATCTGGTATGGTAAACATTGCGGGCTCTGCACGGAGCAGCGCTTCACTTTGAGGAATGGAACCGTCTGCTTCTCAGATCACTTCTGTTCACTCAGGCCAGTAATATAGTAATAGTAACCCATTAGCACAGTATTATGGTCCCTTCCTCTCAGCACCCCCAAATTTATGACCTGCTTGTGAAAACATGACAAGCTCCTCTTTCTCTCTCTCTCAGGGGGGATAGCAAGAAGAGAGTTTCAAGTCCCTTTAGAGATTGTTCCCAGATGGAATGCAGTCATAAATCCTCACACTTGATCCAGTGTGACAGATCAAAGTCCACACAGAACACCCCAGAGGAAAGTGTCACGAGGCATTCATGGCTATAGCGCTGATTAAACGACTTCTGTTTAAAATGATCAAACAGTCGTGTTGTCATTACGAAATACAAGACATACAGTACTGAGATTCAGTACAGAGTGGTTGCGGACCGTGTAGAGAACCGTGATAGGAGACTTATCCAATTGATTTGGAGATTTATCCAATAACTATATTGAATTAATTCTTGATATATCACACTTATTGCAGCTGCTACTTGTAACGGTAGAATTTATATTCCTTTCTCATTCAAATTATTTATTGATTATTGAATAATTATTAATTCAGTATTACTAGTACTTACTTCAGCTGTGTGCATGTCTGCATGCCGATATGTCTGAATGTAGAGTTCTAGCATGGAAAGAAAACAAGGCTGATCATTAAGTGTTGTGTGGTGGTTATTAAACAGCAGCAGGCCCATAAAGCAAGGTTACAGCAAGGCTACCTCTTATACCACTTGCCCAGAAAACCAACACAAGGTTCCAAGGTTTAATAAACGCATGGGCAATGTGTCTTGTATCAGGCGTCAGTATTCTGGCTGAAGCAGTGACTGCCTTGGCGTATAGCAATAGGTCTTCCATTCTCAGCCGCTGGCCCGCTGACAATCAGTCCCCAGAAACATCAGAATAATTTGTATGTACACTTGGATAATTCTGTAAGCTCCATCAGCATCCAGATCGGTGTCAGATTCTTGGCTTGTCTACCCAGTTATATAACGAGTCTTTCATCTGTAAACATTGTGTATTTCTCTTTTTTTGTATGTATTTTTGTGGCTTTCGCCTTTATTTTATATTTTTTATAGAGGTACAGACAGTAGGCTGACAGGAAATGGGGGAGAGAGATGGGGGAGTGACATGCAGTAAGGGCCGTCGGGATCGGGAGTCGAACCCGCGGCACACTGCCAGACGCGGACTACCGGCCAAGGTGCCTGGACCACTGAGCCACAGCCCAGGCCAACATTGTGTATTTGAAATGATGAATTAATTAGCTGAACACTGTGAAGCTTCATTATTTCATATTTGTGAAATGTTAAACATAAAAAGACTAATGATGCTGTTTTAGTCCACCTGCACTCATAACAGAAATATAAAACGATTCTTAGTGCCAATGCTCAACCATTTGAATTACAAAGAAAGGACCACATTCAGGCTATTTCATTTCACTACACATTTTCATAGAAATCAATTTTCTCTTCTGACCCGTTTTTAATTGTTTAATTGGACTCAATATAGAATCAATCACGCACATGCATGCACACATGAATAACATACAGGCTCAAGCAAAGGAAGGCAAACAGCTATATAGATGTGAACATGCACACTTGCGTGCTTGAACACACACACGCACGCATGCATGCATGTGTATGACCTGTCCATACACCTACCTAGTAAGAGCTCTATTGAAAGATGCCGGTGGGCTGGTGGTGGGTTTGATGACACACACACACACACACACACACACACACACACACACACACACACACACACACACACACACACACACACACACACACACACACACACACACACACACACACACACACACACACACACACACACACACACACACACACACACACACACACACACACACACACACACACACACACACACACACACACACACACACACACACTCTGACCTCCGATGCCAGGCCCTCAGTCCCACTGAATGGAACACCAGATGGTTCAGTTGGCTTCAATGGATCCCCAAGAAAAAACACCCACAATGAAAGAAGAAAACTTCCAATGGGCGCAAGACAAAGGTGGTGAAGTATGTGTGTGCGTGCATGTGTACCGGTATGTGGTGGTACGTGCATTTTTATATCAGCTTGTTTGTTTGTGCACACGTGTTTGTATGGCAGTATGTAACTATAGTAGCCGCATTAAGCATATCAGTATTACTTCTATCTGTTGGTTAATGGACACTATAATCCATGATAAGTAAAATATGACGGTGCAATGTTACACAGATGCTTTATGTATCAGTACTGTGTAATATTACATTGCCTGTTTGGCATGCATGATTTCCCTAAAGCTACTCCCCATTGCAGCCCACACACACACACACACATGTAGAACTTGTTCCAGGACTGGTGTGTGTGTCATCAGAATCCCTATCTGGGAATACCGCGTGAAGACAGCTGCTTGTACAGTAAGCCTCATTGCTAATCGGAACCCTGTCAAAGGCAAACTCGACTCCCAGTTTGGAGTCCAACAGCTATACAAAAACCTGTCTCCTTGTGTTACACCACTGTGTGTGCATGTATCTATTCTATCTATTTTATTTATGCACGAGCCAACAGGTTTCATTTTCCCACCGTCGTATTACAAACGCTGTTGGCAGACTTGTGGTAGGAATGAAAAGAATGAGTCATTTTGGAAGCGATTTAGTAGCAACAAAATGGTAGTTTGGAATCACGTTGCCATGGTCAGACGTGACAGTTGAGGGATGGAGGACATGCTGGCTCGTCAAGCAGATGTATCTGGGCCAAAGGTATATAGGCTACATTTCAACGACTCTGAAGTCTGAAACCACATTTCTGAAGATGGTTCAAGTTAAGTTACACACCAGGACCATTCCCTTGCGCTGTCCCTGTTATTCCACTGAACTGTTTCTAAAAACAGACAAACAAACAAAGTTTCCATTGGTATCGTGTCTAAATGAATATTGGTGGACCCCAGGAGTGTAGAGATATGGCTCATTGGCATGCCTGAGATAGTGACCAGTGTTGACCTTGGCACTGCAAGTCGGTACAATGTTTCCATTGCTTTGGCAAAAACCTTTGGGAAATCCTGTAGTTCCAGCAGTGGGAGAATGCACCAGTTAAGATACAGTATGATGATGAGCACAATGAGAAGCAAGAGAAAGAAATAGAGTCCGCAACTCAGTGGAGCTGACTTATTCCACAATGAGAAGCACACATATTTCTCCAAATCATTTAATCTGGCACGGAGCCCAAAAGCTTATTGTCTTTTGACTTGAAACAAGATGATTAAGTTTGTGCCAATGGGGGACATGAATATTGGCCTGTTGTGATGATGACTCAACATCATGGCACGTCAGTGTGCCTTAATTATCAATTATATCAAGCCATTTGGCAGATAGTTTAGCTTATTTGAGGCCAAATAAGATTTGAGGACATAATGCAAGTTAAAGCCACTTGTAAAATAACAAGGAAATAGATTACAGACCGGTTTTGGGAAGGGGCATTGCCTTTCCCAAAAATTGTCTCCAATGTCAGCTATATGAGCTAATGTGGGATTCCAAAGGCTCCAACGTCCTATGGGTGATTGAGAAGCTCCCAGTGTCTGATAGATGAACTGTCATATCATTTACTGAAAGTCAGCACCGATTATCTTTTATGATGCCTTTATTTCACTTTTATTTCTTATATACAGGATGCACTGTACTATATCAAATCTAATTCCAATCATATGTTTCACATAGTTTTGTGGAGCTGAGTGGGGTCATAATGGTTGTTTTTGGCCCAATACACATTAACTTGTGCATATTTGGCAAAAACCATAAAGCCATGTTCCAGGTTTAGATTTGATCGATTTTCCCATGACTCAGTTTATTGGAATTTGAAGTCTGCTGCATTGAGCTACAATATATACACGAAGAAAAGCACTAGTACATGTACAAGTACAGTATATCTCTGCTGCCGGGAATAAGAAACCACCTAACTCCAATATGTTAGTTTTTCAGGAAATGAAGAAAACCTTGTATTTTTAAAACAAAGCAATACTGCCTCATCAAAGTTTGTATTGTGACTTTATTTATTATAATGACTAATGAGAGGGGTGAGAGGTGGTGGAGTTAGCTGCTTTAGCAGACAGTTTGAGGGTCCAATGGAGTTAAGAGGTTTTGTACTATGCAATCGCTTTTTATTACTTTTGGTTCAATATAATATAACACACAGATGTAAAGGGTGTTCAATAGCACTGATTTATGAGGGGGAAAAAATCTAAAACCTCAAAAGTGGAGTCAGGTGGTTTCCTCTCGACAGCAACGATATGCAAGGTTATGACAAAAGCCACATGAAAGAAGAAATGGTATAGAATCCTGAAAGGAGGGAGAGGCCACCTGGTTTGTTTTGCCATCTTCGACTAAATCAACACTCACCATGTGGGATTGGCCATCTGTTGACAGCTTAATTCACCACTGCGGAGGCAGGGGTCAGAGGGGTGAAGATAGGGGCCGAATGGTTGCTGTGGGATGGGATTGGGCTGCGGTTGGGGAGGACAGGCCGGCACGTAGATAGACGGACAGGTATGCTCTGCATGGAGATATGTGTTGTTGTCTGCGTGGTGATACAGTATGTGATGTGTAATGCTTACCAAAGGACAGCAGATAACCCATAAATGGAGGTCCGGGTCAGCAGCCTGAGCACTGGACCACTGCAAACAGCTGCATTAATAAACAAGGCTGTGCGTGAACAGCAGAATTGAACAATAGCCAGGTTAGATTTTCTCCCAGCATTTGAGACAAACATGTCAGAAAGAGAAGCTGCTGACAGTTTCAACATGGGCTTGTCAACATGTTTGGCTGAAGGCTGCCAAGCGCTGCTCTGCTGTTTGAAAACAATCTGGATGATGATGAATGGATCACTGAACTGTTTGCTGATGGGGAAAGAGTAAACATGTGCATGCATGCATGTGTGTTTCGGCATGTGTGTGTCTGCGTAGCACTATGTGTGCCTACTCACTATGTGAGTATGTGACGAGAGAATCTGGTAGACATTATCACCACTCTGCAATGCACACAATCAGGACCCACTTAACCGCACTACGGGGTTCACCAGGTCACCACGCCGACCGTGCAGCGCCAAACAAAAGAAGAGTTTGGTGGAGGTAGGTCTGGGAGCCAGTAGCACTTAAAGACACATACCTCATGAATAGAAGAGGAAAATAGCCGGCTGGATTACACGGTCCGCTTGAAAGTGTGTTTGCATTGGGACGCGTGAAAACTATTTCTGCAGTTTGTTTTAGAGCTGAGTTTGTCATTTACTTTTCACCTGTAGACGATATTGATTGACAAGACTAGCGGATGACTTTGCTGGGGTGGTGTCATATTTCATCATTTTTGACAAATCGACATTCATTCAATAGCATACGTTGTTGTAAATAATCGCATATTACATTAGAATGCAATACTGGTATATGTATTATCTAGTTTAATACATTACATATAGTATTGTAATGTAACATTTAAATACATCATATTTATGTATTTAAAATCCAACTGAATAGAACTACTAACTACTTGCTAGAAACATGTATCAGTTGTACAGTATAGAATAGAGCCCGCATGCATGTTCCAAGCCAAGAATGTTACCAAATTAATAAACTATTATGTCATGCTAATGACCGTTGGTTTTACAGCAAACTCTCACGTCCCTGAGAAGCAGATAAGACATGTGGGCTGGTACCCTTCCTACGCCTGTGTGATCACTAACACTCCTGTGTTCATCCACAGACCACCATCATGGTAGACCCCGTGATCAGCAACACGCATAGACCATCATCATCATGTTACAGTGGAAGCAGTAATTCCTGTGGGAAAACAAACTGCTATCACTATCACTAACAGTAACAGTAATATGAAGTGTCATGACGTTGATAAATGTATGTGATCTAGAGATAAAGCGCTTATATTTCGGAGTAAAAATGTCTTGCAAAAATACAGCTTTTTTTCATAAACGATATACAGGATGGAGAATTCTCCATACTGTAATGTGCAGGAATGACCAAAAAGTAATGTTCCTCCCTATAATGGTCTTGCATTACAACTGTTTCTTCAGCTGACTGAGCCCTGTGTGTCTACATTTTATAACATTCTAAAACAACATTCGTCCATGGTGTGAAGTACGTGATTAAAGTGGCAAAAATCTGTTCACAAAACCCTAACCCCAGGTATTTCTTCACCTGGGTGTCAGCTTGCAGTTCTGAAAGATATGTAGAATTCTACTCACATCTTGTATTCGGAATATATTGGTCCGGGTGGTGTTATGCCTGATTTAATACTTGCTTGCACGATTGAGTCAAAGTTCATCATCCCTCATCATTAAAAGGTTGTGTAGAAATAAGTAACCTTAATCCTTAACCCTTAGAAGATGAAAGACGCCAATTGGCGTCTTCATCAGAATTCCGTAAATGATCAATGACGCCAATTGGCGTCTTCACAGTTTTTGATGAATCTAAACATATTAATATGCTCCGAAGCGCTGTTTAAATTCCTGAGCTTATATTCCAACTACATTACCCAGAAAACCCGTGTCACGTGACACACGTGTACGTGTTGCCATTGGAAGCTGGTCCCACCCCCTGTAAACAGTGGGGGCAGAGGGAGTCTTCATAGTTATCATTGTTTTGCCTGTTTGCCGTCTCGCCCGAGCGATTTTCTAGCAGAAAAAGTTGAAAGCAGTACTATTTATTTGAGCGAGTTTTGTGGTAGTAGTATTGATCCATACGCGTCCCAGTCGCCTTCTCCAGGCGGAGTAGCCCTGGTCCAGTGCTTACAGCGAGACTCGCTGCTCCCTCCCTCCTTTTTTCATTGTCTCCCCATCGTCGTCCGATGAGCTATACCGGGAAACCATTGAAGAAGACGATCAACCCGGAATGTTTTGAGGTAATCTTATTGTAGAAAATGCCCTTCTATAGTGATCAGAAATCATAAGATGATCGCTACAAATAGATGATTGGATAATTACTACTACTAGTCAGATCATGACGCCAGAATGACTCACCACGATGGCCCCCAGCCATTAGCCAGCACCGAAGGTGCTGGCTAATGGTGTTGGTCGGTGCATTGGTGCTGGCTAAGGGCTGGAGGGGGGGTTGGTGTTGATCGGTTGGTTGGTGCAGTACAAATGTATCGTAGCAGGCATGCACGCATGGCAGTACAAGTATTTTATATTGTAGCGTGCCTTATAGGCGATCTGATCTTTAGAGTAATGTTCGCTCCTTTTATTTACTGTCTACAAAGACGGAGAACAAACATGCATCGTTTACTGAAGCAACGCGTGGTTATGATGACGTTGCTACAAGGATCGGAGGGGGGACGGGGAGTGAAGCTAACAGTAGCGTATTATATAAGATCTGTATGACGTTTCATTGACGTCTGAGCTTGCATGATAATTGCATTCATTGTATATTGTATACAATCATGATTGTACATTGTTTAGTGTGTCTCCGTGTGATGATGATGATGACGATGATGTCAGATAGCCTACGTCCCCCCCCCCCCCCCAACTGGCTATTGGCCGGGCTGACTACAGCTAAATGTTTATTTTTTATATATTTAGAACTGGCATCAGATGAGGAGGAGGAGGATGATGATGATGATGATGATGAAGACGAAGAGTCAAGACTGCGATGGAGTTCTCCGACACTGAACCGGATGCATTCATTCATTTCAGTTGTTGTTTTTTTTAAATTTAGCCTACACACACACACACCGTCAAGAACAACTGGAATGCAGTGGTTTGGGGACACTGGGGAGTTTGGGGACAACTGTTTTGTATGTAGGCCTATTTATTTTCTGTAATATTTATTATAATTGTATTATGTTAGTCATAAAAAATAAAAGACAAGCTTTTACAATGAGTTAGACCTGTCATGGCTATTTTGTTCACTAGTCTGAGGTTTATGGTTTGACTAAGCGAGTTTCAACTGTGATTTACTCTGTAACGGTAGATGGTAAGAACCCAATTTTTTTGTTATAATACAGTATACATTCAAGTCTATATTTTGATACATATCATGGGCACAAAGTCATATCAAAACAATGTCCTTGGATGAGTTTTTTATCAAAACTGTTTCTTCACAACAGGTTTTTGAGATACATGCATGAATAGACACGGTACTGGTAAGACTATGTAAACATGGTATATATCAAAATGTGCGTTAGAATGTCTAATTTTACCCCAAAAAAGAATTGAGTTTATATGATGTTCCATTTCAGAGCTAGGGGGACTTTTAGCTGGATAGGTCAGATTGATCATGACTGACCATGCTATTTATAGATGGCAAAATATCTACAGTGGTACATGTGAGAAACTTTTTATTTTATTTTAATTGAACTAGACAACTCACCCTTTAAAATGAGATATTGCATGGCTATGTACGCCCAGCAGAAAAAAAGTTATTTAGAAAATAAAACTTCAACCGGTCATAACTTTTTTTGTTGTCCTAGAAACACTACCCAGTGTAAATGCAGGCTCTTTTAAATGGCTTCCAACACCACAACTAAACATTTTATCAACTCAGTTCATTTTTTTCCTGGAAGCAGACAAGCCAAGCTTTCTCTGAAGGTCTTTCGTTGTCACACATTCACAGCAGAGAATTTTCAATAAATCATTCAAAAACGCCATTCTGCCATAGAGAAGTCTAAAAACTATATAGAAATCCATGAAACTCTCAAAGAGTTAATCCTTTTAAAAAATGAATATTTTATTTGTGCGGTTCAGAACCCTGCCTGTGTTTCCAACTCATCCATCTTCATTTATTCCCTTATCTCTCTCTCTTCCCAACCTCTGACCTCATTACCACAGTCTTGTGATCTTTACAACTACATTACAAGGAGCTGTTTGCCTGCGGTGTCCAATCACAACAGCCTTCCAGCTACAGTGATTGAGTGTGCACATGGCAGTCTTAATATGATTATAATCAGAAGCCCATTAGGTCTGCAAATGTACTGAAATATTTTTATGTTAAACGAGACTTGGCACGACTTCCATTTGACTTTGCGTAAAGCATGAGGCAATTCTAAATACAGGGCTGCCTCCTTAATAAATTAAATGAAAGATTCTGAGGCAACCACCAATGTTAGTTGACCAATACATTGACCAAAACAATAGGTGCGTTCGGATATACACACCGCGAGCACACTCACGTGTTGGTCTGTATTGGCACCAGTGCGCTCAGTGGCCTATATCCAAACGCACCCTAGGTTAGTTGGTAACAGTAGTGAATTAGTTTTCTCCATACTGAGTTAATTTCCTGAAAAACTATCATTTTTTGAATACACATTTGTTAATTAAATGAACTAATCGATTAGTGATAATATCCTTGACTATTAGTCAGCTAAGAATCTCTTTTATCAAAGAGGTAGATGCCACATCAGTGTAATGAATTCCAGAGTGTTTCCCAGACAAACACATACGTTTTCGCCACAGGCTGTGACCAGCCGAAGGCTGGTAAATAGACAGGAAGGAAAGGTGACTTTTGCGCGACCTTTTGATGATTGACAGCACATGACCTCGTCTGCTGGAAACCTCGCCCGCTCGAACACGGCTGCAGCCAGCAGCCAGGCGGAACAGAAATCGATAGGTCACCACATTCGGCGCATGTGCCTTTCACAAGGGCTATATCTCACCCCTTACCTTATCCTTGAACCTATTTGCCATTTTTTACTATTTTGTAAAACCTTTTAAAATAGTTCAAATAGCCAATCTACAAGCTCACAACGTGTCAATTTCAACATGAATTCCTCTATAGGTCTACATGTGTTCACATCTCTCTACGTCGTCCTCAGACGAGCCCTCCATCGGCGTCTCCAGTCATCTCGGTTCTCCATACATCTGGCCAGCTCATTTGTGCTTTCTGCACCAGCATCTTTCTTTAGTACGTCCACGTAGGTAGGTGTGGGACGTCCTCTCGATCGATGCCTGTGTGTTGGTTCCCACAGTACAAGCTTTTTGGCCGGGAGTTCAAATACTCTATTGGAATATGATTTATTCAAATAATTTCTTGTTTCAACCTAGTATAGTGCCCCATAGACAAACTTCCTTACAAAAGAAAACAAGAAAATGGCCAAAACTGGAATCACAATTCTTCACCTGAGAGCAGCAGAGTGGAACTTTGCACCAGGTGTGGAAGACATCCTGAAAGTGGGTTGCAGACATGTGTTCGCCTTGATTGTAATATAATGGGCCATACATCAAACTAAGCTTCCATCTCTCCTATAGTTCATCACTGTCAGAGTCTACTCTACGCTATATCTGTGCCTACAGTATATGTTCACTGTGATGGATGGGCTTCCATAGGCTTGTGCCCTTAAATGCACCGAACACCCGCTGGCGGAACCTCAGTCTGGCCTTTCTGGTTAGCTCACACAGACACGCTGCATGCCGTTTCCCTCGTTTTCACATGCGCGCACAAACGCATGCAGTCACACACATGCATTACACACACTCGTGCACACGCACACACACATTTGTATTACTATACTTGTGAGGACATCAACATTTTAGGACGGCCATTTTATAAATATCACCGTTACGGCCACACAGCCAACTCAAGGTACGGCCACGGAGCCGACTTGGGGACCCAACGCAGCTCCTTCAAGGAAAACAAACAAATTAACGGAGCTGAACGTGAATCCCCCCCACCGCCCACCCCTTTTTTTCCCTCACTGTATATGTTTCTTTTCCCTTTTTACCTCCTTTATGATGAATTCCTGTTCTGTCCTTTGTCTATATAGAAGTGTCTATTTGTACGTCTCTAAATGTTTTGATGATTTGAACATGGTGGACCCTATTGGAAACAAGTGTAATGCTTAATTGGGTCGTCCACTCACAGTTAACAGCCTTTGTATTGAGTTTGTGCTTGAAATGTACTGTAATTCTGCAAACTGTTAATACATTTTTCAATCAATCAATCAATCAAACCTTTTTTTATAAGCCTAACCATAAACCATAAATCACAATTCGGCGACACGTAATTCGATGAGCTTCTAGACAGGCTGTTTTATTTTGCAACAACGGCGTGCAAAGTATAACGCAGGGATAACTCCAACTCCTAAACGCTAAATAAAACACCAGGAAATTAGTTTTTCTCAAATTCTACATTTGTAATTTATGTCTGTGTTATTTTACAAGCAGTTTTAACTTGTATTATGTCTTCAAATCGTATTTGCATTCACATAGACTAAATTGTCCGAAATGGTCTGAGATAATAATTGATTAAGGCACTGATGTGCCTGATGTTGTCATCATCACAGATCACCAGATGTCCCCCTTTGTGTGCAGGACAGTCCCTCATTTCCAAGACTTTTCATGCGTCCCACAAATTGAGACTCTGTCCCATATTGTGACTGGCAGGTATCAGTGTTCAAATGCCCTCATAGTTGGCTTTCTGTTGTAAAGCTCTCTCATTGTCTCTTTTCCTGCAAGATGTGTTTGTTAAGCCTGTTCAAATAACATGAGAAATATCCCCTTAGGCTACAGTACCGGTCATACCACCCATGACCACATTTATCATTTTAAAAACAAAATGTGAGATTGCCAGATAATAAAATTATAGGAAATATTAGGCCTATGGCCAAATATGACATCAAGGCATTTTATAGCAACTTAAGTAATACGTTGCCTAACCCCGTCACATCCCCATGTCCCACATAAGCAATAATTCTGTCCCTCAAATTAATAGTTTGGATCTGGTCTCCCTAATCACATCATATCAGGCCAGTATTCCCATTGTGTCGATCCCATTGTTCCAAAGTCAATCATCCCTGAATCAAGACAAATAAGCTTTCAGGCTTCAGTGCCTGATTAATTAACATTTGGCCCTCACAAGTATAGTCACACACACACACACACACACACACACACACACACACACACACACACACACACACACACACACACACACACACACACACACACACACACACACACACACACACACACACACACACACACACACACACACACACACACACACACACACACACACACACACGTTCTCCCTGCCTTCCACTGGTCATCGTTATGAGCACATCATCCATGCACCATAAAGCGTATGGCTCCTTCCTAACGATCAGCCCTGTAAAAGAAATCACCTCTGAGAGAAACAACATCTCTCAGGGATGCTTCCAACTGACCCCAGGGTGACCGTCCAATGAGCTGTTTACAACACTTTACAACCGTTTTAAGACGACAACTAATTCACCGTTTTATCGCTTCCGCGATTCCAGAGGTGTCGTTTCTGAAGAAACTAGAGGGTGGCAAACTATTTAAAAAGAAGCTAAAATAGCAGCACAAAAAGAACACATGCGATGCAAATGTAAAACAAATATAAAGTGTGTGAAGTGAGGGGCGCTCTTATCCTCATACATCATCACTGCGTCCTCACTTTTCTGTCCTCACTTTTTGAGGGCCCCATCCTATAGTCAGCTATAGTGTAAATCTTTGTCCTAAAACAAACATTAAATGCTATTGACAATGAATGGAAAAATTATGTCATATCTGAGCAAATTAGCTATTTTGTGCTAACACAAACATTAAATGCCATTGACAATGAATGGAGAATTTACGTCATAATTATGTGGACGAGCAAATCGGCTATTTTGGCTCAGCCACGGAATTCATCATCGCTATGGGGTACACACGCACACACAAAGCTGGGCATAGGAGGGGTTAGCGGCAAAATGTTTGTATCGCATCGCTGAGCACATGTAACTGTTTGTAATGATAGCTAAATGGTAAATGGTGCATTTATATAGTGCCTTTATCCAAGGCGCTTTACATAGATTGTGCATTACATTCACCCATTCACACACACATTCATACACCGATTGCGGCAGAAGCCGTGCAAGGTACCAACCAGCACATCGGGAGCAATTTGGTGTTCAGTGTCTTGCCCAAGGACACTTCGACATGTAGACAGGAGGAGCCGGGATTCGAACCGCCGACCCATGGATCATTGGACGACCTGCTCTACCTCTTGAGCCACAGTCGCCCCTAGCTAAGGGGTATGAGCTACTGCTAACGATGTTGTGCTCACAACAACAGTCGCCACCTCCCTGAATAACCCGGAAATGAAACAAGGACAGTAGAGTTAGAGCGGACGGGTGGCATTCGTTAGGTGTGCTTATGCTGCCACCTAGCGGCAGTAATTGATTTAAATGCGACGCAAACGCTATTAACCTCAGGGTATGGCAATTGGAGGCATACCCTGGGACCCCAAATGGCACCCGTGCATGATTCTCACCTGAGCCCAAACAGGTTGGCAGGCCAACTGCAGGGACCTGCTGCCCAGGTGCATGGCTGCACATACATCCTTCCACACCAGGCAGGGACCAGACTGAGTTATGGAGGGGGGGGGGGGGGGGGGATGGGGGGATGGGGTGGTGGCTGACATGGGGCGCCGGGGCCCCACTTTGCTGTTTATTTACACTCCCATTTAATGAGCTTTATGATTCATAAGTCTGAGCTAACGGTCTTTATGTGGCCAAATATTTATGTTAGTTAAGCTGTGGTAACTACTGAGAGGGCACACACACTAAATGTACATATGAGCGCGCACGCGCACACGCACACGCACACACACACGCACACACACACACACACACACACACACACACACACACACAGGGGTCTTTCACTCTGTGCCCAGGAGCTAGTTCTCATTACAACGTGTGGTCCTTGAACACCTCAAGACTGACTAAAGATTAGCCACTGATGAATGAATGGGAAAGACTTTGAGTGAGTGCGAGTATGTTATGTGTGTGCGTGTGTGTGTGTGTTTGCGCACGTACGTACATGCGCATGCGTGTTCGCGTATTTGAGAGAGACATAAATCTGAGAGAGACCAATACATAAAGAAAAGAATAACAATGGGAGGTAACAAAAAGGAAAGTATAAAAGGTGTAGAGGAAATGAACAATGAGCCAGCCAGAAGCAGTAACACGAGGCCAGGAAAGAGATAAAGAGATGTTGTCGTCTAAAATAAAGTCTGTGGAATACGGCCAGGAAGATTAAATGCTCTGGTTCCCATTATGAACTGGGTCATTCCTCAGGATCTGAACTCTCTGAGAAGTTGACCATACTGGAAAGACACATTTCTCATCCCATTTCCATATCGCTCAACTCAAATGACAAAAGACAGAGGCTCAAACTCACAACAGTACAATACTTACAGCCATGAGCTGCTGTTGGCACAAGCTTGATACACACACTCAAAAGAGCACAACGAGAAAAGACAAGTCAGCAGAATGTACTGGCTAACACAAGCATGTATGTAACACTGCCGTGTCTTTGTAATTATGGATTTCTCCTCATCTCCAAGCTATCTGAAGCCTGATTCATGCTCACAGTACACCCGAGTATAAATCAAGATACATCAACGACATCCTTCCCCCTATATCCACATATCACTTTTATGTTTCAACTTTAACGTATCATGACTGTTCCCAGCCGTACAACATACAAGGAGGTTAGTTACGCTTTAAATCCATGAAGATTCCTGAAATCAAATATATATGCGTGCATGTAAACATTAAAACCCTTGAATAAAACCAACACGTTTGTGACAGTCCAGTAGTCTTAAAGGACGCATATGGTCAGCTTGAATTGATCTGAACCAATTACGTGACTAAACATTCCGTGTGGAATGTGAACTGCATGCTGTCCGTTTACCGGGTAATCTTTTCCAGACCCGCTCCTTATAACCTCACGAACCTTTATAACCCTTAATAACCTCTTGACCGCAGCTTGTTTATGACCTTAATCATGATGGCCTGGGTCAATCCACTTAGCACCAATGTCTCCTCCAACACTTCCTCCACACTTCCTCTACCAGCTGACCATCATCACAGGCCATTAAAAACAAAAGCCTCACTTGATTTTATGATCTACTGTAACTGTAACTGTAAGTGTGTGTGTGTGTGTGTGTGTGTGTGTGTGTGTGTGTGTGTGTGTGTGTGTGTGTGTGTGTGTGTGTGTGTGTGTGTGTGTGTGTGTGTGTGCCCCCTTCCTTAGGAAGCCTACAGTATATATAAAAATATGTACATTACATTTTGGAAAGTTACAATCATATATATCCTTCGAGAAGATTATTATTAACATTTAAATACAATGTATTTTCCATACAAAAAAAAGAAAAAAACATTCTCAAAGGGTGAACAAGGGTTCCCAAATTCTTCAGTGCTGGTGGCCTGCGACCTCCCCACAATATTCATATTTGAACTGGGGAGACCCCCCACCATGACAATCACTTTGAATTGTAGGCATTGCATTTATTTTGACTCAGTTCCACAGATACATATCGTGAAAATAGCCAAACTACAAGCTCACAACGCCTCGCACTTATACTACTGATCTCATTCATGGTTTATTGAATACATTATGGTATAGTATATACACATCACATGACAGGCGATTTCTCACTTATGCCTATTGTTTGCTTTAATCAGTGGAAAGTTTCGATTATTGCAAGTCAAATGATGAGGATTATTCTATTCACTCAGCAGCTGTATTAAGGAGATAGTTCCAATATACTGATTCAAATGCAGTCCAAACAATTTATCTAAGCTCATGTACTGTGCCAGAGTCATTTAGCTGTAATTAGTATTGATTGAAAACAGACATATTGAATTGGTCCAAGGCTCCAAGCTGGTTTTAAGGGCATGTCCGTCATTTCAGTAATAGCATGAAGCATTAACCCAAACGTTGCTGCATTGAAACCTTAATTAAAGTCACCTCCCCAGCTCAAATGCAAATGAAAATAATTCTCTCAAAAGTATTGAAACTAAATCTAAAGAAAAACAATAGTTATGTACAGTAATTGACTGACAAAATGATGCCACTTTTTCAGAATAGGTCCTTTTGAATGAACTGATACTTCTTCCCTTAAAGGTAGAAATACAGTTTCCAAAATTAGCTTTTAATTAAAATACTTTCGCCAGGCTGTTTTTCCGACTATCCTTGGGATTGTGGGTGGGGGGAGGGTGGGATAGGGGATTGAGTTTTATTTCTGTTTCTGTCTGTTTAATACTTGCCCCTGGGCTACTGTTACAAAAACCTGAATAAAAAGTTTTTGAAAAGAAAATACTTTCAGCGCCTGTGTAAAACATGAGCAACCCACAGTTAATGACTCTGACTCACACTTAAACACATCATTTACACCCACAACATCTAATTCCAGTCGTGGAAAAACTAGAAAATGTGCATCTCCACGAGTGCCAAAAATCTAAACGGTTCAGTCATTGTGTCACTGTCAATCTATTTGAGTTCAGACTCAGTTTTAGGAGTCTTGTCATGTCTCGCTGTCTGAGGATTAGGGGTCTGTTGGCATACACACTACATATACAGGCTTCTATACTCCCTGATCTCTTCTAATAAAGCCCACTTAGCTAGGAGCTGAAAACCCAACAGGGCCCTTTTGCTATCAAATATCAACGATTATTCTCTGTCAGCATCCCTGATACCTCAATAAAGAAAACACCTGAATGACACTTTAGGTCGAACTTTGAGGATGATTGAGAGAATGATTGAGAGATGATTAAGAAATTATTTAGAATTATTTAAACATGTATCGTATGTATCTGCAATTCTGCACCCTTCTTTTGGACTGTTCAGGGTTGTCTAGAATGGAATGTGGATGCTGGTGTCGTGTCGGGTTTGGAACAGAGGAAGAGAGAGAAGAGAAAGAAGGAAGGAGGGAGAGAGAGAGAGAAGGGGATACGGTGAAGCAGATAGCATTACTACTATTGTTGACAGTGTTAATTGTCCGGGATGAGGAGTGAATGAAAGCAGGTGGACATGTGAACTGTCTACTAAGGCATATTAGGGCCACAAACCGCGCCAACTCGGGACAGGACTTGTGGAGGATTGCCTGTTTATTAGGAGAGTGGTTCATTAATGTGGGGTGACACAAAACACATGAGCAGATACAAGAGCACACGCGGGCACGCACGCACGCACGCACACACACACATGCACACACACACGCACACGCACACGCACACAGCCAACAAGAACCACTTCAAAATAAGGAACAATCAACTGGATCCAGGATTCTTCCAGACCATCTTTAGCCCCCTGACTTCCAGAGACAAAAAAGTGGCTTCTATAGAAACACCATAATTATAGAATGTTAGCAAGTCTTCAACCCAATAGGAAACAAACAGGAGTCTTCTATTGACCCTCTTTTCAAATCCCCATTTTCACGTCGCACAAATGGACGGACAGGCATCATTCAGTGGCCATCTCGTTCCAGTGGTCGAGCCACAATGGTGGAGAAGCTGCCCATTGAACGAAGGCTGAGAGTGGGGGTAGTTCTCCCAAGTTCGTGACCAACCTTTGAACTCTTGGTACTATGATGAGTCCCATTAAAGGCATGTGAAGATGGTCATTATGGACCACCACTATTCACTTCAATGATAACAAGCAGCTTTGAGCCTGCATGGTCCTTCTGTTCTCCAGAAGACCGGTGTGGAGTCTCTCTCTCTCTCGTTAGCACCTCAACATGGCCACTGGGAATGATAATAAGACCACATGCAAAATCCATTTGTCTGCAAAAGCATCACTCCCGCTTTGGAGTAGAGAATGAACAAAATGTGTCTCCGACACACACAGATGCCACTTGGAGACGCCGTTTCCCATAAATCGCAGACATGAAAGATTAGGGTGCACTTTGCTCTCCAGTAAAGTCTACAAAGTGTGTGGATTGTGTTAAAGAAATGAGCTCAGTAACACATCTGCTGTAGCGTTTTAGGACAGGGTCTCCCTATATCTCTGAAAGACGGTCAACAGAGAGGCAAAGAGCATCTCAGTAAAAACCTTTAAGAGGTAAAGAAAGCTGCTATTTAGTCAAGTGCACAGTGTTTCATTTACTCTGTATATCTGTAAACCAACATATATGGTCATTTAATTTAAGTTCTTCAATTAAATTCACTTCAGTTGAGTTCAAGTCACCATACAAACCAATATCTCTCTTGCAATGTTATTTTGTCATCACAACCAGTTATGTATTCTGTCCTTTCCATTTATCAGATCAGACTATACGATCTCTAATGCCTACGGCGATGTTTCTCTTTCTTTCCATGTTTTATTTGCGTTCCCCATCAACGTCTTTAACTATAGCCATTCCAATTTCTCCTACATTCCTTATATCTTCTTGAATTTCTCTTCCGCTTTAACTATATTTGCCTCACACAGTGTATGCTCTATCACTAAAACATTTCTCACATCACATCTCCCAGTCATTGTAGGTCTCTCTTTCAGCATGGCCACGAGCCTAATTCAGACTAAAGATGTGCAACGAGACAGAACGGTTTCAACCCCGATTTATACACCTCTGTGTGATGGAGCATACATTAAGCATTAGAACCTTGATACAGAGTAAGATTCTGAGCATTCATTTAACTCTGAAAGTGTACAAATTGACCCGATTTCCAGATTTTGTGTTCGGGTATAGAGACATGGTAAAGAGGAGAGATAGTGGAGAGAGTAACAGTGATCTGATGACCTCCTTGTGGCTGTAAAGCAGACCAGATGACGACTAGATGAGAATTATGGTACACTTAGCAGGAGTCTTAGGGGTCAGACTCTGGTAGACACAAAATGACAGGGGGACGTGTTGCAGAGGGCATGGCACACGTTTATCAGGGAATTAGCTACAAGGGATGACAGGATTATTTACTGACAGCTAGTGTGTGCCGTGGTACCAGGAAGAAAGAGACTGTTGTTTCGGTAGAACCTCAGTCAAGATCGACTTCAAGATCTGCAATCAATGATGTCATCAAATGAGGTTTGGAAAAAAAGGGGGAAATGAAATGAAATTAAATGAAATGATTACTATATTTACCCAGGGTATCTGGGCTAAGCTCAAGAACTTGTTTCCAGCCAGGCCCTGCTCATAGAACACATTTCATCGTAGTGGTTCAATGCCTTGTTCAAGGGCACTTCAGCGGTGGTAATTTTAACGTGTCGGACCGCTGATTCGAACTGGCGACCTTCCGTTATCAAGACCGCTCCGCTATCCGTTCGGCCACCGCTGTCCATTAGTCCGACAGCCCATTATTATTCTGACCGTGACGTCCCAATAGTACAACAAATGTATAGGTTAGTGTGAGGTTAGGGTTAGGCGTAGTTTGCACCAAAAAAAGACAAATGCAATTTGATGGCCAGGTTCATCCCAAGTCCATCTCAAAGCACAGTGAGATATATTAGTGACCTGCTCCAACTATTGAGCTACAGTATAGGAGCAGGATGCAGGAACTTAGGAAGGCACGATCAATTACGTACCAAAACTAATTTCCAGCACAGTGCCAAGCATTTGTATTACATCCCCAAAATAGTCCAGGGCACGTGGAGAGTAACACTAACAATGAACCGGGAAAAGGGCTGAGGTGCATAAACTTACAAACTAAAGAAACACCCTATGTTCTGAAAGTTAAATAAAGAATGAATAAGAAATAATAAACTCAAACTGGCATGCCTTAACACATGGACAAACACAACATCCAAACACATTTCCTTCCTCTCAAGAGAAAACACCGGTGCATACACAACTTATTTACCTAGGTTGTGCAAAAAACCTTCAACATACTGTACATACAATCACCCTCTCTAAAAAAAAAGAGTAACCACTGAGTAACACATAGCTGTCTGAACTATTGACTATATGCCTACTCACATAGCGGCCATTTTGCTCTCACATCATATTTGCGGATTGGGAATTTGAAAACCTTCTTCCCAATTTCTTCCCAACCCGCAAATATTAACTTAATAGCAAAATGGCTGTCATGTGTATACTTTATGGTGAATTCCCCAGGTTTTTAACAGCCAAGCCCTGATGAATTGATTGAGCAACTAAAGACAATGAAAGGAACAGACAAGAAAATACACACACCACTTAATGGTAACGGTGTGCAATTTACCACCCACGTCACCAAACTGCACATGCAAGTTGCAACCCGATGATGCAGTAGATCTCACAGTTTCAGCAGAAACATTCAATCCTAAAGCTCATATGCAGATGTGTACGTAAGAAGGACAGAGGCTGGAGCGGAGCTTGGCTGCTACACAGAAGTAGAACCTGATCAAACAAATTCACTGCAACACAGGCCTTAATCACCCACAGGGGAATTGGGAGATGGGATAGAGGCGGAGGAGGATCGTCAACTGAACAGCAGCTCTGACAGACGGTAATAAACAACAGAGTCGGGAGGAGACCACAGTTCTGTGTCTATTATTAGGCAATTCCTTTGGTATTGATGGTCAACCAAATGTAATTGTGTCTTTGAATAGAGTCCAATAATCATGAGGTACAGTACATCATAAAAAAGCCATTATCTATCTATAAATGCATCAAGTCTGTCTGTGTGTGTACTCTTGTAATCCACGTAACTCGAGAACCGTTCGCCCCACCGACTTCAAATTCGCCACACCGGTGTCGAGTCGGTCAGACCCACACAGTCCCTGCCCAGTGTCCATATATGGAGCTGGCCTGTTCTGACATCATTCTGATGTCTGCATATATTCCATATTTGGGCATGCCTGATAAAGAACTCCATATATGGGCATAAAGGGACACAGACATAATATCTGGGTGGGGCATTCATTTCCAACTTGCATCGTTCCCTCAGAGCCGGATTTACCTTGCTGAGGGCCCCCGGGCTGGAGCAAATTTGAGGGCCCCCCTTGGGGCGCGCGGCAGAGCCGCTCGTCCCGCGATTTGGCCGAGCGGCGTAGCCGTGAGGCCGGAAAAAATTTGGGCTATTTTGTTTTCATTTTGGGGTACCCAGGCCCCTAAAAAGAGAGGCAGGCAGGCAGAAGCTCTCAATGGTTTAACCATAATACAACTAAATACAATAACAATACACACATTTCACTTGAATTGGATTTCACTTTACAATTTTATAATTCAAAAAAAAACTGGGGCCCCCCTAGTCTGGGGCCCCCGGGCTTCAGCCCACCCTAGCCCAACGGTAAGTCCGGCTCTGGTTCCAAGTATGACAGTGCCCAACGGGAACCGCTGTAGAGGCTCCAACGGGCACCGTTGTACAGTACAGGCACAGTATAACGATATACAGTACAGGGTACAGTATAATTACACAAACACACACACACACACACACACACACACACACACACACACACACACACACACACACACACACACACACACACACACACACACACACACACACACACACACACACACACACACACAGTTACAGTATATCAAGATTCAAGATTCAAGATTCAAGATTCAAGATTCAAGAATTTATTTGCCATGTCAACAAGTTGATAGGAATTTGTCTTGGTTCATACTCAACATATACAGACAACCATAGATACAAAAACAAAAAGGACAATACAATACAAAAACAAAAACCAGCAGCATAGGGAATTACATTGTTTTTAAAGTGCACTATGCATATTGCTACATATACATACATCTAGTTCAGATGTCTAATGGCTACGAGGTAAGTGCTATCTCTGAAGCGAGATGTTGAGCTCTTGATGCTTCTATATCTCCTGCCTGATGGGAGGAGATTGAAGAGGTAATGTGCAGGGTGAGAGTTGTCTGCAATGATTTTTTTTGCCTTCCTAATTATTCTGGTGGAATAGAGTGAGGAAAGTGTAGGGAGGCTACATCCAATGGTTTTTGATGCGCGACGTACTACTCTTTCCAGCTTCGATTTGTCTTGAGAGGTTGTGTGACCAAACCAGACAAGCATGGAGAAGGTAAGAACACTTAGTGGCCCTATAGAAGTGAGTCATGGCTGTTTGGCTGACTTTAAACTTCTTAAGCTGCCGCAGAAAATAGAGACGCTGGTGTGATTTGCTTATTATGAGACTGGTGTTGAGATCCCATGATAAGGATTCATGGATGGTGGTCCCTAGGAACCGGAAGGAGGAGACTCTTTCTACCTCTTCCCCATTGATGAAGAGGGGGGGGAGGGGACTCGAGATTTTATTCCTAAAGTCTATGAGCATCTCTTTGGTTTTAGAGATGTTTAGAATCAAGTTGTAACTCTCACACCATCTCACCAGCTCCTCTACTGCTCTGCGGTAGTCGGATTAATCCTCGTTGGTAATAAGACCTACTAAAGATGTGTCATCAGCAAATTTATACATCATAACTGTACTAAAGTGAGATTGACAGAAATGAGTATATAATGAGTATAATAGTGGAGAAAGGACACAACCCTGGGGGGCCCCAGTGTTTAGGAGCCTAGACAGCGAGACAAGATCACCTATTTTGACCACCTGTTTCCTGTCACATAGAAAATTAAAGATCCATTTACATAGAGGTGTGCTGACGCCTAGCTCCTGTAGGGTTGAAATCAGCTTCCCAGGCACTATTGTATTAAATGCGGAGCTGAAATCAACAAATAGTACATGAGCATAGGTGGATCTGGATTCTAGATGTTGGGTAATAGTGTGCAGACAGAGGGACACTGCATCATCTACACTCCTATTTGCTCTGTAGGCAAATTGGTGGGGATCTAGTGCTATGCTGGACAGGTGCTTACATACCAGTCGCTCAAATACTTTCATAATGACAGATGTTAGGGCAACAGGCCTATAGTCATTAAGACAGGTGATATTATTTTTCTTTGGGACAGGAATGATAACCGCAGATTTAAAGCAAGCAGGCACAGTACAGAGTTCAAGTGACCAGTTGAAAATGGAAGTGAGGACAGGTGCGAGTTGGTCAGCACAGTGCTTTAATGTGGCAGACGACACGCCATCAGGCCCTGCCGCCTTTCTGGGGTTTTGCTGACGGAGCAGCAGTCTGACATCATGTTCCCGTATGTTGGGTGGAGAGTCACCCTGCTCTCTTGGAAAAGAGGGGGACTGATGGTTTTCACTATCGAACCGACAATAAAAATCATTAAGCCTCCCAGGAAGAGAGGGGTCCCTGTCTGGAACATGGAACATGGTCAGTGATGTCCTGCAAACCCTGCCATACACCTTTGATGTCATTTGCTTGCAGTTTGTTTTCAAGCTTCACTTTGTAGGAGGCCTTAGCCTTAGACACAGCACGCTGAAATTCATATTTCAGTCTCTTATAATTCCCCATATCACCACGTTTATAAGCAGCATGTTTCTCCCTACAAAGCGATCTCACTTCATTATTGAACCAGGGCTTGCTGTTATTAAAAACCTTAATGGTCCTTGTGGGAATGCAAACACTCTCACAGAAGTGAATGTAGGATGTAACAGTGTCAGTGTAAGTGTCAATATCCTGACCGTCAGCCCAGAGGCTAGTCCATTCTGTGGAATCCGAACAGTCCTGTAATGTATCTATGGCTTGTAGAGACCATTTCCTACACAGTTTGACAGTTGGTTTTGCCACCTTTAGTTTCTGGCGATACTTAGGGACTAGGAGAATGGTGTTGTGGTCGGACTCACCGAGAGGAGCTCTAGCCACTGCGTGATATGCCTCTGGGATGGTCGAGTAGCACTGGTCCAGTGTTCTCTCCAACCTGGTGGCGATGTTAATCTGAGGTTTGTATCTTGGAAGAGCCTTCTTCAGGGAGACGTGATTGAAGTCCCCCAGCGCGAGCACAACTGCGTCGGGATTGTTATTTTCCACCTCCGTGATGTTCTCGGACAGCTGCTGCATGGCAGACTGAGCGGCGGCGCTCGGAGGGATATAGTATATCTCAGATGTGGGAGTATACTGTACTTCATGACAGATAACTCTTGGATTGGAATACAAACATATTTATGGAACATAAAAATATCGTAATTTCTTCTTTCGCCCATCGCCCCTTCTGGGGTTTAGGCCATGGGTCCTGAGCCTCTGGGGTTTAAATTCCTCAAGCATCTCGGTCCTGAGCCTCTGGGGTTTAGATTCCTCAAGCATCTCGGTCCTGAGCCTCTGGGGTTTAGATTCCTCAAGCATCTCGGTCCTGAGCCTCTGGGGTTTAGATTCCTCAAGCATCTCGGTCCTGAGCCTCTGGGGTTTAGATTCCTCAAGCATCTCGGTCCTGAGCCTCTGGGGTTTAGATTCCTCAAGCATCTCGGTCCTGAGCCTCTGGGGTTTAGATTCCTCAAGCATCTCGGTTCTGAGCCTCTGGGGTTTAGATTCCTCAAGCATCTCGGTCCTGAGCCTCTGGGGTTTAGATTCCTCAAGCATCTCGGTCCTGAGCCTCTGGGGTTTAGATTCCTCAAGCATCTCGGTCCTGAGCCTCTGGGGTTTAGATTCCTCAAGCATCTCGGTCCTGAGCCTCTGGGGTTTAGATTCCTCAAGCATCTCGGTCCTGAGCCTCTGGGGTTTAGATTCCTCAAGCATCTCGGTCCTGAGCCTCTGGGGTTTAGATTCCTCAAGCATCTCGGTCCTGAGCCTCTGGGGTTTAGATTCCTCAAGCATCTCGGTCCTGAGCCTCTGGGGTTTAGATTCCTCAAGCATCTCGGTCCTGAGCCTCTGGGGTTTAGATTCCTCAAGCATCTCGGTCCTGAGCCTTTGGGGTTTAGATTCCTCAAGCATCTCGGTCCTGAGCCTCTGGGGTTTAGATTCCTCAAGCATCTCGGTCCTGAGCCTCTGGGGTTTAGATTCCTCAAGCATCTCGGTCCTGAGCCTCTCCAGCTATCCCCAGCTGTGGTCCATCCTCTTGGCATCAAGTCTCTGCGCCAGGTGTTGTGTGACCATCCAATAAAGATAAAACAATATCTTTATCCATATTGTGCATAGAAATATACAGTTTTCTTCTGGCTCTGCTTCAATTCACTCCCTGTAAGTATGATGAACACATGGACCCTGCTGAACCAGGTTGAACCAGGAGTTGGCCGCTTCAAAACACCTATGAAAAACTGGGACCTGGCAGATAGCGCAGCATGTGAGTATGTGAGGGACCTTGTGAGCAGTCTGCCGACCACATAATCACCACCTGTCCTGATAAAAATTAAATATATATATTTTTAAAAAACCTGATATGTTCACCCCATAGCCTCGCAGACACATGGGAGGGATGGTGGGTCTGAGATTATAAATGAACAAAAAATAACGTAGTTGTCAAGGACATTATTCAAATAATATTTGGGATTTGGGTTCCATGGCGAGCCAGCAGTGTGCACAACAATGTTGATGCTAATCAGCCTAGTGGTTTGCGATGGTATTAGCTGTGGACACACTGGCACACAGATGGGTGAATGCAAGACTCTCTGACTCTCTTTAAATAGTCACTCCATCCATTAGGATATAGGTGTAGCTCACCTCGTGCTACTTTGAGTTGTCTGCCTGAACTAGCAAAGCTATACAGTAGCATAGAGGCTCAGAGCCTTGATCTGCCTGATGACCAAAAGCCTCCCCTGGCCAAGAGGGAATTCCCCTTAGGCTAGTGGTTAAGATGTTGGCTTTCCACGCAGGAGACCCAGATTTGAATCCCGGGCATTGCAGGCTTCACATCAATTGTGTGCTCCCACTGTCCCACACCACCAAAAGCACAAACACCACACCAATCAAAATGGGAGAATATGAATATCTGTGAAATGGATAGGCCCCTAGGGAAGGCCAATTCATATTTGCACAGCTGTAGAGTGAGTAGCGAAGCATTCATGTCTGGGTTTAAACAGTGAGGCAACCCCGTATCCACTAAATCAGCGCTCTGCTAAAAGCTTGGAGTGATGCCTTTGGCTTTTCAGAGGTCTGGGGAATAAAGTTTAGTTTTGTAAAGCAGAGATAATGGAACAAGGGACTTCCATTTAGGCAGCGTTTGGGGATCACTCAATCACTGCAGGCATTTTTACATTCTTAATTGCAGCCTTGCATAAACTTCATGCATATTTTTCAAGGTCAAAAAGTAATTCTCAGTGGATCCTGAAAAGCCTACTTTAAAAGGAGTTTGAAACCACATTGCTTTAAGACTACAGTATATGTACGTTGTGTAAGCATGGTTTCCATTAATACACAGCAAAATCCCCCCCATAATTTAACACTGGCGATTGTACTGTTTAGATGTGAGGCAGTGTCTTGTGAAAATGCAACATAATGCCCTAATAATCGACAAACGTAGGGCTACTGTAACTAGAATAAACATACAATCCACCCCCCAACATGTTACTATACCAATTTAACGGATTTAAGGATTATGGGGCTAAAGCTTATATGCAGATGTGTACAAGCTACAGGCCTGCACCCGTTCATGCAAACATACAGATGCAAAGAATGGTCGTACATCATACCTGTAGTAAAATGTGGACCATGAAAACTGCTGGATCAGATTTCACTACAATGCTAGAATTTTCCAGCCAAAAACCAAACTGAAATAGAATGCTGCAATGAAAAACATTTAGCTGGCAATAATTATGTTCAACATTACTGAATAATACTGATAGTTTTGGTCTTTAGGACTTCGGTTTCACTTTTAATTCAAAATGAATCTGAAACCAATTACCGCACACCCACCCACCCACCCACCCACCCACCCACCCACCCACACACACACACACACACACACACACACACACACACACACACACACACACACACACACACACACACACACACACACACACACACACACACACACACACACACACACACACACACACACACACACACACACACACACACACACACACACACACACACACACACACACACACACACACACACACACACACACGCCCAAATCTCATCACCAAAGCCTGCGCTCCAAGGCAAAGAGTTGACGTCTCCTCCTCTCTGTGTCTCTGCTGCCTTGATTTACGTGGGAGTCATGTTGATCCGGGAGGAACTGGGCTCATCTGTCATCTAAACCATAACCAGGGATATAAACCCATGGCACTGACCCAGCAGCAGCTTTAATGCAAGGCCCTAACCAGGTTTAGCTGTCCCATCTAAACCTGTCACCTCCAATTTGTGGGAAGTGGGTGCAAAACAGCCCCGGCATGTCTGCTTTGATGGACATTAGGTCAGCCGCCGTAAAGTTTGACCACGGCAAGGCATAAAACGCACATTGGGAACGCATAAAATGGCATGTTGAACAAGCGATCAACATGCCAGTGTGGGGTGGTGGAATCGTTGTGAGTGACAATGTTTGTGTGAATTACGTTTGTAACGAAGGGGAGGTGGAAAAAGAGTCTAGCATCTTCAATAGGCTGTATTACTCCTTACACACAACAAGACCAAAGTGCTTTGAGCTGATATATATATCCAAACGTAGAGCTCCACGCTCTCACTACACACAAGAAAATGAAAATGTTGTAATAATTATTGTGGCAGAATTTGTGGAAGGGGGGGGGGGGGGGGCAGGGCAGGGTTATATTGTGTATTATTCACTGAAGGAGGCACTATAGGGGAAGAACGATGGGGTATCACTAAAATCACTCAAGTTCATCCTGCAATCTTCTTTTATGAGATACTATTGCGTGGACAGCTGCCATTTTGGCTTGGGGTTCATCCTCTCAGGAACATGTGCTCGAAGGTTTTATGGCAATCTGCCCATTGGATATTGAGATCGAGATTGAGCTTGTGTGCAAATGGACATTTTAGCCTAATGGTGGCACTAGACTAGAGGAATGGCTATGGTGTCACCAATAGCAGTAGGGGTCATCCTTCAAGGGGGATCTGCTCGTAATTCCGACGGCGCATTAGTCCGGCAACGTGGCTTCGCGTACAGACTTACAGTTAGGGTTAGTAATGGAGCGAGTCAGACCAGAATAATGCCGCTGACCCCCTTCAAGGAGCAATAATGTGTACAGCAAATTCCATTGCAATCCAGGCTCCAGCCAGTATAGTTTCCATGATAGGACACAGAAACATAATAAGGGACAAATATACACTGAAAGACAGACAGACTAGGCTGAATGTCACTTTAACAAAGACCCAAACCATGCAGGCCTGAATGACATTAAATCATGTCTTGGTTTAGAATCCGTCTAAGCCTCAGATCATCACTCCGATATACGCAGTCCTGAATGACACGCGCACTGATTATGGACTTACTGAGAAGGTCGTGTGGGGAAGAAAATGAGTGGTGAGTCTAGAGGGGTCACCTCCAGTCTTCCGAGACAGGAAGAGTGACTGGAGGGTCGTGGGGTGGGGGAGGTTAGGGTGCTTCCGAACGACAGCGATGCTTTTATTGGTCACATGTAAACCCCTTGTGATCCCAGGGCCGGCAGGTTACCCATAAACTGTCATTTAAGAGCGAATAGGAATGTTGTGAGTGGAGACGTGAAGCTATAGGTAGAGGCTGATGCCTCGCCCCCCCGTCCGGCGTTAAAAAGGACACCCTCAGGGCCGACAGGTTTACGGGATGCCCCCCCCCCCACACACACACACACACTCTTTCAAACGGACAGGCTTTTAGCTGCCTCCGAAGACAGAGAGGATTCCTTTCCTGTTGATCTGCACAGGGAATTCCAGGACCTACTGATCCAGAACAAGTGGGATCAGCGCTTCCCCGCACCAAACCAATGAAGCCTATAGGTGAAGAAGAAGAAGTAGTAGTAGTAGGGGGGGTGCAATGTGGTTACACGACATTGTTAGGTGGTCATTCTTCTGATCTGGGTAGCCTTTATACAGTAGGTGTCAAAAACATGGCTGGTATGACGGTTCCATTTGCAGTAATCTTTCAGCCTTTGGAATAATTTATATAAAAACATCAGCAGCCTGCATGGACACAATTCAAAATCAAATTGATATTTAAGAACCTTGGCTGAGGGAAGTAGGGGACCGGGTGCTGGGGGGGCTGGAGCACAGCCCCCCTCGGACAAGAGGGGAAAAATAACAATAATCAAAAGATATTTCTATTACTAGGCCTAATAAATATGATGTATCACAGTATCGGCGCCTTCAAAACCTTCGAGCACAGGTTCCTGAGAGGATGAACCCCAAGCCAAAACCTTGGAGCACAGGTTCCTGAGAGGATGAACCCCAAGCCAAAACCTTGGAGCACAGGTTCCTGAGAGGATGAACCCCAAGCCAAAATGGCAGCTTTCCACACAATGCACCTCATAAAAAAGTGTATTTTAGTGATACCCCATAGTTCTTCCACTAGTGCCTCCTTCAGTGAATAACACACAATATAACCCTGCCCCCCCTCCACAAATTCTGCCACAATAATTACATTTTCATTTTCTTGTGTGTAGTGAGAGCGTGGAGCTCTACGTTTGGAAATATATATAGCTCAAACCACTTTGGTCTTGTTGTGTGTAAGGAGTAATACAGCCTATTGAAGATGCTAGACTCTTTTTCCACCTCCCCTTCGTTACAAACGTAATTCACACAAACATTGTCACTCATACCAAAACAGTGCATCAAGCAGCAAGCCTCCGTATTCTCCATCCATCATGTCATAATGCTAGATTTCACTGCCAAAACTCACAACATGTGGCCTCAACCTCCAGTCACACACATCATGTTCCCAGTTTGTAAATGGTAACACTCTGTATACTCGCTCCCCATGGCAAAACCACCAATTTTATTTTATCCAGAAGCTATTTCAATATTTGGTACATATGTCAGTCAGTAGGTCTATTTGTACAAAAGAACACAAGCGAGACATGCTGTGATTTCATCACTAGCAATAACAGAAATCGCTTCCTTCGCAAACATGTTAATATTTAATTTATTAAAAGTATTCATTGTCTAACCATTCCTGAACAAAACTGCTTAGTTTGTACCAATTTAACTGGGCTAGTCAAATTAATTAAATATCACAGAACATTTCCCTACCAAATGAATATAACATTTTGCAGTGAAACACTGATAAGTAATTTATCAATTTAACAAACATATCAGGTAAAAGACTCATTACATGCAGTAGTGTATGGGAAAACCAGGACAAAATGTGTCCCTGTTTCAAGTGAAGAAACTTGATATGTTAAACCTTAATCACAATGTCCTCCAGTACTCTGGGCCAGAACTCAGGCTATTACATTCCAGCTTCATTGATAGGGATCAGAAGGCTCTCTTTAAAGAGCCTACGTGCAGACATTATAGGAGAAATATCCCAGAACTGGTAGAGAAAGAATTTCTACTATTTACATTGCTATCTACCTCGACACAGTTCTTTTTCTGAAGTAAAATAACGTTGTTGACCGCTCTTGATGCACGCACGCACACGCACGCACGCACGCGCACACGCACACACGCACACGCACACACACACACACACACACACACACACACACACACACACACACACACACACACACACACACCATTATCATCATTATGGGATAACCAAAGTACAAATAGCTAAATATCTTTGTGTCCATAGTTTCCTTTGTTGAATGTGAAGAAAGTCAAAGGTTTAGGCGTTTATATGCGGCGATGAGTGATGGGTTCTGACTGGGGAATAGTGTGTGTGTGTGTGTGTGTGTGTGTGTGTGTGTGTGTGTGTGTGTGTGTGTGTGTGTGTGTGTGTGTGTGTGTGTGTCATATGTGCAAAGTTGAGGAGAAACAGATTACATTTAAATTGGATAACATTCTGATTACAAGAATGGCAAAGTAAGTACATACATGCTGATAGCGCTACTGTTAAACAAAACATTGCTGAAAGGTTGTATTATACAGGTAATAGTCATTTAGATGAGGAGGTTCTGAACATTAGATAATACTTTTCACACATCATTTCACACATCATGAAATAATAGTTGTATTTAGTTGTATGTACTATCTATTGTACTATTGTATGTACTATCATAACTATCATGTTGATAGCAATGTTATGATACTATTTAAACTTGCAGTGTAAATTGTAATAAACCTCATCTAAAAATTAAATGTATTGCCTTTTATCACTTTTTGGTCAGGTCAGGCAGATCCTGCTCCTGCTACTGGTAAACTGTAAGCCAGTACCACCTGTTTCAGTCGGACAGAGAAGGTTTGTTAGCTCTGGAAGCAACTACTCTAGTGCTTGCAACACGAACAATAAGGCAAGGGTATAAATTCCAGGATGGTATCTGGCGCCGGATAACCCACATCACGGAGGGGGAAAGACCTTCTTTAATACTTGGTTGTATAAATCTTTCCAATGTGTGTAGTAGTGGCGCCCACACACATTATCAGCTATTTGAAAAGATTATGGATTTTACAATGAACTGTACCAGGGTTCCTATTCCTCAGGCAACCACCTTGCATGGTATACCTGTTGATATAGGTGTCAACAGGTGTTGTCCCTGATGTCATCGCTAGGGACACAGGCATCAGTAAGCAGGAACTGGGGATGGCAATGAAGGACCGGGAAGTCTGGCGTGATATTGTGAAATCCACGATCTCGACCACGGTCGAAAAATTATGATGATGATCACTTTTTGAAGGACAACCTTTCACTGTGGTTGACAAAAAAAAACACCTAAAAAACAAACATATTAGACATTCTGCTATGTTTTAGACATTATATATCTCTGCACATTTGAATTCTCCAAGACATTTTCCAAGACATAATATACATACAGAACATAAGCAAATATTTATATTTCAGTTAATATTACTGAGTAGGCTATATTATTAGACAGGCATCCTCTGAGAGGTTATGACTGACATCTTGAAAAGTAATCCTCCCACCGCTTGAATGTGTCCATATGTAGCAACCATCTGAGAAAATGAGATGTTTTATCACTTCTCCTGTGGTGTTGATGTGTGTCTGCCAGTGGAGCTGGGGCTTGACTGGCCACAGGCTGTTTATTGTGCTGTTAAAACCACATGAGCATGTAAGCAGACAGCACGTGGCCTAATGGACGACAGGAGCAACAAACATCACTCACTGTTCAGGATGGCTTGATCAGACTTCGCTTATGGAGGTGTTCTGCAGTTGCAAATAACATTTAACATGACTGTCTTTTGCAAAAATAACACTATAAATTACAGCATTATTATAGTCCTGCGGAAGAGGCAAAAGATGATGATGATGATGATAAAGAGAAGCAGGCATCTTCTATCTATAAATGCACAGCATCCTACAGTATAAGTGAGTGAGTGAGTGAGTGAGTGAGTGAGTGAGTGAGTGAGTGAGTGAGTATTGAATGTCCTTGACCTAGCCAAGCACTTATTCATATAGTTATGAATCTGTTTCACCAGGATATTAGGGATGTCAGGGACAGGTTAGAGACTTCATGCTGAAAGTGAAAGGTCACCGTTTTGTTCTTAAAACCAGCCTATGGTTGATCTCTCACTGCCCTTGAGTGTGATGCTGAGCTGGGAAATCAGAATGATACAGGTGCTCAGCTGCAAAAGTGGTTGGACTATTATGTGTTTTAACAAAGATATTGAATGATCTCAGACAAATTTTAAAACATGAACCAATGTAAATGGTAGACCTTGTGTTATGAATGAAATGTTTTTCCCAGACCCAATATAATGAATTCAGTAGCACCAGGCTCAGACAGTGAGAGGAAGTGTGATATTTATTTATCCAGGCTATCTCTACCATAACAGAGCGTGAGTGAGTGAGTATGTTGCTTCGCATATCTTGTGAACTGTTTAACCAATCAATTTCAAACTTAGCATGTGTATCACGGCACTGATGACCCAATGCGGAATTGCCCAAATCGGTCGGATAAGCTGTTATTTCTATAAATCCACAATATCTCTGTATCTGTGTGTCTGTGTCCTTTTATGCCCATATATGGAGATCCCTGATATCATCAATATGACATCATAGAACCATATTCTTTATCAAGTTAGGGCCTCTATTATATAACTAGCATTAAATATAAAATTAATAATATTTTGGGTCTTTGTTGAAATCTTTGGTAATTTATTTTTCTTTTCAGGCCTATGACGGGGTGGGTTGGGAGGGATTAATTTTATATAAATAATATATACTGTATATGACTGACGCCATAGATTGGCCTCTAAGTAAGTACTATGATAATGTGTATACTTACTTTAATCAAGTATCAAGTACTCTGTGCTGCGTAGGAGTAAGAGAGAGGACACTGTTGATGATTACTTATAGGTCTGTATAGGTATAGATAGACCGGCTTACTCGAGGTTATGCAAGTTGTGAACAATGGAAGTCAGGAATATAAACGCCTCACCCATTGTGAAATACTCTTGGCACTCGTTGTGCTCGTTGTCAGCTCCACACGGATCATATCTTGCTTTGTGTCGCCACTTATATTCACATCCTTCACTATTACCACATGTATGGTACTTTCTGTTCCATTGCACACACTGCCACTTAAATTGGACAACTACAATTTAGGCATTTAGCAGACACTCTTAATCCAGAGCGATTTACAGTAAGCAAGAACAAAAACATGGTAATACATCAAATACATTTGATGCATACAATAGTCATCAAGACTCATACGTAAGCTAAGAACCTAACAGTGGAATATCTAGATAATTAAACAGCCTATAGGTCACTACCTCATTTCCTCTGACCTCTAGGGTGTGGTCAGTGAACAAACTCCTATAGCCTTCCTCTCATGGGTCCCTCTATCCCCGTTTGTCGCACCACTGAGGTCAAAGGTCAAGCTCTGCTCCCCTTAATGGAAAGAGCTCCCATGAAAGACCCTGTCAATCACAACTGTGTCTGAGCCAAACAAGATGTCCCATTGGTCCCCCGTCCCCCCCACTGCTCGAGTTCCAATTATTTCAATTGGAAAATGCAGCTGCATCAGAGATGCAAACAGATCAAAATGCAGCTGCATCAGAGATGCAAACAGATCAAAATGCAGCTGCATCAGAGATGCAAACAGATCAAAATGCAGCTGCATCAGAGATGCAAACAGATCAAAATGCAGCTGCATCAGAGATGCAAACAGATCAAAATGCAGCTGCATCAGAGATGCAAACAGATCGAAGCCGGAGTGAAATTGAATGATGATTACAGTTGGGTGCCACCGATATTGTCCCTTATCATTTGACCCATTTAGGCCTGACCTCAAAATTTAAAAAAAATCTTCTAAATCCTCCAGTTTTCTGAAATAAATATTTTCACGATTTTTCAAAAATAGCAGACCTACAAGCTCGTAGCGTGCCACTCGGTGGCGCGCTATGAGCTTGTAGATCTGCTATTTTTCAATAGCTAAATTATAACATAATGTTTAAAACACCAAAAGGGGTTCCCGCCCAAAATGGGTTAACGGTCCTTTTGTGCAGATCACGCAAACCTCAGCAAAAAGAAAAGGACAATATCGATGGCCTCCAACTGTATGTAATATTGAGATACCAAGCTATGGTGTGAATTAAATCTCTCATGGGTATGTCTTTCTGTTGTCTTTCAGAATTACAGTACCTGTTATGATCAGTGAAGCTATATTATTGGTATGTTTATTATTACATTATTATCTTATGGCCAGTATTCAGTTCCTCTGAAACTGGTCCAGTGACTGACCTGCATACTATTTTCAAACTGCTCCTGTGCAGTTCACACCCAGGCCTCTTATAGAAACAATAGGCCTACATAGTTTATTGAAACAATATCCAGGCTTTGTGAAAATGTCCAAGGGGGTTATTATCAACAGAATAATCCAAGGCTGCATATAGTGCCAGCTTCAGGCACAAGATACATTTTCAATATATCCAGAAACAAATTAACATTAGCCAGGATTCATTCCGAAACACTCTTGGTTTTGTGGAGTGTGTGTGTGTGTGTGTGTGTGTGCGTGCATGCACGTACAGTGTGTGTGTGTGTGTGTGTGTGTGTGTGTGTGTGTGTGTGTGTGTGTGCGTGCGTCAGTACAGTGTGTGTGTGTGTACTCACTAAGCCAGTCATTTCCGCCTGCTAAGGCAGTATAGGTTGTGTTTGCTATATAATAGTTTTCTCTCACACAAGAGCAGCATGCAAAAAAAATCACTCTAAATTCAACAAAGGACCTTTCAGTGCATACTATAATCATGTGATAATAACTAAATAAATAGCCACCTCTGACATAATGACTGATCCATCATTCAACGTAACACAAATGGGCATCATTGACGTTTGTCTGAAGATTAGCCAAGAATGAAAACATACCACACATCCACTGTGTGTGGCTTCAACATGCATCTGCGTGCGCATGTGTGTGTGTGTGCGTGCGCCTGTGCATGTGTGTTCCATACAGTATCTCATATGGAAACGATTGTCTGAGCCATGTGGAGGAGAACCTGTTTCCCCTTACACAGCATCTCCATTTATCATGATTTAAAGACTGTGATGGATGTCAGATAGCGTTGGTCTAGCCTTTTGAAAATGGAACGGATGAAAAAATGTGGGTCTTAGAAGTGACTAACTCATCATAATGTTGTTATTAAAGTTATTCTGAGCCAAGCATAACCTCTGGTTTTTATGGCAGGAAAAACGTAAAGAACCTATACTTTAAGAATTGGTTTCCTTGAAGTAGCACTGGAACTTGGGGCCTCATTAAAAGACTTAATCCATAACATGACAATTTCGAAGATTATGACAAAAACGTTCCAATTATCCATGACATACAGTTTGTGCTATAACTAAACATTTGAAGTAACCACATTATGTTGTAACTTGTTACCCTGTTGGTTTAGCTTTGGCATATTTTTACTTAAAACATAACTTTAACTAGAATTTGGATGTATGGTTTTGTGTTTAAGAGCCTTTTGAAAATATGACGCATTTAGTGAATTATTATATTCCACAATTATTTAGGTATGACGCTTAACCCACAAGGAAAATGCATTTTCCTTTACGGGTGATTACCAGGATTGAATCTGATGTCCCTGACCTAACCACACACACTTATCATATTGTTACGAATCTAGTGTACCAGGAAATGATGGATGTCAGGGTCACTTTGTGGTTAGAGACATGCTGAAAGCAAAAGGTCACACTTTGGTTGTTCACCCCAGCCTATGGTTTCTCTCTCACTGCTCTTGAGCGTGATGATACTGAGCTATTACTGGGACATCAGAACAATATACCGTAAAGGAGGGAAGAAAACGTTACACTTTTTGAGTGGTGTAAAACACTCCTACAACTGGCTTTGTTAGTCTGTCTGTCTGTGCTCAAAAAATGAGCATGGTTGCTATGGTCACCCTGTTCACACGGGTGTGATTTCATTACGTCAGACATTACGTCAGACCACAGCTGGTCAGTCTATATAAGACCTTACACCACTCAGTTCACACGGGTGTGATTTTTTGTAAACGCATGCTCAGTTGGAAAAGTGAGAGCACATAGTTTGTAGCACATAATAGAATATTATGTGCATTATGTACATAATATTCTATGTATTCAGTATTCAGTATTCAGTGACATAATAGAATATTATTCTATTATGTCACTGTTACTGAGCATTTTTCATTAGACGTCTAAATGACTAAAAACAAGCTGAAACGAGCTGAAACTGGTCTAAAATTGCACGTTTTTTTTTGCGGTCTAGGCTTAGATTAGACGTTGAAAGAACGTTGTTTCAACGTCTAATATATAGACAGTCTATATATAGAGATGTTTAAAAAAACTGCTGTGTGCAGACAGCAAACTTAAATTTGTAGACCAGTAAATTACAGGCTGTTTTTAGACAGACTTCTAATAGCTGACTATTGCTCAGTGGGGTGTTTTTAACAAATAAATATGTATTTATCTCAGACACAAAGTCTAGTTTATCCAGTATAGGAAATCCAACTATGGCAATAAGAGAAGCTCTGTGGCTTTCATCAATGTCTCGACCAATTTGATTGGCCCTATAGAGGGTATGCACGTGACATCATCATCAAACCGGGAAGTTATGCAGGAACGCCTACTGAGTGGCAAAAAACTACTTTCTGGCCTTGACAGCCCATACATCCACACAGAAAAGTCATATCTGATTGCATTAAACAACATTAAACAATGTTAAACTCACTTTGCCTGTTGCTTTTCCACTCGATTTGCCACTCGATGTGCCATTCACTTTAAGCATGCGCATACTCTCTATTATGATTAAAGAAACCTAGTGTGTGGGTTTTAACAAAGGTTTTTAAACGTGCGCCAACATGAATGGCAGGCCTTGGGTTATGCCCTTTCCCATCCTCATGATAATTAATTCAGTAGCGCAAGGCTCAGTGAGAGCTAGGAAATGCGTTAAGAGTGTGATATTTATTTCTCCAGGCTATCTCTAGTTCTCTACCATAATAGAGCATACTGGCGGAGGTGCACTTCCACAAGATATTACTCTCAGATAAAATCAAATAAATGTCACATGAATGATCCGAGACATGCGGATACGCACACAAGTGAATTGCTGAAATTCTGGTCTTTCCTTTTCTTACTGAATGAAAGTTTACATGGCCATTTACTTGTTGAGTGACTTTCATAAACTTTTACATTTGTTAAAAGCCAATTGTATAAATTAGTTGTCAAAAAAAATGCTATACATTTTAGCAAGATTACATGTAATCTGAAGTGTAAATTTGACACAATGACCCTAAAGCAAATAAATCAAATGGTTTAAACCCACTTATCTACAGTATGTCACTTTCCTTCATTTAGTGTGCTGTAGTGGGGAACCCCACCATGGTTAGCTGTCATTTAGTGTGCTGTAGTGGGGAACCCCACCATGGTTAGCTGTCATTTAGTGTGCTGTAGTGGGGAACCCCACCATGGTTAGCTGTAGTGGGGAACCCCACCATGGTTAGTGTGCTGTAGTGGGGAACCCCACCATGGTTAGCTGTATTGGGGAACCCTACCATGGTTAGCTGTATTGGGGAACCCCACCATGGTTAGCTGTAGTGGGGAACCCCACCATGGTTAGTGTGCTGTAGTGGGGAACCCCACCATGGTTAGTGTGCTGTAGTGGGGAACCCCACCATGGTTAGCTGTATTGGGTAACCCCACCATGGTTAGTGTGCTGTAGTGGGGAACCCCACCATGGTTAGTGTGCTGTAGTGGGGAACCCCACCATGGTTAGTGTGCTGTAGTGGGGAACCCCACCATGGTTAGTGTGCTGTAGTGGGGAACCCCACCATGGTTAGTGTGCTGTAGTGGGGAACCCCACCATGGTTAGTGTGCTGTAGTGGGGAACCCCACCATGGTTAGTGTGCTGTAGTGGGGAACCCCACCATGGTTAGTGTGCTGTAGTGGGGAACCCCACCATGGTTAGTGTGCTGTAGTGGGGAACCCCACCATGGTTAGTGTGCTGTAGTGGGGAACCCCACCATGGTTAGTGTGCTGTAGTGGGGAACCCCACCATGGTTAGTGTGCTGTAGTGGGGAACCTCACCATGGTTAGTGTGCTGTAGTGGGGAACCCCACCATGGTTAGTGTGCTGTAGTGGGGAACCCCACCATGGTTAGTGTGCTGTAGTGGGGAACCCCACCATGGTTAGTGTGCTGTAGTGGGGAACCCCACCATGGTTAGTGTGCTGTAGTGGGGAACCCCACCATGGTTAGCTGTAGTGGGGAACCCCACCATGGTTAGTGTGCTGTAGTGGGGAACCCCACCATGGTTAGTGTGCTGTAGTGGGGAACCCCACCATGGTTAGTGTGCTGTAGTGGGGAACCCCACCATGGTTAGTGTGCTGTAGTGGGGAACCCCACCATGGTTAGCTGTAGTGGGGAACCCCACCATGGTTAGTGTGCTGTAGTGGGGAACCCCACCATGGTTAGCTGTAGTGGGGAACCCCACCATGGTTAGCTGTAGTGGGGAACCCCACCATGGTTAGCTGTAGTGGGGAACCCCACCATGGTTAGTGTGCTGTAGTGGGGAACCCCACCATGGTTAGCTGTAGTGGGGAACCCCACCATGGTTAGTGTGCTGTAGTGGGGAACCCCACCATGGTTAGCTGTAGTGGGGAACCCCACCATGGTTAGTGTGCTGTAGTGGGGAACCCCACCATGGTTAGCTGTAGTGGGGAACCCCACCATGGTTAGTGTGCTGTAGTGGGGAACCCCACCATGGTTAGTGTGCTGTAGTGGGGAACCCCACCATGGTTAGTGTGCTGTAGTGGGGAACCCCACCATGGTTAGCTGTAGTGGGGAACCCCACCATGGTTAGTGTGCTGTAGTGGGGAACCCCACCATGGTTAGCTGTAGTGGGGAACCCCACCATGGTTAGCTGTAGTGGGGAACCCCACCATGGTTAGCTGTAGTGGGGAACCCCACCATGGTTAGCTGTAGTGGGGAACCCCACCATGGTTAGTGTGCTGTAGTGGGGAACCCCACCATGGTTAGCTGTAGTGGGGAACCCCACCATGGTTAGTGTGCTGTAGTGGGGAACCCCACCATGGTTAGCTGTAGTGGGGAACCCCACCATGGTTAGTGTGCTGTAGTGGGGAACCCCACCATGGTTAGTGTGCTGTAGTGGGGAACCCCACCATGGTTAGCTGTAGTGGGGAACCCCACCATGGTTAGTGTGCTGTAGTGGGGAACCCCACCATGGTTAGCTGTAGTGGGGAACCCCACCATGGTTAGTGTGCTGTAGTGGGGAACCCCACCATGGTTAGCTGTAGTGGGGAACCCCACCATGGTTAGCTGTAGTGGGGAACCCCACCATGGTTAGCTGTAGTGGGGAACCCCACCATGGTTAGCTGTAGTGGGGAACCCCACCATGGTTAGTGTGCTGTAGTGGGGAACCCCACCATGGTTAGTGTGCTGTAGTGGGGAACCCCACCATGGTTAGCTGTAGTGGGGAACCCCACCATGGTTAGCTGTAGTGGGGAACCCCACCATGGTTAGTGTGCTGTAGTGGAGAACCCCACCATGGTTAGCTGTAGTGGGGAACCCCACCATGGTTAGTGTGCTGTAGTGGGGAACCCCACCATGGTTAGCTGTAGTGGGGAACCCCACCATGGTTAGCTGTCATCTGTCAACTTTTGTTTATCAAGAGCTAGACATAGTCTGCTGCAGAGATATGTGCTCCCTTCATTGAGCTTGCTCAGAGGTGGTTGTTTATTATTTTTGGCTCACAACGCACAATGTTTCAAATTGAACTTGAATAAAGTGTATATAAAGTTGTGACTCTTGATCTTTCTATTTCTTTCTTTCTTTCTTTCTGCTAGGAACAGGTGCAAATAGTGTTTGCAGAGCTAAAATGTTACAATATCTTGATCCCAATGTTATAATGTGCCAAAAAGCTGTTAGCACTATAGCTAACTGATTGTCTTAGCCTTTGGCCAGGCATACGCACACCCAATCCTTTTACAGTGTGTGTCAAAGAAGGACTCTTTTAGACCTTTTTTCTGTATTGGCCAGCACCACAAAAGAAAAGGAAAAGAAAAATGCAGCTGTGATTAAAATCAGACTCATTTTAAAATAAGAATAGTTCTGTTATAGAAACTTGAGAATAGTAAGCAATAATATGGATTTGTATGCAGAATAAATATGTTGGCTCCTGTGCCGGAGCCGCAATCAGCAGGACAAACTGCAGAGCCTTCTGCAAACAGCCATTCATCAAGAGGGCAGAGACATCATGAAATAATATCCAACAGTAGAAGAGGTGGTCTCTGGTCTTTGTTGCACTCACAGAACCACTGACATTTAAAAGAGTAAAAAACACAAAAGGGTGCTATTTTTTCCCTCCATTCCCGCTTACTCACCAGTGTGATTGCTCCATGGTAAATATCCCTATAGGTTACTCGGTATAAAAGAGGGAGATGGAAGCCAACTGGCCCTCATACAAAGACCTCTCTCCAAGACAAGGTCCACAGGGTCCTCATTTGGAACTTAAAAATGTTTACCGACTCAATCAAATTAATAGTACTGGACCTCTGTGCTTCACTGAATGTTTTATTTCATTAATGTTGTCACGAAGGCTCCTCCGACTGTGTGTGTGTGTGTGTGTGTGTGTGTGTGTGTGTGTGCCTGTGTGGCCTGTTTACTTTCAGAAGGTAGGAGGGAGGCTGTTTTACTCTAGACAAACATTAGTAACGAAGTCTAGTTTATCCACAGTATAGTTATAACTCTGCAGGAAATCTAACGATGGCAATAAGAGAAGCTCTGTGGCTTTCATCAATGTCTCAACCAATTTGATTGGCCATATTTTGATCAAAGAAACCTACAGTATGTGTATTTCAGCTTTGATTAAAAATGACCAAAACAATATTTTCAGTGAAGAGAGAGAGAAGGAGAGAGAGAGAGAGGGGGGGGGGGGTTATAGGAAAAAGAACGCTGGCAATTGCAGCTCTATCCTGACCCCTACTGACCGTGCAATCTGAATGGCCACCTAAATTGCATTTCGTCACCTTCTTAAAATGTGTTATTGCCAAAATGTCAGACAGGTGCGCTTCCTGTACCAAAATCAGCCATCACCCACACCACAATGTACAAGTCTTTGTTTATAATGTCAGACATTTAAAATGAAATAGCTAATTAAGAAATGACAGTCTCCCCATTCATTAGGACTATAATCTGTCAAGCGATAAATGGATGTGTTTTCAAAATGAGTCCAACATGGAGTTTGAAATGGTCTAAATATTGAATCAAACAACTTCTTCAACTTGAAGATGTGAAAATGACCCCAGACGTGTTTTAAAGTCAAATTCCCCTTTAACTAGAAGTCAAGTAAGTTGACACCAATCCATTATCACACCCTCATACCCATATCCTTCTAGTATACATTGTTCACTAGATTAGCATCTCGCCACTTGCACAAACAACGTCTACAAGCCTCCATTTCCTTGGATAAATGTCAACTCACTGTCAATTATCTGTTCCTGCTCAGATTCTTTGCACTGGACGATCAACACCTTCACGTATTATTTGACTGAAAGCAGAGATCTGTCAGATCCGATCTTTGTTCCATGTATAGCCAGTAAGAATAATACACTGACTGAGTTAATTGAGGAAGCCTACACATAATGGTGGAAAGTTGAGAATTGAATACTGGACATAGGAGCCCCTTAACCCATTTAGGCCTGACGTCGAAATTTAAAAAATGTCTTTTTAAAATGTATTTTTTTCTGAAAAAACCTCATCAGTGGTTCTCAATATTTCAAAATATGTTGTTCCAGGGACACCCCAGAAGCAAAGATTTGAGTTAAAAACTGAAACTCTGAAAGAATATATATTCAAAGATTTCAGGCTCATTTTCACGATTTTTCAAAAATAACAGACCTACAAGTTCATAGCGCGGCACTCGGTGCCGCGCTATGAGCTTGTAGATCTGCTATTTTTCAATAGCTAAAGCATAACATAAGTTAAAACACCAAAAGGGGTTCCCGCCCCAAAATGGGTTAAAGAGGTACATTCATAAAAGTGATCTTTAAAGGTCCAAGGGGTAATATTATTTTGTTAAAACGAGTGTTATAGCTCTTTAATCCAACAGAAATCATTGCTCTAATGTTTGTTCAGTAAACATGGGTCTCACCATCATGTCTCCATCTCTTTAGTAAACTGAAAACAGAATTTCAGGTTGAGATAATTACCAATGTGATCTAATCAGGATCACGATAAACCAGTGAAATTGGAAGTGAGGGGAAAAAGAGCAGATAGGATTGGAACTGGAACACTATAAAACTGAAGCTGATAGATGGGGAACTGGAGAGATGGGGAGGCCCCTGTTACTGAACAAACACTCTAGCAATGATTACTATCAGAATATAGAGATCTTTTTTGTTTGTTTTTGCATATTTTTGCTTTTTTTAGGGCCTCCTAGCTATACACAAACATTAAATGCCATCGACAATGAATGGAGAATTGACGTCATATGTGTCTGAGCAAATCGACATGTCATAATGACGTACGATGATAAGAGCGAGCAAATCGGCTATTTTCGTCCTACACAAAATTCCTGTTGACAATAAATGGAGAATTTACGTCATAATGTGTTGTACGATGATAAGAGCGCCCCTCACTTCACACGGGTGTGATTTTTACAGAAACAGATCACATATCACTACTTTAATTATCATAGGCCAACATGATCCGAGTCCTGAGGTCAAATCTGGTACCATTTGGGTAAATAAATGGTGCATTTATATTTATATAGCGCTTTGGGTCTGTTCACCACCACCTGCCTTCATAACCGTCTCCAAGAGATTATAAACCGCCACCACTCAGGATGTGTTCCATTTTAATTAGCCTGTATATGTTTTCTTTCATATTTATTACTCAGTAAAGCACAGAAGTGTAATGAATTTTTAAATGAAAAATATACACTTTTTTCAGTAGGATGTGTTTGTGTTTGACACGTCATTTTGTCTCTGGTGCATAAATTAAGCTTAAAGGCAGTGTAAGTGTAACTCTCCATGCTCTTTAACTCACTAAGTTAAACAGTTAAACAGAGTTAAACAGAGTTAAACAGAGTTAAATAGAAAATCCATTTTCAGGTGGGTTGCCAATTCCAACCAATTTCAATCTTGTTTATCCTGTATATCCTTTGTGAGTTCTCTCTCCTGATTGGATACAATTTATGGTATCCAGTCCTGAACATGTATTTTCTGTTTACTAAAGAGCTGGAGAGACAGGGTGACCCCAGCTGTTACTATAGGTAGGTAACGATTCACTTAACTCACGATGCAATTCGAATCACGATATTAGGTTAACTTATTTCTGTTGACTTAGATATCATTTGATATAGACTTATAGCATGTTATGTAGACAGCACTATAATTGCATTGTATGTAGTCATAGCACATCGTTTCATTATATAGATATTCCACTGTTACGTTCTTAGCTTACGGTACGCATGTTTCATGATAAATTATTTTTTATGTGATGTATTCCCATGCTTTTTTGTTCTTGCTTAATGTAAATCGCTCTGGATTAAGAGCGTCTGCTAAATGCCTAAATTGTAAATTGTTCACGATAAGATTTTTCACAATTTTTTAAACAATTATCTTTCCCGACAAATGACACACTCATATTATGTTTCTGTGTTCATACATAATGTCCATGCATACGTATTCTGTTGTTGTTGTTGCTTGTGTTTTCTGTATTTGTAAAAAATCCAAATAAAGTACTGATCATAAATAAAAATGACACACTCATAACATCTTTATTATTATTCTCTTCCCCCCGAGCTATTAATCTCATATGTACCACATTTTCAAAACTTTTATTTAACTACATTGCAAAAGTAACATACTTTTCATGTAAAAGTACTTAATTTCTATGCAACAACTGTAAACATGCTTTCTTGTTTAGAACCTTGCTAGGGTTAACATGTACCAAAAAAAAAGCTTTGGCTTTGATATCCTAGAATAGATGTAGACCTATTTGACAGTGCAGAAACATAATAGCTTTCCTTGATGCATTAACGAGCATCAACTGGTCACAGTCTAAACACACAATATCATTTCACTCCAAAAGCCCTTGAATATGATGGAATATGATTATGGATTACTGTGATTATGGTAAGCACACATTATAATTCACTACCCCCGCCCCCCCCTTTTTATAATGTGGCCTGTTTGTATCAATACATCACGATATACGATATACTGTATCGTTACATGCCTACCTGTTACTGAACAGACTCTATAGCAATGGTCGCCATCAGCATATCTAGCTATATTATGTTTTCTCTCTGATCAAAGACGTATCACTATGATAGTCACAGCTGCTTGTTTTATGAGTCAAAACCAACGTGTGAACGAAGTGCCAACCATGGCGTGAGCTCAGCTGGTTTCCATTATTCTGTCATCATAGTTTTGTATTTAAATGCAGTGGGCCACGGAGCAAGGCGAAATCAATACTCACTGACTGCATTCCATGATGGTTAATGGCGTTGTTGATATCCCACCACAATGAACACAGACCTGTGAAAGGTCTTATGGGTAGTTATAAATACTGCACTTTACTAGACCCTCAACTTGTACAAAGATTGTACCCTCCATGACATGTTTGGAAAGTGGTTTTATTGTTTAGAATCAAATGAATCACTTTCATTTGTTATAGGTAATTAAGATCTAATTCCTATCCGATCTACAAGGATATCTTCATTATTTTTTGCATGACAAAGTATATAGGGCTTATAAGTGGTTAACATGGCTAGTTGACTACCATTATGATTTTTATCAATGTTGACACGATACGATACGATACAACTTTCAGCTTGCACTGAAATTAGCTTTGCACCCTTTTCTATCCCTTTTCTATCATTGGCACTATATCACTTTAATTTAATCTCCGCATACATTCAAAGGTAGAGTATGTTGACTTCATCCTATATGCAACATTGAAGCAATATGCGCATGCAAGCCATTAAATTCATACTACTTGTATTACCGGTAGTAGAAATTCAACATAATTCAAAAGTTTTATTAGAACGACATATATTTGTACCAGTAATTGATTTCATTTCAATGACATGACTCAGGTCCCACTAGAATCGATAAGAGAATTGATAAGACAAGCCCAAAACCTTACTGAATTCCTGATTCTCAATAACTTCTAAATCGATTAATTTTGTCCGATTCTTGATCATAAAACGAAAATAACATCGCCTGGATGCAACTGGGACGTATCCTCAGTGCTGTATCCCAAGGTCATAGGGGTTTCGGGTCTCTCGAACATCATACCCCTCACTCGGGTGACCCAGCCGAGGTGACGTAAGTCCCGACTTACGTCCCAGTAGCTACCCTCGATCAGACCACTAGGGAAAGACAGGGCCGCACAATCCGTTGGAACCACTCCGGAACTACTATGCCGGGACTGAGAGGTACTATTCCGGTAAGTGGTAGGCTCTGTGGGTTGCCTCCTGTCCGGGCCCCTCCTACATCTCACCAGGTCCACTCCTGCTCTCACCAGGAGTACCGCGAGGACCTGTGCGTTGCACCAGACTCCCAGCACCAGACACTTCATTCCGGAGTGGTGGATTCTTGAGCCACAGTGGTTCTGCAGGCTCCACCGCTGGGCAACGGTAGTACTGCAGACTCCACTTGCGGCTCGAATGGCCCTCCTAAAGGCCTCATCGAAGGTTTTTGGGCTTCCTCCTCACGGAGGATGCAAGCAGGGGCGCTAACCCATACTGCTCCCGGGGTGCCGTCTGCATTCCGGCTGTCACCCGTCTCTCCGGTGGTCACCAGACTATACCTGGTTGTCACATAGTCTATTCCTATGAGTCACTCCAAACAGTATACCTCAGAACGAAAATAACATCGCCTGGATGCAACTGGGACGTATCCTCAGTGATGTATCCCAAGGTCATCAGGGTTTCGGGTCTCTCGAACATCATACCCCTCACTCGATCATCATTATGATAGAATGATGTAATTGTTTGAAATTTTGTTTTTACTAGGGTGAGCCACCTAGTGGGTGCGGTCCCTTCACTGATACTCAATCCACAGTGAGAACTTGCAAAATAGCACACCAATAGTGGAAGTTGACTTGTCCGCTAACGTCACAGTTGATTGCACTGATAGGGAAATAATTAATGACCCATTTTTTCAATCCCAGAATTCCATCCATTTACACATATTGAGCTAAAATGGGGCCCAAAGACTTGCAGTATCAAGTTTAACTCCAATTGGGAAGAAATAATAAACTCTCTAGGTTCACAACTGTGACTGTTGGGATTATAGCAAAGCCAACATGGCCCTGGGTCCTTCCAATGACAAGTAGAACGTGTGCATTCAACACAATATTGTAAAAATGTTGCAGTAACACTTTCTACTTCTTAGATGTACCATGACAGGACTTTCAGAGGGTTTGTTATGAAAGCCCTTGTTTTCCCAGTCTGAGTGTGTTTTAAGTGGTGTGTTTGTGTCTGAGAGATGTGGTGGGAGTCGAGGCCCTTATGGACGTGGGGTCATTTCTGTTTTATGTTCAACCAGACTTGGCTGTGTAGAGCTCATTGTATCCATGAGAGACAGGGCTGCATGGGAGAGGACTTCTTTGACTCGCTTGTCCAAAATCAATCATGTTTAGTCGTCATCCTCCTCTATCCAGGTCCATCTCGGAGCCACTTGTTTGTGACTCCTAGTCATCTCCGAAAGATTCCTCAGCTCATTTGACAGTAAAATTTACATGGTAGAACCATCCTCTGTTCTATTGTGAAAGAGGTTCTTCATATATGCGGTAATTGCACAGTCCAATTATGAACCCATGGTGGAATTCAGGTCCTACAGTTTATCTCAAGGTTTGACCTTGGCTTTTTCAAACAAATCCTCTAAGTGGTGTTAGTCATCATTTGGAACTGAAACAGCCCAACATATGTTGCCTCAGTGAAGTGTTGAAAAGACTAGCAGTTGTGGCCAAGTGTACATACCACAGCTGTAAATTTATGATTATATCAACCACAAATACATTTATTTAATGTACAGAAGCCATTTAGGCCTAAGTGGTCCTACACAGAGCATTTCTCTTACTTAACCATTACCTGTTCATAAAACACATCTGTCGCAACATTAAGCTCGCTACTTAACAATGTCTTGGCAGGATAAACTGGCTTTAGTCTCTGACTTCCTACCATTTCCTCTCTGGTTTGGCGTCTACATTGTTTATGTTCGACGATGATGTGCACAATGTCAACATGGCTCCATGCCAGATGGCAGAAATACACAGCATATGAAATAGGTAGGAACTCTCATTGACCTCCTTGAGTTACACTGATATCATAACACTATGTTATGACTTCTTATTACACCACATTAGAGAGCCAATGATGCCTGAAACACTTCAAATACAGATGATGAATCAGTCTTCATTTAATTTGTAATGATCAAATATGCATTACAGCATTGCACCAGCAGCTACCTGTGTTTATCCTATAAAAAGTTGTAATGCTAATAGTGCAATGTGAACGCTGCTTCACGCTTCATAAGAGACATTATCCTCTTGCCGCAGACTGAAATGAACGCTTAATTTTCCATGAAGACAAACATGTACTCAGGCTGTCGTCATTCATCATCACTGATTGTGGTCTGACGAAACACTTAGAAAGCAGCTTCATAACAACAATGCTTATTTAGAAGCATTAATCTTAAAACCCTACTAGTTTTTCTAGATTTTTTCCGTGTACACCAAATATCTATGCCAAAAATAAATTCTATCTATGCCAAAATGATACATTTGGCATTTAACCATGCACTTAAACCCTGTATGTACTTCGTTGTTCCGGTATCTCTCAGGGGTCTGTACTTGGCCTGCTTCCTTTTTCCCTCTACAACCAAATACACTACTCTGATACATTAGGGAATGAATGGACTCATGATGAATGAACACCCATCCTTTGATGAAAATAGAACATTTAACAAACCTTTAATGATAGAATTGTTCAAATTTGCTTTTTTTTGCATTGTTAAAAATCTGATAACAAAATATGTTCCTGCTCTGATATAAATGTTAATGTAAACGTAAGTCTCAAGTAGAGGACCTCTGAGGTTTCCCACTAATAAATACTGAAACCATTACGTTGTTAACTGTACCAGTTGACAGTGTCATCATCATTAGGTACTGCACATGTCATACAGGGACAATGTGCACCTGGGGCTGTAACAAGGAGCACGTAATTGTCCTTCATGACCAATTGACCATCAAGTTACATATCCTTGCATTTTCATGTGGGATAATACTTAAGCAGACTCGAACCTGTGTGATTTCTAACATTTCCATAATGAGAACAACATGGGTATAATGCTGGGAAAACATACACTGTGGGAGGGTTAATACATTTATTACAGTAAATGATGTTATGAAACACATTTCAGTACATATATTAAAGAGATGACAGAAGCCCTGGATGAAAGATTATTGAACCTACATCCTTTCCTGTGACATATACAGAATACAGTATGAATGCATTTGCTGACTTGACCTTGACCGCAGTGGAAATTAGTCTCACTTCATTTTGACATCCTTTTTCAAAAGATTATATTTTGTCATTGTATTCTTTTTTTATATGGCAGGAGAATGTGGAGAAACAGGAAACCGAGGGCAGAGAGAGAATACATATGACAGGACTCAGAAGTCTGACTCCAACATGGGTCTAAGTCATGATTCACAGAGAGCATAATGGTAACTATGGCAACCCTATTTAGCCATACTTGATGGTTTATGTCACTGGTTCTCAACATGGGGTCTGGGGACGCCCACGGGTCCTTGAGGGGGCCTTTCAGGGACCTCCAGCTAAATGATTGATAGTTAGGACTGGACTGTGGTCTGTAACTCAGAGTGTGTGCAGTACACTGTACAGATGGACTTCATTTAACACTTTTTACAGTGTACTGTAGATTGGGGGTCCCAGAGAAAAATGTTATAAAATAGCGGTCCATGGCCAATTGCATATCAAACCGGGGTTCTAAATTTTAATCAAATTACAGGAGCATTCACACACACACACACACACACACACACACACACACACACACACACACACACACACACACACACACACACACACACACACACACACACACACACACACACACACACACACACACACACACACACACACACACACACACACACACAGCCACCACAACAGTCCAGTGCATCTGGCAGAGGATTTACGAGTGCAGGCCCTCCAGTGTGTCTCGTCTCCGGGGATGAGAACCTAATACCTCCCTGTATCCCCTCGTCACGCTTGGACAGACGCGCTCACTGTACCGTGAGACACAGCATATGCAATTTCACTGTTTGGGTTGGCAGCCAGGACCAAACCTGCCCGTGTCTTCGAGGACAGACTACCGGGTGGAAGGAAAAGGCTAGAAGCATCAGAGGAGAGGGCCAAGAGGCATCTGAAAAATTCCCCTGGCTGCTAGTGGCTGCTCTGACAGAGCTGAGATTTCTGTACCGTTGTACGCATTCCACTCCTTTGACTCTTTTTAATGTTCACAGTTAAATGCAGTCAACTTCAGGTCATATTCATAAATGTGGTAATGGCCAATCTCTGTTTATGTAAGGTCTCCTGTCCAGATGACGTTAAATACTTCGGCTAATGTCAGAGCGGTGCTTTAAAAGAGGAATTGTTTGATGACCTACGTCTCAATACGCATTCCACAGGTTTTGAAGTGCCACTGCCAATGTCCTTCAAAATGTAAAAAAAGATATTCAAACATAGCAAAAAATAACATATATACAATATACAAGCTATGCTTTGTGAGCTTGTAGATTGGCTATTTTTACTATTTTCAAAAGATACATCATACAACTAAGTATAAACTAGGGCTTAAACTTAAATGGCAGCATCCTGGGAAAAGTAATTTGGTATTATAAATCAGACCTGTCTGAAGTGAGTGGTGCAACAGCGCCCCCTGTTGGTACCCTAAACATAGGGACACAGGCACACAGCACCCGCTTCTGCACCACTCAATAATACTGTCCTACTCTCGTTATTTTCCAGGCTTTGCCAACACTGACGACTAATCGATTCATGCCAATAAAGTATCCTGAACTGAAATAAAAGGCTAAAATGGCTTAGCAGAATCCATCGTGTCTTCTTGTGAGAATACGAGTCAGCAGGGAGCTAAATTATTTTAAGCGCCTCCATGTGCGAGTTCTCTTTCTATATTTAGGTGCTCCTCCTGCATCCTTCACATACATGATCCCTCTGGAGTGTCTGGCAACATGTTTTTCCCATAGTCCTATGTATACATGTGTCCCGGACTCCCGGGTCATCTTTATTTGTCATGTGGGCACTCTCATATCAACCCTGTGGTTCCCAGACACAAGTGGAATGGTGTGACCAACAGGAGCAGGCAAGATTGTAAGAAAAATGGAGCATAATGCAGATTTGCAGCAGGTTGAAAGTGGTTTAGGAAGGGAACGGTATTGGCATGCATTCTGATGTGATAAGGCATGGATACAGTGAGTTGTGAGGCCATATAGATAGTCACACATTTCAACACCGCCGTATTCATGAATTCAGCAATAGAACGCTGCAGAGAATAATCACAATAGTCAGAACTACGGTATCTAAAATGCAATGCATTTATTCACCTAAAATGACATGCACAAAACAGGGATGCCAGGTAGTGCTAGCCATTGTCAATACATCTATGACACTTTCAAGAATCAAGAATCGATGGTTTATTTATGTATGTGAGGTCCTCAGAAGAAAATGTACCTGTATTATGTAGAAATACTTCAAGGGACTTATGTATGTATGTTAAAAAGAAGAATTAGAAAGAGTGGGGTAGACACTGAAAGGCATCTCATGATGTATGCTTGGTTCAGTTTGGAGTATGTCATATTGGATAAATTGTATCTGTTGTTTATCAAATGTTTTCTCACTGTACATCCTCTCCAGAGTACGGTGATGGAAAATGTATCAAACCACAACTTGTCAGTTGCGGTTACCATAGAAATCTGATGTTATTCACTATACATATTAACCACATGAACTCTGGTATCCCGATCTGGGGCAAACAAGTTGGTAACAGCCAATACAATACAAGCTCACGAAGCGCTGTTCTGCGATGAGTAGTGAGCTTATACTAAGATCAACTATTTTCTGCAAAACAACTTAGTTTTGAGGGAAGAAAGAAGCGGACCTGGGGCAGCGGTGGCCTAAGGGTTAGAGGAGCGCCCTTGTTGCCGAAAGGTTCGATTCCCCGGACGGGCAGGAAAAATCTGGGTTGGGAAGTGATTGTCATCACTCACCCAACACCGCTGAAGTGCCCTTGAGCAAGGCACTGAACCAACAGGCCAACAGTATAAGACTGTGGTTGTACTGGTCAGCTCCCAGGTTTTAATGTGTGTGTCTGTCTGTGTGTCTCTACTGTATGTGCAGGGCATTGCTGAAAATGAGCACTTGTGCTCAGCTACTACCCTGGGTAAATAAAATGATAAAAAAAACCCTATAGTATAGAGCAGGGGTTCTCAACGTTTTTGGCCAGGGACCCCCGAAAATGCTTTGGCAACGTCTCGGGACCCCCGCCCCGCCCCCTCCCGACCCCCAATAAAAATTGACTGCTACAATAACCTTAAACCATTTTGGGCGGGAACCCCTTTTGGTGTTTTAAGCATTGTTATAATTTAGCTATTGAAAAATAGCAGATCTACAAGCTCATAGCGCGCCACCGAGTGGCGCGCTACGAGCTTGTAGATCTGCTATTTTTGAAAAATCGTGAACATTTTTTTTTTTTTGAAAATAATTTGGGGACCCCCTAAAATAATTTGGCGACCCCCCCGAGGGGTCGCGACCCACGGGTTGAGAACCCCTGGTATAGAGCCTTACCATGACGAAGTACTGTAAGTATATAGGGTTTTCTAACTTTAACCATGTAATAATTTATATTAGATCCATGTATCCATTTTGCAGATCAAGAGGTCACTTTGAGTTGAATCTGACAGGTTGTTTAAGGAGTACCACTGTATAGCATAGCCATATCTATAGACATATACAAATACAGATATGATATGATGATAAAAGTGGAATGCTTACATTACATTAATGTAGTTGGGGCATAGAGCAACCTGTGTACCTTTGAATGCATGATGAGGTGAAATTTTACACGACCCAGAGGAAAGCCATATGCTTTCTGGATGTTCCAAGATAACTCACATCTCTCTGGCACTCCAGCCAAAATGTACATAACCTACATGACCAGATCACGGAGGATGCAGATCCATTTTAAGAGCACTTTCAAAATGGCAATGCATTCTCACAGAGATATACAGATAGCTGTATATGCTACAGCGCATGAAACTGGAAAAACTGACCCCAAATGCATAAATTGTAAGATAGTGTCAGTCATACATGCTTCTATTAAAAAATGATAGGGCTTCACCTTAATGGTCGAGAGTAGAGCTTGGTTGATAAATCTCTGTTCTTGGAATATTTGTTCCGAGAGAGAGAGAGAGAGAGAGAGAGAGAGAGATAGAGAGAGAGATCATTTTCGCTGACCATGCCAACATTTTTTTGGACTCAGGGCATTTCCCACTTTACTAGGAGCAACGCCAAGCCTAACGGCAGAAACAGAACCTTCTACACAAAATCCCGATATTTATCACCCATACAAGGATTGATTAGTTGCCAGACTCCTATCATTCTACAACATCATGCAGTACTTTGCAGACTTTGTAGTTTGTACAGTTTGGGTTTATAAATGTTATCGTGTGACAACAATCTTAAAACAAACCATTACCCAAATCCAAACATAACAATTTACATTTACTGCACATTTTCAGATGTCAAACTGGGCCCTAGAAGTCCATTTCTTGAAATGTGTTCCATTTTCAAAAACCATATAATGAATTACAGCAGATATTGATTTCCTTCATAAATATCAGGAAACACATTTTAGAAAGGGCAAATACCCAAAATGATATATCCCCTTAATTGGAAACACCTCATTTGGAAAGAGTCATTGTGGTAGATGGGGATTTTCACCATAACTCATCAGCTGCTTTTACTATTAAAGGTATATTCAGTGATTTTACTTAATTCAAATATCACTTATTTTTTCTTTTTTTCTGGATAATCCTCCCTACTATAGAGTGTGCTGACCATATAAGGAGTTCCTCCCTGTCCCCAGTGAGCCCCTGGGGTCAAAAAACCCTAGTTTCAGTTTTGGTGGCGGGTGGCAAAGCCTTCATCCAATCAGGATGAGAGGGGCCTTCCTCCAATCATGATCGACTGGGGGCGAGCCTTGGTGCACATGCTGTTGGCCTGTTGCACTTCCCCCCACTGTAGAGCGTGCATGTGCACATTTTGTTACCGGGGCGGACTGGGTGGTTTTCCAAATCACCCAAATCACTGAATGCTCCTTTAAGAAAACCAGTTAGGTTGTGAGAAGGTAATAATTATTGGAATTTACCGTAATAATAAGGGGCTAGCGCGTAAGTAATGTAGCCTAAACTCCACTTCAGAAGGAATACTTTGTACAATTGAATATACACTACTCTCAGATTCACAAACTTTTTACCTTGTCCGACTCCTTACTGATGATAATAGCTTTAAATATGGAGGTCCAGATCTTCAATCTTTGATCGAGCAGGTCTGATGTTAGACAGTACAATTGGAATTGATTGGATAATCCAGATTCCTTTAATAGGTCAAATTACAGAGCCATCCTTCTTCTAATCACTGCAGTCTTGGAGAGTGCATTTAATCCAGACAGCCACAGCCTGTAATGTATGGTGGATCAGTTTGTAATTCTGGCTCCTCATGAGTAATGAGACTCACCTGTGTTTTGTGGGGGTGGCACATAACGAGGGGAGGGACTCGATCTGAGGGAACTAGATAAAAGTGATGAAAATGTGTGCATCTGTATACTGACCTGACGAAGATCTGTCAAGATCGAAACGTTGTCGATTTATTCAATAAAGTAATTCTTTACCAAAAGAATGGTGTGCGGGCCCTACCTCCTTCCATAATTGCCTTATTGGCCCTGCACCCACTGTCGAGGTGCGCGTAAATAGGTATGCTCTGGATCAGTTTGTAATGCCATGTAGAGTGAAGGGGGAGGAATGCTGTTATTGATTCCGCCAGTGTTAGGATTAGTTAGACTGCAGAAGGCCTAAAGTGGCTGTTGTTGGCAGACATACAGTACTTACTGCTGCAGGGCGGCAAAATGGGATGGAAAAATAGCCAGCTGCTGAGGTATGCTGGGAGCATTCCTGTAGCTTCTTTGTTGTATTCTCTACAGTATGTAGTCTTCTATACGCATAAGCCTGGCATTACACACCAACACCTTGCCAAATAATATAACTTATTTTCTACTCATTAGTATATCGTTGCTGTCCGGAAGACAGATGTTTTAGTTTTTTTTAAATCAGTGCTATTGAACACCCTTTACCGTACATCTGTGTGTTGGTTCAAACCCTTAAAGTATTAAAAACCTCCTAACTCCACTTGAGCTGGATGTTTTTTCATTTCCATTTTGGAGTTAGGTGATTTCTTCCAGACAGCAGAGATACCTGCATCCTGCTCTGGGACACAATTCTGTTAAGATTTCCTCCGTCTTTCTCACTTCATTAATATCAATTTCCTTCCTTTCCTCTGTAAATTGTGTTTAGGAATGTGCATTCATGGTCAGGCTTTCTTTGTATTCATCTAAATATTCCTTGCATACTGTGTATGACTAGTGTCCAACAGTGCAGTGATCCATCACAGAGGAGGTGTTCTTGTTATCTGCAGCTGATGTATGTTCTTGGACTAGACCCTAGAGTACGTGTCCCAAGCTCACTGCTGCACTTGAGAATAAAAGTTGTGTGGGGGATGGCTAATTTATCCTGTGTGCATCGAATAGCTCACTGTAAAATCATATAATACACATTAAACCTGAGTCTTAACTGAACTCTCAGACTAGTATAAATACATCAATATATAGTGTTCTAAAACGGTTAGTCCCAATACTTGATTCTGATTGGCTGGTTACCGTCACATGACCGGTGTAAATTCCACCGATAATCCACACCTTCAATCACTTCGTATCATCCTGCAGCCTTGTAGACCAGGGGAGCACTTGATTGCCTTACACACGCTGGCCGTGCCGCACTCATATGACTGTGAATGTGTGGCTCCAGGCAGCCCCGTAAAGACATCAAGCGCTATTCTCCCGTCACATAGTCTAGTGTCTACTTGCCGAGCAAAACAAGGAAGTGTGTGGCTCGCTCTGGTGGCGCAAAGCGTAGCTACTTTTGTGAATTTAATAGTTTTATGAGGTTAATATTGCTATATGTTTGTAACCGTTTTAGAAAAGCAATAAGCCACTCGAGGCCCCAGCTTACCGGGTATTTTACAATGGCTGGGGGAGAAGACCCTCCGCTCCGCGTCGGGTCTGCCTACGACCCCAGCCATTGTAAAATACCCGGTAACCTGAGACCTCTCGTGGCTTATTGCTTAAATGTGCTGGGTGCAACGGCGCCATTAGTAACGGCGTTATGTAACTACTTTTATTGGTAATGGAATTACCTAACAAGTTCGTTTTGCAATGTAGTAGTTAGTTACTTAGTTACGTTTCCAAAAAATCTAGAGTCTATTTTCCCTTCCTTCTGTGTGAATTTACAACGCGTAATGTGTATACTATACATCCTGTGTCTACTACATCCTGTAAGTTCACTTAAGAAATAAAACTATTGTTACAAGTAGCCTTTATTTTGAAGAGGAAGATGAGAGTCTGTTTCGGTTGTTTGTAGCCAACAATGATGACAGAAGCAATGGTGGACTGGTGGTGGTGTCGTGGTGATGGATTAACCACAACATGCTTTTAGCCAAAGTTCATAAAAACAATGCGTCTTTGACTTAAACAATGTAGGCTACACACTTTGGAATTACGTTAAACATGGTAGATCCTCCATGGCGGCGTTGTATAAGTTTCACGCTAGTATCATTCATCATCAACAACAGCTGCCCCCCCAAAATAACACGAACAGGTTACAAGATACTCATTCTACAGTACTGTTACTGTCACTGCCTGTAAGGATGGCCACCCTGCCATTTCTTATAAACTTTCTAGTTCATACGTGGGTCGTGGTCTGGGGAGTTGTTGTTCATGTTGTTGTTGTTCATGTGCGCCGCGGTGTGCGGCGTGGAGAGGGCATCATGCGCACTGGCTGGTTGGAGCACAACAGCCTCATTAGTATGGCATATTGTCTGTACTCTATGCACTCTTGATTTTCTGTCCAGTCCTAGTGTAGTATAGGCTGGCGATTGTGGCGAATTATATTCGTTAATAAAGAGGGAGCTGTAAAGGGGATATTGTCTATGGTCGGTATGGTGTATATCATTCTTGTTTTTAACCATTCAGGACAAATAGTGCAAACAAAACAAAATACTAGGGTACCAACATTTTCGGACACAATTGTATGTGTAGCCTTGTTTTAATGTTTTTATTTTGTCTTGTATATTGTATGATTCCTTGTACTTTGTTGTCTTCTTCAAATAAACTAGAGACTGCTGGTGTTGAATGACCATGGAGTATTGTGTTGAATAAAAGACAAGGACATTTCCATTTGAATTAAATAGTCACTGTCAAAGTTCTTCCAGTTCTCAGAATGGCAGGAAGGCTATCAAAATACAATACTTGGTTAAAATGCCTACTGCATTTCACATGATTCTGTGAAAGGTCATTTTGGTACAACTACACACCACAAAGCAGATATTTATAGATGTGTAGTCTATGACCAGATGCATGTTTCATATTACAGTTGTATGCCCTTCTTTCTCAATGTGGCCAGAATGGTTTAATTTAACTTCAACAATTGGACAGCTTTACTTTTTTAAGACATTAAACAGATGTCCAAAGTTTAACTGTAAATGTAGACAGATCACCTCAAAATGTTACTGTTCATTTGTCTCCCTTCACCACATAATAAATTACTCGTTAATCTCAATATAATCAACATTAATGTTATTTAGAGTATGGGTTCAACGGGCTACTGGATCACGTACTGTACATTGTCCAGTTCCAAATACACCTTATCTCATCTCTGTCCTGCTTAGGTTAATCCAGTTCGAGTTGATGTATAGCAGATAGCAGCCTTCTTATCATGTATAGGGGTTAATACAGCATTAATGGAAATATATGATCAAGACAGAGGTTGCCCCCGACATGGGCTGTGGAGATAAAAGCTGCCATTGTATAATGTGATGAATGTGTTTGCCTGCACCACTCTACTACTGTACCAGTGTACTATGCAGACACAGAGGAGGAGGAGGAGGAGAAGAGATAAGCAAAGCAAAGCAAAGTTATTTGTTTACCCAGGGTGAATGGACTAAGCTCGACGAACTTGTTTACAGCCAGACCCTGCTCATAGAACATTTCATGGTAGTGGTTCAATGCCTTGCTCAAGGGCACTTCAGCGGTGGTAATTTTAACGTGCCGGTCCGGGGATACGAACTGGCGACCTTCCGATAACAAGACCGCTCCGCAAACCGTTCGGCCACCGCTGCCCAGATGACAACAGTATGAAAGTATTTCCGTTTGCCTCGACAGTATTTTCTTCTTAAGCGCAGACCTTCTCTTCATTCTTCTGTCCAGTGTCCACCCATGTTTATTGAAATGTAACAAGGCCAACAGCAGTCATGGCAGGAGAAGGCTGTCAGGGACTGTTTGACCAAGACTCCCCGTTCTGCTTGTCATACATACAAAGATAAATGGATGTCTGATGGTCTTTTCTCAGATAACAGGACCAAGCTATGGCGTTTTATCGCGCACACGCACGCACACACGCACGCACGCACGCACACACGCACACACACACACACACACACACACACACACACACACACACACAAATATCACAAGAAATAAACAAGCCATATTGATTGTTTCTTTTTTTTAACACCATGCACAAAGACAATGAATGTGAGATTTGATGGGAATTATCATCTCTCTTTTTACTCAGCTGCTGAAACATGACATTTCTAGTACTAGAAATATAAGTGCGTCAGTGACTGATGACAGCATGTATACACAGAGAACATGGTGTTTGTGTGGGCTGTCTGCTAACCCCTATGTCACTCTCACCCACACACACTATCTCCCTTGTCCTAAAGAAAAGACCACAGCAGGAATGAAATTAGAGAGGGGAGACAGATACACCTACAGCATAGTACTGTTCTGTCCTGGGATGGTCAGTGATGAGTATATTTCATGTAAACATGTTCAGAATAATCTAGATACCAATTCACTCTGATTGAGGTTATATTTGGGACACGTTTATATAGATTTTCTGAATATCACAAATACACACTCCTTTACTTTACACCTGTAAACCTGTGATGTAATGGGACAAAGTTGATGCTGAAGTCCGAATCTGTTCTATTATTCAAATCGGCGTGGCCGAGACTATGTTTTGCACCCTGTCTGTGTCCCCGTTACGTCCGTCTGTTTGTGAACAGCTAATCTCCCCTGTTGACCTGATTGACGTGAAACTGTGCACACACACTCCCTTTTTCTACTCAGCCTATGTCTCATAGGAGGGCTATGGTCACTTCAGAAATCCATCTACCAGCGACATCATCGTTCATCATCACGAGAATGATGACATCATGGTAACTTTTCAGGAATAGAAAGCCTTCAGTTTCTATTAGCTTGGATTCTCCATCGATGATGTCACTGGTACAAGGGTTTCTGAACTGCACACAACCCTCCTATGAGACAGACTGAGTAGATTTTGTTTTATGTTTTTGCCATTTTATTTATTTATTTATTAGTGAGGACCAATTATATGAAGATAGGTTGAAAAGTGATGAAGTCGTCCTTTAAGTGGTTAAAACATCTAAAATATATCTTAGTAAATGAGACGAGGTGTTTACATTCTTTGGTATCAGGTTTATCTCAGGACATCTCAGTAATAACTTTAGGGTAAAATCAGGATACGATATTAATAATTATCAGGACGTCTCACTCCAGAAATAGCAAACCATACTATGTACATGTGGCAATACTAAGTGTTATTGGAATAATGTGAAAGCACAAAGACCCAGAGAGTGAAGAGTACTGCTGGATGCCGCTGAGGCTTTAAAAATACACACATTGAGGATGAATGAGGAATTCACAGATTAAACATGAACTTTCACAAATGTTACGAATGTGCTGTTCTGACAGGTTTACTTGTGTTGTTGCCACTGTGTTTGTTTAATATGGAGCGCGCATGAGGGAAATCATGCGCGCTGCGAGAGCAAGACAGTGCGAGACCAAGACAGAGAGAGAAGTCAGAGAACTAGAAAAAGTGCTCCTCGGAGCTGCTTTTTCGGAGCAGGTCAGGAACGTTTGTGATGTTTGGACAAAATGGGTAGGATGGAGAGAGAGAGCAGATGAGGGAGAGAGAATTAGGAGTTGAACAGTGGGTGGTCTGGTTCTACTGGTGCCTTCTCCGTGTTCACTCATATTAAGTGTGACCCAATTAAAGTAAGTGCTACAATGTGACGAGGGAGCAAAGCGTTCCACTGCATTACTAAAAACATACACTGTACAAACAAACAAGCTAGTTCAACAGGACCCTCCTCTTGCATCACACATCTGCAAGGCTGTTAAGAGGGTGGCCAGTGTGTTCCTTTGAGTGGACGTCGTGGCTCAAGCACTTTCATCTAATCTAAAACATTACAGGCTTTCACTCAAATGTCACTCCAGCTCCAGCACTGTATAATATAGGCCTATGTGTGTGTGTGCTTGCTTACGGCCTACGGTTACACCAATTCTGAAGCCTGGCATTCCGGTGTACCGCCATTACTAACCCTGTCCCGACTACGGAAGCCACGTAGTCGGAATGCCACTCTGTCCCCCATATGTACATGCTCACATGATGCATGCACAACCTGCACGCGCACATGCACATGCACACACTTAAAATGAGGATTGTCCTCTTCAGCTTTGTATTCTGTGTTCATGTACTGTACTCTGTTCCTCTAAAAAAGGCACTTTTTGACAAATCTCATCTTTAATGGTCCTTTCCAGTAGATTTGACTTGAGTTTTACTTGAAGCAGCACAAAAAAAACACACATTGACTTAAGAGGGGACAGAATGACCCCTCTCTATCCCCTTGCGACTTGTGACTATGTGTCTCTTTCGTGTGTGCAACAAGCTACTAATTGAGATGAATGCTCTGTCATATTTCGATTCAGACACTCCTACTTTTTGATGTTCAGTCTCTGCGTATTTTACAGCTAACAGGACATGGCATGTGTCCGTCGCAGGCCAAAGTAAACCATACTGTTCTGTACAAGTCAAGTCGGGCCGAGTCCAAACTCACAGCAAGTGCCCTGATCTCTGGCCAGCAGGCGGTTCCCACACAATGTCTCTAAGGTCCACTTGCCAAACTGTATTTTACTACTGGCAGCTAGAAGAACATGCCTGGATATCCTCAAGGGGGCAACAGGTCCTTGGTGCCCAGCCAAAAGTGCACTGAGTAGGGCTGAGACGGTCCACTGAGGTGCCTGAGATGAACTGCCAGGGCTGTACAGAGTTATGACAGCTGGAGTGGTGGTACTGTAGGTACTGGAGGTCCGAGTTTTACTGACAGATGTGAATTACAGATGGTGGCTGCACACACGATGTGATCTGATAAGTTAGGAAAAGATGCTTCAAAATCAATGATTCCCAGAAGAAGACAGTTCAAATGAAAATCAAGATGTCATACTTTATTTTGCTGGCTGGTGCAGCTTGGAAAAATGTATTCTTCAAAACTGTAAATCTGAAAATTCTCCCTCTCAGAGACATTGGTTACACGAGTAAACTTCCCATTGTAGTCCTGAAAAGATTGTATACTTAAGGAGGAAACCAGCAACATTTGAGAAAATATATATGTCTATATATAATATATAGCAATGATATCTTTATCATTGCGTCCTGGTAACTAAATGGGACATTCTATCATCATGTTTTAATTTATACAAATGTAAAGATTGGAACTTGTACTGTACCAGGGATCTGTGTGGGTACTGGGTGGGGTATTTTATGTTTTATTTTTTGCTTTTGTTGTCCTGTCTTTGTTTTTTGTATCATTGTGGGGAAAAAAAGACCTGTTTGTCTAAGTAAAAATATCTTAAAAAAAGAAACGAACATCAAGATGTCACCTCACTATGCCCGTCTGCATTTATCTGCAAGACATTCACACACTCACTTGTTCTGATTGACATTCCACCAAACAATGCTGCATTTGTATTGCAATAAAAATCACACCCGTGTGAAGTGAGGGGTGCTCTAATCATCGTACATCACCATCAAGAATGGTGGTCCCTTATTGGCCAGGGGTTCATTGTCAATGGCATTTGGATACAGACACATTTGAATGCATCAACTATTTCAAGTATTTTCCCTGGACCAAATGAGACACCGAAAGAAATAAAGGAAAGAAAAAGAAAGGAAAGGAAAGGAAAGGAAAGGAAAGGAAAGCTAGCAAGCAAGAAAGCAAGCAAGCAAGAAAGAAAGACGAAGGAATGACGGAAAGAAAGAAAGAATAGGTCTACATAGAGACATACATATGGCTGTTTTGTCAAAGCCCAAAACCTCTAGCTCGAACAAAAAGGAAATAGCAAATTCACTCATCGAATTATTGAAGTCACATATCATCATCATTTTTCGACCGCGGTCGAGATCATGGATTTCACAATGCCACGCCAGACTTCCCGGTCCTTCATTGCCACCATAGACATATATACATAGACGCCCTTTCCGGCTCTGAGGCGAGTGTCACCAATTGAAGGCGGAAGCATTAGCGGAAGCAAGGCGGAAGCTTGTCAAGCTTCCGCGTGCGTAACATAAGTCCCGGAAAAGACGCGCTGTGATTGGCCAGTAGTCACTTGAGTGACAGCGAGAGACATGGAGTCGCATGAGTGACGTCACTTGGGCAGCGACGCAGTCGCCTTCAGCAAATGCCTTCAGCACTTCTAAATAAGAAAGCTGCGGAGAACTGTTGCTTTGTGTTCACTCTTTAATGTTTTCTGTTAGTAATCTAATCCCCCTGGCTCTGATGTTGTATTGTTAATAACTTTGTTGTTTGTGTGTTTGTCTTGTTTTGTATTGTAATGTATATTGTCATGACTGTTATAAAGATTTGTTAAAAAAAAAAAAAGCCTTCAGCACTGCACTTCCGCCTTCATTGGGATACACGTCGCTCCAATGAACTGCAGCGGCAAATGAGGCATCTATTTCTTATAATATCTATGATTACCACCCCCAGTTCCTGCTTACTGATGCATGTGTCCCTAGCGATGACATCAGGGAACGATAGTTTTCTACCTCTACCTCTAGTTTTCTACCACATACCTCTAGTATGTGGTATACCTCTTTTCTACCTCTAGTTTTCTACCACATACACATAGGCTACTGCTCCCTGTTACAACTCACATACCTCCAATGGCAGATACAACACTTACAAACTGTACTAGATTCACATCAGCATTCAATTCCGGAGCCACAAACGGTTACTGAACATGTTTCATTGCCACCCAGTCATTGGGTCCCAAAATGACAGTAATAGTACACCAGCTTGAATCAGACTAGTATACCATACAACACAAGCAGCAGCAGCAGCAGCAAAGAAGCAAAAAACAAGTTCCTACCTTTGAGCCGTCTTCTACTTGACTCCATCAGTTGTGTAAGTGATGCCAGGGTCAAACTTGGAACCCATGGATAGAGAGATAGAGCCTCCGTCTCTTCAGTTCATGATGAGCCCTCCAACGGCGTCTCCAGTCATCTCCATCCTCCATACTGTACAATGTACATCTGGCTAGCTGGCCAGTACTTTCCTCCCAGTATCAATGGCTGCCACTGATTACCCTCATTCTCTTGGCTGAATGGACTCAGGGCTAAGAAGACGCTGAGCTTGGGGTCATCACCCTGACTCGTGTACCTGACTACCTGTGGAGCAGGTTGAGAGAGGCAACATAAGCTTTAAGTACTGTAAGTAAGGTAAGTAAGGTAGAAAGAAAGAAAGTGAGATGACCAAAAGCCACATAGCCTACAGGGCTGGACTGAGTCAAGAATTCCACCCACCACAACCGGCAAGGAGATAGCAGATAGTCTGCTGTATACTCCCTGTCACAGCCTAGTATACATGATAGTGTCCATATACGTAATGTTAGTTTTATAATCAAATAAATAATACATTATTTTTTGGAAGGAATGTGGGGACTTGCCTGGACTAGAGTATGCCTTGAAATAAATTGTGCAATTCAGGTTGTAATGGTGCGTTCACACGGGCAGATGAAACGATGCAAAGATGTACATGTGAGTTGATTTGGAGCAGCTACATGAATCACTGCGTCTTTGCAACGTCATGTCGCTGGCTTCTATTGACAATGAATGGTAGACTGCATAGTTTAAAGCTGCTATAAGCAATATTGTTTCAGGTAAATCACTCCCAAATATTCAAAGATTTTCCTAGACCTAGACGCTTTGTCATTGGTTGATTTGCCTGTCTACTTCCTATCTTGGCAATGACAAAGCTTCTAGGAAATGTGGCCCCTAGATGTGTCACAGTTGACTACATTTTTTGACATATTATATGCGTGTGAACTCAATATAACACTATATTTCAATATCACTTTCAATTAAACCATCATTGGTAATGGTAAACACTTTAGAATGAAGTTTCATACAAGCACAAACTCAATACAAAGACTTAACTGTGAGTGGACGACCCAATTAAGCATTACACTTGTTTACAAGAGGGTCCACCTTGTTCAATTCATCAAAACATTTAGAGACGTACAATTTGGTGCTGTGACTGTGTGACACCCCAAACAAAACATTGTGTCTGTATATTTATTCTAATATATAGGACCCATGCACACAGCACTTCAAGCACCTTTGTTTCACCCTCCTCCCCTCACTCTCACACGCGCACGTTAATGCGTAGCATAGGTAGCTAACTCACCTGAAGAATAAAAACAAATGGAGTATGAACAAAATTAATTCACTTCTCTTTCAAACGGTCACACACAAGTTGAGACTGAGCAGTTTTCACTCCCTAACAAGCAAGAACACTCCACTCAACTTCCATGAGGTCACAGTGTAAAGTTACATTATAAATATTGTTTATTTCCAAACAAAGCTCCTGTTTGTCTGTTTGCAGGTGATGTGTGAGTGGACTAGTGGAGGGGGGAGGGGGCGTGGCTACCGGAGGTTTTTAAAGCCTACTCAATACAGGGAGTGGCCGAACGGATAGCGGCGCGGTCTAGATACCGGAAGGTTCCCAGTTCGAACCAGCCGTCCGACACGTTAAAATTACCACCGCTGAAATGCCCTTGAACAAGGCATCAACCACTACGATGAAATGTGTTCTATGAGCAGGGCCTGGCTGGAAACAAGTTCTTAGAGCTTAGCCCAGATACCCTGGGTAAATATAGATTTCATTTCATTTCATTTCATTTCATATTATTATGCATAATATGCACATAATATGCACATAATATGCACATACTGTCACGGGGCAACCCGTGCCCTATATACAAACACACATGAAACTGTTTCCTATAACATGCAAGGACTATTGTTTTAAACTTTATTGAAATGGTAATCACTGATTGGTTAGTTGTCTCTCCTGCACTGCTGGTGGCATTTCCCTTGATGAGGAAGGGGCCAAGTGCAATGCAGGAGAGGGGTGTTTCTTCCTATGCTTTGAGTTATTGAGTAATTGTCATTGAGTTGTCATTCTGATTTATACTTGTTTAATTGTAACACATTTTTGAGAATGTTTAGGTTACTTGTTATTCAAAGTATTTATATTAGTGAAGTATTTGAGGAGAAATGTGCTAATTGAGTCTGCGCCCAGTGGTAGGATCCACTCCTATTTAAAGGAGCTGGCAGTGACAGGCTAGTGAGTTAGAAGTGGGCAATGACACAGGTAACATCCCTGAGGGAGAGCTACAGGGCCTTGTATAAGCAAGGTACAGCCTGAAGAGAGCTCTTAGCCAGTTGGGTTTTGTTCAGTAAGTGTGTGCTCAAGTGTTTATTTCATTCTTCAGTATTATTATTATTGTTTTCATACGGTGGAATCTGTACTGGACTTTGGTGGAGGAGTTTTGGGGGAAAATAAAGACCCTTAAACTGCATTTCTGACTGTTCTTGGAGCCTTGGCCGTTCGGGCAACTTCACACATACTATGCATAATATTTAATATAATATGCACATATGCACATAATATGCATAATACTAGAAAAAGTGCCCCTCGGGGCACAGGTCACCACCAGGGCAGGTCAGGTTGTGGCCTCCTGGTGGTGCTATAATAGGCCAATGTGAAAAGGGTGCCATTTCTTCATACGCTTTTGATGGCAATTGGATGATTTGAGGCATTTTGTTCCAAAAATGTGTTTTGCAAAAATCAACCTGTTGGTGGCGCTATAACAGGCCAATGTGAAAAGGGTGGGATATATTCCTCAGCCTAGTAAGAAAATGTGTGAAAGATTTCATGTAAATTGCATGCTGCGTTCATGATTTGAGGCTTTTGTTCAAAACGGGGCAATCTTGCAAACTGTGAATGCCAATTATAGCCAATTAGGATGGAATATGAAATATCGGACAGATCCGACTTGAGCACATGACCATAGAGATACTGTGTAATATCAAAAAATGTGTTTTACAAAAGTCGGCCTCCTGGTGGCGCTATAAAAGGCAGATGCGGAAAATGCAGGTCAAAGGTTTGTCCTTGGCCTCTAGGGAGTGTGCATGCAACATTTCACGCAGATCGGTGCAGTTTTAGGTAAAGAATGTGAAAAGCTGCCTCATGGTGGCGCTATAACAGGCCGCTCTGGAAAATGTGGGGCAGAGGTTCATCGTTGGCATTCAGGGAGTGTGTGTGCAAAGTTTGGCATCGACCGGGTTAACAGTGCCGGAGATTAGCTGGTAACAGACGGACGGAAGGACGGAGACACACACACACACACACGGACACGGACAGAGTGCAAAACATACTCTCTCCCCATGCCTTCGGCCTGGTCGAGACAATAATAAGGTAATAATAATGGTAATAATAATAATAAATCTCTAAACAAGTCATTTTCATAAATGATACAGCTACATATACCTGACAGAATCAAGGGCCCATTTTTGGAACAGTTCTTAGTATGCAACGATAAGATTTCCCCATGGGATTTTCAATAGAAAAAACTAAGACTTCATGACCCAGGGGTAGCGTGAGTGACGTCAGGACTTCGGACGGTACTATGATAAAGGCAGCACTGAGGTCGAGGAGGATGTTGAAAAAGCCAGTGTCAGAGGAAAGCAGAAGGTCATTTGTCACTTTGATGCGGCTAGCCTCTGTGCTGTGTTTGGAGCAGACACTGGATTACAATTGTTCATAGAGATCATTTGTTTCCAAATAACTGGTGATTTGGCTAGAGATGACACGTTCCAACGTGTTGTCGCCATGAATAATCTTTATAGACACATTGCTGGAAATAAATGACCTCTGAACAATTTAAATACGATTTTCTTTTAGCATTTCATATTACATGTTTGTTGTTTTGATTCCACTTCAAATATATTTATTATCCACTAGGGATAATTAGTTCAGAGAAGCTTGTAACGGAGATACTGTACAAAGTAACATATTGTACAACATACAAACACACAAACACTCCGAGGAACTAATGTATAATAAAATGATCTTAACCCTTGTGCAGTCTTAACAGTTTATAAATTCCTCATGTTCATGTCAGGCCGCTCTGCACGTTTACCAAATTCTGCCACAGTGTGTGTGAGTCGGTGTGACCATTGCACACGTACGGCTGTGGAAATGATTACGTACAAATATACACTTCTATATAAAAAAAAAACAGGAAATCATGTAAGATTTTACAGGGGCCAGTTTCGAATTGCAGCCGTCCGTAGGTGCCCTTTGAGAGCGGTTTTGAAGGAGTCAAGGGATTCGCATGTCTTAATGGCTGTTGGTAGGGCGTTCCACATTTTGGTGGTATAGGAGCGAAAATAATGTAGTCCCTTGTTTGTGCCGAATCTGGGTTGAACATGGTTTGTTGAACTCCCTCTGGTGTTGTGGGTGTGAACTTCGTTGACATTAAGGAAGTATTTAGACAGGTACATGGGTATCTTGTTCGAGTTAGACTTTTATTAGATTCAATATTTGATTACGGTATTGTCCTGTGGGAGAAATTCTGATTTTAGTTTTCTACCAGCTCATGGCTGCTCAGATGGTTATGATGATCGATCGGGGGGGGGAGCAGTTAGGGGTTAACTGTCTTGCTAAGGGACACTTGGACATATATTGTAGATCAGGACCGGTGACCTACCAGATGGCCTTTCTACCCACAAAGCTAAAGCCGACCCACAAGGGACATTCAGTTGTCATAGCAGTTGTGTGGGCTGGGAGAATTCTATCTCTAATGGAAGTTGAATGTCTGCAGACCACAAAAGGGTCGGTGGACCCAAGGTTGGGGACGCCTGGTTTAAGGTACTGCATTATTCTATTAGAAAGATAGTACTTCTTCGTAAAGCATGTAGTAAAAAAATCCAATTCATTTCTCCATAGTCATTTCAGAAAGTCCTTATATGAAGAGTTTTAAGCCTTCCTGGAATCAAACCAACGCCCTGATAAATTATAACCAAATTGACAATTATGACCACATTTGATTCTGTTCATAAATATAATTGGAAACCACAAGTATTACAAGACACATACAGTATTTTAAGATTGAAGGCACTACTTTTCTCATAAACAATTGCGCATAGGCATAGCCTTCCAAATTAGCTTCCAGCCAAAACGATCGTGCTTGCTTCTTTTTTACTTGAATGGTCTTTATTATAGTCTTATAGTTTATGATCGGGCTATGGGATCATAGAAACGTGACATTGATGGGAGGTGGTAACATTTCCATGGTAACGCGAGCTTCAACAATCAGAGATGTCGTTGTTAACACATTTGGATTTGTGGGTAGTTGTGACATTATTGCATACAGACGTGTAGCATCTACAAGAGCATATATTTATCGTTTTAAAACCAGAACCCTTGAGGGAAGTCTTCAGGTTGTTAAGACATTACAGCTGATACAATACTCTATGGATAAAATTAATGAGACGTTTAGGTCTACTTATGACACCAGACTGTTAAGCTGCATTAGCTTTGATTGCCTTCCAAGTGTGTGTATGTGTCAGTGTCATTCTGAATCTGATCTCTCATCATAGGAAATGGCCTGTCCTTTACAGTATTGGACAATTCCCCAAAACAAAACATGCAAGAAAACAATACCACACACACGCATGCAAGCACGCGCACGCACGCGCGCACACACGTACACACACACACACACACACACACACACACACACACACACACACACACACACACACACACACACACACACACACACACACACACACACACACACACACTCATTTATAGGGTTTGTCTTCTTTTAAACATATAGCTTTTTTTTTACATTTGTATGAATAAATAATAATAATAATAAACTGAGGGCTTGTGTGTGTGCTAATATAAATAGCCTACTTTACGTACATCTACTGGTAAAACCTACCTAGAAGAATTACAGGTTTTCACCAAGAACTATCTGTTCTGCAGGAGATACTTTAGTTGAGCTACAGGAAATCAAAGATTGGAATAGATATTTCTAGCATCCTCGAAATCATGTTTTATTAAATAGGGCTATAGGCTACTGTACTGTATATGAAAACATTTTCATTAAGAAAATTAAAGTACGGGGAGGAAATCTCTGCTGGATATGTTTAGGTCAAAGTATACGAAAACATGGAAACATACAGAGTCTAGACTAATACCTATACCTACAGTACTGTACACACAGTCCATATGTTTACCTTTAGTATTACTAGAGGTTTGGGCCGCCCACGCACGCACGCACGCACGCACGCACGCACGCACGCACGCACGCACGCACGCACGCACACACACACACACACACATTGTGTCTGTTGTTTCTCGGTAAAGGACAAACCTGTCCGCTGCACTGTAGATACATTTGACTGGACTTAACACAGACTGCATTCCCTCTGCAGTATACAGTAAGGTGAGGGCATAGGTCAGATGGCCTCACAGAGGAAGCACATTAACATGTTTTATGGGCCATGCAGCATAAACGAGGCTCTGATATATATGGTGGAGTTTCAGCGGGGCCTGCTGTGAACCCTGATGCCATGTGTACAGACCTAATTGGATGGAACGGTGATGACAGCGGGAGTCATTAAATCAGATGTGTAAACATGGCTTCTGACTCAACTGGGGTCTACTCGAGGGTCCTCAGCAGGTGCTGAATCTGTGATAATAAACCCATAATGGGCAGTGATCTTTCTTCATTGTCAGCCTGTAAACGAGGGTTTTTTATTGTGTACAAGTTCACAGAGTAGGTATAGTAGTATATACTTTCCTGTCCATTGTCTCATTTCATGTGTAGGCTAAAATCATTACCAAATGTACAGTATGTACTGTATATGTGCCGTCTCAAAATGTTTTGATGAATTGAACAAGGTGGACCCTCTTGTAAACAAGTGTAATTCTTTATTGGGTCGTCCACTCACAGTTAACAGTCTTTGTATTGAGTTGTGCTTGAAATGTACTGTAATTCTGCAAACTGTTAATAAATATTTCAATCAATCAATCAAGCAATTAGCAGTTAGTTAGTTACTTAGTTAGTTAGTTAAATGCTATCGTTTCCATGGCAACTGAACTGTCTTTATTAGTCAGTGTATGCATTGCAATAATATATTGTAGTTTCACTGTTCATTTATTGGTAAATGGAATGGTCACTGCCAACCCGTTCGCCCTATAGGCATAGTTTTATTGAGGTTACGTTTAGGAATAAGGTTCCATTTAGGCATAGTTTTACTGAGGGTAAGTTTGGGTATAAGGTTAGGTGTAGGCATAGTTTTATTGAGGTTACGTTTAGGAATAAGGTTCCATTTAGGCATAGTTTTACTGAGGGTAAGTTTGGGTATAAGGTTAGGTGTAGGCATAGTTTTATTGAGGTTACGTTTAGGAATAAGGTTCCATTTAGGCATAGTTTTACTGAGGGTAAGTTTGGGTATAAGGTTAGGTGCATGTAGGCATAGTTATATTGAGGTTACGTTTAGGAATAAGGTTCCATTTAGGCATAGTTTTACTGAGGGTAAGTTTGGGTATAAGGTTAGGTGTAGGCATAGTTTTACTGAGGGTAAGTTTGGGTATAAGGTTAGGTGTAGGCATAGTTTTACTGAGGGTAAGTTTGGGTATAAGGTTAGGTGTAGGCATAGTTTTATTGAGGTTACGTTTAGGAATAAGGTTCCATTTAGGCATAGTTTTACTGAGGGTAAGTTTGGGTATAAGGTTAGGTGTAGGCATAGTTTTACTGAGGGTAAGTTTGGGTATAAGGTTAGGTGTAGGCATAGTTTTACTGAGGGTAAGTTTGGGTATAAGGTTAGGTGTAGGCATAGTTTTACTGAGGGTAAGTTTGGGTATAAGGTTAGGTGTAGGCATAGTTTTACTGAGGGTAAGTTTAGGAATACCTGGTGCCGAGTGCTATTGTAACCTTGTCAGTAAACCTTGTTTAACTACACAAAACAAAACATATTTTCCGTACATTACATTTCGGGGTTAAATATTCAACCATTCATATTATCAATATATTCCCTTGGCTTGTATGTTATGTTTCGTTTTCTTTCAATAATCATACCAGGACAGGAAATACATTTCTTCACACATTTATGTGGCAGAGTCACAAAGGTACCAATCTCAGCTGTGATGCTGAGGCGTGATGCGGACAACTAACAATACAAAATGGCCACATATGTGCCGACTGCCACGGCGTGTATTAAATAAAGTATTTTAAGAATGTTTGCTGACAAGTGTCATAAATCAAGGGAGAACTTTCCCCCTGAACCGTATCAGAACAAATAGATCACATCAGAACTCTAATTCCCCACCAGCCTTTATGTAAATATACAGAGAGGAAGAAGAGGAATGAAGGCTGAGAGAATGAAGGATGATTGGAGGGAGTGGGATGGGAGATGCTCCATAAAGGACACCTGGTGGTACTTTAAGAAATGCCGGCCATACTGAGACCTTAAAATTAGACCACACCATTTTTATTTAAACACAACTAATAATAGTCTAAAAGCCCCACTAGCAACACCCCATTAGAACAAAATGGTTTTAACCAACCGAAACTGTCCTCACAGCTATATGCCTATGTTCCCAGTTCCCACTAGTGAAGCTAAGGCCTAAGGATGGTGATGGTGGTAGACTCTACCACCATCCTCAGGCCTTAGCTTCACTAGAGGCTACATCGATTCCTCAATGGTTAAGGGCCATCCACCATGCTCAGCAAGTGTGCTCAACAAGTTTCATGGCAATAGGGCCATTTGAACTTGTATGCAAATTGGCAATGGTAGAGGAAAGACCCTGGGCTCACCAAGATCAAGAGGTCATCCTCAGAGTTTTGAGTGATTGATTGATTGATTGATTGAAGTATTTATTAACAGTATGCAGAATGGGTACATTTCAAACGAAAGCACAAGTTACTCAATACAAAAACTGTTACTGTGGAGTCGGACGACACCATGATAAAGCATTACACTTGTTTACAACAGGGTCCACCATTTTCAATTCATCAGAACATTTAGAGGAGCATGAAGGTGCACAGTAATGCATGGTAATCCAACTTCCAGCAGTTTTTCCAGATGTGTTTGGGAACAGAATGTTGGATGGACAGACAGCAGACTTACAGGCTGACAGAAATAGCCATCTAACCATCAAGGTGAACACAATGAGGCCAACTAGCGTATTACTACTATGTTCACTGCAGGCTAACATGTAACTATAAGACATACATTGGGAGAGGTTAAGATGTTTAGATTAAAATTGAGTGGATACAGTAGAGAGAAAGAAGCAGCTATAACATCACTGCTCATGAAGTCTTTAAGCTGATCCATGTCCTCCACAAAATCCTATGTAAGGTTAGAAGAATATAATGTTACTGGTACTTTTTCCTGGAGATTAGCAGTGGTTGCGCACAATTAGTTCTTGGCTTGATTCAGGCCCTTTCTTTGCCCAGTTGGTTCAGACATGACGTCACTAGTATGCATGCAGCAGGATATCTCTGCTGTAGGAATCCTCTCCAACTTTAGAAGGAATTATTCAGGGGAAGGATGTAGATTAGAACTTCAACGCTTGGTCTGTGGCTATTATACTTACTTAACTTTGGGTAGTGAATACTGTAGTGTGAATAGTGTTCTGAATGAGTTGGAGAGGTGACTGGTGTTGCAGGTTAGCTACTTTGCTGTTGCTTATCGGCCAACACAGATTTGAAAAATCCATATGCACAGAAACAAATTCGGCACATGTCGCAGTCTCGCAGATAACCCGAGGGAGACAGATAAGGCTCTGGCCATGGCCAATTGATTGCCCAGACAGTGAAGTGACAATTTAAGGACTTTTAAGACCTTTTTAATACTAAAAAAATATAAAATAAATTAAATGTAAAAAGACCATTACTGAATTAAAGGTAATCAACTGGCCAAATTGACAAATAATATTAGAAAGAGGCACAAATTGTGAAAATAGCTTATCTACAAGCAGCGTTGTGACGGTTAACTTGTAGATCGGCTATTTTCACAGTATTTATCTGTGGAACTGAGTCAAACTAAATGTAATGCCTCAACTCCGCACACAACCAGGTCTTACATCAACAAATCCAACGCCTGATTTGGACTTTGTCGCACAGTCACGTGCTCTGTAATTTCCTGTGCACAATGACGTTTTACTACAAAGCATGAATCGGGCTTAAAAGTGATATTATTATTTTTTTAATCCTGGGGCCCCTATAGCAGCCTTCGCCCATGGGGTACAGTCCAGGAGAGCCCGTTCATAAACCGGCCTCACACTACTAGGCATTTAGAACATGGGTGGTCCCACTGACAATCAAACTTCTAATCCTAGCAGTGTTAACATATATGCACAAATGTTTTAGCCCAAGAAAAATACACAGTTAAAATAGAAATACCCCCAATCTAATCCCACAGAGGAGCAGGCAGGCTAAATTTAGGAATACTGGCACACTCAAATAAACCATACAATTCTAATTCCACGCACATGCCCCTCAAATTAAACGGCAAAAAAAAAAGAAAAAACACAATAAACAAAATAACAGTTTAGTTTTTGTGGGATAATACACAAATATTTATGTCTCAAAATCACAGATGAATTTCTTGTCACTTTAGTTCCCCTCTATCTTTTACTTTATTATCTTTAGTACATAATCACATCTGTATGTCTCTATAACAGAAATACATGCCTTTATGAGAGTTGACCTAATCTAATGATAAAGAGGAGAACACTGACATCTAGTGGGTGTGACACGGCATTTTAAGCTTAAACTTGTCTGTTTTATCATGTCATTATTATCCTTTGTATAGAGATACTATCATGCTTTGTTTTGATTGGTGTAATAATATATGACTTGTGAAAACAGGATAGTGACTGTCCAACTGGGGCAGACAGTCAAATTAAGCAGTGGGAGGTTATCAAGATATAACCCTTTCCCCAACACTCTACTAGATGAAGTGAAAAAAGACATTATTTCCCTTGAGGTGAAGAATTACATTCCTCAATGGGGAGGTCTATGAAACATTCCTCTGTCTCTCTATCTATCTCTCAGTGGCCGGTATAGAATACTGTCTCCAAATTTGTTCTAATTTGGAGTGTCTAATGGTGGGGCTTTATTACATTAGGACAGTTCAGAAGGTGCCTGTAGTGTAAGTTATCAATTGCAGAAATCTATAATACATTGTCTTTGAAATAATTTCCAATAATTAACTAAACTTTCAATTCATTGGCATACTCACTGTGCTCAGTAGGCTATATCATAATATCCTATTCATAGCCTACCCCATATTCCCCATTTAAATGTCCGGTCCAATACAGTCAACTCTACCTACAAGTTCAATTATCCTCTTATTCCTTGATTATTCTATGATTACAGCTTTAATTGAATATTGCCTTTAAATAATCAACTAAATTGATTAGTTTTATTATGCCATGATTTATGCTTTGTATAGGCCTACAACAGTGTTGAGCTAAAATAGCTCAAATACTCCCAATCTACAAACTCACTTAGTGTGTAGATCTCATATTTTTCTAAATCAATTATTTGATTAATATTGATTCGTATTATGATTTATATATAATTGATCGCTTAACTGTTACACACTTAAACTCATTTTACAAATGGGAGACAGAATGCTGTTATTACCTCTGTAGTGTCAGTACTAATTAGTTTACAACCTACAGTGATGTTACAGAGTGAACTGAAGCATAATGACAGTGAAGAATGCTCTCTTTGTCACAGTATTTGTACTTGGCAGTCACCATACATACAGGCAGCTAGTCCCTGGACCTGTGAACCATGTCTGCCTCAGTCTAATTATTTATAGAGATTTGCTTGGTTTGGTTAGGGTTTATTTTTGTAATTTGCCTTACTGCACTCTTGTCCCAAAACCACATGACTCAAACAGTGATGGACATGAAGACAGTGGAACTATGAAACACCAAGGAGGGAAGCACATTGTCAACAGTGACTGTGTAGTGCAAGTTTTCTGGAGCCAGAAAATAGCAGCCAGGAGACTGAGACTAGCATGCAGGATACTGCCAAAGACATCAAGAACTGCCAGCCAGCAAATTGGTGCTGTGGGAACCAACACACGGGCATCGATCACAAGGACGTCCCACACTAACATATGTGGATGTACTCAAGAACGACGCAGGAGCGCAGAGTACCAACAAACTGGCCAGATGTACAGTATGGAGAACCGGGATGACTGGAAGCGAGGATGGAGGGCTCATCTGAGGACGACCTAGAGAGAAAAATACTCTGACTGAAAATGTTTATCAACAGAATTCCATATAAAGGGATTTTAAGGTTATTAGTTGAGCCACAAAACAACTTTGAAACTGCTAAGTGATGTCTCTTGTGCAAGACAAGAGACTGAGTTACCCAGTTTTTCTCCCTTATGTAGATTTGTGTGTTGGTTCTGCTTTGACATTTCCCTTTTATCATTATCTATTTTGTAACTGCAAATTGTGGAAACTTATACACGATAATTTCACCCATTCCTTTACACCTGTAAACTTGTGATGCTGAAAATATACTTGAAGTTGAAACTGTTGTAATGACACTCTCTGTACATGTTACCATGTTTCAATACATTGCATCATTCTCAAATTGTCAAAACAGACACATCATGAAATTTCATGGTCAAATGACAAGTTCAATAAGATACATTAATCAACACATTGTCATGCATAACTTAATTCTGAACTAGAAGGCTGATGTAATCTGATGTTGGGCATGATGGCTCAACGGTGTTAGTTAGTTCAGATTGCTTGTTCTGCAAGCAAAATTACTTTCCCAAAACATAGTCCAGGTTTTCATGATCATGAACAAAATGAGGAAAATACCATCATTAGTCATCAAATTGCAAATTATTTTTCTTTATGATGCACATTTATTTCATTGTGATATTCTTCTCAGACATTTTACAGAAATTCTCTCTAATTTCTTATGACAATATTTTGTAACTGAAAATCATTGGAAGCTTGTATGAAAAAAAAAATCACCCACTATTTCACACATTTAAGCTTGTGATGCAATACTGGTAATACACTTTGTAACAACTGGTATACAGTTCAACTTTAACTTCTTAGATGTCAAGTACAGTATTTGATGATGGTGTAGTCCTTCATGGTAAACTGGTACAACACTCAGAGGCCCTAGTACCAGCCTCCACCCCCACTAGCATCTCCCTCCGTCCCCTAACGGGCCCTAAAAAATGGAGAGAATAATGACCAGTAAACAGGGGGTGTGGAGGAGAGAGAGAGGGGTCCAACGAGGAGTGAGGGGGTGACAAAGGAGGTGAACGTTTCCACGGTGACTGAGTCAAGCTGATTGAGTCACATGGTTCTGGGGTCTATTGAAATCAGGGAGAGAGGCTTGGAGTTGTCTCAGTTCATGGTGTTGGAACTGGAAGCCAATGGCAGCAACATGAGTGGGAATCAACAGGACCAAACCACTGCGGTAGCAAAGGATTATATGAACAGGACTGAAGGTCTGGGATTCACTGACCAGCAGATGAACGGAGCTCTGTTTGGTCTGTTACAGAAATTCATGTTTTAAATGATTGATTTTAATCTACCAAGAAATGTTTGATTGAGGTTGCTATGTTATTTTTCTTACGCTTAAACAAGTTGGCATATTTGCTCCAGGCTCTAAGAGTAACAAACAGGTCAACAAGGAATAACATCTTACTACAGTACACTTAAGTGGATAAAACTATGTTCTTTTAAACACGTTTGAATGCCATGAAAGGTTACTGACTTTACATACATGCAAAGTAGCCAGATGTTACTTACTCTTATTTTGAACTGAATTATTTACAGATAGTACTCAGCTAACTGGAACTCCTGTCTTGTTTTCTCTCAGAGTTCAAGGTATTTAACATTGTCATCACTGCTCTGGCATTGTGTATCCTCTGCTCTACTGGTCTGTACTGTGTCACTGTCTGCTACAACCGCAACAAGTAAGCATTTCATTTGATGTCTGCATTATATTCAAATTCCTTTCAAATGCCATTGATAGCTTGCCAAATTATGTTGGCAAGCAAGTGCCATTCTTGCTTGACACCACAAAACATTAGGTTTTAACGAGTTTCGATTGTCAGTTTAGATCATAAACAGCTCTGACAATGTATGTACAGTACAGTCATTGGTATGTACAGTCGTTTCAGTTCATTAATGTCATTAACAATTTAAAGGGATATTTATAACACTTTTGGAAAATTAAAAAAATAAATGAAAAAAAGTGGTGCACTTGGCCCTCACGTATAAGGAGGACAATATCAGTCACCACTCACTAGAACCTAGAACCTGTTTTTGATGAATCTATCATCGTTAAAATTGGAGTTTGATGTTACAATGGGTTTCTATAGGAAGGGCGGGGGCATGTCTGATAAATATCAATATAAATTATCAATATCAAATGTGAATCAAGTAACTTAAAAACTGCTCTTAAAAGCCAGAGTAGATGTTAAAATGACCCCAAACATGTTTGAAAGTGAAAGATCAATTTACAGTAAGCCCGATTATACATGAAAGATGAATAGTGAAAATCTACGAGGTCGGCTAGGGTTGTATAGTAGATCTGATATTTTTGATTATGACATGCCCAAAATAGAGACACCAGGTTGAAAGTGGCTAAGTGAGTCATCTTCTCCATTTCAGGCAATTGAAGAGAGCTCACATGTATGAGAGTGCAGTGACACGGGATGGCCCGGTGAGCCCAGTGGCAGTCAAAGCGGTGAAGAGGTCCACCAGCTTCATGAACCCCTTTGCCCTCTTCAGAAAGTCTGAACGGGCCTGGGACAATTCCAAAATCTATTACATCTACAGTAACCCCCTGCCTATAGGGCTGGAGGACGAGGAGACTACTAGAGTCCCCTGTGGCCTGGAGGAGCAGGCTGCACGTACGCAGCCACCGTCATTCCAGGAATACGCCAAAGACCCTGCCAGCGGCATCGTCCTGGACCCTCCCATATTTTACATGCAGCTTTAGTGGAACACTGAGGCTGAAGCTGATAGAATTTACACAATGCACACATTCAATTCAATTATGTATTTCTCCATTTTTCATTTAATCCAATGTATATTCAAAAAGCGGCATGGTGCACTTTACAAAAGAAGCATAGGTACGACCAGAAAACGACCAGAAAACAAACGATTATCACTGCAGAGCTGTCGATCGTTCTCCCGGGCAACATGATTGGTTCGCTAAAGAGTCAGTCACTGATTTATCTTCAGGCGATTGGCTGGGTCTCCCGTATCAGCCACTCCAGGGCCTCCCTCCGACCCTGCTTCTCCAGCTCTGCTCCCACCGTCTCCCGGCACTGCCTGTGGTACTCGTTCACCCAGTCACACTGCAGGACACAACGCAGGGCGTCAGGTGGCAGCACACTAGGGGCCAGGGCTGCAACTATTGATGATTTGTCTTAAGGATTATTCTATGGATTACCTTTTCTATGAGTCCAATACTCGTGGAGTGTATTCCTTATTTTTATTTTTAATATATTTTTCTATAATACAGTATATCAATGAATCACTGGGAATATTTCTAAGGTTGTTGATATAATAGATTTCTTCATGATCAATTCAATTGATTAGTCTGATTAACCACTTTTTATACTTATTTGTACAACGGTGGAGTGCAAAAATACAAGAAATGTACAAGCTCACAATCCATTGCGAAACATTCCTAGCCTGTAGATTGACTATTTTCTGTATTTTTGGAGAGAACTTTTTTTTTTTAAAGTTGCCCCCCAAATCAATGAGTTTGACAAAAATGTATACCAGTATTCCATTAAATGGAGTAGTTTCATGAATTGTTGCACCCCTACATCAAACCATGAACAGAATGATGATGTGTGTCCGATGGCAATAGAAGGTAACAGTGTGAATATACAATGTACAATAGAGGATTTTCATACAGTAGGTCATCCGATACTTAAATGTTTGTAGTTCATCTGATGTTTAAATGTCCGTATTTGTCAACGACAATGGTCAAATGCAGAGTATTTTATGTACAAATGCTCACAATACAGAATGCGGTATTCTTCTGATTCTGTTTGATGCATTAGTTTTAGTGCATTGAATAAAGTAAATAAATGATCGTGGTCGAGTACTGGATGTATGTGGAATTACGTGTAAATACCAATTTAACTAAATAATACTGACAGTATGGACCGAAAGTTTGCAAATAAATATATTGATTGTGCACAGATTTGAGTGTGCGGAGCTTCCCTTAATTTTTTCTTCATTATCTTTGTGTGACTCCAGCACCTCACGTAAATGTTCAGCAGATGAGCGGTGCTCAAATAATACTGGAAATGCCTCACCTCTTTCTTTGTGAGCAGCTCTGTGTTCATCATTTTCACTTGCATGGGCACCAGGGTAAGAGGATCAAATGTCAAACTGCCTCTGTTTCTGTAATTGTACTGAAGACATAAAAAAAGTATTATAAGTCCTTATTCAATCAAAGGCGATTTAGTTGCCGCTTATTTTACGTGCAGTATCTATGTAGGATAAACTATTAACACCTATCCATCCAAAATGCATGGCTTCATCGATTATTATTACTTTCTGGCAGCCATATTTTCTAGAAATTCTGTCAGCCATGTATTCAGGCAGTCATATTTGTATTATTATATTATCAAATGTGGATCTTTTTTATTTTTCCATCTCTGTGCAATACACAATTGAGTGTTTTGTATGAACAGTTTTATCATCACTTTTAAGAGCCTGCTCAGGGACTACAGATGAAAATAAGATTTTGGCTAACTCTACATGGATTTGAAAAATTACGTGTTGATTAATGTGCATTGTCCCTGCTAAATAAACAAATAAATTAACAATACACAGTGAGCCTGTAAACTGGTGAAAATTAAACATAAATCCTAAAGATAAATAGATTAGTTGAATGTCTCACCTTGGATTTACATGACACAACAAGGACCACATTTTCTATTCTTATGCCAAAAGATCCATCTTCATAGTATCCAGGTTCTAGAAAAACAAAACATAGGCAGCCGCTTTTATCAGATTTAGTAGACATTCACTCTTTATACTATACAAGTACGTCAATAATACTGTGTGACGGTCACAAAATTAAAAGGCACACCTGTTTCATGGCACACCATTTGACAAGCACAGCATGTGGTACTGTACAGTATGTGTGTGTGTTAGGACATACCATCGCTGACGATCATGCCAGCCTCCAGAGGCTCATCAGCAAACGTCTTGTAGCTGATCCCGCATGGCCCCTCGTGTACGTTGAGGAAGCAGCCCACGCCGTGTCCTGTGCCATGCAGGTAGTCCAGTCCTGACTCCCACAGTGCTGCGCGAGCAAACGAATCCAACAAGTGACCTGTGGAGTTGGGTGAACAGAGAAGTACAGGCAGAGAGAACAGGGATTATTATACTTCATCTACTATGAAGTTCAAGTTGTGTGGCTGTGGCCAGGCAGGCGGGCTTGTAGCCAGATTGAGCCCAATTATGGGCAAAACTATCACAACACCGACTTTTCCCCAAATTGGCTTTGTTGGACAATAGTTGACGTCAGCACAAATTGTCTTTGTTAGGGATGGTTGCTGTTGTGTGTGTGATGTCAGACCAGAGCTCAATCAGCGAGAGAGAGAGAGAGAGAGAGAGAGAGAATGGAGGGTATGTGATGGTAGTCCAGAGCTCGATCAATGAGGGAGAGAAAAAAGAGAGAAGGAGAGAGGGATAGGAAAGGGGGAGAGGGAGTGAGGGACAGAGAGAGGGAGGGATGGAGGAGGAAGAGTGAGAAGAGGGACAGTGGGAGTGAGAGGAAGAGCCTATTCCACCCATGCAGTAACCCGACAAATGCTGGGTACAGAAATCTGAACAGTGTTCACAGTGAGATTTGCTATGCCGATAACAACTCATGCATCGCTGTGTATTTAAACAAGCTGCATTTCAAAAGAGCCTTATCTGTTGATGGAGTGGAAAGCTTGTCGCAGTAGCAATGCTATGAAACAATGCAATGCGGTTGAGACTGCATCCAACAATGGAATACAATACGTGTACTACATAGGGTGCCGTACCTTTGGTTCCATTGGGGAAAACCGCAGCACTGACAGCTATGTGTCCTTTCAGCACATAGGTGAAGCATTCCTAGGTCACAAACACAGGGGACAATTAAAAACATGGTTGATGGCAGCAATTCACAATCCGTTGGCACACTGCCAGGCAGGAAGTAAGTTACCTTCTCAAAAGCAGAGGCCATTCCAAAGTGCACGGTACGGGTGACATCTGTGGTTCCATCACTGTGATGAAAAAGGATGATAAACACTGTTTCAAATTGCAACAAAACCACATTCATTCATTTTTTGATACACGATAATGGTGGGATGACGTACACAGATTAGGATAACGCACACAGATTAGACACACCAATGGACGACATGCGGAAACAACGGTCGGACGTGCGCTGCTCCGTGCTTGCGGTTAGGGTTTGAGGTAGGTTGTCGTCGCGGTCTAATGACGGATAGTTGGACAGTCGATAATGTCGGATTTAATGCTTACGTGTACTGAGCTCCAGAGTCTATCAGATAGACTTCATTCAAGGAAAGTGTTCTGTTGGTTTCAGGCAGGGGTCTACAGAAGAGAAAACGGGCAGATATTCAAAGCAGAGCCAGCCAAGGCACTCATTAATTATACACTGTGATAAAGTGACTGACCTGTAATGTATGATGGCTCCATTTGGACCAACACTGGAGATGGTAGGGAAACTGAGGCCGACAAAGTCTTTCTGCTGACTAAAAAGACATCCTTTCAGAAAATGTTTCAAGGCAGCAGTGCATTTACATGACCAATAGATGGCGGCATGATTCCAAAAGACTGTCAATCAATGTTTGTCATCTTGATATTTCAGTGTAGCCCCTGCTAAAACATGGTAGACAAACCCATACAATACTACTACTTGCCGAGTTAATTGTGTATTGTGTATTTTGAATGCACATATCAGTATTTAATTGATATAGCTGAGCACCCACTGCCTAAACTAAAAAGGCATCCAGAGGAAGCACACAGGTGTTCACAGATATCCAAGTGAATGTGGTGAAAATGGAAACCCAACCTGCGGAATTCCTCAGCCTTATCAGCAGCGGAAATCTCAGTCACTGTGCCTTTTGGTATCTATGAACCAAAAACACAGATCTTATATGATACCACTGTCACATAATGATACGGCCTAACAGGTTTATGGGAGTAACAGAGTATTGGAAACAAAATAACCTCTTTTTCGAGCCAAGCAAATAGTTCGCAAAGGGCAACCGCATCCTTGATCTGTTGGGGAGATAAATAAGGAACTGTCACAACACTATATATTATATAACAGATGAGTTTACACAGAGATTTCACAACAAAAATGATTATATATCAGGTCCGCTGTGTGATTGGGATTTTAAGGCAGTACAAAGGTTCTTACATGGGCATTTCTCATGCCTTGAATCTCAGTGGCATTCTTGACTGCCTTGGCCAGGCAGAGTGGAGTGTAGGGGATAGGAGCACGGTGAATCTAGAAAAGATTAGGAGAAAACATTTCTATTTGTTAAGACTTTAGAAAGCAACATTGTCTAGAGCATTGTACATAAGCTCTTGAATTTCTGTATGACAATGTTAGACAAGTAACAAACAGGTGTAAATGGGGCCAACACTGCACAGTCAATCAATAACAAAGAATAGCACTATTTAATTGTCTCCACCAGGCTGAAGGCATGGGGAGAGAGTATGTTTTGCACTCCGTCTGTCCGTGTGTGTGTCCGTGTGTGTGTGTCTGTCCGTCCGTCCGTCCGTCTGTGAACAGCTAATCTCCGGCACCGTTAACCCGGTCGATGTCAAATTTTGCACACACACTCCCTGGATGCCAACGATGAACCTCTGCCCCAGAATTTCCAGAAGGGCCTGTTATAGCGCCACCAGGAGGCCGATTTGTGCAAAACAAGTTTTTGGACAGTACACCTACAGATGTTGTCCAAACATCACGCAAATTGGTACACAGTCTCTCTAGAGCGATTCAACGAAACGTGTGTTTCAGATTTCTCAGACTCCATCCTGATTGGCTAAGATTGGCTTCCAAAGTTCGCAGGAGTGCTCAGTTTCAAACAAAATGCTGCAAATCATGAACACATCGTGTGATTTCCGTGAAATTGTGCACGCACATTCCCACTAGGCCGAGGAATAAATGCCACGTGAACATTTTCAACTCAGCCTCATGGTGGCGCTATAACTCGCCTAAAAGTGTTTATTACCTCTAACTGCACGGATCTGTGGATAACTTTGTATGCCAACTCCCTAGAGGCCAAGGAAAAACCTTTGCCTGGAATTTTTCACATCTGCTCTTTATAGCGCCACCAGGAGGCCGACATATGTAAAACACATTTTCTAATATTACTCCTTCAGATTTTATCCAAATTTCACGCAAATCGGTACACATGTTCTCCATAGTCATGTGATCAATACGCGTTTGTTTGATTTCTCATAATCCACCCCCATTGCCTACGATTGGCTTCTAAACCTTTCAGGAGTAGCCCGCTTTGTACAAATTGCCACAACTACTCAACGCAGCGTCCGATTGCGGTGAAACTGTGCATGCATATTCCCACTAGGCTGAGGAAGAAATGCCACTTGACAGATTTCAAATCAGCCTCATGGTGGCGCTACAACAGGCCAAGCCGCATATCTCTCACACACACACACACACACACACACACACACACACACACACACACACACACACACACACACACACACACACACACACACACACACACACACACACACACACACACACACACACACACACACACACACACACACACACACACACACACACACACACACACACACACACACACACACACACACACACACACACACACACACACACACACACCCTATCCTCCTGGTGGAGACCTGTGCCCAGAAGGGCACTTTTTCTAGTTTAATATGATTTATGTGCAGAATGTTTTGAGAACCTATTGAAAAACTCGTGACCCAGAAACCAGAGCAGTGAAAACAAACAAATGAAATAACATTACATACAACAAGGTACAGTGATACATACAACAAAGTACATGCAATTATTTCAAACATCACATCAACGTGCTTGTATAGCGGCCCTCTCACCTTGGGGATAACTTGCGTGAGGGCACAACTGGCTTTGTCACAGATCCACACTTTGTCCTTGGGGCCCAGGGAGGCGCAGATGGCCTGGAGCTCAGCGTAGACCGATTCATACGGGTGCGTCTTGATGCTCAGCTCAGGCTTGCTGGGGGAGTCCAACTGCAAGTGGAGCCTCGCCGTTGGATCAGCCAGCCTCTTCAGGTCCACAAACAGTCTGCACATCAAAGGGGTTCCCGTTTCAGAATGTACACAGTAACATCCTCAGTGTTCATTGAACTCAGTCAATGGGCAGTATTATGTGTGTCTTAAGTACCAGGTCTTATTACTTAACTTAAGACCTGGAGGCGTGATCAATGCCATTTGGCTATTCTGAGTGGCCAAACAGCATTGACCACGCCTCCAGGTCTTAAGTTAAGTCATAAGACCTGGTACTTAAGACATGCATAATACTGCCCTATGTTTCTACACTCCAATTGTTACAAATGGATACAAAAAACTAAAAAAAGAAATGGTGATTTTACTTGGTCGGACCCAAGAATCTGGCCTCGGTCAGACTATACAACTGACAACGAGGTGCCCTTGAGCAGGACATTTGACTACCCACTGTGACACTATAATAAAAGAATACAGCAGCGTATTAGCATCAGGCACCAATCTATAACCCAGGGCCGATGGCAAGTCATCTTCTCTTATATTGTTACAGTTCTGTACTTTACTCTACCATTACCTGTATCTTTATATTGTTACAGTTCTGTACTTTACTCTACCATTACCTGTATCTTTATATTGTTACAGTTCTGTACTTTACTCTACCATTACCTGTATCTTTATATTGTTACAGTTCTGTACTTTACTCTACCATTACCTGTATCTTATATTGTTACAGTTCTGTACTTTACTCTACCATTACCTGTATCTTATATTGTTACAGTTCTGTACTTTACTCTACCATTACCTGTATCTTTGTTTCATCCGTACTGCGGTGCTGCTATGACAACTGAATTTCCAGAGATTAATACGGTCTGTCATGTCTGTCATCTATCCAACAGTCTAATTTAATTCTTTTTTACACATAAAATACGATCAATCAAAACAGAAAAAATAAAGAGGAAAACAGAATGGTAAACAGCAAAACTATTTTGACAATGCTATGAGAATGCTACATTATATTAGTTTACCTTATTGTGCTCAACCCCACAATAGCGTATGCAAAGAACACAGGGTTATACTCGATGTCTGACCCACGGAGGTTGAAAAGCCCTGGGGGAAGGAAAAAAGCAAGATTTCATTTTTAAATGGCGTTAATGAATGGTGATTTAAGTGTCCACATGCTTTGATTATGCGTTCATTATCATTATGATACAAAATGTTTGTGTTAGGACTCAATTTGCTATGAAATCTTTAGATTTATTTTTGGTGGAAAGGTGTATACCGTCTTCTATTTACAAATGTATTCCTGTCAAACCTGAAAACAAACTCATTGGTATGTAGGAGTAGGATATCACTGCTATTAATAGACCACCAACCACCACTAATCATACATGGGTCCCCCTCAAGGTAAACCCAAAATGGAACCCTCTTGTCCAAATGCGACCTGATGGCAATCAAAATCACGAAAACACGCTAACACTCAAGCTAACCAATCAGGCACAAGTGCTCATTAATCCATGTTAACGAGGTGCTTAGACGGGCATTTCGAGAGACACCCTTGCACCCTGGGGTCCTTGGATCGTGATAAGATATCAACATTGACGTATACAATATGGGGTCTAATAACGGTGTGGCTCTCATGTGGATTTCAGACCAGGACAGTCTATGACGTCACCTATGATTCATCTGTGACATAATGGCTCCATGTTTGGGAAGGTTTCAGCCCAATCTGACCACCAGCGACTTCCATCATAAAAGGTAAGTTAAACATTCAAAATGTAATCACAATAGGCCTATAGGAGGAACAACAATGCGCAGAGATACTTCATCGGCCTACTGGCAGCATGCATGAGAGATTTGACGCTGATGAGTCCAGTGTTTTTTTTCCCCCATACGAAAAACTTTAAAGTCTTAAAACTAAAGCCAGTGGTCTCAACTAACTTTCTTTGCATATTTTTCACAAATTCACCATCAGAAATGGCAAAAGATCAGTATGTGCAGGTAACCGTACATGCAATGTCGTCCAGGGCTGTGGCAACAAACCAGGTGATTTTCCTTTCTGTCATCTTGGCTCGGAGGGCTGTAATCTTGTCTTGCCAAGATATACCTGTGGAAAAAAGTCGCAGTATTTGCAATGTAATTAAGGCACTAATGGGTCTTTACCCAAAGCACCTTAGAGTGCCCTGAGAGCATTCATATCAAGCAAGCTCAACTGGAGTCAAATGCTCAACCTTGGTTCCATTAGTGCCTTAATTTGTAAGTTACTGTTATTTACATAGAAAACAACTCAGCATTTCATAACAAACTGTGTCAGGTTCTGCTATCCCCTGCAGGGACAACAGGAAGTAAGAGGGATTTCGTTAATGTCATCAGCACAGCAAGCAGGTCAGGGGTTGACACTAAGGTTTCAGAGGCACTTGAGGGCAAGTACAGGTCATGTTCGACTTGCCCAAAGGTCATGCCCACTTGCCCGAAAGTAAATCGTACAATGACGTCCATTATAAAGTATGTAAAAATACAACTAGCAACTGCTAGTTTTAAAAAGGTAGCATTGTTCTTCATGAAAGCAAATAATATGTAATGAAGAGTGAAGACAATGCACATGCAACTTGAAAGCAAACACCACTTGCCCTGGGCAGTCAGGCAACCATTAGTGTCACTGTCAACCCTTGAAGCTGAAATGTCTCTGTGAGCAAATAAGGAAACAAATGTCAAACTTGGACTACAATTTAGAAAAAAGAGACAATCCGGACACTCAAAGACAAAAGGAGGAATAGCCTTTATTTAATTAAAAGGCAACTGCCAACATGTTTCAACCATAACATGTCTTCATCAGGGCGCCCTGATGAAGACCAGTTATGGCAGTTGGCAGTTGCCTTTTAATTAAATAACGGCTATTCCTCCTTTTATCTTTGAATGCCCGGATCGTCTCTCTTTTTTTCTATGCCTTGGTCCCATTTGATCCGCGTGAGCACCTTTTAACATGTTTTGCTATGTCACTTTTGTATCTCCGGTGAGCACCTGGTTATTCCTTTTTTTTTTACTACAATTTGTTTGTTGCCATCACAGTTGCTGCAGATGGTGTGGTAGAATTCACAGGTGAGGGGACACGACAACAGATCTATATCCATCCATCTGAATGTGTACCATAAATGTGCAAAGATGCACACTAACCGGTATACTCCAATCCCAAGGTGATGAGCTGTGTGCTGGGTCTAGCAGGGCGGTCCTCCCATACAACATCTATCAGGTTATCCTGCATTGCAACCAGAGAGTGCCCTGCACTGCTCAGAGCCTTGGACATGGTCTTCCACTGGTCTGAAATAAGCATACAGTACAATAAAGTGAAAAGAAGTGACCACTTGACTGATCTCTGTTCAGTCTAATACAGCAGGGGTTCTCAACCCGTGGGTCGCGACCCCTCGGGGGGTCGCCAAATTATTTTAGGGAGTCCCCAAATTATTTTCAAAAAAAGAAAAAAAAAAAGATCTTTTTTAAATTTTTATTTTCACGATTTTTCAAAAATAGCAGACCTACAAGCTCGTAGCGCGCCACTCGGTGGCGCGCTATGAGCTTGTAGATCTGCTATTTTTCAATAGCTAAATTATAACAATGCTTAAAACACCAAAAGGGGTTCCCCCCCAAAATGGTTTAAGGTTATTGTAGCAGTCAATTTCGGGAGTCGGGAGGGGGCGCGGCGGGGGTCCCGAGCAGGGCCGGATTTAGCCAGGCCCACTAGGGTGGGCAGACAGAATGTTATAGGGGGGACGACGCGGGCGAAACATTTTTGGGATGTCAAATCCCCACAAACCCCTGAAATGCATAGAAAACTATGCTATCATCATATCAGTTCATAGCCTATAATTATATCTTCTCCTTCTTTGACCAACAGTATGCTAACCCAATTGCCCTTTCTGACACTACCCTTAATTTGCATTTACCCGGGCTTGGGACCGGCACAAATAGGATACTGACACATTTATCTTTTTTTTCATCTTTTTCTTTTTTTTTCTTTCTCTCTCTATCTATCTAGTCTTCTGTTTGTCCTGGCAAAAATGGTAACAAATTAATCCATGTCCAATGTATTTGTTATAGATGTCTCATGTGCCAAGATGACCGCAAGTTCTTTTTTCTGTCGTGCAACATGGTGCGACGGTAGGGGGTTAGGACACGTGCCAGCGTGGAGAAGGAACTCTCACATGAAGCTGAAGACACACCAATTACAAGGGCTGTCACATACAACTTGTGCAACACAGGAAATGCTTTCTTGTATGTCTTCATGTGTTTAGACACAGTGGCCAGGTCTGTTTCGGTTGGACAACATATCTTGGCCAACATTGACTTTGCAACAATGAGTTCGCTTTTCAGAGTTGCATATCTTTTCCAGTTCCAGCAAGTGCATGCAAAGGCTGCAACAAGGTGGAGTCTAGAAATCTCTCAGAATAGGGTACAAGGCTTGATATGGCTGTCATTAGTTCTAAATTCTTCTTTGAGAATCTGTTTTCCATTTCTGAAATGGCCCTGTCGAGGATGCTGAGCAAGGATCTTTTGAGAGACTGAGAGGAGGTGATGGTGGGGTTATCAGTATCTGTATGACCCACAGTTGACAACACAACACTTTCACCAAGACGTTTGCTCAATATGCTCCTTCTTTTAGGTTGATGTGACACATCCTGATCCTCCGCAGATAACTGAGAAAGCTCAGTCCAGCAATCCTCTTTGCGGATGTCTTTCAAGGACTCCAGTGATTCAGTAACAACCAAACCAGCAGAACACATATCCACAGCATGAGACTGTAGAATAACATTTGCTGGAATTAAGACACTAAGCACCCGCACTAGAAATGTGGCAATCTCAAAGAAATGTAGCCTCTTCATTTGAATTAAAAGGCCTGATGCTTCAGTGAACAAATCAACTGAGGCCTCATCATCCTCTGAAATCTCTGACAGGATAGTGCAAAGACGTTCTTCGTTCTCAACAATGCACCTTGTCACATCATAATGGCTTGTCCAACGAATTCCAATTAGTCATCTGAGACAAGGAGCATCATACCTTTCTGACACATAGTGGTGACGGAAGAAGTTATACAGGGAATTGCAGAGGTCAAAAAAACGTTTTGGCACATGGCTCACCCTGCATAGCATGCACAACCATTAAATGCAACTGGTCGTTGTATAACAAACAATGAATATATGGCACATATCTATCCACCTTCTTTTGAAGTAGTGCTTGGACACCACCTCGTACTCCACTCATCACCAAAGCATAGCATCATAACACTGGCTAACTATATTATTGTCAGCAGTGTAGCCAGCCTCAGAAATGTGTTTTAATATCTCAGTGCTGGTGTACTCAGCATCAAGTTGGTGCAAGTTAAGTAATCCAATTAGACACCTCCGATGCTTTTAACATAGTACCGCTTCTTTTCAAGTGCTGTCTTACCTACCAGCATACTGTCAAATGTCGCCCCGATCACCTCCCTGACTTGTGTTGTGACCAGGTTGCTGCAGCCTGTATATGATTGTGGCTGGATGCATGTTTCTGCAGCCCCCTTCCATTTTCGAGTGCCGCTTTCCAGTTAGTGTAACCGCGCATGGTATAAAACAACATCCCTTTCATTACCAACACTGCTATATTTTCCGACAGGGGAAACAGAAACATGCGTCTTTTTTAACGGAGTACTCAAGCCATGGTCGTGTGCGGTACCTGCAGGCATGACACAAATGCAAGTTTGGGGTATGAAGTTAATATGGGTTGGGACGGTGCCTCTCCATTCAAGTCTGTGCTCACTGTGACTGGGGCCGAGACAGCGGGGGCGTCGGGTCCCCCATTGTTGGGTCTAAAAATGTGGCGCAGTGCCCACCCAATCAGAAATGATAGCCTACAGATATTTTGTGATATTTTTTATAGGAAAAGAAATAGAATAATTCCCAAAACTTTTGATTGGGTGGGCAGGACGCACGTTTGGGTGGGCACTGCCCACCCCTGCCCCCCCCTAGAACCGGCCTTGGTCCCGAGACATTGCCAAAGCATTTCCGGGGGTCCCTGGCCAAAAACGTTGAGAACCCCTGTAATACAGTATATGTTTGCAATGTAAATGTGTATTGTACGGAGTGCAAGGCTGTGTACATTAATATTTGTGGTGTCAGTCTTCAGAGCTGTAACTGTATGAATAATGGTGTAAAATAGGAATGATGACTGAATAACAGTTCGGGGAGGGTTTGGGGGTTTTGCTACCCACCAGCAGCAATGATCCATGGGTCCACGCCAACTTTGGAGTTCTCAGGCAGGATACTGATCAGCCAGTCCTCCTGAGTTGGAGTCTCCTTCAATCCTAGATGTGACAAACATTATACAGTAATGCCTAATTTATACTTCTGCGACAAAAATAGATCTCAAACTACATGTTTGTACATAAGGAGAGAGCAAATCAGAAATGTAAGACGGAGCAAGACCCGACCTGGCCTTGTATGCCATGAGCAAAATGTTTAAAGTGATCAGCAGCCAGTGAAGGGAAGTTAAAATCATCAAATGTTTTGGACCCAGTTAAAAGGCAAACCGGAGCATTCTGAACTAATTGCAGGAAGATGCAGGAGGACTTCATGTTGGTTGTCCGAAGGGTTTCTTTTCTTTTTTTTTTAAATTTACGTTTTATTGAATTTTAATCAAACATAACGACTGACAATTGACAATACATACAACCAAAAACAAAACAAGACAATATACGTACAATACACACAAGGGGAGATGTCTGCCTCTCTTCTCATCGATGATCATTCATAATACATAAGTACTATACAAAATCAGGTCTTATGGTAGAAACATGAGCAATCCATCTAAACCAGTTATCTGTGAAGACTTCAAGTCCGAAGGGTTTCTAAAGACATTCTCTTGAAGGAGGAAGAGGAGCAATTCATTGGGGAAGCTCAATGCTATCTTTACTATGTTGGAGTTAGTTAAAGAATATTGGGTATAAGCCTATCTCACAGAATTTCCCCGCCCCCCTAAATACGCCCCCTTTCAGGGTTAGTGGTGATAGCGTGACGTCACTCCATAGACACTACATGTTAACCGAGGTAATTTAAGAAGTCTACAACTTTTGTTTTCTCAAGGTAAGGTTTGTTCTATCTGTTCGACCTGATTTACCATCTTGTTTGCTTCATAATAATATTGGTCTGTCACATTTTTACATTAGAAAATGTACTTAGATTCTCCAGAGAAAAAAACGTGTAAATGCTCATGTTAAAGACACCACTATTTACCGGAAGTGGGCGTGGAAAGCGGGCTGTGAGATAGGCCTATTGGGTATATGTAATTTGATCAAATACAATTTCCTAGTAAAGTAAGTTAAAAGTTATGTTTTTTGAGAGCTCAATGGTTCTTGTATTTCTTGCATTTTGATGGTTGTTGGAGATCAAGGTGGAAAAATAGCATTCTCTTTTAAGAGTTTGAGTTTGTTCGTTGAGCAGGGTTCAACTCTGCTGGACAAGTTTGTTTGGGTTTTAAAAGGAGCCATAAATGAATGAGCTGATCATCAGTGGACTGGAGAAGAGCTGGGGCAGTAGCAGGGGAATTCAGTGCAGTATAGTTTGCTAGCGTTATCTGCAAGCCATACCCTTAAGGCAGGGGTGTCCAAACCTTTTGCAAAGGGGGCCATATTAGAAAGTATTAACCCATTTTGACCTGAGATCAGATTCTAAAAATGTCTTCTACATCCTGACAGTTTTCTGAAAAAGCTATGTTTCTATGTCAGTCGTTCTTCGATTTTTCAAAAATAGCAGAGTGGCGCGCTACGAGCTTGTAGATCTGCTATTTTTCAATAGCTAAAGCATAACATAATGCTAACACCAAAAGGGGTTCCCGCCCAGAATGGGTTAAAACACCAAAGGACCAACTACATAATGTACCTTCGGATTTAAACGTTTCTATTTAACTATCATCATCAATATTTAATATCAATGGTCTTTTGTCAGTGTGTGCTGTGAACAAAAAGTGTAACTCAGCCTTTTTTCATATTACCAATGTAACCAGACGAGCACGGTAAAAAAAAAAGAAATACAAGGAACAAGGAACACTGACAAATTATACTCTGGGAAATACCCAGGTTAAAAAAAAAAGTCCCATACTGTTGGGCGAGCTGGTTCATAATACAATTCAGGTATGAAGCTGCGGGTCGTATAACATTCGATTATGACATGCACAGAAAAGGCATGCTAAGGTTCATATGGTTATGAGGTGAACAGAGTTGAACTTTACCCATCTTCATGAGGGTCCAGTTGTTGTCCATCTGCTGACTGGCCTGCAGAAAGTAGCGTCCATCTGTCCACATGGCTGCATGCTGCTCTGTCACAATGGCCGTGCCTGTCACACAGAGCACACACAACTACTGCAGGAAACTCACTTTTTACAGCCAACTATCCAAATAGCTTGGAGTTAGAAAGTTCCGTTACACCAGTCAGTTCTGAACTTGCACTGTAATTGGTTGAGAGGTATTCCACCGATGTCTCCATATACAGTAGCACTCCAAACTCATGATCCACCATTGGAACCACTGGTATCTGTTCATTTTCAAAGCCATCTCAGGAATGGACCCCCTTACATTTGCTCTATGTTGGATCAGACCCCATCCTATCAGACCCACTCGAGTGTCTTCCTGATCTTCAAGGTTCCATTTGCTAACACAGAGCTAGGCATGGCAGCATGCTCGGTCTGTACTCCATTTGATTGGAATGAGCTCCAGAAGTCCTTAAAAATCAGACCACTGCCTTCCTTGGGTCAATTCAGTGAAATGATTTCCAGCACTTTTGTTCAACGTTGTAACTGTTTTAAGGCAGATTCACACTATGGTCCCGGGGGCGCACTTGGGACCAATTGGCAGATGTTGTGGTAGTGTGAATGCTGCATACCGTTCCCGGGACCGATTGAAGTATACTCGGATACGGATCGCTGCAAAGCCACCATTACAATTGAATGAAGTGTGGGTTAACCACTTAAAACCTATTCCAAAAATGTGTAAAATAGCTGATCTACACAAGCACACAATGCGACACAGCTTGTAGATCTACGATTTTCTGACGTTTTTGAAGATTTTGGAAACATTTGCTCATGTTGATATGCCCAAAATAGGGATGCCACGTTGAAAGTGGTTTACTCATAATATTATAAGCCTGGTCAAACACAGACTACCAGTCTATCAGGTTCCCTGCCAGTAACAAGATATTCCTTCAACAACAATGGTAAAACTTCCTCTGATCATTATTTCTATTCAGAACTACAGTGGTGTGAAGAATTGCCCAGCGTCTTCAGAAATAAAGGGCCACGCACTCAATGAAACAGAGTATTCTCCACAACCTTGTTAAAAGTGCTGAATCACGATTAGTGGCCCACATTTATCAAATGGAGTGTACAAACCATCTTAAATTTGAACCCAGTAATGAGTTTACGCCAAAGTCCACATGAGATTTAGTAAGCAATCGTATAGTCAATCCTAGCGTACATTTGGTCTGTGCTTTGATATATCTCATGGCTGAAACCGACCGTCATTAATAAAAACATGCCCTAAAATATTCTCGAAACGCCCCGATTTTACGGCATGAACAACCAGAATACGACCAAACAACGTATGGAAAGCCAATAGGAAAGAGTTTCTTGCATAAACATATGGATGAAGGCTGGTATGTGCTGGGATGGCTATATATCCGATCTCCTGCTGGCCCAAATAAATACAGTGTGAAGATCACTTGCGCTGGGCACAGGTTTGGAGCGTCAGGTTTTATCCTATAAACAAATCTGTGCCCTGGGCACAATCATATCTGCAGTGTCAAATTAAGCTCAGCTTGATACCGCAGCTATGATTGCATACATCTGGCCTACAGGGCACGGCTCGGCGGATTAGGTTGTACATAACTCCAGAGGCTGTAGCTTCTGTATATATGTTTGGAGACCTCGCTGTCCATGAAAAGATTACAGCGCCACAGATCCCGAAAATGCTCTCGCATACGCGTTCGTATAGCCTAGGTCTGATCCAGATCTGCAATGTCATCCCGAATGACTGTTAAAACACATGTTTAAATGAGTGAATGATTAAGCACCTAACTTATAACATTGCAAACAGGCTTAGATTGTTTCCATATCGCTTGATTTTACTTCACTTGGAAATAAAGATGTACGTGCATGTCCATGTATGCCTTTATACAATGTTATATTCTCACAGGGACTATTTATTGGTGTGTCAAATATACATTTTGGAATAGACAAGTGTCCAGATGCCTGTCAAGCTATTAGCCAATGCTGCTCCATATGTCTAAGATGGAACAAACAGGCGTTGACAAAGCCTACACAACCTCAGACTAGACGTGTGATTTGACGTGCCGTATGTCAAAAGTCAAAGTCACGATGGAATGATAAATGCCGACAATTGCAGTAATCTCGCCGTATTTTATGGTCTACACCACTTTGATAAATGAGGGCCAATGCGTTCACACTCTACAAGTTGAAAAAGTGGCGAAAGGGGAAAGAGTTTGTCACAGTCTATTCTTCACATTGTCCCACTGAAAATGTGATCCTTGCTACTAGAATTGTACTAGAATAGATTAGAGTGTGCTGTAATATTATTACAGAACACTCGCAGGGTCTCTCTTAGCTTACTTGAGCCCACACAGTTGTGTACATGCACACATACCCAAACAAGCAAACATGTTTGCGCACGCACGCACGCACGCACACACACACACACACACACACACACACACCTGCAGATCCATTGAATCCACAGATGAATTCACGTCTGCAGTCACATGGTGCAATGTATTCACTCTGAGAGAGGGAGATGGGATAGAGAGGGAGAAAAGAAATTGCCATTAATAATCAGCTTTGAGTGGTCAAAGCTTGATTGGTTCTTAATTACTTCATCTGCTGCTCTTCACACATCACGCTTTGTAGATGAAGAGGAGGGGAAATGCAATAAATGATCATCTGTAAAGGGTATAATTTATTCTAAAGTTCAGACAAACACTTCAGTAGTGTTTGCTGATCAGAGGACAGAGGTGACTGAGGATATGCACAAGAAGCAATATAATAAACTATATGCTACAGAAGATAAGCTGGAAAATAGCCTAAGCACAATTACACTGTCCACCTTTTTAAAATTAAAACCTATGAGAAATTACCAAAAGGCAACTGTAGTGCAAAAGGCGTCTGCCTTTATCTAGCCAGGCTTTAAAAACAGCCAAAGCTTGTGCAATTTTTCACCTCATGTTAGTTGACATGGCCATGGCGATATGAGCAAAGCATTAGGCAAAATACAAGGTCTTGCCTTGTCTGCAATAGTCTGACCCGATGATCTCTCTAAATTGCGTGAGCAATGTTGTTATGGAAGCAAAATGTACATTGCACAAATCCCCCCCATTTTCTATTTTTTTTTCAGCATAAAAAGAAGGTAGAATTGTACAAACATGCCACTTTCAATGCCAGTTTCAAAATTCTCCCCCACCCTGACGTGTGGATGTATGTGTGAGAAACATGTTACTAAACCTGATGTGCATCCCCAGATGGAACAATGTAGGCCTGGATGGGCTCAGTGTAGTATTTTCCATTCTTCATCACCTGACGAAGCCGTCTGAGCAGCTCCACTGTGATCTTTGGAGACATGATCTCGTCTGGATGAAGAAAGACAACGTTTCATTCTGTTATATTACTTGGGGCGGGTGATTGGGTGCAATGCGAAGTGTATACTGTAGTGGTGAGTGCAGCGTGCACATGGGCACACAATATTATATTTAGGGATGCTCCGATCAGGTTTTTTGGGACCGATCCCGATCACCGATTGTTTTTCTCATGATCGGCCGATACCGATCTTGTGCGCATGGGAACAATTTGAATATTTCCAAAATTATTATATGTCAAAACTGTTCCTGTGTGTGTGGGGAGGAAGGGGAGAATGTTTAGGCCTGTCGCAAAGCTGCAAAATGATATTATACTATATGACTTTTATACAACTTTATATAAAAGATCGGTTTCTCCAGATAGGGGAAATTGCCGATCACGATCGAGTCATTTGGAGTGAATATCGGCCCATTCGGCCAATTGATCGAAGCATCTGTAATATTTATTGACTGATTACTTCATTGAGAAAAAGGACCCCTGAGGATCCTTGAGAGCCAATGATTTTGAGAACCACCGACTTAAATAACAAAATCTACCTCCTCAAGCCGTGCATAAGCCACACCCAACAGCCTCATACTAGGGTTTGCCTCCTAAATCTGCCACTGATGGCTATACTGTATAATAAATAGTGGGGAGGACATGAGTGTGCTCGCTGAAGTGAGTGTGCTCGCTCAAGTGTGCACACTGAGCACAAGTGAGAATTATTTATCTGCATGCTGATCCCAAGATCACCTGTTACATTGTTAAGAGTTTATAGCTAGAATTTCCAAGCTTTATGACTCTCCTGATGGAGAAAGGTAATTGCAATGACGACAATCCCTAACTACTTTGCCTTTTTTTTTTTTTTTACTATTTTGAAAAACATTTTTGAATAGTTAAATCCTTCAAAACCGCTCTCAAAGGGCACCTACGGACGGCTGCAATTCGAAACTGGCCCCTGTAAAATCGGAATCCCTCAAACACGAACGCAAGGACAACACAAGAGACGGTCGCGGCCACACAGCCAACTCAAGGTATGGCCACTGAGCCGACTTGGGGACCCAACGCAAGGACAACACAAGAGACGGTCACGGCCACACAGCCAACTCAAGGTACGGCCACGGAGCCGACTTGGGGACCCAGTCACCCAACACAAGGACAACACAAGAGACGGTCACGGCCACACAGCCAACTCAAGGTACGGCCACGGAGCCGACTTGGGGACCCAACGCAGCTCCTCCAAGGAAAACAAACAAATTAACGGAGCTGAACGTGAATCCCCCCCACCGCCCACCCCTTTTTTCCCTCACTGTATATGTTTCTTTTCCCTTTTTACCTTCTTTATGATGAATTCCTGTTCTGTCTATAGAAGTGTCTATTTGTACGTCTCTAAATGTTTTGATGATTTGAACATGGTGGACCCTATTGGAAACAAGTGTAATGCTTAATTGGGTCGTCCACTCACAGTTAACAGCCTTTGTATTGAGTTTGTGCTTGAAATGTACTGTAATTCTGCAAACTGTTAATACATTCTTCAATCAATCAATCAAAAAACCAATCTACAAGCTCAGAATGTGTCGATGTAGATTGGCAGTTTTAACTATTCAGAAATGTTTTTCAAAATAGTAAAAAAAAAAAAAAAAAAGTAGTTTAGGGACAAGGGGTGTCCTACTCTATGGTAGGACACCCTCTATGGAAGTCTGGAAGAGCAGGGAGACAGAGACCACCTCCAACCACTGCAGGTATACTAAATTGTATCAATGAATTTAATCTAAACTGCATTGGTTAAAATTAAAAAGTTATATTCATTAAAATAAGTTACAAATTGTAGCTTTAAGCGTTACTAGACAATACTACAATACTGGTACTAGGGTCAACTTAATAGCGGATGAGTCTAAAATGTAAACTTGTTCAGACTTGTGTGGTTCACAGCAGTAAGACACATTGCAATCTGGCAATAACGTCCAACTTCAAAACACCAATTTCAACCAACTATAGTCCCCAAATTGAGCAAAATACACTTCAGACATAATCTCATCACTATGATTCTAAAAAAAAATAAACAATTATTATAAGATTACCTGTCTCTAGGGAGCCCATGTTGACTTCAAGTGACTGGGGGATTAGAATGCCTACCTGTCTTAAAGTAGAGTTCAAAGTCACACCCTAGAATAGTGGATCTTTAACCTGTCTCAATAAAATAGGCTGATTACACCAAGTCTGAGAGAAGATCTGTGGTTAAACATTAAAGAATTGCTTCAAAGTCAATTGTGTGTCCCTGTCCATATGGTAAATCTAGGTTGTAGTAACACATACATTATTTATGAAGTTATCCATAGACCCACTCATTGTCATAATAACCCATTGATTTTCAACCTTTTTCATTAAAAAAATATATATAATTTGATATGCTTTCGGCCACTCTACAAGGATCCCCATTTGATACAATTTTCATCCCTGGGGCCACACCAGTGATGGTTACTTAATTGTATTTTCTTGTAATAATGAAGATAACTAGAAACTCCCACAACTACTGGGAGAAATTACAACAATGTGCGCAACACAACAGCAAGATTTGTGAACTGTTGCGATAAAAGAAGTTTAGCCAATGGAATACAACCACGCACATATAAACAGAGCTGCTGAGTGGGGGAGGTATACTATTTAATAGTTTTGAGGGAAAAAATGCTGTTAATTAATTGTCCCAAAGTGACTGCAAAACATTGCTGCTATTTGTTTCGAAAAGATATACCCTGGCCTGGCCTCTATATAACATAACATAACACAATGTGACATAGCCCAGTGTGTTGCTGTACTCTCTCTGTATACTTTCCCCGTTTTCTTAAACTGTTTTTTTATTATATTTTGACACTTGCTTTGGCAGTAAATTGTGTTTTCTAATGCCAATAAAGCTCCACTTCAAGTGAAACAACCACTGACTGTATATATATATAAATATAAATAATCATAGTTAATAAATAAATAACCATAGTTAAATAAATAAATAACCATAGTTAAATTAATAATCATAATAAATAACCATAGTTAAAATAATCAATAATTAACCATAGAGTTAATAAATAAATATCCCAGGCCCCCGTCACGTGACCGTCACCTCGATGAGCCCATTGGTTGGCTCTCGGCATGCTGACGCTATTATTGTTTACAAGTTACCAGCCTGGCTGTGTTAATGGATGAGTGTCTGCATTCAGAGCTGCTTATTTACATTATGAAGAATATGTAGCCAACATTAAGTTATAATGAGATAGGCCTACCGCACACTGTTGACGTTCACCGTTTTCAACTAGCCTTGAAACATGACTGTCATGATTGTACTTCACCCTGTTGCGCACCTTGCTACATTTATATACAACGTTAAATACATAAACGTTCACATTTCAAATATAAAGTGCTCACCCCCGGGGCCACGGATGTTAGAATTTTGCACGGGCGGGTATTAGCACCCATGTATTCCATATTGTTCAATAAAAAGCATTTTTATCCGATCGCCGGCCAGTTTCTCAGTGTTTTCGCCATAAGCTTCATCTACGCACCCCTATCGGTTGGATGGTGTATTGCACGCTGATACAATGTAACGTTTTGAGAAAATGGCCACCGATGGGGTTAAAATGCTTTTTATTGAAGAAAACGGAATGCAAGGGTGCTAATACCCGCCCGTGAAGAATTCTAACATCCGTGGCCCCGGAGGTGAGCCCTTTATATTTGAAATCTGAACGTTTATGTACACGTTTGCTTTGTAAATGTAGCAAGGTGCGCAAAACAGCGTATAGGTTCCGCCATGACGCTCGTGAAGGACGAGCGTCGTCATGTAAACGATGGCTAGTTTTCAACCAAAATATCGGTCCCTGCACTTCTGGGGGGAATTGATGTAAGAAATTAAATTGGGTCGCTGTGTATTTTATTTGTGGATGTGTTCATATACGATTTACCGATCTTTAAAGTTAGTATGGTTGTTTTTGGTAGATTTCTCGTATGAGTTTCATAAGCCTTGTTGTATAATAATAATAATAGCATCAATGGAGTGCAGAGACAGGCGTGGACTGAATGTTCCCCCCCGTTTGTCAACAACATCCCGTTGCTCGCTCGCTCGCGGAGCCACGCGACGCGCGCAATTTACCAAACTAAACGAGTTACCTTACATGCAGTGGCTGTAACATTATACAAACAAAGTAACCAATATTACCTTAGAAATGCAATTGTTTCGTTAAAAACACTCTTTTACCAATGGTACCCTGTGTTCATTTAGAAAACAGGAGGCTGCCATTTAATCGTTGACGTTTCTGGTCACGTGACCGTGGTTTCTGCCAGTAGGCTTGGTGGGATCCAGACTCGCCTCTTTTCATTGAATATTCCAGTAGGGAAATGTTGTTTTCTGTATTGTTTTGTTTTCCGTCTCGTGTGTATGATGCAGACATAACATGTAACCACAGTAAAGGGTTTTAGTCTAGTCACTGGAAGGGGGTATCATGCACCCCCCGGAATTATACTTCTAATCAGTGTTTTCTTATTGGAAAAAATGTGCTGAAAATGATGAGCTATGATAAAAAGTTGTCAAAATGTCCCACCTACCTCAAAACCCCCTTTTAGGTATATGGCTCTGGCGAAATTGTGTAAAGGCAAATATGAATTCACTAAAATTACATAAATAGACATGGTGGTCTGAAATTGGTCATGGAGTATCTTGACACATAGGGGTAAGTAGCAGAACAGGATTTGGTTGGTTGCTACCATTATATTCTTAAATATGACCCACATCATCCTCAGAAACACACAAAAATATGGTGTCCGCTTGACTAATAACAACAAAGATGGTTATTTTCCAACACATTATGGTGAGTATCACTGCCTCACTTGTATATAGAAAACTTCCCATATCCCTAAGCTTCAATTTGAGCCCAAGATAACCTTTCTATCTTGTAAATTACTCTTTCTGTCGCCAAAATTATGAACTATACCTCAAATCGGTGAAAATTGTATATTCAGTCAGTTTCAGCTATACATTTGGAATGAATGATTGAATAACCGAGTTTGAACTGACTCCACATTATGGAATATTTCTTGAATAAGCCATGTTAAAAAGTTGGCAAAGTGTCCAATCTACCATTGTTATGCAAATGAGTTATGAAACAATCGATTTTCACTATATCTCAGCCAATATTGCACTTAAATGAACAAATAAGGTGTCTAGACCTATGTTTTGAGGGTCAACCGGTCAAGGATCTCAGTGAAACTATTCTTAAAGTGACCACATGTGCCCGTGGCATGCTGGTGTACAAATCAGTGCTGCCATTACAATAAAGTCACATTTATACCAAGTAAGAGATACCAATATTGCATATAACTTTTACAAATAAGGTATCTAGACAGGTGCTGTGCATTTAAGCAAGCTTTATAATTTAGAATATACTGTAGCATAACATCAAAAACTAAAAACATTCTTAGTATGAACAATAGTATACGGCAGTATACACGCTATAGAATGGCCTGCAATATGCAGTACAAAATTCAAACAGTCACACAATCCTGTAACAGTATTCCATCCTATTACTATACACACTCAAAGGCAAAAATGTAAACAGTGTACAAACAGTGACCACCCTAACCTGCACCATAAAGAACAAAATGCACAAACGTCACATTAATCAGTCATCGTGTTCATAGAACTCATCAGTCTTCTTTGTCTTCTTGTCCATGGTCTCCAATGACAAGGATTTTCAACCATCTCTGCCCTTCATATGGTTTTGTTTTTACCACAATAGCTTCATCAGCTCGCTTGTATAAGGTGATGGTTCTCTTCAGAGCAGAGTAGCATGGAGGAAGACGAGCCAGGTCAACTTTAGATTTAAGAAGTGAGTTTGTCATTTGCCCCCACCATTGTCCGCAGCAACTTGGCACGGGTGACGTCCACTGGGGCGGCGGTGGCTCAGGGGTAGAGTGGCTGGATGGCAACCGCAAGGTTGCCAGTTCAAACCCGGGCTCCCCCAGAGTTAGTGTCGAAGTGTCCTTGAGCAAGACACTGAACCCCTAACAGCTCCCGATGTGCAGGTTGGTGCTTTGCATGGTTTCCGCTGCCATCAGTGTATGAATGTGTGTGTGAATGTGTGTGTCTATGTAAAGCGCCTTGGATAAAGGCGCTTTATAAATGCACCATTTACCATACTGAAGACTCGCAACTCTGTCCATACAGCAGACAGATGAATTGCTCCAACTATACTAATTAAGGATCTGTTCCATATAGTGTAGCACAAGGCACATTTGAAGGACCCCCATAACCCTTACAGGTCCATTTGGTTCCATTTGTACATTCAGAGTTGCACACCCGTAAGGGGCCCTGCATATCAACAGCTCAGTGGCCTTGTGGTCAGAGCGTTTGCCTTGAGACTGGGAGGTCGGGGTTCGATCCCCGGCCGGGTCATACCAAAGACTCCGAAAAATGGAACCCAGTACATCCCTGCTTGTCCCTGCTTGGCACTCAGCATCAAGGGTTGGATTGGGGTAAGTCCCTGATACATACTAGCGTCATGTCCAGGGGGTGTACTTGTACATCAAGCTGCCTCCTACTACAGAAACAGGAGATAGGCTCCTGCCCTATGGGCCTCATGGCTCTGCAAGGCTTACAGGTCCATTTGGTTCCATTCTGTACACACTGTAAAGTTACACACCCGTAAGAGGCCCTGGATATCATCAACAGCTCAGTGGCCTTGTAGTTAGAGCGTCCGCCCTGAGACTGGATGGTCAGGGGTTCGATCCCCAGCTGGGTAATACCAAAGGGTTGGATTGGGGTAAGTCCCTGCGACATACTAGTCATGCCAGGGAGTGTACTTGTTAGGCTCCTGCCCTATGGGCCACATGGCTTGGCTTGAGCTATAGAGCTATTTGAATTGTGAGTCTTCAGTGAAACAGTGGTGGGAGCAGATGACAAACTAATTTCTAAATCTAAAGTTGACCTGGCTCGTCTTCCTCCATGCTACTCTGCTCTGAAGAGAACCATTGTGTCTTATACAAGCGAGCTGATGAAGCTTTTTTGGAAAAAACAAAACCCTATGATGAAGGGCAGGGGGGGTTGAAACTAAAGAGTTTTTTAATCCAGTGTGTCCTGCGGTGCAGTCCTACCAACCTCACTGGTTGATCTCCTTGACACTGTCTGGAGAGCATGGACAAGAAGCCGACGAGATAGAGGAATTGATTTAATCGGCACTGATTTGTACACCAGCATGCCACGGGCACATGTGGTCACTTTAGGAATAGTTTCACTGAGATCCTCGACCCTCAAAACATAGGTCTAGACACCTTATTTGTTCATTTAAGTGCAATATTGGCTGAGATATTAATCGATTAATTTGATAATGGAGGCACTCATTTGCAAACTTTTTAACATAGCTTATTCAAGTAAGAAATATTCCATGATGTGGAGTGAGTTAAAACTCAGTCATTCATTCATTTATTCCAAATGTATAGCTGATACTGACTGAATGTACAATTTTCACCGATTTGAGGTATAGTTCATAATTTTGGCGACAGAAAGAGTAATTTACAAGATAGAAAGGTTATCTTGGGCTCAAATTGAAGCTTGGGGATATGAGAAGTTTTCTATATACAAGTGAGGCAGTGATACTCACCATAATGTGTTGGAAAATAACCATCTTTGTTGTTATTAGTCAAGCGGACACCATATTTTTTGGTGTTTCTGAGGATGATGTGGGTCATATTTAAGAATATAATGGTAGCAACCAACCAAATCCTGTTCTGCTACTTACCCCTATGTGTCAAGATACTCCATGACCAATTTCAGACCACCATGTCTATTTATGTAATTTTAGTGAATTAATATTTGCCTTTACACAATTTCGCCAGAGCCATATACCAAAAAGGGAGTTTTGAGGTAGGTGGGACATTTTGACAACTTTTTATCATAGCTCATCATTTTCAGCACATTTTTTCCAATAAGAAAACACTGATTAGAAGTATAATTCCGGGGGGTGCATGATACCCCCTTCCAGTGACTGTACTATTTAAGTGATATTTCATTGTTAAAATAAGTGTTAGCTGCACAGAAGATGTTGCTGGAGGCTGGAGCGAGTGCAGAGAGCCATCCATCCATAACAATGATTATGTTCAAGTTGGATCAAAATGTCAGAGATTCAGGGTAGTAATACAGTCCATTATGATCCATCCAATAGGCTAGTAGCCTATTTAAAACAGAAACAATTTCAACTGTTCTATTCTCACAAATTGTCCACATAAATGTTTAATATATGGTCTCCAAATCCAATCATAAACTGTCTACATTTCAATTCTGATGAATTGAAAATGGAGGACCCTGATGTAAAGTCTTAGCCTTAGTGCTTTGTCTGATTTTATCCTCGTAGTTATTGTATTAACCTGTACTTTTGTTGAAATGTACCCATTCTACATAGGCTACTGTGAATACAATTTCCAATCAATCAATACAAAGATATTAAGACATTAACCCACAGGAATAGCTTCATATCATTGCTGTCGGGACGAAACCTCCTAACTAAATTTTTGAGTTTTTGTGTTTTTTTTTTTGCATAAATCTGTGTTATTAGCCAACGTCTGTGTGTTGTTTAAAAATATCGAACCAATGGAAAGTAGTAAAAAACACTTTGGACTTAACTCCATTGGACCCTCAAACTGTCTGCTTATGGCAATTAACACCACCACAAAGCAAAGCAAAGCAAAGTTCTTTGTTTACCCAGGGTGAATGGACTAAGCTCGAGATGCTTGTTTACAGCCAGACCCTGCTCATAGAACATTTCATGGTAGGGGTTCAATGCCTTGCTCAAGGCCACCTCGCAAATTGGAGGAAATGTGAACATTATAATTTCACAGCGCTTGTGTAAAGGGTAACCGGAGAACTCGCCAGTTTACCAACTCGCCGCGATTTAGTGCATTTTAGTTTTACTTCACTTTCATTTAAATTGCATTGAATTGAGAGAGAGGGGATAGTTGTTTAGAGTTAACACTAGAGAAAGTAGGAATGCTAAAAGTTTAAACACCAAAGTACAGAAACAATGTAATTCATTAGTAAACAATATCCTGAAATGGTACTTATCATTGGTATTCACATACTTATTTTATCATCATCTAGCTGACCATTTAATTGCACAAAATAATTTGATCACTTTGGAAATGAACTACAACATCTGTGAGTTTGACATACTACACTGATGAAGACAGCATGTTTAGCATAACGATGAAGACATTGATGAAGAATTCTCGCGGCGGCTTGGTAAACTGGCGAGTTCTCCGGTATCCGTGTAAAGAAGCAGCACAAACACTTATCTGTGCTTCCTGCATTGTCCTTAAGACGAACATAAAAAGGTTCCTCTTTCCTTGGTCACTGGTGATGAGCACAGAGAATTTGGTGGTCAATCTTCATTGGTATAGAGCAGTGGCACCGATCTATGAGCACGCCCAAGGGTGCTGAACCTGGAAAAAGGGTTCATGCAGGGTGGAGGATCAACATGCTGAGGCTGTCTCAGGCCCTGCAGGACAGGTCAGGACAGGACAGTCGCATGCAACCATTATCCCCAATGGCAGTTGCAAGGACATCGCATCCATGGAGCATTGTCCTGCCGTCCAGGTGCAGCCAGCCAGCGCCGACCACACCCCCGCAACCGCCGCGCCCAGGGAAACCCCCGCGCATCCGCCCATTGACCTTATGCACACCGCTGCCATCTTGCCAGCAAGGTGGTAACTAGGTGCAATTTCCCAGAAAAAGTCCTATCTGCAAAGTGTTTGTTTCATAACAATCCACTGTAGACATGTTAGGAGCTACTTCCTGTCAAGAAATTCCTTGCAGGTCTCATTGTTTTCAAAATGTTCTATTCCGTCAACAAACCATATCAAGTCTGCCTTTACATAGTTACATTCACACACACATTCATACACCGATGGCGGCGGAAACCATGCAAGGCACCAACCAGCACACCAGGAGCAATTAGGGGTTCAGTGTCTTGCTCAAGGACACTTCGACACTAACTCTGGGGGAGCCCGGGTTCGAACTAGCAACCTTGCGGTTACCATCCGGCCACTCAGATCTGTCTGGAGCGAGGGGTTGAGGATGATTCATTCTGGCTCAGTCAATGCCAGATTCCAGTTTAAAGTCATGCACAGATTACATTATCCTAAGAACAAAATGTATCCAGCTGTTTCCGACATTTGTGACAGATGCAACATATCCCAGGGCACGTTGGGTCACACCTTCTAGTCTTGCCCAAAGATCGTTCCATTTTGGCATAACATTTTTGCATGGTACAGCAGAGTATACCGTAGTAATATCCTTCCAGACGCTCCAGCTACCTAGCCCTGTTCGGTTGCTCTGCTCCGTTGCCTCCCTTGCACTGCCGTACTCTGTTCAGCAGACCCTCATGCTTGGTACACTGGCAGCTAAAATAATTACCTTGTTTTTCTAGATGGCTTAACAAATTTGTATCCTTGATGCACTTAGAGAGGCTGCGTTGCAACGGGCAGAACAGTCTAGCAACATTTGAACACATATGGGGCCCCATTATGAGTCATCTCGACTCCACTGTGTAACTGCTTTTTGTTAATGTTTCGAAACTGTACTTTTGTATTTATACTGTTACTGTTGTATTTATTCTAACATCATGATAGGTCTGTTACTCGTTCATTATGCATTATAGTCTGGTGTTTGCGTTGTTACGTCTTGTGTCAGTCTTGTATGTCTTGTCTATATAAAAAATCCAATAAAAACTAATATATAAAACATAAAGTGCTTCCAAACTCTGACACTTAAATAAATATAATCATCTGCAAGGAATTTCTTGACCGGAACTAGCTCATAACATGTCTACGGTGGAGTTTTATGAAACAAACACTTTGCAGAAAGAGGATAATTCAAGCTTTTTGTAGCGGCGGTGTGCATAAGGTCCTTTCTCTTATGCCAGAGCCAACAGGAGGCTCTGTCTGCCTTGTGTGTTCTTGGGGATTGCAGGCACTGAGTGAGAGGTCTCTAGAACTATGGTTTGCTTCCTGCAGGAATAATATGAGTACAACTTCTCTCTTTGAGTGCACAAACCGTGCAACTTGTTTATTTTTTTCCCCCACGACTGCTTAGAGGCACAGCAAGCAATATGACCCCAGCTTCCCAGACGAACCCCGAGATAATGTCCATCAGATTTAATCACTTGAATTATGAATAAAGTCCCCATACAATCACTACAATATTTCTATTCACACAATTCCTGCGGATTTAAACAAAATGGATATTAATTTATGGATGGTTCAGTGAGTGTGCACATGCCTGGAGCTATCAACTGAACTACAGCAGGGGTTCTCAAAGTTTTTGGCCGGGGACCCCCGGAAATGCTTTGGCAATGTCTCGGGACCCCCGCCCCGCCCCCTCCCGACCCCCAATATAAATTGACTGCTACAATAACCTTAAACCATTTTGGGCGGGAACCCCTTTTGGTGTTTTAAGCATTATGTTATAATTTAGCTATTGAAAAATAGCAGATCTACAAGCTCACTACGAGCTTGTAGGTCTGCTATTTTTGAAAAATCGTGAAAATAAAATTTAAAAAACCCCCTTTTTTTTTTTGAAAATAATTTGGGGACCCCCTAAAATAATTTGACGACCCCCCGAGGGGTCGCGACCCACGGGTTGAGAACCCCTGAACTACAGTACAGCAGTGGTACACAAACACACCAGTGTGGCGAGGAACACAAGTGGTTCCCTGAAACAAGTCCAGGTGGGCCTTGGGATTTTGAGACAATTATGAATACATTATTATTGCAATATGTACAAATATACAAAATGTTTTATTTACCATAGCAATCAATTGTGTACATTAATTTCCCAACACACAGGGAAATTCTATAACCTTGCTTTTTTACCACTTTATCTGACATCCCTATTTTGGGCAGTCTATGGTCATTACAGGCAAAAATGTTAAAGTTACACTACAGTATATAACTTTCCTATTCTACCACAGTTTTGAACCCCAGTCTCCTGTGCAAGTACTTACAATTTTACCACTGAGCTAATAGAGCCTGCCTGCTAGCTCTGGAGAGTAAAGGTCTCCAGACTCCCCACACACCGGGCGCGAATTCGGATTTTTAAGCAGCGTTTCTCCATCGGTTTTCCGAAAAACGCGCCCAGTGTGCAACCACCTTTAAGGTGGTTGCAAACGCCACAAAAAATCCGAAAACGCGCTCTGTGTGCAGGGACCATAATTGTGTCAAACCAGAAAAAGGATTGTGTCAAGGGTTGTTCGGGTTGTTCAGACAACACAACAGTGGGGGTAAATAAAGACTTTTCCAGCTATGTTCATCATAGCAGATCAGATCACACAGAACATCCAAGAAGCCATATGTACAATGTGCAAATAGGGAAACAAATATCCAATGGCAAAAGGAGAATAATTTGCTCTCAGAAATATATCGCCACAATTTTCATTTGATTGACAATAATACAGATTGTCGCCATAATCACACCACGACAGCCATTAATGCATTCACAGTTTGTAGAATGTTGAGTATCCTCAATGGTTGTGCGTGATATAATTGAATCTGTGTGCAGCTACAGGCTACAGCTGAGTCCAAGATGACAGAATCAAGGCCACAGCTATCACAACAGCCATAAGATATCTTCCAGGTTTGAGCAACAGACCAGCACTTGCAGGTTCTACAGTAACAGGACTCCCTAGGGATCATAAAGAGTTATTTAGTTATTTAGCACAACCAAAAATACTTTCATCATAATCATGCTGTGTACTTTTTTCTTGCCCTGTTATCTGTTTAGTGCCTGCATTTCCCCAGCGGGATCAATAATCAATAATAATTTGATTAATAATTGATTGATAATTGATTAATAATAATAAATGTCTTATCTTATCTTATCCTAGGGTTATCTCATCAGTTTGCATTAAGCTGATGAGACGGTTGACCCCGATGTATGTACATATCAGGCATGTAGCGGTTGAGATTGTACGGTATGGTACGGTATCAAACAAAATTTCACGGTATAAAATATATATATTTTTGGGAAGATTTTCCTTTTTTGGTACTAGAGCCCATAAAATAAACAATATAAATATATTGTAGAGACCTTCTGTGATCTAAGTTTGTACTGCCTCTGCTCAAATTCAGGTTGTGCTTTGGCATGACGTTATTGCCATGCGCCAAAATGATCTACAAATGAACCAAACATTGCAACGTGACAACGTGCAACTGCCGCTGGAAATGGATGGCTGTCGCTTTGTTGTTTCGCTTTTGGTATGAGATGAGTAACAACGGCAATTTGCACAGATGTCAACCTTTGCCTAAAATATGTTGTTGATGTGGATGTCTTTATGTTTGGCAATGGCTTTTAGCCACAGAGCATACTGTACTTACTTGTGCACAATTCAGATTCCTGGAACGCACCCATCTTCTCACTGTTTTTGACGGAGTCCAGTTTTTCCTTGCTGACATCCCCTATAGGACAGACACAATACATGAAAAACAATGCCAAACAGCAGACCAGCAAGTTAAGCCCAGTGGGGAAAGAAAGTTACAGTATGAACAGTATATGACTAATGATTATACCAACAATGAATAAGTTAATTTCTAAAGCTACCTATCCATTTTGAGGAAACATAAGACTTGAAATTCACGGTTCAATAAAAAAACACAGGTTTAGCATATACCCAAATGTCTATTATATGTAATAGCTTCAGAAATGTTCCATATTTAGTTTCATTTTCATATGAATAATACGTTGTCCATGTTGGTTTAATTTTCCAAATGGTGGACATTGTTGACATTGTTGACAAAATAATGTCTTGCCGACAAAGGCCCTTAAGGTCAAATGTATCAGATCTGACAATGGTGGGGAAGATGGTTGAATGTTCAACCATCAACAATAGGCTTAAAAATGGACAAAAGATAATCAAAACACAAAAGCATTGTAATACAAAAGATATTGGGGCTGAAATCCTCCCCAATGTTACTGTGGGTTGTATCATCCATTCCTTTTCTATTCTTGTATTATTGTTTCATGTCAAGGTTGCCTTGTGATTCCTGCAAATGTTGGCTGTTGCACCATGAATTGGGCGCATGTGTGTGTGTGTGTGTGTGTGTGTGCGCGTGTGTGCTTGCGTGTTTGTGTGTGTGTGTGTGTGTGTGTGTTTGCGCATGTGCGATGTATAGCTGGAATACGTCAATCTTCAGTTTTTGAATTCGATCACAGTGTGAGAGGGGTTGCCTGTGCAAATACATGTATAGAATACATACAATATATGGAATTTAATGTATATAAACCAATATATAGCTTTGAACCTAGTAGACTAAATATAAAGATTTCCAATGTGGCCAAGTCAACAAAGAAGGTAGGGAAAGTTATATATTTTGGCATTCTATAGTGTTTGTTCAGTAACAAGAGTCTCTCCATCTCTTTAATAAACAGAAAATAGATTTCAGATGGGTGACCAAATTTCTGCTAATCAGGAGAGAGTACCCATTTATCACCTAAGAATTTGTCTGCTGATTTCTTTGTCATCACTTCCAATTGTACTTGTTTATCCTTTAGCTGTTTGAGTCCTCTCTCCTGATTGGATAAAATTGGTATACCAACCTGAAAATACATTTTCTGTTTTCTAAAAAGCTGAAGAGACGGGAGACTCCTGTTACTGAACAAAAACTCAGAATATAGAACTATTTAACACTTAATTGTAACAAGAACATATCACTTACCCTACCTTTAAATTACATTAAATGATATTGATTATGATCAGGAGGACAGCCGTGTTAAGATTTACAACAGAGTTATGTGAAAATGATACTTGAGATGTTGAGACAAAATTAGTACAGTGTACAGTGAACTTAGGGAACATCCTTTACTGACGGTAAAGAAATGATGCCAAAAGGTACAGAGTAGTTCAATGTATCTGTCCAAGAACAGAAGTAAACAATAACAGTATTTCGCTAAGCCAACAGAAGAACAATGTGTCACTGTAAAACATGTGCGAAGAAAGACCTCTGAAAGGTACAGTTGACAGAGAGTTGTATTACAGGTAATGCAACGCAGCAACAGTGAGGAGTTAGGACTACAGGCTACAGTGATGCAGACTGGGCAGCTGATTTAACACGCAGTACAACAGACTATTGTGTCCAAAGTCTAAAGTAGTCCTTTGATTTCATGGAAATCCAAAAAGCGAATGTACGGCATCAAGGCCGGTTCTAGGGGGGGGCAGGGGTGGGCAGTGCCCACCCAAACGTGCGTCCTGCCCACCCAATCAAAAGTTTTGGGAATTCTTTTATTTCTTTGCCTATAAAAAATATCTGTAGGCTATCATTTCTGATTGGGTGGGCACAGGGCTGGACTGGGACAAAAATTCGGCCCGGGCATTTTCGCGTGAATTTGGCCCAGACCGGCCCACCACAACCAGCGCGCAGATAGGCAACATAATATTATGTGCCCCCCCCCTGCACTGCACCGCCGGGGGGGGTCAGGGGGGGCGCTACCCCAGAATGGCAGCACGCCCGGACCTTTCCTGGTGGCCTGCCGCCTATTGGCCTGCCTGCCTGTCAAAACAAAAAAAAATGGCGGCCCCCTACGGTCGCGGCCCACCGGGAAAATGCCCGGTATGCCCGGTGGCCAGTCCAGCCCTGGGTGGGCACTGCGCCACATTTTTAGACCCAACAATGGGGGACCCGACGCCCCCGCTGTCTCGGCCCCAGTCACAGTGAGCACAGACTTGAATGGAGAGGCACCGTCCCAACCCATATTAACTTCATACCCCAAACTTGCATTTGTGTCATGCCTGCAGGTACCGCACACAACCATGGCTTGAGTACTCCGTTAAAAAAGACGCATGTTTCTGTTTCCCCTGTCGGAAAATATAGCAGTGTTGGTAATGAAAGGGATGTTGTTTTATACCATGCTTGGTTACACTAACTGGAAAGCGGCACTCGAAAATGGAAGGGGGCTGCAGAAACATGCATCGAGCCACAATCATATACAGGCTGCAGCAACCTGGTCACAACACAAGTCCAGAGAGGTGATCGGGGCGACATTTGACAGTATGCTGGTAGGTAAGACAGCACTTGAAAAGAAGCGGTACTATGTTAAAAGCATTGGAGGTGTCTAATTGGATTACTTAACTTGCACCAACTTGATGCTGAGTACACCAGCACTGAGATATAAAACACATTTCTGAGGCTGGCTACACTGCTGACAATATAGTTAGCCAGTGTTATGATGGTGCTTTGGTGATGAGTGGAGTACGAGGTGGTGTCCAAGCACTACTTCAAAAGAAGGTGGATAGATATGTGCCATATATTCATTGTTATACAACGACCAGTTGCATTTAATGGTTGTGCATGCTATGCAGGGTGAGCCATGTGCCAAAACGTTTTTTTGACCTCTGCAATTCCCTGTATAACTTCTTCCGTCACCACTATGTGTCAGAAAGGTATGATGCTCCTTGTCTCAGACGACTAATTGGAATTCGTTGGACAAGCCATTATGATGTGACAAGGTGCATTGTTGAGAACGAAGAACGTCTTTGCACTATCCTGTCAGAGATTTCAGAGGATGATGAGGCCTCAGTTGATTTGTGCACTGAAGCATCAGGCCTTTTAATTCAAATGAAGAGGCTACATTTCTTTGAGATTGCCACATTTCTAGTGCGGGTGCTTAGTGTCTTAATTCCAGCAAATGTTATTCTACAGTCTCATGCTGTGGATATGTGTTCTGCTGGTTTGGTTGTTACTGAATCATTGGAGTCCTTGAAAGACATCCGCAAAGAGGATTGCTGGACTGAGCTTTCTCAGTTATCTGCGGAGGATCAGGATGTGTCACATCAACCTAAAAGAAGGAGCATATTGAGCAAACGTCTTGGTGAAAGTGTTGTGTTGTCAACTGTGGGTCATACAGATACTGATAACCCCACCATCACCTCCTCTCAGTCTCTCAAAAGATCCTTGCTCAGCATCCTCGACAGGGCCATTTCAGAAATGGAAAACAGATTCTCAAAGAAGAATTTAGAACTAATGACAGCCATATCAAGCCTTTTACCCTATTCTGAGAGATTTCTAGACTCCACCTTGTTGCAGCCTTTGCATGCACTTGCTGGAACTGGAAAAGATATGCAACTCTGAAAAGCGAACTCATTGTTGCAAAGTCAATGTTGGCCAAGATATGTTGTCCAACCGAAACAGACCTGGCCACTGTGTCTAAACACATGAAGACATACAAGAAAGCATTTCCTGTGTTGCACAAGTTGTATGTGACAGCCCTTGTAATTGGTGTGTCTTCAGCTTCATGTGAGAGTTCCTTCTCCACGCTGGCACGTGTCCTAACCCCCTACCGTCGCACCATGTTGCACGACAGAAAAAATAACTTGCGGTCATCTTGGCACATGAGAAATCTATAACAAATACATTGGACATGGATGAATTTGTTACCATTTTTGCCAGGACAAACAGAAGACTAGATAGATAGATAGAGAGAGAAAGAAAAAAAGATGAAAAAAAAGTATATAAAGTAAATAAATGTGTCAGTATCCTATTTGTGCCGGTCCCAAGCCCGGGTAAATGCAAATTAAGGGTAGTGTCAGGAAGGGCAATTGGGTTAGCATACTGTTGGTCAAAGAAGGAGAAGATATAGGCTATGAACTGATATGATGATAGCATAGTTTTCTATGCATTTCGGGGGTTTGTGGGGATTTGACATCCCAAAAATGTTTCGCCCGCGTCGTCCCCCCTATAACATTCTGTCTGCCCACCCTAGTGGGCCTGGCTAAATCCGGCCCTGTACGGCATTAGCCGTAACCACACTAATAGTTATTGGCGGTCATCAGTACGCACAACCAAAGGTTTATGAGGTAAGTAACTGCATTGTCAAAGAACCCTGCAATAAGATTGAGTTGCAAACTCAAATGTTTTTTTCTCAAATGTCGATTTCATTAGGTCAACTGTAAATGAGGAGAATGTGGCACACTCTTGGCTTCCAAAGTTTGCAGGATTGGCCCGCCTTGAACAAAAAGCCTCAAATCAAAAATGCAGCCTGCAATTTACATGAAATATTTTATGCACTTTCCTACTAGGCTGATAAATCCCACTATTTTCACATTGGCCTGTTATAGTGCCACCAACAGGTTGATTTTTGCAAAACAGTATTATTGGAATAAAATGCCTCAAATCATCCAATAGAGCGTCGCAGTCCCGCCCCCTACCACTGGCCCAGGAAATGATTCTCCGTTCATTTTCCTCATAGACATTTCAGAAAGTATTTATTTAAAGACGTTTACGCCGCGGACAAAGCCAACTCTTGTCGTGACAAATCATGACAACAAACACAATTTTTCGGGCCAAACAAATAATTAGAAAGTAGAAAAAAACAGCAGGTTACAACACTTTTTTTGTTGTTTTTCTTCTATGTAATTATTTGTTTGGTCCAAAATATTGTGTGTGTTGTCATGATTTGTCACGACTCGAGTTGGCTTCGTACAACGCTTAAAACGCTTTAAATAAATACTTTTTGAAATGTCTATGGGAAAAATGCATTGTGATTCATTTCCTGGGCCAGGCGTTGTCATGAAAGGGGGCGGGAAGAAATGGCACCCTTTTCACATTGGCCTATTATAACGCCACCAGGAGGCCACAATAACCTACTTGACGTGGTGTTGACCTGTGCCCTGAGGGGCACTTTTTCTTTCTTTTTTTTATCAAAGTTTCTTCTTTTCAAGTCACATATGAGTCAAAAGTAGCATGTTTTGAGATTTTTACCCCTCCCTCCCCCCAGAGTTCCCGCTCTGAAAGAGCCACAACCCCGGTATCTTGTACCATTAACACTTTGATTGCTACAAGATCTCGACAGGCCTATTTGGATGTTGCTACCGTTTAACATTGCACAAAGGCCTTGTTCGGGGGCCCACAGCAAAATGTTCTCTTATAGCGAGAATCACACGCATACATCAAAAGAAAGCTGAACTTGTCCACTTCAATTTAAAAAATACATTTTGATTTTACCATGTTCCATTCTGGAGATATTGACCTTTTTGCAACACCTGCATTTGCCTGGAAGTGGTTATCTTGAACAGCGAGCAGAGTTATGGATGGTTTAAAGTCAGAGACATTGACAGGCAGATATAAAATTGAACCCAATAAATATCCTATACATCCTATACACCGAATGAAAGCCCTGAATGTGTACTTTTACGAGGAAAAGAGTAAACATTGATCCCATGTACAGTTAGACAGTAATTGGTTATTGAATGCAGCTTGTGCCCACCAGATAACTTCAGAGAAGACATGGACGTGAACTCCTCAATATTCACAAAATAAGGCCTATAGCGACATATGTTCTCTACAGTTGCGTGTAGAGAACAGTTGCACCGCTCACTTCACAGGGGTGTGATTTTTATTATTACAGTAGAAGTTTACAGACCAAACTGTAAATAAAAGGTTTACATGACTTTCTGCCTCAGTCCGTATATAGCGAGCTGTAGTGAATAAGTACAGAACAGTTGCAACGCTCACTTCACAGGGGTGTGATTTTTATTATTACAGTAGAAGTTTACAGACCAAACTGTAAATAAAAGGTTTACATGACTTTCTGCCTCAGTCCGTATATAGCGAGCTCTATTGAATAAGCAGAGAACAGAATATGGGACAGAGTTGCACCACTCACTTCACATGGGTGTGATTTTTATTATTACTACAGTAGAAGTTTTTTTCTTATGAAAGCAGAGAGTCTTCTGTTTCATACGGTATATAGTATTTATATGTCGCTATAGGCCTTATTTTGTGAATATTGAGTTCGGGTCCATGTCTTCTCTGCAGTTATATCTGGTGGGCGCAATGTGCATCCACCCAGTAACCAATTTATGACAGACTGTACATGGGATCAATGTTTACTCTTTTCCTCGTAAAAGTACACATTCAGGGCTTTCATTCGGTGTATAGGATGTATAGCATATTTATTGTGTTTATTGTTATATCTGCCTGTCAATGTCTGACTATAAACCTTCATAACTCTGCATCCTTTAGATGATGATGATGATTCACTGCTTTCATTGTTTTGATCGCAGTAACATTGGGGGGGGGGGGGGGGGGGGTCATGGGCACATTGGGCAGCAAAAGTCTTGATCGTACGGCTATAAAAAGTCCCATTCCACCGTTCGGTTCAGAACTATAGTATAACGGTGAGACGCGTTGTCATCATGAGCTGATTTTGTTTTTCAAGCTAGTATAGGGAACATGCCTGGGCATGCACGGTTTAGGACGCGGAAAAGTTCGTTATACATTACACCCGGGTCGATTACGTCCCCGACGCGTTCATTGCGGTCTTATCACTACAATTATAATGAATAAAAAAGCGTTACAATCACACGTCTGAGCGATCTCCGATTATGACGGCTCTGCATGGCGATACGTGATCCACCAACGGTAGACTGTCTGTTGTCATGGCGGCCCCTCTCGATACTGTAGTTCGTTTGTTAGTTCGTAGTATTGTAGGCTCGGGGATCGTTTGGTCGCTACAGTATGAAGAAGTAAACATGCATCTGTCCATGTGTGTTGCCGATCTGGTGCAGAATCTGCAGATCATGTGTTAGGCAGCGTAACAGCGTTCCGTATGTTTTTTTCCGAGACATGAGCCCCCATCTCGCAAGGCCCTCCTCCTGCAGGAGAAACAGGAGGGGAGGGGGGAATCGAGTAAGCCTGGTGTGGCGAGGTTAGGTGAAATTTGATTCTTTTCACACACGGGCTACATCGGCATGGGCGCATCCATTCTACACTGGTTTATACACGTAAAGCGGCCCGCCCTCCTGTTTTCAGGAGGGGAGGGGTTTTTTTTTTTTTGGTTTTTTTTTCTGATCACGTGAGCGGGACTAAGCAGCAATGATAGGGCGATGGTTCTTCATTGTCCGGGTGGGTAAAAAGATGAATGAAAGTATGCTATAAAAAAGTGATTGAAACGTATTGATACGTGATCCGCACCCGACGTTTGATTAATTGATAACGTATTGATACGCGATTCGCGTCGGCTGTGTTAACAAAGATACATTGAAATAAAAGGCACATACAATATACATATACATATTCAAAAATAGAAGGGATTAATCAAATATTGGACAAAAAAAATGATAATAAAAATAACAAAATTAAAAATAAAATAAAAACAATGATTATGTTTTTATTTTATTATGTTATTAAGGATTGTTGATGTCAGCCGCATTCATCCTCTCAATATATGTTAAAAAAGGATGCCAAATGGTGTCAATTTTTTTAAAGCAACAGCATACCCTCTTGTGGAGTAGCAAATCTTCTCCAATGTCAAATGATGTAGAACATCATTAACCCATGATTTAAAGTTGTTGGGAATTTTTAGGGGCACTTTTTCTAGTTGTGATATGGATCTTACTGGGTCTTAAATAAAGATTGATTGATTCATTGATTGATTCATTGATTGATTCATTGATTGATTGACATGACTTTAGAGATACTGTGTACCGATTTGCGGAACTTTTGGACAGAATCTGAAGGAGCAATATGAAAAAATGCGTTTTACAAAAGTCGGCCTCCTGATGGCGCTATAAAAGGCAGATGTGAAAAATGCAGGTCAAAGATTTTTCCTTGGCATCTAGGGAGTGTGCATGCAACGTTTCACGGAGATCAGTGCAATAAACTTAAAAATGTGAAAATCTGCCTCATGGTGGTGCTACTGTATATTAACACAGTGTTCTGGAAAGTCTGGGGCAGAGGTTAAGAATTGGCATTCAGGGAGTGTGTGTGTGTGCACAGTTACGTAGCGACCGGGCCAACGGTGCCGGAGATTAGCTGTACACAGACGGACAGACACCCACACGGACAGACGGATGGAAGGAGTGCAAAACATACTCTCCACCAGGCCTTTGGCCTGGTGAAGTGTTAAGACAATAGGCGGAGATTAGATCGGAGATGTAGGATGGAACGAGACCGGACCTAGCCTTGTATATGGTGAGGAGGATTTTGAAATCAATTAGATTGGGAGCCAGTGCAGGGAAGCTAAAATATAGGTGTGATGTGGTCGAATTTTCTGGAGCCAGTTAAAAGGCGAGCCACGGTATTCTGTAGTAACTGAAGACGATGAATAGATTTTTTTGTGAGTCAGGTATACAGAGAGTTACAGTTATTGGGGCAGCGGTGGCCGAACGGTTTGCGGAGCGGTCTTGATACCGGAAGGTCGCCAGTTCGAATCCCCGGACCGGCACGTTAAAATTACCACCGCTGAAGTGCCCTTGAGCAAGGCATTGAACCCCAACCATGAAATGTTCTATGAGCAGGGCGTGGCTGTAAACAAGCATCTCGAGCTTAGTCCACTTACCCTGGGTAAACAAAGAACTTTGCTTTGCTTTTACAGTAATCTAAGCATGAGAAGATAAATGCATGTTTGACTTTTGTCAGGTCAGACAGAGGTGGATAGAAATGGTTTGACTTTAGAAATGTTTCTTAAGTGATAAAATAAGGATTGAATGACTTTCTTAATAAGCTGTTCAAAGATATAAGTTGGGATCAAAGGTGACACCTAAGTTCTTGACAGTGGGCCTGAGATTTATGGTTAAGATAAGAGCCAAGGTCCTTTTCTATTTGGGCCCTAGCGAGTGGGCGGCCAAACACTAAAACCTCAGATTTTGTGTCATTTGTGTCTAGGAATATTTTTAGCATCCAGCTTTTGATGTCAGCAAGGCACTTGTGGAGGGTGGCTAAGTTGTCTTTATTGATCAATGGGAAGATAAAGCTGGGTGTCGTTGGCATATAGAAATGAAAATGTATATTGTGTCTATGGATAATCTCCCCTAGAGGAAGCAGGTAGAGGGAGAAAAAGATAGGGCCTAGGATTGATCCCTGGGGGATCCCTGAGTGTAACGGGGCGAGGGAAGCCAACCGAAAACTGTCTGCCGCTCAGATAGGATTCAAACCATTGAAGGGAAACACCAGAGATGCCCACAACCCCCTCCAGTCGGTTAATGAGTGTCAGGTGATCAATGGTGTCAAATGGAAAGGAAAGGGGAGTTTAGGAACAGGTCTATAGTTATTCAGGATGGAGGGTCTAGGTTAGGTTTTTCTTAGCAGAGGACTGACCATTTTATTGTTTGTTTTCCTTTCATTTGTATTTTTTGTTGTATAACATCTGTATTGTATTTGCTTTGTTCAGGACCCCAGGAAGACTAGAGGCTCTTCAAGTGTCTGTAATGGGGATCCTTTAATAAACGTAAACATAAATCATGTCATCATTTTATAATGAAACACCTACAGGTAATTTTACATGGGACCCTTAATGAGGATGAAGAGCTATTGTGTACAATCTTGTGTGAACTATGAAAATGACACACACACACACACACACACACACACACACACACACACACACACACACACACACACACACACACACACACACACACACACACACACACACACACACACACACACAATAGCATCAGGTTTCCCAACAATCTTTTTCTTTTTTCTTGGAAAGCTTTTCAATTGTCCATTGTTTGGACAGACCCAAGCCTCTGTTGGAAGGGCAGAGTGAACAAAAAGCTCCATAGAAAATGGGAAACAACACTTTGAGGTTGACTTATACAGCACAGGCGTATAGACTTACAGATGCTCCCATGGATTCAATTGATCTCAAACACAAAAACATAATGACTGACTCCAAAGCCATTGTGTTAATTTGGACAAATAACTTTTTGCTCTTCATTTTTGACTGATATTATAATATCTTGGACTACATTATGTTGTTTTGCACTTTTCACTGTACTACTGTTGTATACATTACAGTACAGTAGCCTACTAAGTTTTTTTTCCCATGGCATTATTTAGATGGTGTTTCGATGGCGTTGAGAGACAGGATCCCAAGGGCAGAAATGCGAGACGTCAGATGCGAACTCAGGTCCTGCCTGGCCGCACCACCAGACATGCCCTACCTGGTGAAAACTCTGATGTACAATAATGAACACGGATGTACACTGTTACAGCCACGAGCCATGGCATGGCTCTCACATATTATGAACTAGAAAAAGTGCCCTTCTGGGCACAGGTCTCCACCAGGAGGATAGGAGTGTGTGTGATGTTTGGCAAAATGTTTAGGAGTAATTTTTTTTTCTTGTTTTTTGCAACAATTTCCTTCATTTTGTTGAGGAAATGCAGATCCAGATCACTCATAGCATCTCTGAGGATAGAATTCTGGATGAGCAGGACATGTGCAGAATTTTGTACAAAATGGGCCACTCCTGAAAACTTTGGAAGGAAATCTTAGCCAATCAGCGTAGAATCTGAGAAATCCAACAGACTCGTCTTGATCACATGACTACAGAGATCATGTGTACCGATCTCTGTGTACCGAACACATTGTGTACTAACATAAACAATGTGTTTTCCAGAAATCGGCCTCATGGTGGCGCTATAAATGGCAGATGTGGAGGGATGCAGGGAAAATGTTTTTCCATGGCCTCTAGGGAGTGCGCATACATACTGTAAGTTGTATACAGATCGACGCAGTTATAGGTAAAAAACAGGAATTGCCCTGTTATAGCGCCACCGTGAGGCTGATTTGGAAAACAATGAGTGGCATGTCATCCTCGGCCTAGCGGAAATTGCACACTGCGTTTGTGATTTGTGGCATTTTGTTCGAAACGGACCAATCATGTGAGCTTTGGAAGCCAATCTTAGCCAATCAGGATGGAAGATGGGAAATGGTGCAGATCCGTGTTGATCACATGACTATGGAGATAGTGTATACCGAATTGTGTGATGTATGGATAAAATCTGTAAGAGTAATCTACAGAAATGTGTTTTGCCTAAATCGGCCTGATGGTGGCGCTATAACAGGTCGTTGAGGAATATTTGGGGCAGAGGTTCATCGTTGGCATCCAGGGAGTGTGTGTGCAAAGTTTGGCATGGATCGGGCCAACGGTGCCGGAGATTAGCTGGTAACGGACGGACGGAAGGAAGGACGGACACACGCACACACACACACACGGAGTGCAAAACATACTCTCTCCCCATGCCTTCGGCCTCTCCCCATGCCTTCGGCCTGGTGGAGACAATTAGGCTTTAGGCTTCATACTTTGTCTCATGATGGTATTGCTTGGCGAAAACTCTTACAGTTTGTGCTGGCTGTGTTTTTTGTTGAAACACTACTAAGGTTGCTCTTATGTTAAACAGGTGAGTCAACACTATCCTTCATAACTTAACTTACTTAGCTTAAGCCCTTAATAAGGGTGCTAGATGCCCGTGCTTATAGTGATGGGTCTGAATTTCTCTCTGCATCATTGCAAAAGAATAATAACCGGTAAGCTAGCCAAATGTCTGCATACAGTACATAACAGTCATAGGGGTGTGATGCATGGCTGACACATATCACCATGCTATTTATATAATTTCTTCTTCACATAATAAATCCACACGGTTCACCTGGTTCCTTGTGATTGTGTCTTCCTTTTTCCTTATTATCCTTCTGCCATTGCTATCGTTGGCTTTCAGTATACTGGTTATTTCCATCTACACTGGAATATACTGGCATGAACCTACTGACGGGACAATAGTAGGTTGATTTTAATTTTACGAGAACAATTCACCAAACAACCCACAAAATAAAACTGCTTTTCGAAATAAACCTAACCCTAAAAGAAATTAGATTAGATATAATGTTACACGTTGTGAGCTTGTAGATTAGCTATGTTCGGCAGAGAGATTTGGTGTAGAGGGAACAAAGCATGGACCCTGCTCAACAAAGTATATTGGTGTTAAGTGGTTAAATGCCAAATAGAATGTACAGTACTTGTATGTTTAGAGATTCTTTCTATGAAATAATTGCAACCATAGGTCTGCAAAACCAGACTAGTCAGTCCGTCCATCCGTCCGTCAGTCACACCTCGTGACATGCTCCATATATGGCCGTCTCCATATATGAAGATCACGACATTGAACTCATCAAAACCTGCATAGCCATACATGGAGATCCAGTCACCTCCATACATGGAGGTGACAGGATCATCACCTTGTTCAGCTCCATATATGGAGGTCAATATTTTGGCAGAGCATGACTCGCCAAGTGTAAGATGTTGGCCATGCCCCCGGCATCATCTGGCTTGACTGACTGACCTTTCGCATGGGCAATCTAACAAGTGTTGCTCGGTTGAGGCTTTCCTCAGCCTGGTGCGTGCTGATTAGCACCTGGGCGTCCTTGAAGCTGGCCCGTTCCTGTGTGTTGAGCATGTGGTGGGATGGTTGCATGAGGAAACTCCAATCCGCATGCTCATAACCTACATCTGCATACATGAAGCCGGCCAGCAACTCTACATCTGACCTCACTGACACCAGAATAATAGTTTAACTCCTGCTGTGCCGTATTAAGAAGCTCTGTTGTTTTCTCGCCCTCAGGGCGTCTTACTGACAATGTGCTATTGAATTTCAACACATTCAAGCCATGTCAGTTATGGTATAAAATATTAAGCCTTTATTATTACAGCAAAGCCACGGCTCATGGATCATGGCATACCTCTGTTATAGATACTATTGGAGCCAGAAGCCATTGAGCCATGGCTTGGCTCACAAAGTATAAATTAGGCTTCATGGACGTACCCCGTCCATGAAGCCTAATTTATACTTTATACTAAGGGGCCAGTGCTCAGAGGCCCTTGACTACCAGGGGCCCTTGAAGGGCTCTTTGGCATTTTATTAAAATGTACAGTATAGTAGACGCTCAAATATGGGCTAATATGGGCTATGAAGTACACCTCACTGTTTGAGACAAGGAGTTGAATGCAGCCATCTCAGCCATGTCCACATGGGAGAGGTGGATCCCTGGGTAACCAAAGGATGAGATTGATAGAAGGATGGTGGACCTAAGAGCGTCCAACAACAAGCTTCTATTCAAGAAAGCTCAACTTGTCACTGCAAGGAGGATCGCCGAGCAAGGCACAGGACCAACAGCACCACCTCAACCGACAGCACCAGTGGTCAAACCAACCACTCTACCTATCTTCAATGGAAGCAAGAGAGAATACCACAGATGGAGGAAAGACTGGGAAAGCCTGCAAAAGCAGGGGGAGCCATCCGGATCACCGGAGGTGAAGAAAATTCAACTCTTGGAAAGCGTGGATGGCAAGATCTCAAAAGACCTCAGACTGTCAACATACACCGCTTCCAATGACATTTTCAGAGTATTGGAGAACAGATATGGCAACAAGTCAACCATCACTGTAGAAATACTTGAAGAGCTGGACAAGATGCCACATGTGAAGGGGGACCAGCCAAGGCACGTCATTGACCTCATACAGACGGTGGAGAAGGCCCTAGCGGATCTCACAGAATTGGGAAACTCGGGAGCTATTAACAACCCACTAGTAATTAGATCACTTGAAAGCAAGTTGCCTGACTTTATACTAAGAGACTGGCTGATGTTCATGGTTGAACCCACAAACAATGTCACGTCAGACAATCACTTTGACATGCTCTTGAAGTTCCTGACAAACCAAGAAGAAATCCTAGAGAGACTCGAACAGTTCCGAAACGTGGAGAAGATGGACAAACCAGATCGTTCAGATCATTCAGAGAGGAAGTTTGCCTCAACAAGAACCACAAAGAGACCAGACCTTGATGGGGTATGTGGTGTCTGCGGTGAGAGTGGGCACAACAAAAAAATATTCTTCTGTAAGATATTTAAAGGACTGAAGCTACCTGAGAAGAAAGATGTGTTGGAAAAGATGGGAGCATGCACAAAGTGTCTAGGATGCCATGATGAAGATGGATACTGCAGAGACACTTTCCTTTGCAGAAACACAGACTGTGAGAGGGGAGGCAGCTGTGCTCCGGACCACCATTATTTCCTTTGTCCTAAAGCAGAAGGCAAAAGAGGTGAAGAGGGAAAATTCAAACTGACAGAGGAACAAGAGGAATTCCTGTCTGAACTTTCCCCAGAAATGGCATATCGCGGCAGAAAGGCTTTCACCAACAAGACGACAGCGACACGCAGCACTTCAGCTAAGTCTAAACTTCTGCAGAAGAATGGGCTCTCTGAACTTCCGGTCATCATGATGTTGATGCAAGTCACTGCAAATGCAGGGCAGAAGATTGGGACCTTAATTGACCTTGCATTAGACACAAATTATATTACCCACAAGGCTGCAAAAAGACTGAATTTAAGAAAAGAGAAGATAACTTTAGTTGTCCATGGAGTTGGTGGAATGACCACGAAGGTGAAAACGCAAAGATATCTCCTCAAAGTCAGAGTCAAGACTCCCAAAGGAACAGTGAGAGCTCATGAAATGGTCTGCTATGGCTTGAATGAAATTGCCAAAGTACATCAAGTAATTGAACCGGAGAAGTTGCAAAAATTCTTCCCAGAGGTCACACTTGAAGAATTGGAAAGGCCAGAAGAAGTTGAGCTTCTCATTAGCCATCGAGAGGGAAGACTCGCTCCCCAGAGGGTAAAGGTCATTGGAGACCTCGTCTTGTGGGAAAGTCCACTTGGCAAGACGGTGGGTGGAGCACATCCTGACTTGCTTGAAGAGGTGGAGGTGGCAGCATACAAATCAAACGCACACTTTGCTCGCTCCATGGGGACAACAATCAAGTGTCAAGTGCGAGGCCCCAAAACAATCAAAGTGGGAGGCCCAAACCAATCAAAGTGGGAGGCAACATCACCAAAGCAACCTGGACCGACTGACAAAGGATGTGATGCATCTCTTCTCTCAAGTTCAAGAAGAGACGGACTCAAGAAAGGAACCAGAGTCAAAGGTGTGAAGACTTGTGACCTCTCTGTGTTTGGAAACCCAGGAGCTCAAGTGGGAGGTGTTGAGTCAAAACTCAGAAATGGACAAAATCTGGTCAGCATGACATCTCACACCTCAGAAACTACATCTCCCAGAATGCAGCAGCAAGATGGCTGCTCGTTACCTGATTAGGAGCACCATAAAAGGAATGGAGCTTCAGTCATTCAAACAAACACCAGATACAAACAGCAAAGACAACTCTTGGGTTCAACCTCCGAAGACGCCAATGGTCGGTGATATTGTATTGTTTTATTTACACTTATGTATGCACTGCAGTACTGTTTGATGTGGTTAAAATCTGGCTAATTGTGTTTAGTAGCTTCAACTGCTTCAGTCTGAAGTGGGGAAGGAACACATTAACTTACTTGAGAGTTGGATTTCATTTATGTTTAAAAGTATCTCTTTACAAAAGAATAAGGCCAAGTTAGAAATGTTAACGATTTAAGAATTTAAAAGATTACTAAAAATGTGGACAATTCATGTTAAAGGTTTAAAATGCCTTGTTCAATTAGAGCTGATCTACAAGCTTAAAGTTCAGCTATTTTCTTTAACTACTTCAATTTAAAATGCTAGATGTTTAAAGGGTAAAGTAATTTGAAATGTTTAATTTGTTTAAAATGTTGACTTTAATAAGTTAATTTAAAATACTTAATTTAGGCATTCATTGGTTAAGAACACTAATTGGTTAAAATACATTTGATTATTTAAGAATATTTAATGTTTCAAATCAAGAGTGGTTAAAAAGAGAACCTGTTTTGAAAGGATTATCATTTGTTGTTTGGCAATGTGGTTTTTCTTTGTGTTTGAAGGTTTTCAACCTAACTGAAACGACCAGCCAATCACCAATGAAGCCAACACTGAGCTTAAAAGTTGGAAAATAAAAAAATCATTGGATTGAGTTGGAAATTGGAGTTGCGTCCTTTTATGTCCTTTGGAGTGGAACAGAGTTGAACTTTACAGTTGCTGATGACGTCGTAGGGGGAACAACACATCAAGTTACACAGCTCATGGTCTTTAGACACGAGACCACCGAGCACTTCCATTCTGTGACTCTTCTTTCTCCGCAAATCCTCCACACATGTTCGAGTTGCCTTCTCCAGCTCCAGCATGGTACCGCCCCTTTCTGCCTCAAAAGGGGGCAGATTAAGTTTTTTGCCCAGCATGTCAATTTCCTGATGAAACAGTGCTATGTTTGCTGCCATTCTTGTCTTCATAGTCTGTTCCTCCTCAATCATTTTGTCCAGCAATTCTTGAATGTGTTTAGACACATTGTGTGTTCGCTCTATACGCTGTTCTTCTAGTCACGACTATGGTCGTGTGTGTTATGATTAATTATGAGTGTTATTTTGGATTATAAATATATATTTGCTAATGATATATATATTTATATGGTGATATTATTGGTATAGTGTGAGTGTGTGTGTGTGTGTGTGTGTGTGTGTGTGTGTGTGTGTGTGTGTGTATATATATATATTATATGGAAGTATTCTAGCTGTCTATATATATATATATATATATATATATATATATATATATATATCTATACCTCAGCAGCAGTTATGAACCTGTATTAGTCTAACTCTCCTCCCATGCAGTGCAATACTGTGTGTCTGGGTATTCCTGTTGGCCATGACCGTGGAGGCCTGATCAACCTCCCCGATTGGCTGATGTGAGGGAGCTAACGGCCGTAGCTCTCACGTCTACTAAGCCCATTCACCCCCAGACGGTCACGGGGGAAACATCTTCCAGGGTCTTTCCCCCATCCGTCGTACTGCCGTTAACTAACTGTTGCCTTATTTTGTGTTGAACATTTTGATGCTTAAGAGTTATTCCCTTCGTGAAAGGAATAACTTATTTTGTTTTGATATCCGTTGCTTGTTTTCCTTTGAGTTAAGAGCCATTTATTGTACAGTTTTGATTATATTTATTCAAACCTTAATTATGAATAAATACTTGCATTAGACCTTCCGCGTCTCCTCCATATGTTGCATTGCCTTGTACCCCTAGACAATTGGGTTTTGTAACATCCTCCCAAATGTCCCCCAGTCTATGCAAAGCCCTGCTGAGGTAGGTCACTGCCTCCTCTGCATGAACTATAGTCATATCAGCCCATAGTACAAGGCCCATGCTATAATTTGGCCGTTTGACTAAAAGAGAGATTTTTTTGATGTATCATGTAAATACTGTAGGGTATAGACTATAAATCCTGCATAATAAAATGTCTACATGTGCTACTGTATCTTGATTTCTTTACACACCAATGCCTTACAACTCGAGCACCCAACTTCCTGTTCTGTGCATGTAGCATAGGCCGGGGGGGCCTTAAAGATAATTGAACCTGGGAATTTAATTGAAAAGGACATTTTGTAAAATGTGTATGTGGAACAGCAGTCAGCCCTACCTGATATGAAATAGTTCACTTGCTGACACGTGCCACCGGCTGCAGGAAGAGGGATATGAAGAGATATGATGGTGACTCTTGATCTGTGCATCCCAAGGACATCGGCCACCCTTGAACGGAAGTCAAATCTGGAAAAGGAAACCAATAATGACCTTTGATCGCAATCAATACTCGCGGTGTCCATGTACCAGATCTATGTATCAGATCTAGACACGTGCCGCGAGCGTGTGCTGCTCACACACAGGCATTCATGCATTTATACCCACACACACACACACACAGTGCCTGTGCCTTAAGGACACTTCTGTGAGTGCTGGTATTCTTCTGTTTTTATGAACTCTTCTGAGCCTATATGCATCCGATAAGTAGACTATTACTTTACTTTACTTACTAAAACAAAATGCATGGATGCACCTGGGACGTATCCTCAGTGATGTATCCCAAGGTCATCGGGGTTTCGGGTCTCCCAACATCATACCCCTCACTCAGGTGACCCAGCCGGGGTGATCAAGTCCCGACTTACGTCCCAGTAGCTACCCTCGATCAGTCCCATTAGGGAAAAACCAGGGCCACACAATCCGTTCCTCCTGAACTACTCTGCCGGGACTGGGAGGTACCATTCTGGCGCGTGGAAGGACTAGGCTCTGTGGGTTGACTCCTGTCCGGGCCCCTCCTATGTCTCACCAGGTCCAGCCCCTGTGCGTTGCACCAGACTCCCAGCACCAGGCACTTTATTCAGGAATGGTGGATTCTCGAGCCACAATGGTTCCGCAGACTCCACCTTGCCCTTGGTGGTGCCGCAGGCTCCGCTTGAGGCTTGAATGGCCCTCCTAAAGGCCTCACCGTGGGTTTGTTGGGCTTCTTCCTCATGGAAGACACAGGCTGGGGCGCCAACCCATAATGCTCCCGGGTACTACTTACTACTACATTTTTGAGTGGTGTAAACCACGCCAACAACTGGCTTTGTACCCGTGTCTGTTCGTACCAAAAAAAAATCACACCCGTGTGAACTGAGTGGTGTAAGGTCTGTCTGACGTAATGAAATCATGTCTGACGTAATTAAATCACACCCGGGTGTGATTTCATTACCTGGCTTTGTTTGTGCAGAAAAAATGAGCATGGTTGCTATGTTCACCCTGTTCACCCGGGTGTGATTTCATTACGTCATTACAACAGGGTGAACATAGCAACCATGCTCATTTTTTCTGCACAAAAAAGCCAGTTGTAGGAGTGGTTTACACCACTCAAAAAAATGTACCTGTGTCTGTTCGTACCAAAAAAATTTACCCGTGTCTGTTCGTACCAAAAAAAATGTACCCGTGTCTGTTCGTACCAAAAAAATGAGCACGGTTGCTATGGTCACCCAGTTCACACGGGTGTGATTTCATTACGTCAGACATTACGTCAGACCACAGCTGATCAGTCTATATAAGACCTTACACCACTCGGTTCACACGGGTGTGATTTTTATATACACTACTGACCTATTATTATGATTTATAATTAGCTCTGTGAGGCCAAAGGCCAAGGGTAGAAATTATGTTTTCACCCCTGGAGATGCAGAGGGATCATGGAAATATCCATCCATCCATCCTTCCTTCCTTCCTTCCTTCCTTCCTTCCTTCCTTCCTTCCTTCCTTCCTTCCTTCCTTCCATCCATCCATCCATCCATCCATCCATCCATCCATCCATCCATCTTCAACCGCTTATCCAGAGTCGGGTCCAGCAGTTCCAGCAGAGACCCCCAGACTTCCCTCTCTGGACTAGAGCAACATTAGTAACCTCCTCCTGGGGGCTACAGAGGCGTTCCCAGGCCAGTGTGGAGATCTAATCCCTCCATCTGGTCCTTGGTCTGCCCCGGGGTCTCCTCCCATTGGAACATGTAGCGAGGACCTCCCTAGGAAGTCGCTCGGGATGCAACCGTACTAGATGCCCGAACCACCTAAGCTGGCTCATTTCCAAGCGAAGAAGCAGTGTCTCTACTCAGAGTCTCTCTCGCGTGACTGAACTTCTCACTCTATCTCTAAGGGAGACATTTCGGTTCTATCCACTTGTATCCGCAACCTTATTATTTCGGTCATGACCCACACTTCATGACCATAGGTGAGAGTAGAAACGAAGATTGCTCGGAAATGTCAGTCAATAATGCAAAGTAGGATGTTTATACTAACCTGCTGAAGGATTTAACCATAGGGAACATCTGTGTTGCAGAAGGGGATTCTGGCAGGATAACAGCACATGCCAAAATATTGTCTCCATTTTTAAGAAGCATGGACCTGTGAATAACTAAAAACAAAACAACATTCTGAGTTTCATTTGTGTGATTGATACTCCATCTTCTCATAGTAATACTCTGTTACTTGTTAATTTATGATCTTATGTTAGCTTTATACAGAGGCAGCAGCCTGCATGCTTTTAAGCATTGATCTTCATCTGTATATACACTTATACTCAGTGGAGTCAAAGAGCCTGATTTGTCAGTTCAAAGCTTTCACTCCACTAAAACAATGTCTCTCTAAAGACTGTATGGAAATCATCCCATGTGTTTAGATTAAATGTAATAACATTACAAATGAAAGCGGTTTAGTGTAAGAATTTTTTTTTTTTCTTGTTACATTTTAAATAATCAGTTTAAATGTTGACCCCTTAAAGGGGCATTCCACTAATTTTCAACATTTTACTATGTCATTAATATACCATATAATATACCATAGAGCTGTTGTGTGGAAATAATAAAAAAGTCCCCCCATTCTGTGTTTCCTAGAACTAGAGGTCTGAAAACAATCATTAACATGGTGAAACACATCTTGATGACATCATCAAGATGTGTTTCACCATGTTAATGATTTTTTTCATAATTACAGTTCTAGGAAACACAGAATGGGGGGACTTTTTTAGTATTTCCACACAACAGCTCTATGGTATATTAATGACATAGTAAAATGTTGAAAATGAGTGGAATGCCCCTTTAAGTCCAATTTGTACTAACTTTGTCATACAATGGTGATGCATGTGAAACTATCTGATCTATAAGCTTGTAGATGGATATATTGGGTCTGTAACACAGTTGTATGACAGAGAGTCAACAGTGTTGTATCTGATCTATAAGCTTGTAGATGGATATATTGGGTCTGTAACACAGTTGTATGACAGAGAGTCAACAGTGTTGTACCTGATCTATAAGCTTGTAGATGGATATATTGGGTCTGTAACACAGTTGTATGACAGAGAGTCAACAGTGTTGTATCTGATCTATAAGCTTGTAGATGGATATATTGGGTCTGTAACACAGTTGTATGACAGAGAGTAAACAGTGTTGTACCTGATCTATAAGCTTGTAGATGGATATATTGGGTCTGTAACACAGTTGTATGACAGAGAGTCAACAGTGTTGTACCTGTGAAGTCCCATGCCAGCAGGATGTTCACATCAGTGTAGAGTTGTCTCTCTGTCAGGCTGACATTGCCATGTCTGTCGGTCATGGCCCCCATCATACATCCCAGCGGGGTGTCAGGTGAACAGCTGGCGCTCTAAGGAGGAGAATAGTCGAATTATAGCCGTATACAGTCTTACAGTGTATACTCCGCTAGTAGCATGAGGCATATATTATAGGGCAGTATTATGCGTGTCTTAAGTACCAGGTCTTATGACTTAACTTAAGACCTGGAGGCGTGGTCAATGCCATTTGGCTATTCTGAGTGGCCAAATGGCATTGATCACGCCTCCAGGTCTTAAGTTAAGTAATAAGACCTGGTACTTAAGACACGCATAATACTGCCCATTCAATGATTGTGTCATCACATCCCGTAAGATACATCCTGTTTTTGTTTGGACAAAATGATCTGCTTTCTAGTATCAGGTAGGTATTAGAGCTGGTTAATTCAGAGGAAATATACTGTATATGGAAAAGTTGTTCTTACCACAGACATCATATTGAAAGGATTATAGGTTACACCGTTGCACTGGCTGTTGCGGTTTTCCATGATGAACCAGGAAACAGAGGTGATCTGATGTTGTCAAACAGAGTTAAGTTACTTTGAAGCATATTCTTGTGTGTGTGTGTGTGTGTGTGTGTGTGTGTGTGTGTGTGTGTGTGTGTGTGTGTGTGTGTGTGTGTGTGTGTGTGTGTGTGTGTGTGTGTGTGTGTGTGTGTGTGTGTGTGTGTGTGTGCGTGTGTGTGTGCGTGTGTGTGGGAGTATGGTATATGCATTTGTGCATCGTTACAGTATTATACAGTATGGTATCTGCATCTATGTGTCACTATGTCTTGTAGTCCTTGCACTGTAGCATGTAGCCGTGTATCTGTGCTTACAGCTTCTCTGGCTGATGATTGGAGGTCTACTTCCAGTATAACATCACTGCTGCTCCCATCAGGAAATGTCAGCTGAGACTGCAATCCACAATCACAAGTACATCAATAAAACTGCATCGAACTGGCGTTATAGCAAAGTCAGTGAGAATTTCCTGATCTCAAGACTAAATTTTTCAATAAAAATCAGCGGGTTACACATATCCATAGATTTGACCATCTTCTGCCTAATATATTGATATCCATACATCTGATCATATTCTGCCTAATGTATTGATATCCATACATCTGATCATATTCTGCATAACATATTGATATCCATGTAATTCGATGCGAGAGTGGTGGACTAGCCGACACCAACTTGGGACTCCTGGACTATGGCCTCCACACCCTCCTTTATAGCATCCCTGCATACAACGCAGTTTCGGGAAAAGAGACCTCCTTCCGCTTGACCTTAACCACTCCTCCCTCATTATCAACAACTCCTCCCTCCTTATCAAACTCACCTGCCTTTCATTATCACCCGGCCAATCCCCGGTGCAATCACCACAGTATAAATACACCTGCGATCTCTCAACCAAGTTGTTTGTTCTGCTCCACGACAGACCAAACATGGGTTGTGAGTACTGCACTTGTAGATCGGCTATTTACACTATTCTTCAAAATCGCCATCCTCCTCCACCCCAACCTCCTCCTTCCGCCTCGATTCTCTAGGAATCCAGGGGGGCAGTGACGGAGCAGAGACGACCAACCGCTCATTCCGAGTAGAGCAAAGATGACCGTCAGCTCCAGAGACTACGCCCCCACCCTGAGTCTCGCCTAGCTCCTTTCGGAACCCTACGTTAAAGTTTCTGACATTTTGATGACTTTATGTAGGGTTCCTTCTCACCGGATTCAAGCGACATGGGATGCCATCTGACTTCCCCTGACTTAGCCCTGTGCTGCGGTGTGGGTGTCGCGCTGACATATTCCAAACGAAGCATATGAACGCTATAGGAGACAACGAACCATCTGACCCCCCCCGCGAACGGCTCAGAAGCCGTTAAGTATTTTTAATGTTTGTACGACCGTTTTGCCAGCTCTGAAATTCTCTCTTGTTGACATCCCATTGTACCGCCTCTCGGCATCTCGGTTGGCTAGCAGCGCCTCCCTACGCGCCTCGTAGGCGCAGCTAGCCAACCGAGATGTCAACAAGGAGGGACCGAAGAGAGAATTTCAGAGCTGGCAAAACGGTCGTACAAACATTAAAAATACTTAACGGCTTCTGAGCCGTTCGCGGGGGGGGTCAGATGGTTCGTTGTCTCCTATAGCGTTCATATGCTTCGTTTGGAATATGTCAGCGCGACACCCACACCGCAGCACAGGGCTAAGTCAGGGGAAGTCAGATGGCATCCCATGTCGCTTGACGCCGGTGAGACCGGACCCTACGTGGTAGGTCCAAAGGAGCTCAACCCGGGGGGTCCGGAGACGGGCTAAGTCTCGCCCTACCTTGGGTTCCTCACTCCACTCCGCATTCATCTCATTCTGTTTCAATAAACTGTTAATGTTGAGCGAAGGTGTGGTCTCTTACTAGTGAAAGGCATAGAATTTGCCTCTGTATTGGGAAATACAGAGTACTGATATAGTAAATAACAAGGGATTCATAACCTTTTGTCTAGTTGTATATTGCAATAATAATGTGCGTTGTCACAATATCCCAAGGCACACCTGTACTTGTCTCATATAGCACAGGCACACCACTGTCACTGTGCCTCAGCACGTCATTTGGGAACCACTGAAATATAGCAATAATAGTAGTGCTCTGAGTGCTCTCCCATCAGAGCTCAATGTGGGGCTTCTGGAGTGGGCTGACAGACACAGCTGTTCCCCTGAGCAGTTGCCTATAGTTTGGAAGACCACTGGACTCCAGCAGCAAGTATAGACTGATACAGTAATTCACTGCATCCCATTGCTCTCTAGGGCTTCGTACACACATAAAGAACGAATGTTCTGTGCTATGCCTGTGTTTCATGGCCGCCACAATGCCTTTCCAATGGAAGTCACGTGGTTTGACATAGCACAGAACATTCGTTCTTTATGTGTGTACGAAGCCTCACACTACTCTCCAGAGCCCTAATGAATTCTGTCTGTCTAGCACAGTAGAATCATGTTTTAGTGGCAGCTTCGGTTCCAAAAGGTTACCATGAAAAAAAACATAACAGTGCCAGGTGTTAATAAAACACTATATGCACTCAGACTCTTGCCAATGATCTTTATTAAAGTTAGGGTATTATGGTATGCATTTTCATTGGACATATTTTTTGTCTCTTGAAATAAGTCAATCAATTTCAGTTGACTTAGTTACAGAGACATAAATATAGACACATACCAGTCGCCATGTGGGTTTTTCGTTTGTCAACAGAAAATGACCACATTGGTTAAGTGAATCAGTTTCATAACCTGGTTTGGCAACTTCAGCTTGTGAAATAAAAAACAGAGCTTAGTGAGAAGATTATTGACATGAGCCAGGTGCAATTAGCTGGAAACGTTAAGACTTGTGACAAAATCGATTTTCTGCCATTTCTGCCATTGCCCTTACCCAACGCAATCCATAAACCCAAGAAAGATAGATAGATAGATAGATAGATAGATAGATAGATAGATAGATAGATATCTCTAGATTCCATAGATAGATAGATAGATAGATAGATAGATAGATAGATAGATAGATAGATAGATAGATATCTCTAGATTCCCTGCCTCACTCCCTCTCTCAGATACACACAGTCACACACACACACACACACACACACACACACACACACACACACACACACACACAGACAGTCGGACGGACGGATGGACACACACACACACACACACACACACACACACACACACACACACACACACACACACACACACACACACACACACACACACACACACACACACACACACACAACATGTGAGTAATTTTTCCACCACTGAAAAATACAAAATAATAAGTAAAGTACAGGTACTCAAAAAAATGGATTAACTTAAGTAACTTAAGTAAAGATTATCTCAAGTAAAAGTAAAATATGACTTGACATGCATGTTCTTACCAGTTTCACTGTCCCAGACACTGAACCGCTGAACTCAGCCTTGGCAAACACCATATGTCCATCTGCTTCATGGACATCAATGATGTTCGAACACTGCATACTGAAAAGAATTATCACGGTTAATTTAACTCTGAGAGTGTAAGCATGTGTAATAATGGATTGCAGCTTGCTGAAAACAACTGATTAAGTACTAATTTAATAATTTTAATTTGACTTAAGACATGATCCTTCTCCAATAGAGGCTACTGTATATGCGCGTGACATCATCGTACCCGGAAGTTATGTGGGAACGCCTACTGAGTGGCAAAAACAACTTTCTGGCCTTGGCAGCCCATACATCCAAACAGAAAAGTCCTAGGATTGTATTAAATTACATTAAAGGAGGTGACGGAAAGCTCTTTCTATCTGCAAAGTGTTTGTTTAATATAAATTTACCATAGACATGTTATGGGTTATAAACATCCACTTTCACTAAAGTAAAGGAACTAACAATTGAATTGAATGCCAACCAGAAAGCACAGCCTTCACCAACGTAGTTTTGCCTTTTGACGATTATCACGATTATCACTTGTTCACACCAAGCACTATAACTATAATTAAAACGATAGCCATATCGGTTCACCATTGTCTTTGTTATGGTTACTAGAGCGGTGCCCGTGGGGCCTCCACAGCGGTGCCCGGTGGGAACTGGCCTACTTGGAACAATGCAAGTTGGAAATGCATGGCCCACCCAGATATTATGTCTATGTCCCTTTTATGCCCATATATGGAGTTCTTTGTCAGGCATGCCCAAATATGGGGTCTATGCAGACGTCAGAATGATGTCAGAACAGGCCAGCTCCATATATGGACCCTAGGCAGGGGCCCTGTCCACAGCCCGGGCAGAGGCCTTTTTGGGGCGGTTCTGGACAACCGTGGGTCCGACCGACTCCACACCGGGCACTGCACCCCCTGTGGTGGGGTGGGACGCGTGAGTTGAATTTGAAGTCGGTGGGGGAGAACGGTTCTCGAGTTACGTGGATTACACACAGACAGACAGAAAGACAGAGACTTTGTGCATTTATAGATAGATACTGTAGATAGAAGATATAGCTAGTAGATCTGCTATTTTTTGCAGAAGACATTTGGTGTGGAGGTCTAAAGGAGAGGGCCTATAGACCCCTGGGGAACACAGGGAAAAGAAGTATAGGGTCTAAGTGCACAGTGCTGCACATGTAACTTGTACAAAAGCGCGCGCACACACACACACACACACACACACACACACACACACACACACACACACACACACACACACACACACACACACACACACACACACACACACACACACTGTGTCACCTGCTTTGATCGGTATGTTGAATCACCAGCGATCTCCCGACGATGCTGTTAGTTAGAGTTAGCGGCAGGCTGCTGTCCACATCCAGATGATGCATTTCACCGAGACCCGTCATCAACCCAAACTTCCCAGCGAGGTCTCCTGTTTTATATTCATCTACAGTACCAGTCCCAGGGGCAGGAGAGTCTGACGTGTGAAATGGGTTGAAGAGAGCTATGGCGTCAGAGCAGGGCTGTGCAGTGCCACTCTTGATCGGCACCGGGTGAATATAGTAGGCCCCTGCTATGGACTTTAGGTTTGTCATGGACATGTTCATCACTGTAGGGCCCAGAGGGAAATGCTCAGAAAACTGCACCTGGCCCTTGCCGGGCCCATCACCAAACCACGTGCCAGTGCTTGCTACGGGGAGACGGACCAGAGTGATATTGGCACAAGCTATCCTGCGCAGGCTCCTATCCGCGGCATGAATGACCACCGTCCGGCCAATCATAGAGTCCGAACCTTGCATCCAGGCAGTGGTATCGGTGAAGAAGAATTTTCCCTCCACCCCGCCAACTCTGGTGCCCAGGTTGATGGGGCTGAATTTCATTTCGACGTCCCCCACCTCACAGCTCAGTGGGTGGTGGGGACCACAGTGGAGATTGTAGCTGCTGTCTGTTATGTCAATATTAAAGGGGTTCCAGTGGCTCTGTGTGAGACCACAGTGTCCGTCATCATCGTCCCTCTCTGAGCTGATTGGATCTAAGTGAATGTGCCATTGGTGGTTGTTGGTGGCGCTTGTATCTGGTCTCCCATAATTCACATCGAAGAAGATTGATATATCAGACAATGGGTTGTTCTTCAGCTGGGCAAACTGGACCTCGCCGACCACCGGGCTCCGAAACCTGGCCCTTGCTACCATAATTTCCCCTGGGTAACCAATGTTGGTGCACGCAAACCTGGAACCCTCTGGCGTGTGGATCACAATTGATCGGCCCACAATGCTGTTCTGCCCAAAAAGGGGAAGGTTGAAGTCTCTAAACACCATATCCGTCTCATTTTTGCCGTCCAGTAACATGTGTTTACCGCTGATGTCGCCAACTTCATACTTATCATGCGTCTTCCCAGGCACCTTGGGGTATGTCGGACGGGTTCGGATGACTCCAAAGGGCTTTAAATGATCGCCTACGTTGTCGTTACTACATCGGCTTTCAGGTGGGGCCCTCATTGAAGGCATGGGGAACAAGTGGACATGGTATTTTGATGTTCTGCCCTGTAAGTTAGTCAGGTTGACACTGACCTCCGTCACATCGAATGGTGAAGCCTGTTGGAATTTGAAATAGCCTTTGATCCCTCTCATATCAACCACTGCACTCACCTCCTTTTTCTGCACTTCATGGATCTGAGCACACGTGAAACCTTCCTTCTCCGTTTGCATGAGAAGGAAGACAGTGTTGGCACTGAAAGTAGTCAGGTCTAAACGGGACTTCACAAGTTGTAGAGGGGTTCCAACGTTCAGGACACCCAACTGGGTCAATGCTGAGGAGTTAAGGCTTCCAAGAATGACGTCGCAATTAGCAGCAGAGCTCACAGATCCAAAGAGAGTTATGTTAGTCTTTGAGGCATTGACTTGACCAATCGTAGCTAGATCTGCCAGGAGCCTGACACGGGTCGCTCCTGTGTTTAGCCTGATGTAGACATTACCAGCAATGGGGCGGACAAATCGGGCCTGAAGTGTTGTGAATGTGCGACCACTACCTACAACTGTGCAGACTTTAGTGCCATTACAGGTTTCCAAGGTCAGTGAGAGGTCATCCAAGTTTGACCTCTGCTCAAACAGGCTGGACACATTGACTGTCGAACCTGAGGCAGAACCAGTGGTGAAGGTGAAGATACTAGATCCAATGTTAGCTTCAGAACAAGGCTCAGCGAAATGGCCATACATGACTGGAAATTCACTAAGGGACAAATTGAGAGACACACAGGTTCCGACACCAGATACATTCACAGTGGCTATCTGGGAGGTGGAGTCCAACCTCACCTGCCCTGTGACTCCACCCATGTTCAGATGAGCCTCAAACATAGTGCAGGAGATAGAAGCTGAAAAGAAACCAAGAGATTATTTGTGTTACTTGCTTGTATTGATTGGTTCAGCTGTTTAGCATTGCAGACATACCCCCCTTCACATGCATGCACACGCACGTGCGCACACACGCACATGCACACACTGTTCAAGTGTGGCTCAATTCCTGCCAAATTGTCAATATTCAATATTTACATGTTTTACAGAGCGAGAGAAACTTGTCTTCAATTTTGCCCAAATTTGCTATTTGGAGTAAAATAAAACAAGCTAAATTGAAAGATGAAACCTTAACCCTAACCCAAAATATGTTTTCCATTTATATGGATATGAATACATAACAAGTCTGCTATGAAGTGGCAGAGGGAAGGGAAAAAAAGAGAGTTAAATCACGGGTCAAATTTGACCCGCTATAAGTGTCAGCTGCATGGTTTCTAACACAATGCAAAAGAGCTTTAAAGATGGGGAGACCCCATCTGAACAATCACTCTAGAAATTATTACTATACGTTTTACAAACACAGGATATATGATGTTATTAATATCCAAAGTGCCTTGGACTCTGCAAGGCAGGGGCGTCCTCCTCCCTGAGCCAAGCTTGCGCCTAACCGCATACCTGAATATATAGTGCTTTAACCTTTGAACAAAACACCAAATAAAACCAAAAATGATCACTTACCCTATACCCTTTAAGGGCATTTTATCAGGTATTTGACCAATCTGGGAACTAAATCATAACCAAGAAATTTCTTCACCAATGTGTTTCTAAAGGTGTCTAATAACATGTACTAAAAGTTTGAAATTCAACTCCCGTGGGAAATTGAGTTATGTGATATGATAATATGTGACCATACCCATAACATCCTATATAAGGCAAAAAAGTCCAAATTTCATCATTCTTTAAGTAGCATGTGACATATGAAACTAGGGTGATTTCATGATTCTGAATCCATTCCAAGCATTAGTTTTGCACAAAAAACACTCCTTGGGCTAAATTAGGCCATATCCACTTGACCAAATGTGCTGACCTCATCACGTTTGTGTGGCCGTTTTCCTCCCAAGGAGTGTTTTTTGTGCAAAACGAATGCTTGGAATGGATTCAGAATCATGCAAACACCCTAGTTTCATATGTCACATGTTACTTAAAGAATGATGAAATTTGCCTTATATAGGATGTTAAGGGTATGGTCACATATTATGCTAATAACTCAATTTCCCACGGGAGTTGAATTTCAAACTTTTAGTACATGTTATTAGACACCTTTAGAAACACATTGGTGAAGACATTTCTTGGTAACGATTTAGTTCCCAGATTTGCATAGATTTCTCTTACTTATCTGTCAACAAGTCTACAATTTAGATCTAAATCACACAGCTTTTTTTTATTTTTTTATCCCACCTGTAACCTCCAGTTGGTATCTATCTAACTGTTTGAAGATGCCAACACCACCATGAGCCAATGTATTGTGATTTTCATTTATGTGACACTACCCTAACCCTAATTGTGCCAATGAAGCCATGCAAAGCAAACCCACTAATAATTACTTACTGCAGCAGGAGGATTAACCTGAGAGGTAGGTAACATTATATCCCAGCCAAAAAAGCAGGTAAAAGATCTTTAAAATCCCATACTATTATGTGACTCTATTAGAGTCACATAATAGTATGGCATTTTAAAGATCTTCTAACACATAATGCACTTAGCAAAGCAGAATGCTGGCATCCTATGAAGATCAGATAACGTAACCTGCTTTGGTCTGAAGTTGTAAGGCTCTAGATCTAGAATAATCCCTTCTCTCTTAACATCAAAACAACCCTTTAAACCAACAACAATCTGATACACACATGTAAATAAAAAGTCAAAAAAGAAGAAAAACTAGGAAAAAGCAGAATACACACACACACACACACACGCAAAAACTATTATACATAATGCATCTTAGAAACACATCATTATATGACATGTTTGCCAAGCTTTGATCTTTCAAAGCAAGTTAATAAAACTTCCTCTGCTAGTGCTATTCTCACATGATCACATCTGACAGGTTTTGAAAAAAGTACTTACCAAGTAAAGCAGACAACAGGGTTAATGCTGAAAGGCACATTCTGGCAGAAGTGTAGAGTGCAGAACAAGAGGGAAAAAATATTGCGTTGTCCTATGTAGTTATCCTATCTTTCCAGCCATCTAAATCTAAATGGAGGGAAATAATATTATTAATATATGTGACAGAATTTTCAGTGCCAAAAATGCAAAAGTGGTGTGTGCTCTTCAGAGTGTGTGCCGGTTTGTGAGGGTGTATTCATCAGTGAGGTGTGCAGCTGCCTTATGTGTGCCTTTGAGCTTCTCCATTTCTCAGCCGCAGACAGCCCTCATTGACCACCTTAGGCTGTGATTGGTGGAGCCAGGAACAACATTGTCCCCTTATCGTTGACTTCCTAGAAAATAAGAAGGGGAGGGAGGCAATCAACATGCTGCTAGTTCCAGGTAGCATGTCCCTCAACTTTGTGATCATGCAATACAAAGGAAAATGTTAAAATTTTAATCTGAGAGAATATAAATGTGATTAACGGCCCAATTGTTTATATTTATATACTTTCACATTTACAAATTGATAAATGACGGTGTACCCTACTACCCTAGCCCTACCCAGCACTCCATGCGTTCTTAGCAGATGACGGGTAACCTTTTGTGCAGTGAATAAATGAGAAACTAATGCTGATGTTCTTCAAATACCTCACATAGCAGAACTCGAAACTAACAGCTGTCACTATATGGTTACTCATTTGCATTTTTATGCCATTTTACAAATAGTACCGGTAGTTTGTTCCTATAATTGCTTTCACTCCTTTGCTGAATACTGTCACTGTGGCCAGTTAAATATATCACATGTCACAAGGTCCCCACCCTCAGGCTAGCAGAGCCATGACCAAGGAACAGGACCTAGCGGTTCCAGGCCAAACGCCTTCGACCTGTAATAAAGATATTTGCTCACAATTAGTGCACACACATTATTCTTTTTTTCCACATTGTATTGATATGAAAACTGACTGAATTCCCCTCCCTTCATTTTATTTTCTGGTTCAAACCTGCACACATATAGTTCCTTCCCCTCTTCCATGTTCCTTCTATCACGTTATGTAATCATGGTGCATCAACTGCACTTGTGCTCTAAAAATAGCAGTCCTATAAGACGTCATTTCAGGTAGGTCAGTGATTATCAACCTGTGCGCCATGAGGATATTGCATTTGGGCCCCCAAATATTGTCAAAACAAAAACATTATAATGATAATATGACGTTAAATTTACACACTTTGGAGGGCAGGTGGCATAGTGGGGGTCTTCTCCACTCATTCAGACCACTGATTGCACAATTCAGGGCACATACCAGTAGGCAAAATACATGCCTACTAGGCATGTATTTATACTCTGACGTACATTCTGAGAGGGACATACACTGTAAAATCCTCAGTGTTAATCTAACTCTGAAGAGTGTACAAACTAAACCAAATGGGCCCTTACAGGACCATTTGATTCCATTTGTACACTCTTCATTGTTAACCACTTAATGTTAAGCTTTAAATGTATCTTACCTGATCACATGATGTGCTTGAAAAGATTTCTAAACATGAGGAAGTTGCCTTTCCTCAGAAGTCTTGCTCGTTCCTCAGAAGTCCGAGCAAGGGTTCCAGACAACATGGGTGCAGCATGCAGGGTTGATGGTGCTATAATAACGTCAGTTACGTCACATTTGATAACAAAGTAAAACAAGGAAGTACAATCTGTCTTGGAGGAGGTTTTCATGACTGTAGAGTGAATTACCCGGGGCAGGCCTCGATCAGTCAATAGATTGTTATCATTAAAAGCAGTGCAATAGAGGGACATCTGCTATTTATACTAGTCCATATCTGTCAGTTTCCTTTTTCATATAATTATGGGAATTCATTCGAAGTTTTGAAAAGGTGACTGTAAGGTTGCAGAATGGCCTTGCACTCGACCCCAATGGAAACAAGCCATATAGTATATTCTTGGGTTTATCCTTTTAGGCTTTTAGCATCTTTTTCAGGCACGTGCAGACTGCAGAGGGGGGCTTTGGGGGCTTGAGCCCCTGCCCTTTTGCCTCAAAGTGCCCTTTCCCTCACAAAAAAATAATAAAAACAAAATCATAACAAATCATAAAAAAATAAAATACAAAATCCTGCCTATTGTGCAGGATGTTTTTCCGGGGCCATTGGGGGGCCAATAATGGCCAATGTGGCCAATAAGGGCTTATGTGGGGGGCCAATAAGGGCAAATTGGCCCTTCAAGACGAACATTTGACATTTGAAGTAGACTAATGAAAATTCCACTATCATAATTATTATTTATAATTATTATTTTTATTTGCTGGCTGCCATCAGTTTTTGTTTCACTTTTCACCTGATGCAAAGATGTCAAGTGCCCTAACTGCCATGTCCTCGTGACCTTGTTAACCTAATAACCTTGTTACAGCTGCAACAACTTGATTTGAGAGTGAGACAGGCAGCAAGCAGCACCCACCCCCTGGTCCCCATCAATAAATTGTTGCTTTTAGTAACTTCGTTTTGTCCAGATTAGCTACTGCAAAACTTAATTGAGTTGTTTAAGATTTAAGAGAGATGATGTTCATTATCTTCATTGTTATATGGTAATGAGACTAATGAGAACGTATTGCTTATTTTACTGTCCATTGACATGGCGGGCCAAGTTATTATGGAACATCTTGCCCCATTAGCATAAGACATCCAATGTAGACCAACTACATTTCTGGTGTGAAATGGCACAAGGGACAGTCCCCACAAAAAGACCCCCCCCCCAAAAATGCTCTTTTCTTGGGTTTAAGGCCCTGCCCCCTCAGTGCTCTCAGCACGGCTCTGATCCTTTTGTATAAAACGGTACCTCTGGTGCTTTTCTTTTGCAAACTGTTAATAAAGTAAATCAATAAATACAAATCAATCAATCAAAACTATGATGACATTACGAGTAGATGAAGCCGCTACTGCATTAACAGTACTTCTGGTACTTCTGTGTAATATTGGCCTATAAATGAACATTGTAATTTATGTATAGAATGAATCAATACGACTTCATTGGGTAACAAAACATTCGACTCTGATAAGACGGGAGCGCATGGAAGTACAGTAATCTGATGCACAAAAGCTTTAGTTCTTGTGGGTGGTGTGCACACTGTACGAACACACAGGGAGTTCTTGTGGGTGTGTGCACACTGTACGAACACACAGGGAGTGAGAGCTTCTGTTATGTGTAATAAATAGACGTAATCATTAGGTTATGGTTGTTTAGTCTTTGTTCCTCTTTGTGGTCTACTGGTCTACAATTCATACTAGGGGAAGTCATGCTCAGAGCCATTGTCTTGTTCCTTGTTTTTCCTCCTCTTCCTCTTTTTCGCTTCAGGTAATCTAAGTTCATCTTATTCTCTGGTTCAAATAGCCAAAGTTTAAATAGGGCTGAAGAAGTGGTAAATTGTGACCGTCGGTCGCAGATTACTATGAAAACCTCCAAAATGTGTCAGTGACTCCGTCACGCCACCATATATGGCCGTCAGTCCAACACGCCTCGCGACACGTCACACCACCATATACGGTCATCAGTCCGTCACGCCTCATGACACGCTCCATATATGGCCGTCTCCATATATGAAGATCACGACACTGACCTCATCAAACCATACATGGAGAAGACTGATCATCACCTAGATCTGCATATGGAGCCGGCCAACAACTCTATATCTGACCTCCAAACCTTAGATCTCCATATATGGAGCTGACCTGTTCTGACATTCCATATGTTGATCCTTCACCACCCGATGTCTCCCTTTTGACTGATAGCTGTCCATTCAAACTCTAGACGTGCCCGCCCCAAAGTTAATATTGCAGCCGCGCCCGGCAGCCGGCGAAAACAGGCCGAAAATTAAGGGCCGGCCCTACCTGGGCCCTCATCAAACCCTGTACACTCAAGACACTGCCCCCGCTGCCACCCTTAGATCTCTACAGTATATATGGAGCTTGACCTGTTCTGACATTCTATATGTTGATCTGACCTCATCAAACCCTGTACACTCAAGACACACTCCATATATGGCCAGACCTCATCAAACTCTGTACACTCAAGACACTGCCCCCACTGCCACCCTTAGATCTCCATATATGGAGCTGACCTGTTCTGACATTCATTCCATGTTGATCTGACCCCCCATGCCAGCAGTCTGCCCTCAGGGCGTCTTACTGCATGGTGTAGGTAGGCTATGTTTTGTAATAATAATTCAAATCTGCAAATAACTACTAACTAAAGTTTTCAAATAATTGTAGTGGAGTAAAAAGTATAGTATTTGCCTCTGAGATGTAGTACAGTAGAGGTAAAAGTTCAGAAAATTGTAGCTACTCCAGTAAAGTAAAAGTACCTCAAAATTGTAAGTAAGTACAGTACTTGAGTGAATGTATTACTTTCCACAACTGAACGTCACAGTGAGTGGTGAAAATAAAAGTAGCAATACACGTCATAGAAACACTATGTTACAAATAAAAATCCTGCATTCAAACTTTTACTTGAGTAAAAAAGCACAACAGGATTGGCATGAAGATATACTTACTGTACCAATCATAAAAGTTGTCATTATGCAGAATAGTCAATTTCACAATCATGTTATTGGATTGCAATTAGTAATGCATTAATGTGTTCCTTATTTCAATAAGTTCATTACACTTTGTGCTTCTGGGTAACCTACGATAATATATAATTTAACCACTTCATGATAACAATCAATATCAACAACAGTGAGGAATTGTTTGTTGGATTAATCAACCTTTCAGAACAGGTTTTCAAGGTATCCTCGTGAATTTGTTTGTTAACATCTTTGTAGCGTATTCGGTTTCTTAAGCCCATGCGGCATGCAGTCAGTATTGGGTTTCTGAAGCCCAGCCCAGTTGCAACTGGCCACAGAATGCTTGTAGTATGGCTATTTTCACAAAGTTTATCTGTGGAGTGCTTGTCAGGGTGGGGGGTCCCAGTTCAAATATGATTATTTTGGGGGGGGGGTCACAGCCTGAAAAGTTTGAGAACCACTGGTCTAGTCTACACATAGACGTTATAGACGTATACTCTCTGAAATTTTGGAAATATGTGTCCATAGGCCATCAAATTAAAAATCCATGTACATGCTCAGCCTGGATTAATCAGAGTCACTGGACTCATTTGAAGATCGGGAGTCACGAGCAATTAACCCATTTAGGCCTGACCTCAAAATTTAAAAACAATCTTCTAAATCCTCCAGTTCTGAAATAAATATTTTCACGATTTTTCTAAAATAGCAGACCTACAAGCTTGTAGCGCGCCACTCGGTGGCGCGCTATGAGCTTGTAGATCTGCTATTTATAACATAATGTTTAAAACACCAAAAGGGGTTCTGGGTTAAGAACAACAGACACTGCACACTGGTGTTTAAAAACTGACAGGAAAGAGGCAGAGGAGAAAACAGTGCCATCAGCTGGGGCAAAGGTGGGAAATGCTGTTTGGCCACTCAGAATAGCCAAATGGCATTGATCACGCCTCCAGGTCTTAAGTTAAGTAATAAGACCTGGTACTTAAGACACGCATAATACTGCCCTTGCACTCTTAAATGTGAAAATTCATGCTTTTCATTGAAAAGTACAAGCTGATGTAGCCTATTATGTGTTCTAGGGGTCAACACATTTAAGACTAAAAGCAGCCGTTATTCAATACGTTGGATATTTATAAATACTAGCAGATGTACTGCATGTGGGATTATACATCTGCTATTTTTGAAACATTTGGAAAAATCTCGAAAATGTTCAGGCCATGTACATATGCCAGTTCCCTGGCATAAAAAATCAGGTGGGGGCCAACATTTGAATTTATGAGGTCTGACATGCATGTACTGTATGTACCATAAAAGGCTAAACATTGACAGGACAACTGAAAAAAGGGGTTGTCTGCTTGCACCATATAATGCTGATAATTACTGTATTGCATAAAGAAAGAAAGAAAGAAAGAAAGAAAGAACGAAATAGACTATAGTGGTTCTATCTAGCTTTTTTTTCTCTCTTTTGCTCAGGTCACCCCAACTATTTCATCAATGGCACCCCTGAGTTACATCCTTATTTTACAGCACCTTAAATGTATGTCATTTTAAAGGTAGGGTAAGTGTTAACCTTTTTTGTTAAAACAGTCATGGCTCCCACTTTGAGAAACCCTGTGACAATATTATCACACGAAAACATGAAATTACCTACCTAGGTTTCATCCTGGAGGCTAATCTTTCAAGTGATAAAATGGCCACCAATGTAATAAAAAAAGTCAACCAATGAACAAGATTCCTGTACAGGATCTCCTCACTGGTCAACAAAAACACCTTGAAGACCCTAACCGGAGCCCTCATACAAGGTTTCTTCGACTATATGCATGCACGTCCTCATCATACCACAGCACCTCAAAGACCCTTAAAACAAGGCTACAGACATCCCAAAGCAAACTGGTCAGGCAGCAGGCCTTACTCCCAGAACCCACCTCACCCCTGCCCATTTTGATAGGCTGGAATGGCTTAGGGTTGACGACAGAGAACAGCCACTTGCAATGGGCCTGGTCTACAACACCAGAGGGAGTTCAACAAACAACGTGCAACCGGCTAAAATAATTAATTTCACTCCTATGCCACTAAAATGGGAACGCCCTACCAACAGCCATTAAGAAATGTGAATCCCTACTATCAATACAATTTTCAATCAATCAATCAATCAATCAACCAACCAACCAGTAGTATTTAAGCAGCAGTTGGTATATGAACAATTTAGCCTTCTTGTCCACTAGATGGCGTGCAAACTCTACATAGACAGTGTAGCTTGGTTGATTTTAGGTTTTATTATTGTAATTGTTTACGCACTTATCATTATTAATAGTACATTATTTATTTTTTACATTATTTTAAGTAAAATATAAATTAAATAGGCTTTCGAAGCAAAGGATGCAAGTGTGCATTTAACAATAACGTTTATAAAGTATTTGAAATACACTGCATACAATTCAATGAACATAGTGCACTGCTTACATTGTGCTGACAATAGCTATGAGATTATAGGCTACTATTAAAATAGAACACTCATAGAAACTCATTGTAATATACTCTTCTTCTAGTGAAATCATAATCAAAACAATGTAATGTAAACAACAGTCCGGTTTGCAACGCATGTGTTCAAGAGTAGGTGGTTGCTAAAAACGTGCCTCTAATTCAAATAAACCAGACAGGGGACACAAAATGACTTCCTGTCACATAGTGAACCCGAGTTCCTGTATAAGCCGGTTTACTAGATATATAGACAATGTGGCTGGGGAGTCATCGTCCACATGAGAACTCTTGCAACAATCCAGGTCATTTATATATCTGTGAAACCCCAGTATTGCCGCGGCGCACGCACAACAACGTGCTCATCGAATTCAAATCCTGAATCAGAATCAACTCAAGGTTCGGGAATCTCTCGGGACACTTGCTTGCGGTATGTGGACGCACTTTTGATTCCACTCCTTTTGCTCACTTAAACACCAGAACAGGTATGGTTTCATTTTAAGTATTATATTTATTATTCTAGATATTCATAAATAGTGAATGTTGTCAATTTGAGTGTGTATTTCATACCCTTTTGCTCACTGCTCAGACTCACTGAATAGAAATTGCTTGGTTTGGTGTATCCATAATTCCGTGCCCGTGTCAAACTGTACATGATAATAAATAATATGCCAGCACATTTGGAGTTATGTGGCAGGTTCAACTTTATGGGGCTACTTAATTAAATTATCCAAGCGTGACATGACAATGAAAGAAGCAGCATTAAATAATACGTCTGCCATACGTTTATAAAACGTTTAATTAATCATTTTAGTGGGCTGTGCAATCATGCGCAATATGCTTTACAACTTCTCAAGAATGCATTCATGGTTTAATAGTAGTAGACAGTACGTTACCTGTGGTTTCATATTTCGCGTAACAAAAAGCAGAATGCCTTTCAGTGTCTACCAGCATTAATGAGCAAAGAAGACGACCGCGGCTAACTACTATAAACAAAATCTGCCTGTGCCTGGGACAAACTCACCAATCAGCTGATCAATCATCAGTCTATCAATCTATCATGCTCAGTGCACAGGCTTTTGAAAATCATATTTTGACAGTACTTTCTGCTTTTCATTCTATGGGAGGGAACTGATGACACTTTTCTCCGTCTGCCATTGACTATTCAACTTTCATGAGATGGTAAATGGTAGAAAATGTATATTTTCAACATTAACTGAACGTTGCACAACAACAACAACAATGACCTAAATCAGCCTGATGGTGGAGCTGTAATTAAAGGTAACATTTTGAAAATTTGAAAAGATTTGCCTACTACTAATAAAGTCCATCTGACTAGACAGACACCATTACATCTCCTGTTGTTACCACATTTCTTTGTAGATCATTATTGGGCCAAGCTTATTATTGTGACAAACTGTCACAATATCACAATCATCACAAATTGTGCAAGGAATGTGACTAAATAAGTTGCAGCTTTGAGGAATGTTAGGCCCAGCCAGTTCATTTGTCATCATGCACGCTGTAATTATGAATTTGCATTCCTGAGTGACTATACATGTCATACGTTTGGGAGTGCAGAGGAGGCAGCCAGGTGTTCCTAGATCAGGTCAGGTGGGGCCGATAAAATAACCTAAAATGTCGGTAGGGCTGAGCGATATAGTAGTCAATGTTCACACATTCACCTCACACACAATTATGCTTTTGTTACTTCTGTGAACATTGTGTATATATGGTTAGCATGGAGCACCCGTCAAATTGTTATGGGTCAATTCCAACATAAAAAAAATCAAAAAAATCAAATGCATTTCCTTGCATGCTTTTTTCACTAGTTTGGGTCAGGCAAATGTTTAATTTCTCTTCTGTCTTGAGCTAAAAGGTTTGGTGAAACACTGGTGTAGGGTCATTTGTGATTGGGTAAAGGAACATGGTGACAGCGGCACCCACCCCCTAGGTTAACCAACTACAAGGTTTGAGAATTAAGGGACCTGTGTGCAACCTGACAGCCACGCCAAGTGGTCAGCCAAGTGGTCAGCGAGTTCCTAGTTTGATTCCCGGCTGGCCGGACCATTTGCTGCATGTCACTCCACAACTCTCTCTGTGTTTCCTGTCTCTCTCCACTGTCTACTGACTATCGAGGCTAAACAAAAAATAAAAACTTAAAAAAATAACGAAGGGACCTCACATACAGTGGAAAGTATAATGGCAAACTATCAGGCCTATCACTCTATAGATAGGCCTAAAGTCCTCAACCAGTGGTTTTCAACCAGCTAAATTATGCAGAGTTGGTAACCAAATGGGCCCTTATTGATTGTTAACTCTTGAGAGCGTAAAATGAAAAGAATGGACCCGTATGGGACCCGTATGGGTACATTTGGTTTGGGACCCGTATGGGTCCATTTGGTTTCATTTTATGCTCTCAAGAGTTAAATTACTGTTAAACATCTGTATTACTTAATTTACAAGAAGTCTACACAATTAGAAACCGTAGAATTGTTATTTTGATTTTGTTATATCTCCTATAGTGCCAACAGTCCAACAGCATATTGTGGACAAAATCTTATCCAACGATAACAAAGTCAAAGTCGTGATGATTTGTCACACACGTTACCGCAGTGAAATTTGTTCTCCGCATTTGACCCATCTCTTGGAGCGGTGAGCCGCAGCCAAGGAGCGGTGAGCATCTCTTGATGAGAATCTCATCAAATGGTGGTCCGTGGCTCAAATGCGAAATAAATAATGGACCTTGATATGAAACGGGTTGAAAGCCACTGTTCTAAACAGATAGGCGCAGATTCCTTTACTATTTATTTCTCTCTCCCTCTGTTTTCTCCAGACTATTCTCCGAACCTCCTATTTCCCCTCGATCTCGGCTCATATATTACACTCAAGAGCACAACACCACCTCTGCTCTGGTACTTTGATATTTCTCAACTTCTAATGACTCTTTGGATATCAGTTTCATACCAGGGCTAGGCCTTTTGAAGTCAGAAAGGCCAAGACAAATATGATAATTGTCTGGAGGGCCAGTGCTCCAAGGTGCCTTCCCCCCTCTGGTTCTCAGTGCTTAACCCATGATTCTAGACGGGAACCCCTTTTGGTGTTTTAACTAAGCATTGTTAACTAAGCATGTTATACTTTAGCTATTGAAAAATAGCAGATCTACAAGCTCATAGCGCGCCACCGAGTGGCGCGCTACGAGCTTGTATGTCTGCTATTTTTGAAAAATCGTGAAAATGTGCAGTTGGGGGTCGGCGGCCAAATTCATAACATTTTTGGGGTCCTTGACATGAAATATTGAGAACCACTGACATAGAAACATACATTTTAAAAATACATTTTAAAAATATTTTTTTTTAATTTCGACGTCAGGCCTAAATGGGTTAAAGTCTGGTGATTGTTCACCATATGGAGGATCTGATATCCAAAACCTTCCCTCCAGATTTAAGGGTCTAATTTGAACTGCTTTGTGGGACATATTATGAATGTTGTTTTTGTTGTTGTTTTATCTCCAAGCCAATGACTGTGCAGATAGAAAATGCAAACATGATCCATATATTTATTGTTCCACGTCCTCCACTTTGATCTAACCTCCTCTTTTACTTTGGGTTTTGCGTACTCATGAATATTGCAGTTACTTGCTAGGGGCTGTTGGGAGGCTAGATGCTTTTATTGCCAGCCTTGGCTGGGAAAAGAGGAACGTTTCTATGTCCCGGGGAAGGTGAACATTTCCCCGAAGTCACGCCTCAGTGATGCTGTATTTATTATTTATTTCAATTTAAAAAAGAAGACGACATATTGAAAAACATAGGCCTAAACAAACTCAAGTGCATTCGTTCTGATAACCTTACACGTTATCCTAGTGTTAAGATATTAAAAAGAAATGCATGCAATTATTTAACATTGACAATAAAACACACTTCTAAGTTGGACATTGTAATGGATGCTTGGCCTGTTTGAACATTGAACTCTTTCTTGTTGTGGTTTATTTTCTCTTTTCTGACGAATGCCTTTGCAGCCATGCAAGATGCTGTTGAGCCTGGTCAATTCTACAGTACATGCAAAGAGGCAGGAAGTAGGATGTCCAGTGTGGTCCATTTGACCCAGAGAATGAATAATAAAGGCGGTTAAAGGGCTTAGAGTAGAGAAGCTCTGATAATAACAAAGTAGGTAACACTTGCTATGTATTCCATTCCCATGTCTGTAATGCATTGTAAATGGCTTATAACACTATATTATTATAGCTACAAGCACTCATAAATACTCAAAATGATTTATAACACAATTGTAAAGTAATAAGCACTCATAAATACTTATAAATGCATTGTTAAATGCAGTTATGAGATCTTATAACTAATTATACAGTGTAATCAACCATGTTATTCTACATTATAAGTACCGGTATGTTTATAATGCATCATAGTAGACATGGGTTCCATTATGCACAGCAAGTGTTACCATGTAGGTATGCATGTGTTTATGTACAGTGTGTATGTGTGTATGCACTATGCATGTGTTTATGTACAGTATGTATGTGTGTATGCACTATGCATGTGTTTATGTACAGTGTGTATGTGTGTATGCACTATGCATGTGTTTATGTACAGTGTAACGAAGACTCTGACTAGGACGTTGGGCTATATGATATATGACATGTTTAGTATGACAATCCCTATATTTGGGCCCGAGCCGACCTAGTGCTGATATCGATAGATATGGTAGAACCATATATGGATAGAACCATATATGGATAGATCTAACTGGCTTAGTCATCGTGACAAGCCTGGTCGGAGAATATATAGAGGGTCGGCTTCAGGGAGAAGGCAGAAGTCGAAGCATCCTGGTTTAAGTTCTAACCGGACACCACTGCGGGGGTCCTAACCTAAGTAATCAGCAATAGAGCCTTGAGCTATTTTATATGGTCTACAACACGACGCCACCACTTCGACCCTGGCGTCTACAACACGACGCCATCACTTCAACCCCGGCCACTTTCAGGGAGGTGATCATGTCCAGTGCTCTCTCTCTCTCTCCTGCACATCACCAGTGCTCTGCACATCACCAGTGCTCTCTCTCCTGCACATCACCAGTGCTCTCTCTCTCCTACACATCACCAGTGCTCTGCACATCACCAGTGCTCTCTCTCCTGCACATCACCAGTGCTCTCTCTCTCCTACACATCACCAGTGCTCTGCACATCACCAGTGCTCTCTCTCCTGCACATCACCAGTGCTCTCCCTCCTGCACATCACCAGTGCTCTCTCTCCTGCACATCACCAGTGCTCTGCACATCACCAGTGCTCTCTCTTTCCTGCACATCACCAGTGCATATAAAATAGCTCAAGGCTGTATTGCTGATTACCTAGCTTAGGACCCCCGCAGTGGTGTCCGGTTAGAACTTAAACCAGGATGCTTTGACTTCTGCCTTCTCCCTGAAGCCGACCCTCTATATATTCTCCGACCAGGCTTGTCACGATGACTAAGCCAGTTAGATCTATCCATATATGGTTCTATCCATATATGGTTCTACCATATCTATCGATATCAGCACTAGGTCGGCTCGGGCCCAAATATAGGGATTGTCATACTAAACATGTCATATATCATATAGCCCAACGTCCTAGTCAGAGTCTTCGTTACAGCCACCCCAGATTTCACGTTGAAATCTATACCGCATCCAGAAGACTCAGACAATTGTCCTTTCTTTCGGCTAGGTTCTAACAGGCCAGGCCTGGTAGTTATCCAGCAAGGGAGGCTCTCGAAGATGTTAATCTCTCTCCATTAGTCTGCTGACGATCTGTGTATGCTCACAATCCAAGCTATTTGGCGATCAATGCTCCCTCAATATTATTGACTTGGTTTGGCTGTACGGCAGGAGATACCTCGGAAGATACAGCCACCCCGTGCAAAACTTGAAGATCTCTCATGATTCTGATACGCAACTCTTCAGGTTGACCCCTCAATCCGACCTGCTTGGCAACTGTGTGTAACAAAATGGTTCGCCCCGAACCATCATCCAGAACTGCATATACTTCCATTACTTTGCCACAATTGCAAATTAGAACTTTGCACACCTTTAACATGACATTTCTCCCTTTAGGCGGTGGATAGCCCACATGCAAGGACTCTCCTGCTATAGTCAAGATTGCTGGCTGCGGTAATTCCTCTTGTAAATCCTGTCCCGTCTCGATCTTAGGTGTCCTAGGGTTCCGCAAATGTTCATCTGCTCTCCGGTTCAACCGGCTCCTATTAATACTGTGAAAAGCCAGAGGGTGCCTTCCACCACAGTTCACTCCTAGTCTGTAGTTTACAGTTTCTTGCCTGATGACGACGTCCATTGCTGATAACACAGCTTCATCTGTCATATCAAATCTCGTCGTTTGAACCTGCCGCATACCCCAAGATGGTGTGTGCCGCTATTACAGTAATGCCATCTTGCTGGTTACTTGGTGTACGATCGGCAGAATTGGGTGCTACTACCGTACCATGCATGATGACTGTTCGTCTCCGGTTATGCTCATGGTCATTTCTGCGAGAGTGACCGTCCAGCCTCCTTGCTGGACTACTTCGGTCCCTATGAACCTGGACTTCTGGTCTGTCAGCTTGCACTTTCATCTCGATATCCTATCGGTGAACGAAGCCTCTGCCGTCCTCCGACTGCTCCAACATCTATGGGAGGGTTGATATAGCTCCGATGCCCTTGCATCATCATGGTGTCCAGACAATGCTCTCATGATATCCACCAGAGCCTTTTGGCCCTAATGACATCTAAAGCTCTAGGTGAAAGCCTTCGTTACACTCTGCCACCCCCAGATTTCCCATGGAAATCTGTACCATATCTAGAAGGCTTGAACAGTAGCCCCCTCAGGCCACCCCAATACAAGCATACGGAGGCTTGAACATCAAGCGTCAGCCATTCAGACCACCCCATTGAGGGCGTCCAGGCGTCCCGCTTTCTTTCTTTGATGTTACGGTGGGTCATAAAAAACCTCAAGATCAAATCACATGCCACCCATTAAGGGCGTTCCCTGTCAATGGGTCAGAGTCAGCCTATCCGTGCAGTTCCAGTTTGAAGTAACGCCCTCTTGACCGTATCAAAGGTGGTCCACAGCTTCGGACCCAGGCTTCTACAACACCACGCCATCACTTCAACCCTGGCGTCTACGACACGACGCCATCACTTCGACCCTGGCGTCTACAACACGACGCCATCACTTCAACCCTGGCGTCTACAACACGACGCCATCACTTCGACCCTGGCGTCTACAACACAACGCCATCACTTCAACCCTGGCGTCTACAAGACCACGCCACCACTTCGACCCTGGCGTCTACAACACCACGACACCACTTCGACCCTGGGGTCTACAACACGACGCCATCACTTCAACCCCGGCCACTTTCAGGGAGGTGATCATGTCCAGTGCTCTCTCTCTCTCTCCTGCACATCACCAGTGCTCTGCACATCACCAGTGCTCTCTCTCCTGCACATCACCAGTGCTCTCTCTCCTGCACATCACCAGTGCTCTGCACATCACCAGTGCTCTCTCTTTCCTGCACATCACCAGTGCTCTCTGACTCTAAGGGCCGGGGAGGTCTCACGGCTCCGAGATTCTGGCATCCAGATTCTGGTAACAGGGTGGGTCTCACAGCTTCGAGACGCTGCTGCTCACCTAGGGAGCAGCCAGGACCGCCAGAGCGTTCATGCTCTGGCGGCAACAGGGTGGGTCTCACAACTTCGAGACCCTGCTGCTCACCTAAGGAGCAGCCAGGACCGCCAGAGCGTTCATGCTCTGGCGGCAACAGGGTGGGTCTCACAGCTTCGAGACCCTGCTGCTCACCTAAGGAGCAGCCAGGACCGCCAGAGCGTTCATGCTCTGGCGGCAACAGAGTGGGTCTCACCGCTTCGAGACCCTGCTGCTCACCTAAGGAGCAGCCAGGACCGCCAGAGCGTTCATGCTCTGGCGGCAACAGAGTGCATCTCACCGCTTCGAGATGCTGCTGCTCACCTAAGGAGCAGCCAGGACCGCCAGAGCGTTCATGCTCTGGCGGCAACAGAGTGGGTCTCACAGCTTCGAGACCCTGCTGCTCACCTAAGGAGCAGCCAGGACCGCCAGAGCGTTCATGCTCTGGCGGCAACAGAGTGCATCTCACCGCTTCGAGATGCTGCTGCTCACCTGCGGAGCAGCCAGGACTGCCAGAGTGTTCAGACTCTGGCAGCGACTGGGTTACCATCTGGTTAGAATCTTGCCACTGAGTCATAGAAGCTACTCAAGGTATATTATGGGTTGTAAAGCCAGATACCTTGGTTCGTATGTGTCTGGAAGACTTCAGCATCCCGTTACTGCGGTAAGCCCTAATCCGTACTCAAGAAGGACCATATAAAATAGCTCAAGGCTGTATTGCTGATTACCTAGCTTAGGACCCCCGCAGTGGTGTCCGGTTAGAACTTAAACCAGGATGCTTTGACTTCTGCCTTCTCCCTGAAGCCGACCCTCTATATATTCTCCGACCAGGCTTGTCACGATGACTAAGCCAGTTAGATCTATCCATATATGGTTCTATCCATATATGGTTCTACCATATCTATCGATATCAGCACTAGGTCGGCTCGGGCCCAAATATAGGGATTGTCATACTAAACATGTCATATATCATATAGCCCAACGTCCTAGTCAGAGTCTTCGTTACAACCACCCCATATAAAATAGCTCAAGGCTCTATTGCTGATTACTTAGGTTAGGACCCCCGCAGTGGTGTCCGGTTAGAACTTAAACCAGGATGCTTCGACTTCTGCCTTCTCCCTGAAGCCGACCCTCTATATATTCTCCGACCAGGCTTGTCACGATGACTAAGCCAGTTAGATCTATCCATATATGGTTCTATCCATATATGGTTCTACCATATCTATCGATATCAGCACTAGGTCGGCTCGGGCCCAAATATAGGGATTGTCATACTAAACATGTCATATATCATATAGCCCAACGTCCTAGTCAGAGTCTTCGTTACAGCCACCCCAGATTTCACGTTGAAATCTATACCGCATCCAGAAGACTCAGACAATTGTCCTTTCTTTCGGCTAGGTTCTAACAGGCCAGGCTTGGTAGTTATCCAGCAAGGGAGGCTCTCGAAGATGTTAATCTCTCTCCATTAGTCTGCTGACGATCTGTGTATGCTCACAATCCAAGCTATTTGGCGATCAATGCTCCCTCAATATTATTGACTTGGTTTGGCTGTACGGCAGGAGATACCTAACCGGACACCACTGCGGGGGTCCTAACCTAAGTAATCAGCAATAGAGCCTTGAGCTATTTTATATGGGGTGGCTGTAACGAAGACTCTGACTAGGACGTTGGGCTATATGATATATGACATGTTTAGTATGACAATCCCTATATTTGGGCCCGAGCCGACCTAGTGCTGATATCGATAGATATGGTAGAACCATATATGGATAGAACCATATATGGATAGATCTAACTGGCTTAGTCATCGTGACAAGCCTGGTCGGAGAATATATAGAGGGTCGGCTTCAGGGAGAAGGCAGAAGTCAAAGCATCCTGGTTTAAGTTCTAACCGGACACCACTGCGGGGGTCCTAAGCTAAGTAATCAGCAATACAGCCTTGAGCTATTTTATATGGTCCTTCATATAAAATAGCTCAAGGCTGTATTGCTGATTACTTAGCTTAGGACCCTCGCAGTGGTATCCGGTTAGAACTTAAACCAGGATGCTTAGACTTCTGCCTTCTCCCTGAAGCCTACCCTTTATATATGCTCCGACGACCAGGCTTGTCATAATGACTAAGCCAGTTAGATCTATCCATATATGGTTCTACCGCATCTATCTGATATCAGCTCTAGGTCGGCTCGGGCGGCCCAAATATAGGGATTGTCATACTAGACATGCTATATATCATATAGCCCTGGCGTCCTAGTCGGATATCCCCATATATGGAGACTGTATATCCAACGAACACTCTCCCAGTTAAGCTAAGATGAATGTAAGTGAGAGTCTTCGTTACAGCCTCCCCAGATTTCACGTTGAAATCTATACCGTATCCAGAATACTTGAACAATTTTTATTCATTTTCTATTTTCTTTATCGTTTTAGTATTTTTCTTTCTTTTTAATTTTCAATCTGTTTTTTCACAATCCTTCCGACCCGTCGTCATTGCCCGGTATCTCTTATCTGATGTAGCCCCAGTCGCTATGCTATCCCCAGCAGCTACACCGGTGATGTGGGCCCAAGCCATTCAATTTAGTCAGTTGAAGGCAGCAAGACTGATTACTCGAGCCACTGGTCGCAGGTAGGTCCGATCTCCAACCTTCACTTCTACCGTTCGAATCCTATCGTCCGCACCAGAAATAGTCTGGGAAATCCTTCCAATAGGCCAAAGGGCCCGAGGTAGCTGTGGATCCACGATCATCACCGGAACTCCAATCTGAATATTCGTCGTCTCCTTTTGCCACTTCTGCCGTACCTGAAGGTTAGGTAGGTAATACCTCAAGAAATGTTTCCAGAAGTGATCCGCCAGTATTTGACTATGTCTCCATCTTTTCCTTCCCAACATGTCTGACTCATCATATTGAACTTGCGGTAATGACGCATCTCGCCTCCCCATGAGGAGGATGTTGGGTGTCACAGGGTCGGGATCAGCTACATCCGATGAGGTATAACCTAAAGGTTTGGAGTTCAGAATCCCTTCCACCTCAACCAGAACTGTACGCAGAACCTCTTCTGACACTGTTTGAGCACCCAATGTTACTTGCAAGGCCTGCTTGAGAGATCGGATTTCCCTCTCCCAACAACCTCCGAAATGAGGTGCGCTGGGCGGATTGAATACAAATTTAATTTGCTGCTTGGCCAACTGTGCCTTAATTTCAGGTTGAAGGGCCATAAATGTTTCCTCCAGCTCACGCACCCCTCCTTTAAAGTTCGTTCCTTGATCGGACAATATTTCGAATGGTTTTCCTCGACGCGCAATGAAACGTCTTAATGCCATCAGGTAAGAATCCGTGTCCAGACTGCAGAGAAGATCAATGTGAACTGCACGAGTCGTCATGCATTTGAAGATGATCCCCCAGCGTCGTTCCCTCCTGCGTCCTACTTTAACGAAGTATGGCCCGAAACAATCTACTCCTGTAGAGTAAAATGCTGGTTTGTGGATACGTAATCTTGCAGGAGGTAAATCAGCCATCCTGGGGATGTTTGGAGTCCCTCGCCAAGTGCGACACCCAGTACAACCTCGCTGATATCGCTTAACGGCCTCTCTTCCTCTCAGTATCCAATACTTTCGTCTGATTTCAGCAAACACTCGCTCTGGTCCTGCATGACGCAGTTTCTCGTCGTAGTCCTTGATAATCAACTTGGTAATCGCATGCTTGGGGTCAAGTACGATGGGATGTATCGCGTCTGGGTCCAAAAGTTCACTATGGCGAAGTCGTCCCCCTACCCGAATGAGCTGGGTAGTACTGTCGAACTCCGGACAGAGCGTGATTAGTTTGCTATTCTTAGCTAATGCCTTTCCCGAAACCAGTTGGGTAGTCTCACTGGCGAAACAGTCATCCTGGATCTGCTTAACCAGGGCCAACTCAGCTTTCTGATACTCGTCGGCTGTAGGCTCGAGGGAGGGTGACCCAACTTGTTGCGTCACAGTATCCTTAACAAGATCCGCCAAGGTAGTATAGGATGAAGCATCTAACCTTCCCACCCTGAGTGTAGATAGGGTAGTCAATTGGCAGGTGACCTCTTTCTTGAACTCTGCTTCGTCGATATGCGGGATTGGTATGGCTCTTGGCCATTTCTCTGATGTCTGGTAGAGAAACGGAGGCCCACGAAACCATCGGCTTGTTGGTCCCAATTCCGCAAGAGTCTTTCCTCGAGTGATGTCATCTGCTGGATTGTTACCCGTGTCCACATAGTGCCAAGATTTCCCTTCAGTCAGTTCCTGGATTTCAGCTACACGGGTCCCTACAAAGACTTTAAAGCGACAAGATTCTGAAGTGATCCAAGTGAGAACCGTGGTTGAATCAGTCCAAAGAAAGGTTTGACGAATAGGCAGGGTGAGTTCTTTATCCAACACCACCGATATTTGCGCTCCCGTCAAAGCTGCACACAACTCCAGTCTAGGGATTGTCTGTTGTTTCTTAGGAGCTACTCTAGACCTTGCCGTCACGAAGGCCACCTCCACTTTGCCATCTGGGGATTCAGTCCTTATATAAGCAACTGAACCATAAGCCTTCTCTGACGCGTCACAGAATATATGAAGATCCCGTTGGCTAGTCAGGGCATCCAACTCTTGACTGCTATAGCATCTGGGTAATATAATATGTTGGAGCTCTGGTAACTCTCTTTCCCATTCATCCCATGTTTGGATAAGTTCTTCAGGCAGGTTTGGATCATCCCAATCTTTCCTCTTGGCCCACAACTGCTGAACCAGCATCTTAGCCCGGGTGGTGAAGGGCATTATGAACCCAAGCGGATCATACTGACTTGCCAGTGTCTTGTAAATGTTACGCATTGTAACTGGTGAATTGCCGGGTTCTCTGAGTTTGTAGGATAACGTATCGGTCTGACAATGCCACAGGAGTCCAAGTGCAGACTCCTGTCCATCCGACTGCCCATGAGCTATCCAATGCTCAGCACTATCTGATCTAGCAGAAGGCGGAAGATGACTGATAACTTCTGGTTTGTTACTAGCCCATTGACGCAACTCGAATCCTCCCTCAGCCAGGAGAACTCGCAATTTCTCCACCAGTGGTTTAGCTTCATTGACTGAGGGCAAACTCTGCAGGCAGTTGTCCACATAGAATGATCTGAGGACAGATTCACGGACATCCTCCCCCTGTTGGCTGTGGTCTAGGACATGTTTCTGAAGTGCGAAGGTGGCACAACATGGGCTGCTCGTAGTGCCAAAGGGTAATACTCTCCATTCATAAATCCTAACAGGCTCATCTGACTTCAGGTCGCGCCACAGGAATCGTAGGAGGGGCCAATCCTTCGGTAATAGCCGTATCTGATGAAACATTCCTTTAATGTCACTACTAATTGCCACAGAATGCTCTCGGAACCGCAATAACACAGCCAAGAGAGAGCAACTCAGGGTTGGGCCAGGTAGTAGAAGTTCGTTGAGATTATTTCCTTGAAACTGGAACGAGCAGTTGAAAACCACCCGATTTTTGCCATTATGATGCACCATATGATGAGGTATATACCAGCTGGTGGGGGTATCTTCTGCCCCACGCTCCAGCTTAACTACGTATGCCAAGGACTCTAGTCGTTCTATCTCGGACCTGTAAGCTACTGCCTGCTCCGGTGACTTAGCCAATCTTCTCTCTGTACTTTTCAACTGCGAGAGTGCGGCATCACTGGTCGCACATAGGGAAAGAGCGTCAGTCTTCCGCAGTAGTGGTGTTGCGTAGCGATATACTCCATCGATGTTTACTCGTATGGTCTCGGCTTCCAGTAGCTCAACCGCCCTCTGATCCTCTCGTGAACGCGTACTAAGCCTTTCGCTACGCCAGGGTAATACCTCCATCATCCAAAGCTGTTCCACATGCCTGAATTCATTATCTGGTTGAATCGGTGCTGACCCAAAATAACATTGTAATTCCTGAGAACTTCTCCGCAATTCTTGGATTGGACCCTGTACAGTCCAACCTAGTCGAGTCTTGATGGCCACCGGACCACCAGCTGGGCTCCATCTCACCGGTTCTATGGGCGTTATAAGGTGAGGGTGATCAGAACCTATAAGGAGGACAGGCCGTGCCCGATATAGGTCCGGCAAGGGAAGTCCTCGTAGATGTTGATATCTCTCCCTCAGTCTGCTGACGATCTGTGTATGCTCCGACAATCCGAGCTCTTTAGCAGTAAAGGCTCCCTCGATGTGGTAGATTTGATCTGGCCGTGCGGCTGGGGATACCTCAAAGGATACCGCCGCCCCGCACAGAACTTGAAGATCTCTCACAGTTCTGATCCGCAACTCTTCAGGTTGTCCCTGTAACCCGACCTGCTTAGCCGCCGTTTGTAACAGAATGGTTCGCTCCGAACCATCATCCAGAATCGCATATGCCTCCAGTACTTGATCACCATTCCGGATTAGAATTTTGCAGATTTTTAGCATGACATTTCTCCCTTTTGGCAGTGAGTAACCCACATGCAACGACTCTCCAACTGTGGTTGAGAAGGAGCTGACTGCAGAAGCTGACTGCGTTGCCAAAGCTGACTGCGATGTTCCCTCTTGCGGATCCTGTCCCCTCTCGACCTTAGGGGTCCGAGAATTCCGCCAGGGTCCAGCTGTTTGCTGGCTAGATCGAGCCCTGCTCGAATTGGGACCGTGAAGAATCAAAAGGTGCTTTCCGCCACATTGCTCACATCTCGTCGGTAGGGTACACTCTCTTGCCTGATGACGACGTCCGCAGAGATAGCACAGCTTCATCTGTCGTATCCACCCTCGTTTCTCCATTGAACTCATTTGTTTGAACCTGCCGCATACCCCAAGATGGTGTGTAACGCTCTTACAGTAATGACAATACTGCTTCCTGCCATCTTGCTGGTTACTCGGGGTACGTTCGGCAGGGTTGGGTGGCAGAACGAAGGCTTTCACCTAGAGCTTCATATGTCATTAGGGCCAGAAGGCATGGTGGATATCATGAGAGCATTGTCTGGACATTTCACCTAGAGCTTTATATGTCATTAGGGCCAGAAGGCATGGTGGATATCATGAGAGCATTGTCTGGACAGCATGATGATGCAAGGGCATCGGAGCTATATCAACCCTCCCATAGATGTTGGAGCAGTCGGAGGACGGCAGAGGCTTCGTTTACCGATAGGATATCGAGATGAAAGTGCAAGCTGACAGACCAGAAGTCCAGGTTCATAGGGACCGAAGTAGTCCAGCAAGGAGGCTGGACGGTCACTCTCGCAGAAATGACCATGAGCATAACCGGAGACGAACAGTCATCATGCATGGTACGGTAGTAGCACCCAATTCTGCCGATCATACACCAAGTAACCAGCAAGACGGCAAGAACTGACGGTCAGTACTGTAATAGCGGCACACACCATCTTGGGGTATGCGGCAGGTTCAAACGACTGAGTTTAATGGCGAAACGAGATTTGATATGACAGATGAAGCTGTGTTATCAGCAATGGACATCGTCATCAGGCAAGAAACTGTAAACTACAGACTAGGAGTGAACTGTGGTGGAAGGCACCCTCTGGCTTTTCACAGTATTAATAGGAGCCGGACCCGGTTGAACCGGAGAGCAGATGAACATTTGCGGAACCCTAGGACACCTAAGATTGAGACGGGACAGGATTTACAAGAGGAATTACCGCAGCCAGCTTTTACAATCTTGACTATAGCAGGAGAGTCCTTGCATGTGGGCTATCCACCGCCTAAAGGGAGAAATGTCATGTTAAAGGTGTGCAAAGTTCTAATTTGCAATTATGGCAAAGTAATGGAAGTATATGTAGTTCTGGATGATGGTTCGGGGCGAACCATTTTGTTACACACAGTTGCCAAGTCGGATTGAGGGGTCAACCTGAAGAGTTGCGTATCAGAATCATGAGAGATCTTCAAGTTTTGCACGGGGTGGCTGTATCTTCCGAGGTATCTCCTGCCGTACAGCCAAACCAAGTCAATAATATTGAGGGAGCATTGATCGCCAAACAGTTTGGATTGTGAGCATACACAGATCGTCAGCAGACTAATGGAGAGAGATTAACATCTTCGAGAGCTTCCCTTGCTGGATAACTACCAGGCCTGGCCTGTTAGAACCTAGCCGAAAGAAAGGACAATGTCTGAGTCTTCTGGATGCGGTATAGATTTCAACGTGAAATCTGGGGTGGCTGTAACGAAGACTCTGACTAGGACGTTGGGCTATATGATATATGACATGTTTAGTATGACAATCCCTATATTTGGGCCCGAGCCGACCTAGTGCTGATATCGATAGATATGGTAGAACCATATATGGATAGAACCATATATGGATAGATCTAACTGGCTTAGTCATCGTGACAAGCCTGGTCGGAGAATATATAGAGGGTCGGCTTCAGGGAGAAGGCAGAAGTCAAAGCATCCTGGTTTAAGTTCTAACCGGACACCACTGCGGGGGTCCTAAGCTAAGTAATCAGCAATACAGCCTTGAGCTATTTTATATGGTCCTAGCTCTGGCGGTCCTGGCTGCTCCGTTAGGTGAGCAGCAGCGTCTCGAAGCTGTGAGACCGCCCTGTTGCCGCCAGAGCACGAACGCTCTGGCGGTCCTGGCTGCTCCTTAGGTGAGCAGCAGCGTCTCGAAGCTGTGAGACCCACCCTGTTGCCAGAATCTGGATGCCAGAATCTCGGAGCCGTGAGACCTCCCCGGCCCTTAGAGTCAGAGAGCACTGGTGATGTGCAGGAGAGAGAGAGCACTGGTGATGTGCAGAGCACTGGTGATGTGCAGGAGAGAGAGCACTGGTGATGTGCAGGAGGGAGAGCACTGGTGATGTGCAGGAGAGAGAGCACTGGTGATGTGCAGAGCACTGGTGATGTGTAGGAGAGAGAGAGCACTGGTGATGTGCAGGAGAGAGAGCACTGGTGATGTGCAGAGCACTGGTGATGTGCAGGAGAGAGAGAGAGAGCACTGGACATGATCACCTCCCTGAAAGTGGCCGGGGTTGAAGTGATGGCGTCGTGTTGTAGACGCCAGGGTCGAAGTGGTGGCGTGGTGTTGTAGACGCCAGGGTCGAAGTGGTGGCGTGGTCTTGTAGACGCCAGGGTTGAAGTGATGGCGTCGTGTTGTAGACGCCAGGGTCGAAGTGATGGCGTCGTGTTGTAGACGCCAGGGTTGAAGTGATGGCGTCGTGTTGTAGACGCCAGGGTCGAAGTGATGGCGTCGTGTCGTAGACGCCAGGGTTGAAGTGATGGCGTGGTGTTGTAGAAGCCTGGGTCCGAAGCTGTGGACCACCTTTGATACGGTCAAGAGGGCGTTACTTCAAACTGGAACTGCACGGATTGGCTGACTCTGACCCATTGACAGGGAACGCCCTTAATGGGTGGCATGTGATTTGATCTTGAGATTTTTTATGACCCACCGTAACATCAAAGAAAGAAAGCGGGACGCCTGGACGCCCTCAATGGGGTGGTCTGAATGGCTGACGCTTGATGTTCAAGCCTCCGTATGCTTGTATTGGGGTGGCCTGAGGGGTCTACTGTTCAAGCCTTCTAGATATGGTACAGATTTCCATGGGAAATCTGGGGGTGGCAGAGTGTAACGAAGGCTTTCACCTAGAGCTTTAGATGTCACTAGGGCCAAAAGGCTCTGGTGGATATCATGAGAGCATTGTCTGGACAGCATGATGATGCAAGGGCATCGGAGCTATATCAACCCTCCCATAGATGTTGGAGCAGTCGGAGGACGGCAGAGGCTTCGTTCACCGATAGGATATCGAGATGAAAGTGCAAGCTGACAGACCAGAAGTCCAGGTTCATAGGGACCGAAGTAGTCCAGCAAGGAGGCTGGACGGTCACTCTCGCAGAAATGACCATGAGCATAACCGGAGACGAACAGTCATCATCCATTGTACGGTAGTAGCACCCAATTCTGCCGATCGTACACCAAGTAACCAGCAAGATGGCATTACTGTAATAGCGGCACACACCATCTTGGGGTATGTGGCAGGTTCAAACGACGAGATTTGATATGACAGATGAAGCTGTGTTATCAGCAATGGACGTCGTCATCAGGCAAGAAACTGTAAACTACAGACTAGGAGTGAACTGTGGTGGAAGGCACCCTCTGGCTTTTCACAGTATTAATAGGAGCCGGTTGAACCGGAGAGCAGATGAACATTTGCGGAACCCTAGGACACCTAAGATCGAGACGGGACAGGATTTACAAGAGGAATTACCGCAGCCAGCAATTTTGACTATAGCAGGAGAGTCCTTGCATGTGGGCTATCCACCGCCTAAAGGGAGAAATGTCATGTTAAAGGTGTGCAAAGTTCTAATTTGCAATTGTGGCAAAGTAATGGAAGTATATGCAGTTCTGGATGATGGTTCGGGGCGAACCATTTTGTTACACACAGTTGCCAAGCAGGTCGGATTGAGGGGTCAACCTGAAGAGTTGCGTATCAGAATCATGAGAGATCTTCAAGTTTTGCACGGGGTGGCTGTATCTTCCGAGGTATCTCCTGCCGTACAGCCAAACCAAGTCAATAATATTGAGGGAGCATTGATCGCCAAATAGCTTGGATTGTGAGCATACACAGATCGTCAGCAGACTAATGGAGAGAGATTAACATCTTCGAGAGCCTCCCTTGCTGGATAACTACCAAGCCTGGCCTGTTAGAACCTAGCCGAAAGAAAGGACAATTGTCTGAGTCTTCTGGATGCGGTATAGATTTCAACGTGAAATCTGGGGTGGCTGTAACGAAGACTCTGACTAGGACGTTGGGCTATATGATATATGACATGTTTAGTATGACAATCCCTATATTTGGGCCCGAGCCGACCTAGTGCTGATATCGATAGATATGGTAGAACCATATATGGATAGAACCATATATGGATAGATCTAACTGGCTTAGTCATCGTGACAAGCCTGGTCGGAGAATATATAGAGGGTCGGCTTCAGGGAGAAGGCAGAAGTCGAAGCATCCTGGTTTAAGTTCTAACCGGACACCACTGCGGGGGTCCTAACCTAAGTAATCAGCAATAGAGCCTTGAGCTATTTTATATACAGTGTGTATGTGTGTATACACTATGCATGTGTTTATGTACAGTGTGTATGTGTGTATGCACTATGCATGCGTACATTCGTAATTGCACATTTAGATACATGCCTAGTACATCCACGACACGTGTGTGTGTGTGTGTGTGTGTGTGTGTGTACTGTGTGTGTACTGTGTGTGTGTGTGTGTGTGTGTGTGTGTGTGTAAAAGTGTTTAGAGTGAATGCAGCCCAGTTATATTAATTTGAAGCTGTCCAGAGGACAGAGATGACATCATCATTACCTCACCCCGCTCTGTTAGAGAACTTATGAAAAACATGTGGCTTCGCTTTCTCCACACACTGCAAATTGATTGAGTCTTGGACTTTTTTTTTCTTTGTTAGAAGACGTGTGTGTGTGCGTGTGCGTGCGTGCGTGCGCGCGCGTGTGTGTGTGTGTGTGTGTGTGTGTGTGTGTGTGTGTGTGTGCAGCGCCGCACACACATAAATGCCTATGTACGTATGTGTCAGCGGGCTTTGTTTTTATTATTTTGGCGTTGTTCTTTCTCTCCGGGGCTTTGACTTCATCTGTCATTCATTTGGCTCGTTTCCTTCAGCCTGCAGCTTTGCGTTTGGCCCTCTCCATTGGTCAGCCAGGTCTGAGGGCCCTCTCCATTGGTCAGGCTCACGCCATCATACCTGAGTGCTTGAGTATGTGTGCGTAACGCCCAGTGAAACCAGATAAACTATTTTTGAGTGGTGCAAACCACTCCAACAACTGGCTTTGTTAGTACCCGTGTGTGTTTGTGCCTGTACGGGTGAGCATGGTTGCTATGGTTAGTATGTGACGTCACTGACATCACATCACAGTTGCACCACTCAGTTCACACGGGTGTGATTTTTTTTATATACTGCATGAATGCAAATTCATAGCTAAGCACTAAACAGATTAATTTTTATATTGAATGTGAGATAGAGATATGAGGCGTAACCACTTAAACCCTCACTGGGGTCCACAAGGGCTCTATACGGGGGGCTCTCTCCTCTCCGTTTGCCTTTTTTTGAGTGGTGTAAACCACTCCTACAACTGGCTTTTTTGTGCAGAAAAAATGAGCATGGTTGCTATGTTCACCCTGTTCACCCGGGTGCGATTCCTACAACTGGCTTTGTTTGTGCAGAAAAAATGAGAATGGTTGCTATGTTCACCCTGTTCACCCGGGTGTGATTTCATTACGTCAGACATGATTTCATTACGTCATACAGACCTTACACCACTCAGTTCACACGGGTGTGATTTTTTATTTAAATATTAGCATATAATGATTACATGCTCATTGCTCAGGTTGTACTTGTAGTACCGTGGCTGTAAATTATATAGGACATTTTCACTTACGTGTAACTCAAACGGGGAACACTGTGGACCATCGTTGACCGTAGTTGCTTGGACAGCAGTGGCTCAGGGGTAGAGTGGCCGGTAGAGCGGCCGGATGGGAACCAGAAGGTTCATACCACAAGGTTCCCGGTTCGATCCCGGACTTCCCCAGAGTTAGTTTCAAAGTGTCCTTGGCAATCTATGTAAAGTGCTTTGGATAAAAGTGCATAAATGCACAATTTACCATTTACAGTGTACAGCCAGCAGACAGACCTGTGGTCGTAGGACTTGATCACCCCCGCCCCGTCAGATAGGTCGAGGGCAGTGAAGCCACAAAGAATCCATGATACACAGAAAGACTTAAAACACAAGGGCAACTTTGTAACAAAACATTTTAACATTGTGACTTTTACTGGCCAGCTTGGCATGCATTAAATGGCAGGGGTGGAGGCAAGCAGATTGTACATGGGGTGAATTAAAAACCTTGTAAACTACTGTTCTAAAGTCTAGATTTTTGTTTCTTCCTTATCTTTCTTTCTTTCTTTCTTTCTGTGCATTTCTGTGTATCCATAGCCAGGGAGTTGTTTGATGTGTTGTTATGTGTGGGCTGAGTGTTTATAGTTCACTGTTGTTTGGTTGCCAGAGCCAGGGGGTGGGGTTAGAATAACCTCTTTATACAGATGTGGGTGGACTGAAAGGATCCACTTGGACTTAGACGACATCTGACTTACTTAGTTTTAACCCACCCGCACAGCAAAGTCTGGAGTGTTAATTCAACAAAGAAAGTGTGCGTGCGTGCGTGCGTGCGTGCGCTGGGGGAGGGTTACACTTACATGCATACTATGTTACACACATGCTTCACTTGCATATTGATTTTATGTGTTACATTTTCTGTGTGTTGCATATGTAGGCTAATAAAGGCTATGTATATTGCGTACGCCTTTGTGCATGGAGGCAGAGTGCTTGACAAGGCAACACTGTCTGGAGCAGCTTCACAGGCCAGAAGTGGGATTCCTAAGCCATGAAAAGGCGTTCGCATAGATACTGCAGTACCATGATGGCAATGGGGTCAGCCTCTGACCATGGGAGAGCGAGAGGTGCCAAGTTTTGGTCCAAATTAGCCTTTTGTAGCCGAAAGCGGCCTGTTTGATCCCCAGGCCAGTCGCTTTATTAAAGTGTCTCTGAAGGTCAGACTGTAGAGATAATGAATTCTGGACTGGTGTTTGTTAACAGGATCAATGCCGGACATGTACGGTGGTCTAATCTAATAGCCTAGACTGCCTAAGTATAGAGTTACCTTTGAACAGCTCCAATGCACCGACCGATGAGTTGCTTGGTCTGAAAATCCACTTTAAAACGGTGTAATCGCTTGTTGTAGTGTAGAAAAGTATTGCATACAATGCATACCGGCGATCACAGCCCGCTCAGCGCACCACAAAATTCGCCATTGTAAACAATGGGACTCAATTTCCCATAACCCTTTGTGCGACAGACCTTTTTGCGATGACGTCATCAAAACGCGTCTCATATTCCATTCTGTCCGGTGGATTTCTCGTATGACTGGATTAAACAATGAAAACATAACTCAGAAAACATAACTTTCCCCGCGAATCGCAGAGAAAGTGTTCTACAATTATTTAACTCGAGCAACTCGTTAATAGAGGTCAAAGTGTTAAGCTATCCTATACTTGGGAATGTTTAGTCCACTGCACTATTTATCCCATTTTATGTAACGTTTATCATAATTTCTGCTTTGATGATTACTGATAAAAACAGAAGTAAGGAATAGGCTTACAGTATTGTCAGCCCAAGTTACAATTCATTGTAATTAATTTACTGGTGTACAATAGCGTATTCAAACGTTGACATAGTCTCATAATATCATCAGACTCGTATTACTTGATTTTATCTCCCATTGGTAGTGACTAGTATGCAGGTTTTGGCCCAGCTTTGTTTACAGTGTTGAGAGGATGTTGCCAGTCGGGTGCAGAGATGCCCTCAGGGCTTACATTAATATGAAAATGAAATTAGATGGTTTCCAGGTCACATGGTTAAACCAACAGAGTCACTGTCATCTTGCATCTCTTCATAGGCAAAGGCAGACAGATTTCAGCACTGTGTGTGTGTGCATGATTGTGTATGTACTAGTACTGTATTATGTGGGGCGACTGTGGCTCAAGAGGTAGAGCAGGTCGTCCAATGATCCATGGGTCGGCGGTTCGAATCCCGGCTCCTCCTGTCTACATGTCGAAGTGTCCTTGGGCAAGACACTGAACCCCAAATTGCTCCCGATGTGCTGGTTGGTACCTTGCATGGCTTCCGCCGCAATCGGTGTATGAATGTGTGTGTGAATGGGTGAATGTAATGCACAATCTATCTAAAGCGCCTTGGATAAAGGCGCTATATAAATGCACCATTTACCATTTATGTGCACCATGTTTGTCCTGGTTGAAGTTGTACTAGTTATACCGTGACCAAACTGGTTTAGTTTTTCTCACACTGTGTCCATTTGAAGAAAGGATCTCTGCATATTGTAAAGCAGACATGATGTACATGTGTTCAGCTGTGTCAGCCACCACAGATTACACCTTTTATAGGTGTTGATTCCTCTGCTTTACCATGGCCCCGTCACTGCCAAGCCCTACTGTTGATCTACGAGAGGGTGTACTGTACTAGTGTAGACAACCACATGTCCACATGTCCAGTTTCACTGGGAGGGCGTAACCGACCGTGCGGGTGGAACACGCTATCTCTCCCAGATCCACTCCCTGTTGAACAGGTGCCTGACCAACCTGTAGGAGTCACTAGTGCAGCGACAGAGATCGCCGTCCCCCTGCCGGCTTGGCTTCCCACTCAAGGACCAAGTGTGTGTTAATTGGAGAGGCCGGCCAACTTAAGCCGGAGGCACCATGGAGGTATCTCTGCTGGTGGTGGCCACTGGCCAGGAACTGAACTTTTACCTCTGCACCACCCGGATGGAGGTATCTCTGCTGGTGGTGGCCACTGGCCAGGAACTGAACTTTTACCTCTGCACCACCCGGATGCCCAAATGGCTATTTTTGTGTGTATGCCGGGTGTGTTATGTAGATACCACTGTCTGTCTGTCTGTTTGTGTGTTCTGTGTTTGTGTATTTTACGTAATTTGAACCATATTCTGCACACGGGTGTACCATCTCCACTCCAGACTCCAGCTCTATGTTACTCCCTACTGAACTCTGTGGTAATGTGATCAGCCCAGCCATCTTTGTTCTGGTGTGGTGCTGCATGTAGACTGCCAGTTTATTGAGTCACATTTATCTGCTGTTTTACCCTCTTATAAAAGCTTCACTATACACTGCGCAAGATAACTCTTGTACACAAGAGTGCAAGCACACACACACACACACACACACACACACACACACACACACACACACACACACACACACACACGCATCAATCTTGTGCCTTGAATCGCACATTAACATTCAGCACAGAATCTTCAGGCAGTGGACAGTAAAAGTGTGCAGGCAGGATGGCTGTTCTATCACCAGCATGCATGCATTGATCACCTCATGCTGTAACTGACCTTCTGTTTAATGAGCAGCATGCCAGTTGGCATTGTGCATTGCTGAATGGATAAGCAATAAAGATGTGGTGCTGAGGTGCTCATACATTGTGATATTAGTTCTTGGCATCTTGGGCCATTTAATTGTGTCGGGCGGCTTGGTTGAAAGTACGCACACATGCTAGCCAAGTGGTAATCTTGTCACTAACCTCTACATTTCAATGGGAATGGTTTTATTGTGTGTGTGTGTGTGTGTGTGTGTGTGTGTGTGTGTGTGTGTGTGTGTGTGTGTGTGTGTGTGTGTGTGTGTGTGTGTGTGTGTGTGTGTGTGTGTGTGTGTGTGTGTGTGTGTGTGTGTGTGTGTGTGTGTTTGCGTGTGTGTCCTGTTACGTTAGACCGACGGACCACGTGGTTGATTGTTTTTGTGTGTCCTTAAATGTCACTAAGCCATGTTGTATGTAAACTGTTGCACATGAACTCTTGTGTGCACTGTGCAGGAAACATGCTTTATTGCCTCCCTTACCAAACATCTAAACTTACCACATAATTTGCCACTGTTCTCATCAGGCACACCCATGCTAAGTTCCTGTTTGTGGGACACGAGCGCATGCTTACACACACGCACGCACGCACACGCACACACACACTCGCATGCACACCATCATATTTGTCACATCGTGCACCCACCCAGTGACAAATCAATGTTGGTGGGACTCCTGCTGGTTCCTGCTGGTGCTGTGGTTCTGTGGGTATGTACTCACTGTTGTCTTGTCTCTAACTAGGTCAGCATGCATACTAATTTATCCTCTTTAACTCACCACTACCACTTAGCAAAAAAGAAAAAAGAAGAAGCTGTGTTAGTGAGTAGTTATTAATATGCTATGGTGTCTGAATAAAATAGTAAGTTCTCATTGGAAGAGAATTGATCAAATAGGTGACGGTATTTCTATAAACCACTAGCTTGTCTTTTGGCCTATTTGTCATGAAATATTTCATGAAGGGGAACATTCAACACTGTCTGGTAGGCAGCAAAGTGGCTTTAGTTATGAGATCCATGGTTCTCAAAGTGGTGTCCAGGGACACCACTTTGGACCTTCCATTAGACTTTGAGGTTCATTTGGAGTTACCTGGGTTACCAAATTGGGTCAGTTTATTTTTTGATTCCTACAATGTTTTATAAATATTATTTGAAAGAAGAATTCGTGAATAAATCGTGAATAAATAAAATAAAAATCTAAGAAATTCCATAAATTAGAAAATAAATGTTTAAGAAGAAGTGAAAATAGCCAATCTACAAGCTCAAAGCGACACATTGTGACTTGTGTGCTTGCAGATCTGCTATTTTCACTAGTTTGGGTTCCGGGCAAAGGTCTAATTTCTCTTTTGGGTCACAGGCTAAAAGGTTTGGGAACCACTGCCCTAGGCCTATGGGACCAGAGGGCATAAGGCAAGTCAATCAAGTTGGCGTGGAAATTCCATATCTGAGGAAAATCAAGAGATTGAAACATAATATATGGCTATTAAAACTCCTACAAATATAATTGCAATTGAATTGACTGTGAGAGTTCATTTGCATGTGTCTGTTCTCCTCAGCCATATAATGTATAAAGACATACACACAGTATTGTCGTTAGCATTATAGGATGCTGTTCTCCAATTTGAAATATCCAGAGCTGACATTGGAGCCTAATGTGATGTTACTAAACAATGTGCTATAATGGGAGCGCTGGCAGATGATTGTGCGTCACATGGCTTCTCTGTTTTTAGCACGTAGTGGAGTCAGTCCCAGAGACGGGACATATTTAAAGTATTTATAGTGTATACAGTGTCAGGCAAAACTGTAGTCTCAACTATTTGTATGCACAGTAAAATGGCTCCATGGGTCCATTCTTAAATTAACACAGGACTTTACTGTGTGGCTGCAACATCAGATACTTGGATCATGAACCCACCCTGCTCGTTCATTCGTTTACAGTTTTTTTTTAACCTGAACATAAATAGAATTGTACGTTTATTGCGATACAATTGCAGACACCTGTCATTTCTTTTTTTTTTCAATGTATTTTTATCAATCGCAATTCAATGTATATAGAACCACACATTTTTATTTTTTCAACACAACATAGGAAAACAACAACAACAAGTACCACAATACGGACATTACAATGCACAGACGAAAAACAAAAAAAGACAAAACGAGTACACCACAGTCTTGACATGATTATACATTACAGGTCACCAGAGTCTTTGTTATTCACTACCGTTCAATAAGGTACATTGAAGCGCAGTCTAGAAGGGTCCACTGTGTCTAAGACTGGTTCCCATACCTTTGTGAACCTTTCCATGTTATCGCGGAGGAGATCAGTCAGTTTCTCCAGAGGAACCACAGTCATTACCTCCTTGTACCAATCATCCAGTGTAGGAACGTCTCTATGAATCCAAACAAGCTTGAGTATAGTCTTTCTCGCTATGTATAAAAGTATTCCAACCAATTTGGAGTTGTGTCTGGTCCTTGCACTGGATACCTCACCTGTCATTTCTATATCAATTGTCCAGAGACTGAATCACAAATATTGGATTTTGGTTATGGATGAAAGTGCCTGTCATGTGGCTCCCATGGCTGTAGTTTATTCATAAACGAATCCATGTGTATTATTCCTATACTTCCTCTTCATCTCGTTCTTTATATAGACAGTGCATGTATAGTAAAATGATAGTAACATTCTACAAAATGAACCTGTAAGGGTCCATTTGGTATTGGTACGTGTCCATTTGGTTACATTTGTATACTCTTGAGTTCAAATCGGATACATTAAGTTTAACACATACAGTTAGACATTTATTTTTTTCTATATTGTACGTACTATGCAATGATTTACATTTTACAGTATATGTCGTGTCCATGTGGGCTGGCCACCTTTTGGTGCATGACAAAAATAAAGAAATCTAACACTGTGGAGGTTTGTGTCGATCTTATGGTAGTGTGAACAGAATACATTTAAGGTGTGTTTCCAGATTCCAGACTAATCAAAATAACATAATAAGAAAATAACATAACTTTGCAGTGTTTTGTAATAACCCGGGGAAGCTAAAGCCAAGGGCCACTTTTTCTGCTTGCGCCTCCAAGGTGTTTTTTGGGCCCTGGTCTTGGAATGACCTACAAACCAGACTCAAACTGGCTTCTGTGATTCCCCTAGAGAGTTTTAAAAGGATTGCTATGGGACCGGGCACATTTCCCAGACACCGCTCCTGCTTCGACGTATAGGATATGTTGTTGCTCTAGTCTTATATTAGTTTAGTAGCAAACTTTGTTACTTTCTTTATATTAGTTTTTACTGGTAATTTTATCTTCCTGTTCTTTTCTTGAGCTTCCTAGGTAGTGGGTACTGTGCTTACAAATGTTATTTGTCTGTCCTAAATGTTGTGCCTTGTATTTGTTGGTACTGGCAGAGTTGTATAACATTATTTGACTTCTGTCTCAATCTGTTTTTTAAGAGGTTAAATAAAGGTTAAAACGGTTTGCCATTTATTCATACATAATTCACATTGTAGTTCCATATGCTGAAGATAGACAGTCTGAAGTCCCATGGGGATTATATCTAGGTCTATTCGCCTAGGTCTGTTGTGTTCTCTTTTATTAAGGTCAGCGTTTCAGCTTGCCAAAAAACACCTCACTGTACAGATACTATAGATTTCGTTTTGTTTCGTTTCGTGCTGTTGTTGTGCCTTTCCCCTCCGCAGTCCAATCCTGTCATTAGTGACGCATGTCGTGTTTTGCTGAATAGTTCCTCAGGCACGGCAGCACTGTCGGATGCCTGTGTGTTTGGGAAATTGGTGGCGTGTTTATTTGTTTGTGTACATACATACTAGTCTACTAGAGCAGTTGTGTTGTTTGTGTTAACCCATTTTGACCTGAGATCAGATTCTAAAAATGTCTTCTACATCCTGACAGTTTTCTGAAAAAGCTATGTTTCTATGTCAGTGGTTCTTCGATTTTTCAAAAATAGCAGACCTACAAGCTCTATTTTTCAATAGCTATAAAGCATAACATAATGCTAACACCAAAAGGGGTTCCCGCCCAAAATGGGTTTTAACACCAGTGCTTCTTGGGTGGTGGTGGTTGTTGATGATGTTGTTGTTGTTTTCTGTCTTTGACCATTCAAATTCGTAGTTGTTTTTGTGCTTTGCGCACTGTGTTGCACCACAGGTGCACTGCCATGAGTGCCATTCATGCCCCTCCACCTCCATCTGTCTCCAGCCCCCCTGTCTGTCAGTCAGCCTGCTCAGTCTCCTTGTGCATGTTCCACTCATTATAGAGGTGACCATATTGAGTGTAAGCGCCATGGGGACAGGCTGCTAATTAGATAGAAAATAGGAAACACCACCCCACCCATTCCTTCATATTTCTACTGTCAGTTACTGTCGGTGGATTGTTGCGTTATATCCCGTTGATGGCGAAACATCAGTGTACATCTGTCAACCCCTCCCTTAGCAATCTGCAGATCAGTACATGCTGCAATATCATTTGGTAATAATTCTTAAGAAGATTTGTGTTAGCCTAAACCTTTTGATTCATCAGATGTGTCGTGTTTACACAGCAGGGCGAGTTTGAAAAGTGTCTGTCACAGAAAAGTATGCTAGTCAAGACTGAGACTACATGAGTGTGTTGTTTACATGCACACAAATATGCTGCGCTCACCTCGATTAAGGCATGTTATAGTCCTTAAACGTTTCTTGCACATCTAAAAGTGGCATATCCACTAAAAGTGGATATGCATACAAATCAAAGAATCAAAAACACCTGCACACTTTCTTCTTCTTCTCAATACAGAATACAGAATACATTTTATATGTTTAATATTATTACATAATGTCCTCCCGGTGGGGGCTCCTCACTGGCAGGTGAGCCAGTGGGATACAACAGCAGTGACAATCCACAGCAATGTGCAAAATTGTGGTGAAAAAAACAAAGCAAATACAAATAATAAGCATAAACTTAGCCTTCGACTGGTAAAGAAAACCCAACCTATCTCCCATCCCCACTCCCCAGTCTGTCAAGCTCTAGTTACAAATGAGATATTTATAGGCCTATATATATTTTGATTGAGCTGGCTCCTGCAGGGAAGCTGTCCTGTCCTTATCTTATCAATGTCTGAAGGCTAAAGCCTCATTTATACGTGGTCACACACAATGGTGGCGCTCGCCAAAAATAACAAGCCAACAACATGACAGCATTGCTTAGTGACGCATCGCAACAGGAAAAAAAGACTGCTTTGTAGACAGATGTTTGTATACAGTAGCGATTACTGTCATATGATGTGTGAAATTGGCTTATTCAGAGTTTAATTGATGGCAGTCAGGAGGTGAGATAGGTTCTAATTTTCTGACATTTTCTGCAGTGACATGGCCAAGTGTGCCAGTATGCCTCTTGTGTGTGTGGGCTAGTGCACATACCAACAGACAAAACAGGCCACACTGTTTCATTGTGCTCCGTAACCCCAAGGTGTTTCTGGCAAGCCCAGTGAGATACACTTAACTTAAGCCATTTTTAGAGCAGATGTGAATGGGAGAAAGCTAGGGCTGTCACGATTATGACATTTTACTTGACGATTTATTGTCAGTACAACAATTAAATTGTGTTTTTGGTATTAACCATTGGTATAAAAAGGTCTGTTTGCCTTTTAGGCATAGTAAACAAACCTTACACAGGCATATGACAAATTACTTTGCAAATTTGTGATTAGGCGATTTATGTAATAATTGTGACAGGCCTAAGTTAAGCCCCACATATACTTAGTAGTTGGGTGCACCTGAAATGGCAGATCTACAAGCTTGCAAAGCGATGCAGCTTGTTAATAATTTTAAGTGAGCGGCTAAATATACATTTGGCCTTACTGTGAACTGCTGGCAATGCAAACAGATGATTTGATTGCATATTTTATTAGTCAAATGTACGGTAAACCGCACGGAAGTACAGTAAACACTTGGGCTAAAAGGATAACACAAACAAATGCTGGGGAGTGGGGACTTGTTTCCATTGTGGTCCTATTGTGTCTATTCAATTAATCAACAGAGCATATAATAACACATTAATACAAGTCTCTATATTTACAGAGAGAGGTTCTGTGTCAGTAGAATAACTGCATTTAAACATTTTTCAACGTTTTTCGGAAACCATGCAAGGATTGATCTCAGCTTATTTCTATTGTGAAGATGTATTTAACATTTAATATAAAATACGATAAAAATTATATTGTGGCAAGTTCATAGACATGGATTAAACGTCTTAAATCCCTCTTTTAACCTTTTCTTTGAATGATATGCCATTTTATATTTGTAGCATAAAACAAGGCTAAATGATGTCTGTCTTGCAGTGGCAGAGCTACACTCAGCAGCACAGAGTGGGAGAAGCAGTCTCTAGGTATGGATATGACCGTCACTGTAATATAGCTGACATCATAAGCACAATGACATACTGAGCCAAGCAGGCTCAGTATGTCAAGACGAGCATCTTTTAAATTAGGAGGAAGATGCTTTTTTTTTAAGTGTACAGAAAGTGTTAAAATTATGTTTTTTATGTGGCCACACCCACCAGTTCATTAAGTATACCTAGTTTTCAACTTAGCACCACCCACCTGAACAGCTGTTGTTGTATGATTGGGGGGTAGGGTTATGATGTCACAAAAATGGTGTATTTTCGATTGGACCTTTTGAAAACTATTTGAAACATTTAATGATGCAGAGTTTATCTTTTGTGTATCACGTTTCACAATGTAATGGCGTAGCACTTGGCAAGCTCACTGGTTGTCAGTGTTGTACCTATTGAGTCAGCTGAGAGCTCTGCACCTAATCTGGTTGGCTTCATTGTTGGGTAATTTGCTGTTGATAGCAACTACCCCAGTGTATTTTGGACATCAGCCAAGCCAGGAATGTGATGCACATTCTTTGTGAATGGCACAGAATGATGCCGATCTACCTACGTCTTCAGCAATTGGCCCAGGATTAAGATGCACGTGTGACAAACGGGTATCCAGAAAGTTTCCACAGCATTTCTGCAAGAACAAGGGAAGCACTAGATGTTTTGAGCAGGGCACAACATCAATGCTAATCTCTGTACTAATAATATAATTAAATTGCTTTTTTACATGATCACTTACATATTTGTCTCCACCAGGCCGAAGGCATGGGGAGAGAGTATGTTTTGCACTCCGTCCGTGTGTGTGTGTGTGTGTGTCCGTCCGTCTGTTACCAGCTAATCTCCGGCACCGTTAACCCGGTCGATGCCAAACTTTGCACACACACTCCCTGGATGCCAACGATGAACCTCTGCCCCACATTTTCCAGAACGGCCTGTTATAGCGCCACCATGAGGCAGCTTTTCACATTTTTTACCTAAAACTGCACCGATCTGTGTGAAACGTTGCATGCACACTCCCTAGAGGCCAAGGACAAACCGTTGACCTGCATTTTCCGCATCTGCCTTTTATAGCGCCACCAGGAGGCCGACTTTTGTAAAACACATTTTTTTATATTACTCCTCCAGATTCTGTCCAAAAATCTCACAAATCGTTACACACTATCTCTATGGTCATGTGCTCAAGTCGGATCTGTCCGATATTTCATATTCCATCCTAATTGGCTATAATTAGCTTTCACAGTTTGCAAGATTGCCCCGTTTTGAACAAAAGCCTCAAATCATGAACGCAGCATGCAATTTACGTGAAATCTTTCACACATTTTCTTACTAGGCTGAGGAATATATCCCACCCTTTACACATTGGCCTGTTATAGCGCCACCAACAGGTTGATTTTTGCAAAACACATTTTTGGAACAAAATGCCTCAAAGACATGTTTATATTAATCCTAAACATTTTGCCAAACATCTCACACAGTCCTATCCTCCTGGTGGAGACCTGTGCCCAGAAGGGCACTTTTTCTAGTTTGGCATTGCGTTAGCGAGAAACGACTTAGGAAATGTTTTTTAAGTGAGTTTGAAAGTTGGATGGCAGCAGGTCTACATCACAGACTGGAGGGACAATTACTCTGCCTTTGGTTTGTGCGTTGTTAGGCCAACCGGGCCGACCAATGGTGTGACTTAAGCGCAATAAAATCTCCCGGTTTGGAAAGGCTTCTGTAACTATAGTTTGGCGAGTTAGGACATCTGTAGGTGCATGGGTTCCGAAGAAAAGTTCTGGTACCTCCTTTTCCGAAGCTCGGAATGACGTCAATTTGTAGTTATATCACCTTCTTTTCCATATGCGCTGCCGCTGTATTGTGATTTAATCGGCACATCTTAACTTCATCAGAAATTCAGTCACCCACATTGAGTTTTATAGGGCTGGACCTGCTCTGTGCCTGTGGCCCAGCCAAACATGAAGTGTATGACTATAGATAAACCATTATTAGCCTATCCCACCTACGCTAAAATGTACCTAAGAAGAAGCCCAGTTGGCGTCCTCAGTGTAGACTGAACAAGGTGCTCTTTGATGGGTTCAAGTCAAGATAAACAAAAATGGGTAATGGTATCTGAATGTCAGCTGTTCTTACAAGGATGCCTTTACTACAGATGAGACCACACACCCACTGAGCTTCCCTTAGCTCGAAAAGACCAATGGGTAAAAAAAATAATAATAACCAGAAATCAGAGGTATGAATCAAAAGCCAAAATTAAACCACTGTAGGCTTACTGTAAACACAGCTGAGAAGCACTGGCTCAGTGGCTTAAATCATTATGCCTGCTTTGTGTGCGATTTGTAAAGGCTGTTTCACACGGGAAGCAACTGACAGCACGCCTAGTAATTCATCTTTAATGAGAGCCGACCGTTCAGATTGCGGGGCACGGGCAATCTGACAGGCGCAGAGGTAGGGCCACAATGCTGTGAAATTGTCATGTTCATGCCTCCCTCACACACACACACACACACGCGCGCAGCACGCTCCAGCTCACGTCGTGTTGAACCTCTTTCTACGAGCTGTGTCAGTATACTGTACGTGGGTGTAGGCGAGTCCCCCTGTGGAAAGCCCTTAATAATTCAAACTATATCCTCATGCTAGAAGAAACCCGCTCAAAACCATGTTGGCGTCTCTCTGGCTTGACAGGGAGAATTTGACAGCAGCACCTGCTTCTAGTTGTCTTTTGCAGTCCTGAAGCTTTTGTTATGTCTCTTGTCTGATCCTTTGATTCTGCAATCATGGTTATTTGAGCATCGGTATCAGATACACCAAATCCCCCTGTGCAACTCTCCCCCATGAGAATACACCACGCCCTCCCCCTCAGTCCTGGATGTCAACGCTAGGTGACAAGCTACAAGCTGTGAGTCCCAAGCTGCAACGAAGGGGGAGGGGCACAGAGGGCACACTTTTTAAACTGTGTTTAAAAAGTGTTCATTTAACTGTGAGACCCAGTAAGGGTCCATTTGGTTACATTCGCAAACTTATAAACAGATAAATGAGGATTTTACTGTGTAGCTCCTAAAGGCTATGTTGCGCCAGGAGACAGATACCCATGTCAATCACACTTTACTCCTTATCAGTTCCTCCTGAAGGACACATACACACACACACACACACACACACACACACACACACACACACACACACACACACACACACACACACACACACACACACACACACACACACACACACAGAGAGAGAGAGTTTCCACTAAAGGATGTATCTGGATGGGGACATGGGATAGATAACCTGTTTACATGTCTCTCGTGTCATGTCACATGTCCCAGACCCCTGTCACATCACATGATCAGGAAGTAACAAAGGACTCCCATTTCCCTTTCCTCTGTGGAGGAAATGACAAGATGGGACAGATCTTTTGTTCTGTCCTTCAGGATGGACACTGATAGCGAAGTTAGAAAATAGATAACGTGTTTTATAAAGGGTAGGAAGTCCATTTAATTCCCCATTTCAAGGCAGTTGAATACCATGTGTTGTTAACTTGTGTCTTTCATCAGGATGATGTCATATACTCTAGTGTTTCACTATTATCATCTTTACCTTCGGTGATGTCATCCTTTTTGCAGCTAAAGGAAGTGGCGACGCAACTAAAGATGATGTCACCATAGGGCTGTGTGAAGTTGCTCCGTGCTGGAAAAATCTACTCCATGGCGACGGGGGGGGGAAGTGACAAATAAGTCTGCAGTATTTTCTTAATGTGCATGTGGGTTGGCTAACAAAAAAAATCCCCCAAAAAGCAATTATGTAATTAGAAGCACTCTATATTAACTGAGGATCAGACGCAGAAAACACGTTAGTGTTTGCGAGGGCAGTTTTTTTTTTAAAGAGAAAAATAATCACAAGAACATTTTCTTGTGATTTATCACAAGAAAATATTTTTAATCTTCGGCTTTCCCCCTTTTTTTACCGTTTATAACTCTGTCCAGATTGAATCAACACAGGCAATCATCGTAGCTTATGTCATTGTGTCCGCCATGCCAAGTCTGAGTAATATTTTCATTGGCACAGCTGTAGCAGTGATGCAGTGATACTTGGAAGGCTGTGCTAGTCCAGGCTGCTACATGGCAGGTAGATGGGTGGTAGATACTGTGCTTTATTGATCCCTGGAGGAAGATGTGGTTGTCATGCAGCACCACAGACAGAGGAAACATGGTATACATACAGTAAACACGACAGGACAAAACACATACTGAACTGTGACGTGAACGGTTAATGCCTCTATTCCAGTCTGTAAGCACTTAAGCCACACCTTGTCATGACAAATAGCAAAAATAGCAGATCTACAAACCCACAATGCATCACAATTTTTGTAGATTTTTGCTATTTTTGCAACTTCTTTAGAAGACGTGCATGACACAAACACAGAAACAAAGAAATGAAGACCAATACTGTCATCAGAAACGCACAAGTTGAATTGTCATTGTGACAATTTCACACACCCTACTATGGACGGAAGGCTATATGTAGGTTTATGTGAACTTAAGTTCACACAAGGTTGTGGTGGTGGGGGTTACACTACATTTTTGTGCACCAACTTGTTTCAGAGCTAATTATCTATGATTGGGCTTGCTAGTTTGTGGCTGCACGTTTTCACCAAACAGTATATCCATGAGAGCTATATTGTTCTCTGCTTGGACTCGTGAGTTTGTGGACTGATGCCGTTACCCCGTATTTACATGTATGCCCACAAGCAACACGACTACCGCTGTGATTGGTCTGGAACAATCTACGGTGAAGATTGAAATAATGACTGCTGCAGGCGCTAACGCAATCCACATATTTAGCAAAACAGCCCCCAAAGACAGCTGCGCCAACGCGGCAACTTGTGAAATTCAAGTCCTCACGTGACGTGACTAGCACAAACAGACTGATTCATAGGATCAGGTCCAGGCTAGTCCTTAGTATATGCTTTACCCTTATGAACTGGTGCCAGCCCACAGTCCTTCCGCTTTATACAGCTATGTGGGTGATCTGCTAAGATAGACTTTATAGACCATGGCTGTCTGCCAGAGTGGAGTGTAGATCCACCCCCAGGAAAGAGGCAGAGACAGCCATCTTTGACCGCCAAATTTTGAAAGAACTACATGTGTAACATGGCAAGACTCGTCTTGTCTTCCAGCTTTGTGTGTCTGTGTGTACCCCGTAGCGATGATTTGATTGGCTGAGGGCTTATACAGTGAGGACGCCAAAAGTGATTGGCCGGAATGTGGTGATCTATGATGATAAGACCGCCCCTCACTTCACACAAGTGTGATTTTTATTTTATAAAATGGTCAAAATGTTATCTGATCTACAAGCTCACACATTGAGCTTAAAGATTTTTTTTTTGTTATTTGGGAACGAGGTATTTTGTCCATATCACCCAGATCCATTGTGTAATGAATGTGATCTAACATCTCAGATGATAATCTCAAGTGCAAATGTATATGAGGCAAATTTCAAGATATTAGAAGATTAAGTCAATGGACAGAAGTTTGGTAACACACTATATGTGTTGTACCACCAGCTTTAATTCTATGCCTTCCTCTTGGAAATTTTGGGAAAACGCTCAAAGGAAACTGCCCTGTCTTTAGAACCATCCGGTTGGTGGTGTTTCTTCAAACAAACAAAGACTCTTCTTGTATAAGATGGCTAAATGGATTATCATGAACTTGGGCTTTGGGTTCAGGGGGCGTCTTCTGTGTGTGAATATGTGTACCGTGTGTGTGTGTGTGTGTGTGTGTGTGTGTGTGTGTGTGTGTGTGTGTGTGTGTGTGTGTGTGTGTGTGTGTGTTGCAGATTCAGGGGCTTTTTGTAGGTGTGGCGGCTGGGTGGGATTCCCCTCCTAAGCTGACCCTGCCTTGCATTGGAAGCCTTTTTAGTACGCCATGCTCTGGTTGAACGAAGGTAGATTAGAGATGAAGGGACATGGAAAGAGAGGATTCATTTATTTGTACAGTAATAGAGGAAGGAGATGCAAGGGTGGATGGAAGGAGACAGACATGAACCCTGGGGTCCCTATTCTGGGAATGTCGTAATAGGCGAGTGTTCTGTGAAAATAGCTCAACTATTTTCGGAGTGATAAAAGGATGAAACCAAGTGTAGACCCCTGGGGTACCCTGGTCAATGTCATATATAGGGATTCAATTGTTTAAAAAAATTGAGACAGTAGCCTTGTGGTTATAGTGTCCGCCCTGAAACTGGGAGGTCGGGGTTCAATCCCCGGCCGGGTCATACCAAATACTGTAAAAATGGGACCCAATGCCTCCCTGCTTGGCACTCAGCATCAAAGGGTTGGATTGGGGGTCAAATCTACTAATCAAATGATTCCGAACGCGGCACGGCTGCAGCTCACCGCTCCTTGGCTGCGGCTCACTGCTCCAAGAGATGGGTCAAATGCGGAGAACAAATTTCACTGCGGTAACGTGTGTGACAAATCGTATGACTTTGACTTTGTATGGGTAAAATGTGTATGGGTGGGGTTGGATCGAGTAAGATGGACAGGTTGATTGATGAGAGCAAGTGAATCAAAATCGTCTGCTGTATATTCCACAATTGTTATTCCTGACCATGAAGCTGTAGGGTACCAACGTTGTATCTTGTCTTATTACCTTAACTTAGTTTACCTCTGTCCTGCTTTCAGTGTGACACCAAGAACATATTTTGACTTCCAAATCATTATCTGACATGGTTTGAAAATTATTTTATTAGTAGTGGGCAAGTGGACTAATCAACTTAAAATATAAATAATAATATAATAATACTAATACTAGTGCCTGCATGCAGCACTCTAGATTTAAGAGCAGCTGTCTTTGTGACCCAGTGCCTGTCTCCACTCCCTGCCTGCAATGCTATTCTAGCCATCCAGATTACACTGGTGTGCCCTCTCTCTCCCCTCACCCAGGGTATATGCATCCGTTCAGCATGCACTGCACTCACTGCATTTCTTAGAGGCTGCAAGAGTCTGTGACCCGTTTAGAATGCTAGACAATGAATCTCCATTCACATCTTTTATCAAAACACATTTTAAGTAGTGACCTAATACCTTCAATTTTAAAACTTTGACTTTGTCTTTGGACCAGTATACTTTAACCCATTCTGGACGGGAACCCGTTTTGGTGTTTTAACTAAGCATAGCTAAAGTATAACTTATGTTATGTTATACTTTAGCTATTGAAAAATAGCAGATCTACAAGCTCATAGCGCGCCACCGAGTGGCGCGCTACGAGCTTGTAGGTCTGCTATTTTTTTTAAATCGTGAAAATGTGGCACACGAATATAATATTCTTTCAGAAGACTTTTTATTTATTTCGACGTCAGGCCTAAATGGGCTGGTCTACATCAACCTTCTCAACCCTTTTAATTTGAAATACCCCCAGTTTGATTATGCGTCCCATACGTGTCCATTTGGGTTCTTCCTAGTAACTATCAGTAACTTAGCTGGGACCCCCTCCCCAATGACCCCTGGGGTCCCTGCACCCCATGTTGAGAACCATTGGTCTACATGCATCATTAATTTAATGTCCAGGAGAGTGTTTGCAAATTGCAAGTAATATCCTTTTATTTCAAGATCGTAAAGCACATCTTAACTTGCCTTAATAACCTTGAAATAAATTAGCCTAGACTTAATGATTGATGATGATTGATCAACCCAATGTAGATCAGACTTTAGCTTCATCAAATGTTGAATTACTTAAAACATGGGGGCACTTATTAGTCTACATCAGTAGTTTTCAAACAGTGGTCCAGGGAGTTAAATCTGCATTACTTAGTTAATTTACAAGAAGTCTACACATTTCGAGAGAATGTAGAATATTGTTATTTTGATTGTTTGTTTGCCTGTTATCTCTCCTATGGTACCACATCAATACAGCATGGAATTGTCATCAAATGGTGGTCTGTGGTTCAAATGCAGAATAAACTAGATAAAGTGCCCCTCGGGGCACAGGTCTCCACCAGGGCAGGTCAGGTTGTGGCCTCCTGGTGGTGCTGTGCTATAATAGGCCAATGTGAAAAGGGTGATATTTCTTCTTACGCCTTGGATGATTTGAGGCATTTTGTTCCAAAAATGTGTTTTGCAAAAATCCACCTGTTGGTGGCGCTATAACAGGCCAATGTGAAAAGGGTGGGATATATTCCTCAGCCTAGCAGGAAAGTCTGTGAAAGATTTCACGTAAATTGCACGCTCCGTTCAGGATTTGAGGCTTTTTGTTCAAAACGGGCCAATCCTGCAAACTTTGAAAGCCAATGTTAGCCAATTAGGATGGAATCTGAAATATCGGACAGATCTGTCTTGAACACATGACTATAGAGATAGTGTGTAACGATTTGCGGAATATTTGGACAGAATCTGGATTAATATAAAAAAAGTGTTTTTCAAAAGTCGGCCTCCTGGTGGCGCTATAACAGGCCGTTCTGGAAAATCTGGGGCAGAGGTTCATCATTGGCATCCAGGGAGTGTGTGTGCAAAATTTGGCATCGACCGGATCGACCGCTTAGTAGTGATCAAAGAGACCGATAGCCGATATTAAAAAACGATATTAAATTAAAAATAATATTTTTTCCATTTCATTTCAATTTACAGTAACACAAAACAGCGTTCTTTAAATGCATTTAAAGGGTAAGACCACTTTTGTAGAGGTTTGGGTTGTGTAGTTACCTTGCCATGATGTAACTCCAAATGTGGACAAGAAATCAAAAATAATTTCTCCAGTGATTAGAAATTGATAATTCAAAATATGCTCCTCATTGACTTACATTGTACGCTGAAACAGCTCTCAAAGTCACTCTTTTAGTACGTAAACAAACACAAACAAAGTTGTTTCAGACAATATAGAGCAACACCAAAACTCATGTGGTTTTATTTCTTCATAAAAATGGTAACTTCCTGTTGATTTTACTATATGAAGATCTGGATCCGGATCTATGGATCCAGTCCGGGTTTTCTTCTGAATAAAAATGGACAAATCAACAGGAAGTTAACATTTTTATGAAAAAAGAAAACCACATGAGATTTGGTGTTGCTCTATATTGTCTGAAACAACTTTGTTTGTGTTTGTTTACGTACTAAAAGAGTGACTTTGAGAGCTGTTTCAGCGTACAATGTAAGTCAATGAGGAGCATATTTTGAATTATCAATTTCTAATCACTGGAGAAATTATTTTTGATTTCTTGTCCACATTTGGAGTTGCATCATGGCAAGGTAACTACACAACCCAAACCTCTACAAAAGTGGTCTTACCCTTTAAGAACATTTATCGACTCGGGGAGGGGAAACATACTGTATGCCTAATTTATGCCTCGTTACATAGAGAGGAAAACATCGGTCAATCGGTCTATCCCTACTTGATATGAAAAGGGTGGTGAAACCCACTGGTCTACATCACTGCCTGTATGATGAAACCCACTGGTCTACATCACTGCCTGTATGATGGATGAGGTTGGTATGAAAAGGGTGGTGAAACCCACTGGTCTGCATCACTGCCTGTATGATGGATGAGGTTGGTATGAAAAGGGTGGTGAAACCCACTGGTCTGCATCACTGCCTGTATGATGGAGGAGGTTGATATGAAAAGGGTGGTGAAACCCACTGGTCTACATCACTGCCTGTATGATGGATGAGGTTGATATGAAAAGGGTGGTGAAACCCACTGGTCTGCATCACTGCCTGTATGATGGATGAGGTTGGTATGAAAAGGGTGGTGAAACCCACTGGTCTGCATCACTGCCTGTATGATGGATGAGGTTGATATGAAAAGGGTGGTGAAACCCACTACTCTACATCCCTGCCTGTATGATGGAGGAGGTTGGTATGAAAAGGGTGGTGAAACCCACTGGACTACATCCCTGCCTGTATGATGGATGAGGTTGATATGAAAAGGGTGGTGAAAACCACTGGTCTGCATCCCTGCCTGTATGATGGATGAGGTTGCGTGATGGTGGACGGACGGCTGCAGACAGACTATCTGAGGGATTAGGGACCTTTTAGAGTGGACTGCAGCACAGGCAGAATCACACCATCGCAAAACTGCTGCTATCAGGGGGAAATAATCTACCTTTTATCATGACCCCATTTGCTTTTCTGGCGAGTGGGCCATAGGCTGCAGCACAGGGACAAACTACTTACAGTTGAACCTAAACATTTAATTGAGAGTGAGCTCACGCAGCCCTCCAAAACACTTCATTCTGCTTCTGAGTCGAGCCACTGTATATTTGAATCAATGTTCAAATACAAGTACAACAACTATGGATGCCATTATTTGTAGTTATTTTGCATTGATGGATCACGGCAAGATTCTGCATTAATTGAGGATTATTGTTTGTACATAGTACTGTTACTACTGTAGTACATTTATTTATCCCCATGGGGAAATTAAGGTGTTATAGCAGCACCGCAATAGGTACGGAACACAGGACAGATGCTAATAAAAGCTAAAGTGCCAGAGTAAGCAGAGTCATTATTCCAATGACAGAACAGAATGCATGGGGACATGTATAGCTTAAGGGCTACCAGGACAAACGTACTGACCGAGTTGTTCAGTCTTGTGCAGAGGCACGATGGATGAGTCTGTGGCTGAAGAAGACGCCCCTCCACCACACTAGCTCATCAAGGCAGTGGCTTCCAACCAGTGGCCCAGGGACCACCAGTGGTCCTTGAGGGGGTTCCAGGTGGTCCCCAGATAATTGATAGAGAGTTGGTAACCAAATGGACCCTTTTACTCTTGAGAGCGTAAAATGAAACCAAATGGACCATTTGGTTTCAACATCTGCATTACTTAATAGAAGTCTACACAATTAGAGAATGTAGAGGAATTGTTATTGTCTCTCCTATGGTACCAACATCAATACAGCATGGAAACAAAATATTCTTTAGTTTTGGGTCTGAGAGGCTAAATCTCATCAAATGGTGGTCCGTGGCTCAAATGTGGAATAAATAATGGACCTTGATATGAAAAAGGTTGAAAACCCATGATATAAGGGGTGAGGGGTTCATCCGAGTAGAGTTCATCTTCATCCTCCTCTACAACCACCTCCAGATTATCCAGTTAAACTAACCACAGAGATAGTCTTCCTCACCAGCTTGCTCAGCTTGTGTTGTTCATGTTACTGTAGAGGCCCTCCCTCTAGTTTTTGTTCATGTATACTCCAGGAACTTGTGGGGGACGGGGTCCACCATCTCCACCTCCTCCCCTTGGATGGTGATGGGAGCTGGAGGCCTCTTCTTGCTCCAGACCACCATCTATAAATTGAGCTGGTAGGTGGTAGTTTCCCCTCCATTCTACAGAGCTCTCCCCCAGGGTTGTACCCCTCCATGTTGTCTTCAGTAAATGCAGTTGACAATGATTTAACTTAACCAGTTGTCACTCTTGCAGAGACTGTTGTCTGCTGATGTTTCCTGCTCAGTGAACACGCTCCTGACAGGCTTGTCCTTGGGTCTGCCTTTTGTGTCGCAGAGAATGACATCCGATACACAAACTGGGCTGGTTACTAAGGAACATACTGTACTTTGACCCCTTTTATTGAAGCTTCATTTTGACTCTGCTCACCATCGGCTGTCTTGATCTCTTTCATTCCTCCCACTCTATCTCCATTTCCCTCTTCCCCTTTCTCTCCCTATTCTATGCATTCCTCTCTTCATCTTCTAATTATCCTCATTAGAACTAACAGGACAAATCCTGAGATTATGTAACACTTCAACAGTCAGCAGAAAAAGGCCAGTGGCATGGCGAATGTACGTGATGTCCACCAACCGCTTCACATCTGTGGAGGCTGTGTCTCCTCCATCCGTGACCCAGGGTGGCGGTGCTGTCACAGCGTATCTCTGTGCCCCCCTGAACAAATCCAATTAATGGTGTGTGTGTGTGTGTGTGTACGCGCGCAGAGAAGCGGAGCGAATTAACATCAGCCCCGTCTTTCTGTTTTTAATGAAGCAGTGTGCCTTATTGCCAGTCTTGAATTCCAAGCTCAAAAGTTGACGACCTGGAAGTGCTCCCTGTTTGACAGATTACCCCCCCCCCCCCCCCCCCCCCCCCCTCAGTCACACACACACACAGGGACACCCCTTATGAAGTGGGATTTTTCAGCAATAGCCAAATTGGTTTTGGACTTTAAGATGAATTGGGCTGTGGGCTTATATAATTGGTGTAATAATGTCGCCGATCTAAGGCATCAGTCTCGAGTCGGAACACAGACAACACACTGTCAGCAGGACATGTTATGTAAGTGTGCTGGTCTGTCTCCTTTGTTGTCTGCCTGCAGTATAGTTCACTCAGGGCAAATGAAGCCGAAGCCACATCATGCAAATGCGATATGTTCCAATGTCTCTCTCTGTACGAGTCATGATCAGCATGTCACTGTAGATCAGGGGTGCCCACACATTTATGACGTGAGATCTACTTTCAAAATGACGAGCTCAACAACATCTATGAGAAAATAATTGTACCATTGCTGAAAATAGTTTAAATATATAATGTACCTGGGGGGGCTCTGGAATAGGGAGGGGGAAATTATGACAGGCAGTTTCTGCTGTCAAAATATGACCCCCCAGTATTTAACTTAAACGCCCAATGCATTCTCAATGGCAATAGCACAAACTTTGGCATGCTACTACTACTAGTACTACATACTTACACCTAGAAACCCCATTCAAACCTATTTAGGTTCATCTTACGGTTTGCCTGAAAATAAATCTTTGAAATGTTTCATAGTTTTACTAGTCCTACAGTGTAGAAGATCAATGCTAACTTGCTAAGTTCTTGAACTTGACTGACTCCACTGCAGACTGTGCATTTTCAGAATTCAGATACAATTTGTACATGTGGTCATATAGAATATGACGGCGCATGCATGCAGGGTTCTTCCTTGCTCAGAAGAATTGGCCGTTGGGGAGGTTGACTTGACAGTGACATGATCTGTACACGCCGGAAGACGACTGTGTGCAAGAATAAAGGCTGTTGTTACCTGACTGAAATCTATGAATTTTCCTGTCATTTATGATTGTTAGATTAACAAAGATGACTATTTTATGCTTGATGAAACCCCATTGAACAAAATGGTTTACATTGTTTTTTATTAGAATCTTGGTATGGAGAGAGAGGGGGGGAACCCCTCCCGCATGTTGCAAATAGTCCTGTAGGCTCCACTAAATGGCATGCTATATGTTAAAATACATCTGAGGCAGCCGTGCAATGGAATGGCACGGCTCTTTGAAATTCCATATTTCCCAATTATCATTACGTTGGAATGTGGGCGTTAGCACCGTTAGTCATAACACACGTGACGTGCTTGCCTGCCCGTAGCCCTCATGTACAGTCCGTTATGGGCCGTCTTCCATACTGTGTTGACACAGTTGGTGTTTGTGCAGATGACAGAGATGGCTATCAAGGGCAGGTCAAGTCCCTCAGGCTGCCTACAGGCCTGCTGTACAATCTGAGACCCGGCCCACTCCCATAGAGGAGAACACACACGTAGAGAAACCTCCATGCATACACGTGAGCAGTATAGCACTCACACACACACCTCTGGGGCTCATATACACAGTACAATCCTCAGCTTCAGCTTAAAGGACCACTTCACCACTTTTCAACCTATCTTCATATAATAGGTCCTCACTAATAATCATGATAAAATGGCACGATTTTTTTCTACTCAGTCTGTGTCTCATAGGAGGGCTGTGGGCAGTTTAGAAACCGTCTTCCAGTGACATCATCATTAGGCAGATTTTTTTTTAAACAATTTTTTTTTACAAAAATGTTTAGATTTTCATTATCGTGAGAACGATGGCTTCCATTTTCGCATTGCAACTTTTCAGTACTAGAAAGCCTGCAGTTTCTATTAGCTTGGATTCCCCATCGATGATGTCACTGGAAGACGGTTTCTGAACTGCCCACAGCCCTCCTATGAGACACAGACCGAGTAGAAAAACATTGCGCCATTTTTTCATGATTGTTAGTGAGGACCTATTATATGAAGATAGGTTGAAAAGTGGTGAAGTGGTCCTTTAATGTAACTCTGAGAGGGTACCAATATAACCCAATGGGCCAGAGGATCATTTGGTTACATTATGTACCCTCTCAGAGTTACAAATGGATACAGTAACCCTTGGAGAGAGAGAATGAATTAAGACCATTTCCAACAGAATCTCCTCCTGGAAATAATGTGTGGGTTTCATAAGACCAATGTTGATACATCTCCATCAGCTAGTTGATTAGGTACAGTTGGGTGCCACCGATATTGTCCCTTATCATTTGACCCATTTAGGCCTGACCTCAAAATTAAAAAAAATCCTTCTAAATCCTCCAGTTTTCTGAAATAAATATTTTCACGATTTTTAAAAAATAGCAGACCTACAAGCTCGTAGCGCGCCACTCGGTGGCGCGCTATGAGCTTGTAGATCTGCTATTTTTCAATAGCTAAATTATAACATAATGTTTAAAACACCAAAAGGGGTTTTGCGCAGATCACGCAAACCTCAGCAAAAAGAAAAGGACAATATCGATGGCCTCCAACTGTACTTAGGGTAAAAGGGAAATGTTTTTTCTCCCTCACTTTTCACATAATTAAAGTCCTAGAACAAAATGGCAAGTCAAATGCAAGCATCACACTTTGACACGGTAGTATCATTCTAGTTCTTTACATTTTGATTAGTCTGTGTTGCACACAAACTATATTTTCAAAGCAAATGAAAAGGTTTCACGCTGCCCTTTGGCGAGACTACAGGGAGAAGACTCCCCTTTCATTTTGCATCTTCTTCATGCCTAATTTGTGTTTTTCGTCTGCGCGAAAGAGATATTTAAACCAAACATACAGTATGTCTGCATCTAATTGTTACACTGTCTGTTTTCAAAGTGCTGAGCCTCAGACAGAAAATATAATGTGGCCCAGCGTTTTATTGGATTGCAGTATCCGCCCCACAGAGCATGCCATGGAAGACCAGGACGCAGAGAGTAATCGTGTGTTTATTTTGTTTTCATCCTAGCTGCTGAGACGGCATTAACTGTAGGACCGGATCAGGCATCCATCCCCTGAGAGGTAAGGATTACAACATCAACAAACTACATTTTAGCGACTTAAAACTAGTAAAACACCTGTTGATTGGGTCGACACGTCAACTGACCTGAGTGTTATTTTACACCATTAACAGTTCTAGTGCCGCTAATTGTTTGATACAGTGTTCCGCCGCTGCATAATTGGATATTTGTTTAAAAGGCGGGTTCCGCGGGGTATGGCGTCAAAGTGTTAACATTCATACTCATTTTCAGCGAGGGAAGCACTAGAGTCAGTAGTATGTCAAATGTAGCCTCTAAGCTTTGAGGTGGAGTGGAGAGTTCCCGTTAGTCTCTCTGCGCCTCCGTACTCCTTTCAAGGACAACTTAAGTAAAATAAATGAGGAGTATGACTGACCGCTTTTTGGAAAACCTTGAACAAATGACATGGATTTAGTCGGCGGTAACCTAATGGCTCTGTCCTGGCCAGACGTTTTACTGGTCTGGAAGTAATTCCGTAGGGGAAACGGTGACAGGCTTGTGCTGCTCGTCTCTTTTTTTCCCCCCTCTCCGTTGTGGTCGGGAGAAGTGACCAAGGATCGTTCACATTCATCATGCGATGACTTACTGTCCTCGGCTTATTAAGAACACACAGCATGATGGATGAAAGTACAGTACAATTCTCAGTTTTCATTTCACTCTGGGAGTGTCAAAATTAACCCTAAAGGGTCGGGTCTTCACTTGAACTCCCAAAGCTAGAGGGGCAACCATAGCTGTGTCACTGGTATGAGCATCCATCTGCTGGCTGAAGCGGTGAAAGCAACGTCCCCTGCCCCAGGCACCAGAAACTAAACCCTCACTTTCCCTTAATGTCATTCAGCATAGTTTTCTGTTGCCGTGCCGCCGCTCCTGATTCAAAGGAAGGTATGCAGGGTCAAGTGTCACTGCATGTCAAGGAATGACGGTGGCACTGCCTGCTGTTAACCTGACTCCGCCAGATGGGGCAGCAGAGAGTACACTGGGTTCCCCCCTCCTGCTCCTATCTGGGAACTCTCAGGCAGACTTGATGCCCGGCCACAAAACGGCCTGGCCAATCAGCAGCAGCTAGAGGCGGGATAGCTGCTGCTGATTGGGAGCAGGAGGGGGGAACCCAGTGTACTCTCTGCTGCCCCATCTGGCGGAGTCAGGTTAGCCTGCTGTGGCTTCAACAGCAGAACCTTTAGCTGGCCTAACTCTGCCTGCTGTGGCTTCAACAGCAGAACCTTTAGCTGGCCTAACTCTGCCTGCTGTGGCTTCAACAGCAGAACCTTTAGCTGGCCTAACTCTGCCTGCTGTGGCTTCAACAGCAGAACCTTTAGCTGGCCTAACTCTGCCTGCTGTGGCTTCAACAGCAGAACCTTTAGCTGGCCTAACTGCCTGCTGTGGCTTCAACAGCAGAACCTTTAGCTGGCCTAACTCTGCCTGCTGTGGCTTCAACAGCAGAACCTTTAGCTGGCCTAACTCTGCCTGCTGTGGCTTCAACAGCAGAACCTTTAGCTGGCCTAACTCTGCCTGCTGTGGCTTCAACAGCAGAACCTTTAGCTGGCCTAACTCTGCCTGCCGTGGCTTCAACAGCAGAACCTTTAGCTGGCCTAACTCTGCCTGCTGTGGCTTCAACAGCAGAACCTTTAGCTGGCCTAACTCTGCCTGCTGTGGCTTCAACAGCAGAACCTTTAGCTGGCCTAACTCTGCCTGCTGTGGCTTCAACAGCAGAACCTTTAGCTGGCCTAACTCTGCCTGCTGTGGCTTCAACAGCAGAACCTTTAGCTGGCCTAACTCTGCCTGCTGTGGCTTCAACAGCAGAACCTTTAGCTGGCCTAACTCTGCCTGCTGTGGCTTCAACAGCAGAACCTTTAGCTGGCCTAACTCTGCCAATGCGCCTTTTTCTAAAGCTCACATTTCCAACCGCTGTCTTTTTCTAACCGCTACACCCTTCCTACACTTGCATTTAAAATCTGCTTTAGCCGCTACTAAATCTTCAAGCTGATGTTTTGTCCAATTCAGTGCAGGGAAACCGTAGGCTGTTGTTATGCCGTCCACATAACAGTAAGATAGTGAGAAAACACCTGCTTATTTCACCGCCAGCCCTCCGGGACATGAGACGTTTAATTGCATTTCCTGCACGCGGACACGCCACCGACCACAGCTGCCACACCTCATTTCCATTTTTTCCTCCTGAAACGCTTCCCTTCGCTTACTTTTTGTCAACTGTACTTGAAGCCTGCAAAGTCTCACTTGCTTGCTACAGTGTAATAACGTTTACAGTGCTGTGATAATCCCTTCGTACCTCTTAGACTGTTCATAGTGACACCAGAGCAGTTGGTGGTGTTCCACTCTCCCCTTCATTCCTTCTTTCAAACACTCTCCCTTTATTTTATTTTCCTCACCCCTCTATTTTGTCTTAATAGTTACACAGTCAACTCTTCAGTGATAATTTTAAAGCTGCAGTCCTTATATTCTATATTCCTCTCCTGTGTGGATACATCTACCACTCATCCAAGATGCAACCCCTCTTTATATGAGCTTCAGGCTGTACTACTTGTCAGCCAGTCGGTGGCATACTCTCAAAGAATAGACAGAGAGACCATCTCCAACCCCTGCAGATTTGCTAGTTAAATTGCATTATTCTGGAGGGAATGTTAGCCAAAAGTAGCAGTGCATTGTGATCTTTTAGATGGCTATTTTTGGCGGAGAGATTTGGTGTACACGAGAAAAGAAAAGTCTACACTTTATAAATACTCCATACAGGAACAGGATTGGTCAAAATAACGTTATACTCATTGAACTCATTGAGGGGTTTACAGTGTAGGACTGGCCCCTCTATCTGCCATTGTCATTGTCTCTTTCTTTCCATAATGTGTCTCTCGTTGGGATCGTTTTTTAGAGCATCGCTCTTGTCTACCCACTAGTCCCAGCCCAGGTTGGCCTCCTGCCCAGGACAGGAGGCCGGGCTGGGCCAGGGAACAATACAGAGACACTTGCTGACGTGTCTTATTATGTGGAATAGCTCTGTGGATGGTGTTGCAAAGTAAGCCAGGCCACAGCTGGCGTTCCCCCCTATCACTGCACTGTGTCCCCATGCGCGACTTACCAAGGTTAGTGGCTGAATGAATGTACTATAATTATCACTCAGACCTTGCCATGCTGTACATATTGAGCACTGTATCTTTGGCTGATGCAGGTATACTGTACATACGAGTCGGTTATACCAGGGGTTCTCAACCCGTGGGTCGCGACCCCTCGGGGGGTCGCCAAATTATTTTAGGGGGTCCCCAAATTATTTAAAATTAAAAAAAAAAAAAAAAAAGATTTATTTTTAAATGTTATTTTAACTTTTTTTCAAAAATAGCAGACCTACAAGCTCGTAGCGCGCCACTCGGTGGCGCGCTATGAGCTTGTAGATCTGCTTATCAATCAATTTATATTGGGGGTCGGGAGGGGGCGGGGCGGGGGTCCCGAGACATTGCCAAAGCATTTCCAGGGGTCCCCGGCCAAAAACGTTGAGAACCCCTGGGTTATATGGTGGTCTGTGTGCAATATACCCTCCACTGGACACGTTGTTCTCTCTGACTTTTCAGGATTCTTACACAGGCCTGGAACCAGTATGGAAAACCATTTTTGTTATTTTGAACATTAATAAATAATCTTCATCTATAGAGATTTAAGGCCTAGCAAACAGTAGGGTTGGGCAATAATGTCAATAATATTGTGATATAGCATAAGTGACAAAATGTAGCAAAAATAGCCAATCTACAAGCATTGCGACACGTTGTGATCTACTTTTTATATATGTGTGTATACACACACACACACACACACACACACAAGACCACCCCTGGGTCCCGGGACCCATTACATTGAAATCCTATTTATATCATATCATATATCATATATATATATAGATATGATATGATATGATATGATATGATATGATATGATATGATATGATATGAATAGGATTTCAATGTAATGGGTCCCGGGACCCAGGGGTGGTCTTTTAGATGGGTCCCAGGGACATAAGTCCTACTTCAACGACGTTAGAGTACAGTACTGAGTACAGTATTGCATCCCAGGACCCCCGGAGGGTGACATGATTGCGTGCTTTTAAGGATGCAGGATGCATCCTTACTCCTTAGCTATTTGCATCACTGTATTATTTTCACAGTACAGTATTATTGTCACATAGGCCTATTGCCCAGCCCTAGCAAACGGTCACTTCCAGCATGTATCCCACTGACCAGACGTACACCGCTGTGGTTAGGAAATGGAAAACATTTATGACGTTGGGCTGGAGAAGGGTGGAGCATTTTAAATATATTTGGCGTAGACTGCATGTAAAACGGATGTTCCTGAATGCGTGTCCGCCTTTACAACTTTACTTGAATTGTGTTAAAGTTAATTTGTTTTGTGTATAATGTATTTATACTCTATGTTTGTACTCTGAAATGTCCTCGCTGAGGATATTAAAGTTCTCTAATCTAATATGATCTCGTTTGAAGAACTGCCAACCACATTCTGTTGATCAGTGTCAGACTCTTGTGTTTCATAATAATGTCCGTCTCATTGGTCGCTAATGATGTTATGTGCTTTTGTGATTTATACATGTACATGCAATTTTAGAGGGAAAATGACAACTAAGCTATCTGGCTAAGCTCCATTTATGAATTACTGAACAGCAACAGAAAGTGGATTAATGACTGATGTCATAATCCAGTTAATGAGTTGCTGTGTGATTTACTATATCCTGCCCTGATTGTTGGTTTGTAGAGGAAACAGTCATTGTGACCGCTGCTCATTCCTTTGTGTCATAGTAAAGTATTGCTGCGGTTAATGCAAGTTAACTATGGTCAGATAAGTACAACATCCACAACAACCCCATTTCTCTGTGGTTTGTAAGTTTGGATTTCTAGCCCCGTTAGCAGAAGGGATCTAATGCCTGATTTATACTTTGTTTGTTGCACGCTGTGTCGTACACCTACAATCTACAAGCAGATCTACAAGCTCACAGTCGGCACACAACTAAGTAGGGCTAACTGTATAACGGGGCTTTAGTGTTGATGTCCGTCAATACATCTATTGGCATATGACTAGACGAACAAATAGTAGTCCGTCCAACAAGATATCGATGGCCTTTTCTCCTCCCTCTTTTCCCTCTCTCTCTCTCTCTCTCTCTCTCTCTCTCTCTCTCTGTCTCTCTGTCTCTCTGTCTCTCTCTCTCTGTCTCTCTCTCTCTCTCTCTCTCTCTGTCTCTCTCTCTCTCTCTCTCTGTCTCTCTGTCTCTCTCTCTGTCTCTCTGTCTCTCTCTCTCTCTCTCTCTCTCTCTGTCTCTCTGTCTCTCTCTCTCTGTCTCTCTGTCTCTCTCTCTCGTTAATGTATTCCGTTCCTGTAAGGCAGTCTAATGTGACTAATATCCAGGAGAGAAGAGAGGGAAGGGAGGCGGAACAAACAAAGCAGACATTCTCCAGGGTTGTGAGGGTGTCTACACTGAATCATGCCTGAAACCTGCTGCAGAGACTAGATTCAACTTCATTGTCTGTCACAAGTATATATTTTTCATGTTTTTCTGAGACCAGTGGTTCTTTGAATCTTTGTGACATCAACCTGATGGCAGTAACTGCAAGGATTGGTGGAGGGGGTGAGAGCACTGGACTTAATGTACTTGATCAGAGTGGCTTTCCTGATCACTGACTGGGTGTACACTCTTCAGACAGGGGGTTACTTTTGGGTGAATCAATACTTTTTCTGGCCTGATTTCATTAGTTTAGTTGTGTGGGATAGTTTTGTATGGTGTGGCAGTGTTGCACCAGGATGAAATGCTGAAGGTGAACTAAGATTGAATTAGTGTTCTGTAAACCCAGGTTAAAATGCTTTTGCTCACAGCTGACATGTTGGATTGTAAAGCCAGATATATACTTTGTTGTATGCCATTCGATCGGCTGATCGGCTATTTTTGCGGGCTATTTTTGCAGCGCAACTTTGTTCTATAACCGACAACAAATTATTATTATGAAGAAGCCAGAAACCCACCAAACGTGCAAGCATAAACGCTGCTTGTAGTATATAGGGCGGCCAGTCACCAGATGTCTGACCTGGCGGAGACCTGTGCTCCGAGGAGCACTTTTTGTTTTTTTATTTCTGTGTCTTCTTTCCAACCATCCTTCCCAAGTGTACCTCCCACCTTGCTTTGCACGCTCAGAGTTACAGTGCTTTTCTCATCAGCACCCTGCTTCTGCTTGACATTGACATTCAAGAGCAGCTCCAGTATATCTCATCCTTCTACATGTGGCTACTGGGCAGCTTGTCAGGAACAACGGGGGCTTTTGGGAAGGTGCTCAAGGTGACCTCAGTGCTTGTTAGCGAGGGAGGGGGAGAACATTGTTCAGTCTCCACACCCATATTTTCTCTGGCAGTCTAGAGAGACGTAATCAACTTCATGATTATACTCTTTTTTTTGTATACTGTAGCTCTAAACAAAGTTACTATGTGGTTTAAATAAAACTGATGAAAATGAATGAAGAAATAAAATAATTTAAACATGATAAGAAAACAAGGCACGACACATCGTATTTACTGTGCAGTGTAAGTTCCAGTAGATGTCACACATCTACAAGGCAGCACTCATGCACTCTGCACTCCTGCAATGTGGCACCTGCCTTGGCTGTCAGCTTACAGATGTAGACACAACCATTAGTTCGGACCCGTACAATTATTATAATCATTATTGTAAGTCACAAAAATCATGTAGGCTAATCATGTCACAAAAAACATTTTTTTGAGATGTGAGAAGAAGAGAATGCAGCAATCTGTACAATTTGGAGCCTAATAATAAACAAACAAAAACATGTATGTTTATTTCAGTGTCTTAAACCACATGGCAGCCTTCCAGTCACCGTCCACCCCCTCCCGGAATGACTGTGATACTTTGATGTGTGCATAAATTCAGCCGTGTCCTCCGATGCCACGTTTGACGTGGCAGTGGCAGGGAGGGAGCTGGCATGACAATAGCATAGTGTTCCTGCTGTCTGGCCTCATTGCTCTAATCATTTACATGGCATCACGACTGCCCTTATCTCCCATCGGCCTGAACACTGCATGCTGCATGGCGCACCGCATGTCGGCATAACTCCCTGTCTGTGTCTCTGAACACACACACACACACACACACACACACACACACACACACACACACACACACACACACACACACACACACACACACACACACACACACACACACAGAGAGATCTGTTTGATCAGCCGCTTTATGTGTGCAAATGCCAGATCTGTCTGTGTCTCATGAAATAGACAGACATTCACACACAGCCAAACCTACTTAACCTGCAATGAGATGAGATGATTGCTGATGTGAGGTTTGGTTTTTCACAACTTTCACGAGGCTGATGATGTGGGAAGGCACCTCAAAAGGGATGGTTATGGGAGGGACGGAACCAAGCACTCAGCGTGACGGAATGAAGCGCTCAGAGTATGTGAGCGTTTTATTTTTGGATATCAATCATAGGAAGCAGGGCAACCTTGACCTGGAAGATTGCACAATACTTTTCACCACGGTGCTAGATTCATTATCAAGGTTGCGTTATGTAAGCTTATGTTGTGTACTTGCGTTCACACGGGCAGACACAAAGACGCAGTCTACCATTCATTGTCGATGGAAGCCAGCGACATGACGATGCAGAGACGCAATGATGCATGTAGCTGCTCCAAATGATACTCCCATTCATCTTTGCGTCTTTGCATCTGCCCGTGTGAACGCACCATTAGGGTTGAGCTCAGAGGAAAACTCATACCCAGATGGAGACACACAGAAACTAGAGACATACAGTTTAGATTTTTGAAACGGACATAATACACTCCCTATCTCACTCTAAGGCAGACAACACACACACACACACACACACACACACACACTTGTGCATGCGCACACACACACAACATACAGAATAAGAACAAACACTCCATGATTTGTGGTTACCCGTGATTGAGTGTTAATAAGAAGGGGTGTTTCTCTGATGCGCAACAGCTGTGTGTGTGTGTGTGTGTGTGTGTGTGTGTGTGTGTGTGTGTGTGTGTGTGTGTGTGTGTGTGTGTGTGTGTGTGTGTGTGTGTGTGTGTGTGTGTGTGTGTGTGTGTGTGTGTGTGTGTGTGTGTGTGTGTGTGTGTGTGTGTGTGCGCGCGTCCTCAAAGCAGTTTTGAATATGAACTGTCAAGATATTATTGACCAAAGAGTTCTGGTCTGGTTGAAGTGGTCATAACCAGCCAGCAGTCGTATCACTCAAGGTTTATCACCAGTTGTTTGTACAAGTGTGTCTGGGCGATGGTTTAGTGGTGGAGTTTCGGGTGGACTCCATTCTGTGTGTCATCATGTGTCCTTAGGCGCCCAACAAAAGACAGCCTAAACTGCTTGAGGTCCACCAATACAACCCCCCCGTGTATTATATACACATATTGACCCATAAGCATATATGCAATCGTAACTCATAAAATATTCACAAATGCATATACAATTAAACAGTATTGGGCAGTCCTTTCAGCTCTGGTGGCCTGTGAGGACTTTGTAGTGGCGAATGCCCACAAACGACAGCTTTGTCCTTGCTAGGAGGCCGGGAAAGTTGAACTGCAACTCTCTCACACACACACACACACACACACACACACACTTTGTTTGTGTCAGGCCAGTTCATGGCTCCATTTGTCTCAATAGGCTGATTCATTAGAACTTCCTCATGACATGAGTGGTGAAAGGGGGAGGGCAGAAAAATAGAGGGGAATGGTAAAGGTGTGGATAGGATGCTTTTTATAGAGTTGGCATTCTGTCGTCAAAACTGACAGGACCTGGTAGAAGTCAAGTCAAGCTGGAATTGTCATAAACTACAAGGGGTGAGTATTAAATATTCAGTGCGGCTGAAATGGGTTTTCTCAAGAGGGTGACTGATATCTCCCTCAGGTATCCATGAGAGACTAGTAGCGCCTTTGCTCCTTTGCTTAGCAAGGAGACAGTTGCCGTAGTAAGGATGCCTCCTGGTCGCCTCCCCGGGGAGATTTTCCTGGCATCAGTGGCATGCCCAGCTGGGAGGAAGCCATGGGGCATTGTATCTCCCTGCTGGCCTGGGAACGACTCTGGATCCCCCAGTCAGAGCTGGCTGGTGTGGCGAGGTAAAGGGTAGTCTGGCTGGGGTCCACTGCAGGAACTGCTGCCCCTGCGACACGACTTCAGATAAACGGTTGAAGATGGATGGATGAAAATGTTAACAACAAAGACAAAGACAGTTTGGGAGTTCGTACTTCGTACTCTTTTGCAGTCCCACCATCAGCCTTTAGTGATGTGAAAATTGTACCATATAGTATACCATTATAAATCCCTCATCTCTTGATATGAGATATGATATGCATTCTTTGCTTTATGGCTTGCATATACTAAATAATGAGAGGAACAGCCAGGGAGCCTCCTTGGACTGTAAGTGGATGCTGTTGAAGCAAAGGTCCACACTAACGTTTAACGTTTCACAAGTGTTTTAGCAGGGATAATCTTCGTCCATGCTATCCGCCTGAAAGCGCATATCACATTTGACAATAGACAGACGTTAAAACCTTCCATGCAACAGTAGACTAGTCATAACATAAGATATGTTGATGTAGTCTGTGGCGGCGTGGCCTTATCTTAGGGTTGTTTTACTTCCATGTTGTTGCTCTCAAGCATTGTAACATACTGTGTCTGTGTTTGGTAGAAGTTAATGACAAGAGCCTTCATTTTGGGCCGTATACTCAAGTGTTTTGATGTTGTCTGGTCCCATGAAGATGTTGGCTTTTGAGACTTGTCGAATTATGATTTAAACGACTAATCAGAATAGTCCAAATGCAGTTGTATAGTCTTCCCTTGTCACTGGGATAGTAAAACGTCTGCTGCATGGCATGCTATCTGTGTAAGTAAGTACCGGTGCTACATGTACGGTTGATAATGCTGCTGGACACGGAAATTGACACATCGGTTGAATAATAGCCTGCCTCTCTTTACATATTGGTAGTTAGAGTTTTTATTGAGTAATACTCAACATGAACTTCAACTTCCTTGAGAGAACTGCATCTGAAAGTCCACTGGCGACCTGCCTGGAATGCCTTGTATGGGATGAGGAGAGTGTAAATCTGACATGGGAGATGACCTCAAGAGGTGGCTGTACGTGGCTACAGTGGAATCGGTACTGCTCAATGGGGCAGAGACATGGATGCTCACAGTACAACAGGAAAAGGCCCTGGACATAGACATAAAAAGGTAGACGCCTCCTTCGGCTCTGGGGCGTGTCTCTCTTGGAGGCATTGGAGGCAAGCTTTTCCGGGATTCCTTGCGAAGCATATCGCGGAAGCGTCACGCAAGGGGAAGTTCAGTAGTCCAATCAGAGGCGCGACTCCCTTTTTCCTAGCGGCACTTGCTTTAGAAATGTAAACATTTGTTTGACATGAGAGAGTAAACTGAGCCGAATAATCTACGACTGTCTGCTTAACCTGTTTAGCACAGGTCAGTGTACACGTTGTCACCTTGGGTTGCACAGGTAAAGCAAATATTGGACGACTGTGGTATGTCTTACATTTGGTTGGCCCAAAAATGTAATAACATTGACTAGTTGAAGTGAACTGTTGAACAAAAGTTGAAAGTTGTTTTTGCAAAAGTGGCAAACTGAATTTAACACCTTGAGGGCTCGGGCCTATTTAATACATTAATAAAATGTGCCCATCGTTTATAGCGCCCGGACCACTTTTACCGGCGGACAATAGCCACATCACTCTAGAGTCGATCGACAACAACGGGAGGTAAGAATAAATCTATCGCGACTAGCGACTGGACCGCGGAGCGCCGTCTAACACAGGATCTTTTTTCATAATTAGACGGGATGATTTAGATTGCGAGTTATGAACGTTTTAAGATTTTTGTTGTCGTCAGCTAAACAGGCAGGGAACATTTTCGATGACGTGTCACTGTTGTGCAACACCGAGGATTGCGCAACAAGCGCTCCTAGGCTGTAGAGCGATGCGATCAGTTTTCATAGCACTAATTGGACGGAGATCTCTGGAAAGAGGATTCGTAATCTATGTAATGAAAACAGTCGGAGATGAGTATCATGTTATGTTGGAATGTAAGAATACTAGCATTATGAACTTTAGACAAATAACTGATAGTTTATTTTATAAACCGCCCATCTATGTTTAAATTAATTTCATTACTGAAATGAAAATGATGATGATGTTTCCTCATGCCAATAAAGCTCCCTTGGATTGAATTGTTAAGTCCCGGAAAAGACGAGCTGTGATTGGCCAGTAGTCACTTGAGTGGCAGCGACGCAGCGTGCCTTCTGCACTTCCGCTTGACTTCTGCCTTCGTTGGGAGACACACCACTCCAATGAACTGCAGCAGCCAATGAGGCATAGATTTTTAAACTAGAACAGTGCCCGTTGGGGGGTGATCAGGTGTGATCAATTGGCTAATTAAGGGTGAGGTCGCGCATCATTGTGATTGTCAGAACAGGCCAGCTCCATATATGGAGATCTAGGGGTGATCTTGATTTGTGCCCTGCATGGGCATGCCCTGCATGGGCAGAGGCTTTAGTGCTGGTTCTGGACAACCGGCGATCCGACGGACTCGACACCGGGCAATGCACTCCCTGTTGTGGTGTGGAACGCGTGTGTCAAACTTGGCAAACGTTTCTCGAGTGACAAGGATTCCAGACGTACACACGTACGTACACACAGAGACGTGGTGCATTTATAGTAGGATATCTATGGCCCTGGATGGCATCTACACAAGAATGCCACGAATGGCACTTGATGTAACATGAGCCGACCATATCAGAAACTACTTGGACCTTTTATGGAGGCTTCAAAGGGACAGTTACAGAGATCTCCATATGGAGATAAGGTACACAGATAGACCGAGTCTGACAGATACAGAGATCTCCATATATGGGCAAAAAAGGGGACACAGAAAGACGGGTATTCTAACAAGCCCCCCTGTCACTATGACTCAGATATATTGGTTGGATCGGCTGTGCGGTGTACGTAGGTGTGAGGGCTGTGTAGTGGCACGAACTCTAGATGTGAACCTCTAGTTATGAATAATGGCTAAGGCTCCAACCAGTTTTTCTTTCTTTTTGTTCAAGAGATAGCAGCATTCCAGATAATTCACCCATGGGCTGTTATAATAGCCTGCTATGTACCAGGCACTGATCGTATCTCAGTAACCTTTCCTACATCATTTGTTTTTTACGATGGAATCCACAACTGAAAAAACATTGTTGTTGTTGTTTTTTTGCAGAGGATAAAAATCATGTGTTCTTATTGCACACATTTCCTAGAAATGCTTTTCTCCCCAATACCTCATGTCACATTTATTTTATTTTGACCGGCAGGAGTGGAAACGATGCTTGTTTTTTTATCTCATGTCATCATTCCTGAATCTCTGGCACGTGGCGTGGAAATAATCTGCGCTGTTGAGTGGAATGGGTGTCGTAACTAACTAGTTGGCAATAAGATATGTTTGTCTGGGTCCCTCCCTTTCTGTCTCCATGTTAAACCCAGTGGGTCTCCTCTTTACAATTAACAGCCACTCTTCCAAACGTCTGATTTATTTCATGTCTTATTGGCCCTCACTAGACCACTGGTTCCCTAACATTTATGGTCACGACCCATTTTGCGTTGCTCAGGGTTGCAAGTATATCCTGCTTTTTATTTTACTTTGTTACCTTTACTATAATATTTTTTTGAATAATGGGGTATGTGAATGTATGTGATTTTAATGCGTTTTGTATGTCCCTGGGAAACACTAAATGTCTCTATTGGGTCTCGAGCTGAAATGTTTGAGCGATCCTAGGAGGACTATAGGTTATATACTAGGAGATATTTCTTTCTTTATTGTTTTACCTAAAATGGTAAACAGATGTATATTAGCATATGTTGTTACTTTTTGACCAGCATGCATTCTATTTTCTTTGCAAGGTCTTAATGCAACTATAATTTTGCATACAGTACAAATGATTGACTGACTGTCAAGACTTTAAATGAGGTGAATTGAATTTGAAATAATCTCCTTTGATGGTTATGAATACTTTTGGGGCTATTTGTTTTAACTTATTTAAATAAGCAGCCAGTTTTCTCTTGTTCTCCTACTTTTATGAATTCCTTGCTATATTGTGAAATTTGAATTTCACAAAGGGCAGCTCTTGATCTGATGACAGACTCTCTGTCACATGGTGTTATAGTCATAACGGGGAGGTCAAGCAAGTTGACTGCCTAAACCCCCACAATCCACATCACAAAGTGGGGCAAGAGATACCCCCAGGGCATGAATCTGCCATATTAATTAGCTTAGGAAATATATTATTTGAACAACCAATGTAGTCTAGTGCTTGTGGCCATTTGCTCATGTTTTTCCAGTTATTAGAAATGTATTTACACATTCATTAATAATATTAAATGTTATAATCTGCAGTGAACAGGTCTATGATATCATTGATTTAGTTTCTCCCATCCACGTGATGTTAATGATTTACAATTTACATTCTACTGATTTGCATGCTATATGTATATATACTATATATTCTCATTTACAATAACAACCTGGGCTACATGGCAAGTACAGCACAAGGAAAATAAACGAACATTGATATTGCTGCTAGTCATAGAAAATAAAATACAATTCCATTGAAGTTGAAGCTATGAGAAGTTTTATCCGTATGAAAAATAAAATACTAAATATCTTTAAGTGTGTGTGTGTGTGTGTGTGTGTGTGTGTGTGTGTGTGTGTGTGTGTGTGTGTGTGTGTGTGTGTGTGTGTGTGTGTGTGTCATGTGAGAGCCAGGAATTTCTATTTTCTGCACACATGGCTGAGCAGTGGGGTACAGTAACACTATGATGCATGTATAGCAGTGACTCCTCAACCTTTTTAATTTAAATTCCCCAGTTTGATATGAATTAGGCCGCGGAACACAATTTGATGACATTTTCAGTCATTGAGCTCAGCTGGGGACCACCTGGAACCTCCTCTAGGATCGCTGGCGGTGCCCGTATCCCACGTTGAGAACAAGTGATGCATGGGAAGAGGCCTGTCCATTCAGGTTACTGTGGCTACAGTGCACAATCTGCACAAAATTATATGTCAGTGTGTATTAATGGAAGCACTTCGACAGGCAAGTGCTTTGCAATTTGTTGATTTACGCACTGTGTGAAAACCCGCCTTGGGTATTCTAGTACATGCAGTTGCAGTATACTATGTGGTGTGACATAATTGTTATCCAGCACAGAGTTACATCTCCACTGACTATAAAGCTTACACTGTTCAACTTGCACTATAATTTCCTATAATGATAGGTGCTTATTAACGTGCATTATACACACACACACCAGCCACCGTCTGCCTGGCTACAGTACTTCATCTTCCTCTGACGTCTTGCTGAACAACTCGGCATGGAGAGTCACAACCAGTAATCCCCGCTCATAAATAATCCAAAGTTGTATCCCTTTTTAACTGGTGGAGAATGCTGTGGGCCAGAGCAATCTCCACTCCACTCCACTCAGCTATGCACTAATGTTAGACCAAGCAGCTCCAGCCCGTACTATGCAAGTGGGGAGGGACTGGAGAACGAGGACAGGTTTATTTTGGGACAGGTATGCAGAGTCTTGCTATAGGAGTAGATGTTGAAATTATTTCGAACTTTTAGTAGAACTCGATAGCAATTTCTGATTAGCATGTTTTGATTCACCTGCAAACGTACTTGGGGGTAGAAGGACGATTGAAACATCTGCGTGGTGAATACAGGTCTTTTAGCTGTTTGCTGTAAATCACATTAGACAAGATGACAATATGTTGTCCTCCCTAGCGCAACATGATGGCATTACCAGTAAATAGTTTCCAATGTGGCAGATTGGTAGCTTTCATCCTCAACGAGGGATTGATCCTCTCCTCCTTGACAGATTTGACTAACATAAAACCACACTCACCACACTGACACAGCAAGCAGGGAATCCCTGCCACTTAGAGTCTGAGAGCTGGATATATAGCTTGGCCGGACAGCATCCACCCAAATCCCCTTCTCTCAACTTGAATAATTGATTACAAATTGATTTAGGGTCATCTAAGAACTGCCTGCTTGCTTGCTTGCTTTCTGACGACAGTTGGCTGTGGACGATAGCGGAAAAGCATTTATTTTCGCCGCCTATGATTATGTGTCTTTTCTGCTCACGTCGGCAGTAAAACCAAGCTCCAAATGGATGCACGTCTGAAGGAGGAAGTGGCAATTAAAAATGCATTGGATACCACAGACGGTGGGAAGATTGTTTTCTGCAGTGATCGACTGCAAATCATTCTAACACATGTCCCGCCTTTACAGTGCACCGAACGTCAGTTACCTCATTACACCAGAGGAATGAATGGTTTGGAAATGGAGGCTTAATGAGCATGGGTGGTTGCGTTAAGAGTTAAATGCCAAGCACTGAGCAGTGCCCTTTTGAATTCATATGAATGGTCTACTGAATGGTCTCTACTGCAACGAAATCTACAGGAGGGCCTCTCAAAGGGCTTTTTCAGAGCTCACACTTGAAAGTTGAAAATCCAGCAATGAAATGATGCTATGAAGGCAGCTGGCATTCACTGTTATTTCCTTTGGTGGTTATCGTGCAAATAAATAGTCAGATCAGAGTGAAGGAAAAGAGGCAAAAGATGAGTAGGATTGAAGCAAGCTCCACCATGTGATAAAGACTTGTTCTGAACTTTATGTGGACAGCGTACCCTGTGTGGAGTTCAGAAGTCATTCACATGCTAATTTAATGTCATTCCCCTGGCCTCTTTTTGTACCTCCTGAGTTAACAAATTGACCTAACCACAACGATGTGACAACACTAAAAATCCATTAACCAGCCATGTCATGTTCAACTCTCAACCTCAAACTCAAAACATTTTATGAGAAATATAGTCTTAAGGCCTTTGAGTTGTAAATGGTGTCACTTTTTTTTATTTATTTAGTAGGCATGCACGCCGATGTTTAAAATAACAATTTAGCCGATACTGATACCGATATATTCCCCATTTTGTGCCAGGGAAACAAATATCTTCAATACAAGACATACATGTTCAGAATCTACAGCTCGGTAGGCCACCAACATGGCCAATGCAAAATGTATGCTTAAAACCCATTTTGGGGCGGGAACCCCTTTTGGTGTTAGCATTATGTTATGATCTACAAGCTCATAGCGCGGCACCGAGTGCCGTGCTATGAGCTTGTAGGTCTGCTATTTTTGAAAAATCTAAGAACGACTGATATTAGAAGACATTTTTAGAATCTGATCTCAGGTCTAAATGGGTTAACAACAGATAAAGATGCCATCGGTAAATGTCAGTTTTATTTGCCGATACCAATATGTGGCCGATACTTCGGTGCATCCCTATTATTTTGAGTAGCCAATAGTTTTTTCTCCATTATGTCAATGAATTCCTCCCCGCACACATTTCTGTGTTGTCAATGCTGTTGTATCCTATTGGTGTCACTGTTGCAGTGATAGTGTTTGAACTCAACTCTAAAATATGTTGCAACTTGCAAGTGTACCAATATAGTAATAAGGGTTCTCTAATAATGAAATGGTTTCTAACTTCCTATCATCAACAACCCCCTGCCCACTTTGTTTAGATGTAGTCCTCCTTCAAGATCTTTTTGGATATTCCTCGTTGTTAGGAAAGTACTGGAAGTCCTGAGGAGGCCAGTGGGGGCCCTGGTGGGGGGTGATGGTGAAGAATGGGACATTCTCTTGCCTTTATTGTCAGACCTCGCTGAAAGCAGTGGGGTATGGCTGGCTTTGGCCCTTTGTTGAAACTTGCCAATGATGATGATTGTATGAAAGAGTGAAGAAAATAAGGAAACGGTGGGGAGAGAAGGAGAAAGTATGGAGAGAGGTTAGAGAGAGAGTAGGTACGTCCAGTTCCAGGGTTAAGAAAAGATTTGATTTCCATGCAAGCCACACGCATGCTTAATAACACTAATGTTCTAGTTGTGCTGCATAGTGTTTCCATAAACCAAGAATGTAACGTGCGGTGGTCCAGAGCAGGTGGTTTAGTTTCATTAGCCACTCTCTGTGCTCTTTCTGCGCCTCTCTATCAAGTCTGAGCCAAGTAACACAAACATTTGGAAGGAAGGGCTGTGAAATCCTTTTCAAGGTCCCGGAGAAGTTTAACGACAGACAGCCAAAGGACCCTGGGGGGGCATGGAGCCTGTGTCATTTGACTCATTTCATCTGTAAGCCGTGTGCGTTGCATGTGTGTGCGTGCGTGCGAGTCTTGTGTGTTGTGTCCACTGTCCAGGAGAATTCTAATCATGGCTGCCCCTCCCCCACACCCCCCTCTTCACCCACCCCTCCCCAACACAGCAGCAGCCCCCATCAATTTAGAGCTTCCACCCTCCAAACACAGTCTCACACACACACTCTGCCAGCCAGTCCTCCTCAGCTGCAGCAGATAAATGCTTCTCTATCAGTGGTGCGATTTGCACGGAGACCAGATAAAGAAGACAGACCGGCAGCCCCTGCCTTGAAAGAGAGCGTGGAAGAAGCGAAAGAAGAGAGAAACAAACTGGGAGATAGGAGGAGCGTGAAGGAAGCGGGAGAGTTTCCCCACTTTGCTGTGCTCTGTTACAATGGGAGAGGCGTGTTAGAGAGAGAGAGAGAGAGAGAGAGAGAGAGTGAGAGAGAGAGAGTGAGAAACGGTGGTAGTAGTCACTGCACTGCAGGTGGATCTGTGCTGTGTGCTGAAGTGAAGGGATTGAAGACTCCATTAAACGTTTAGCTGCTGGGCTGTGTCACAACAGGTGAGTCATGCTTTTTGCTGTACAGCATCTGTTTAATACTGGTGCAGTGGTGCATGCCAAGAGTAAAACAGTAGTAATCCTCAGTGTTCTCTCTGTTAATTAACTCCATTTGTAACACGCTTGGAGTTACAAATGGTTAAAGCAGTTAGTTCCATTTGGTTCCATTCTTTGGAATGAAATGAACACTGGAGGATTTTACTGTGCATTCTCTGCCAGCGCGCCTTATCGCACTGCTGCGGTTCAAATCCTGCAGAAATGTTGATTACTAAACTGACTGTTCACAAGGCTCTTAAATCAGGCCTGCTTTTTCAATATTTTCAATCTACCATATTTTCCAGTATGGTAAAGAAGATTCAGAATTTCCCCCGTGGAAGTTTCTTCCGTGGTCCTAGCATGCTAGAAACTTAACCCCCTTCTCCCTTCCCTTTTCAGTTTGAAAGTTCTTTTTTTTGTGTGAAAGTGAAAAAGCATTGAGCTGTGAGCTGTGAGCTGTGAATGGGCCTTGGATGGCTCTCTGCACACATAAAGGGAGCCATGCTCTCAAGTGTCAGCATGCCTTGGGGGGGAGGGGCACCATAATGCAGTGTGCTGAGGGGGCTGTTTTGTTGCATGTCATGTGGGCCATGCATTCGCAACAGGTTACTTGTATTTTTGTCTTTCACTCAGTAATGTATCACTGGTGTATATGCATTGACAAAAAATTCAAAATAGTGTTACACATAACCTCCTGCAAAGCATGTCCAGGAACTCAAGTGGTCCTGCTTGTCATAATTCTGCCCCCCCCCCACCCCCCCAGAAAAAGAAAAGGGAGGAGTTGTGCGGTCAAGTGGTTTAGTTAATCTTTTCATAGGTGTCTCTTTACTTACCGTTGCCTAAGTGGCGATAGGAGGACACCATTAAAGAAATGGGGTTCTATTTCTTGGTGTTGTTTTCTGGGTGCTCTTATGAATGGCCTTCTTTCATCGTTGGGTAACTGAATAATGATGGGAATTAGGGTGGTCTAATGGCCTCTGCTCAGATCCTATGTTATTCTGCTGTGCGTACAGTAGGAGTCATTCATATAGCTCCAGGTGTTTGGCATTTTGCATCATCGTGCCTCAATGTGACTCTGCGAGGAATTCATTCTGATGTAAATCCGCTTTAGCTGACAGCAAACTGTGACCATGATCTGACTCTCAAATTGGATTAGAGGGTGCCAGGGATCTTGTTTTTTTTCCGTTTTTATACGTGTTACCAACCAAGTCTTAAAGCACTGGAAGCAACTGTGAAAAAACAGTGTTTGTATGATTAGGTATTGTGTATTAGCCTATCTGTGTAGCCTTGCCGAGCCATGAGGCCCTATAGGGCAGGAACCTATGCAGCTTGATGTACAAGTACACCCCCTGGACATGGTGCTAGTATGTCGCAGGGACTCTAACCCTTGATGCTGAGTGCCACGCCCATTTTTAGAGTCTTTGGTATGACTCAGCCGAGGATTGAACCCCGACCTCCCAGTCTCAGGGCGGACACTCTAACCACAAGGCCACTGAGCTGGTCCTAACTGTGTGGGCAATGAAAAAACATGCAGGTTTGAGCATACAATAAATCATGACATAGGCACACTCAATAACACAAAGACAAAAGCTCTTTCTTTTGAGCTAGATTTGAACTGTCAGTGCAACATTTGTTTGTACGTATTGAGCCTAGTAATATGCTGCATAACTATTGGTCCAATAACTCATATTGGTCCACATATTGCTGCGGTGCAGGGTTCATTGCCCCGGCAAAGTCTTATGTTAGCAGTCAAATATTTGTTTCAACCCCCTTGAAAGAAGTAATAAAATGCAACATTATCATAGATATTGTTCGGTCTTCCGCTTTTCACATTCTTAGCAGTTTTCTCATAGTTCGAGAAATGATATTCCCCATTTAGTTTTTCATCAGGCTTTGAAGAATATATTAGTGCTCGGAGGTAGAATGATTTGCGATCCTCTCTGACTTTACTTCCTCTCCAGCAGCATTTGTTGTACCTCCAAGGGAATTCAGCGCTCTATGCCTGAACCTTGGGTCAAGGTTATGAGATACATCAAATGACAAATCGGTGGAATGTGTGATTTAGTGCATGGCCCACTGGGACATGTAGTTTGATAACATTTTAGCTATTCCGTTACCCCATACTGAGTCTGAGGCAGTGGACATAATAGTGTTCTCTGATAGTGAAGTATAGTCCCAGTGTGACAGCACAAATGACCCTCAAGAATTTAGAGGGGTTATTTGTCACTAATAGTCATAGAGGACTACATGTACAAGTGAAATGCAGGCCCCAAAGGGGGTGGGGGTGGGGGGGGGGGGGGGGGGGGGGGGGTGAGCGTGCGTGTGTGTGTGTGTGTGTGTGTGTGTGTGTGTGTGTGTGTGTGTGTGTGTGTGTGTGTGTGTGTGTGTGTGTGTGTGTGTGTGTGTGTGTGTGTGTGTGTGTGTGTGTGTGCGTGCGTGTGCGACTGTGTGTGTGCGACTGTGTGTGTGTGTGTGTGATATCTTGGCTAGTTCTCCTCAGATTATGTCATACAGCATGGTTTCCAGCTGTCTTGAGTCAGCTGCACTTCATTCTGCTCTCGAGAAAGGAAAGAAAAAGGCTTCCCCAAAGCATTAAGGTGTATGTGAGAGTTGTTTATATGTGTTATTGTAGCAGATTTGGGTAAATGTATCTATAATACAACTATACATCTACACTCTCCAAAACTGTGTATTTTGGGTGGGGGGGAGTTACATTTGCTGAGATGTTGCATCGAAGAAGAATGGTTCCTGCCAGAGTTCGGCCATGTTGAAGCTCTCCAAGACTTGTTTTTCTTCTTGTATTTTCTTTTTTTCTTGTGGTGATTTCAGTATGATTCAATAGTGCAGGACAGCAGTGCTAAGCTGAACCAAATGTATTTGGGCAGGGCCCCCAGAATGCCTTAAATATGAGCTACAGTATGACAATAGGCTTGTACATAGCTCAGCCTGTGTGTGTGTGTGTGTGTGTGTGTGTGTGTGTGTGTGTGTGTGTGTGTGTGTGTGTGTGTGTGTGTGTGTGTGTGTGTGTGTGTGTGTGTGTGTGTGTGTGTGTGTGTGTGTGTGTGTGTGTGTGTGTGTGTGTGTGTGTGTGTGCGTGCGTGCGTGCGTGCGTGCGTGCGTGCGTGCGTGCGTGCGTGCGTGCGTGCGTGCGTGCGTGCGTGCGTGCGTGCGTGCGTGCGTGCGTGCGTGCGTGCGTGCGTGCGTGCGTGCGTGCGTGCGTGTGTGTGCGCCTAGTGCGTGCGTGCGTGTGCGCCTAGTGCGTACACACCTGATCCAAACTTTAACTTTGTATATCACGTTTCCTCCCAGAAAAGGGAATAGCATAACTATGCATCCTCCATCATACTCACAATGTTGAACTGGCCATGGTAGTTTTCGTTACTGAGCTTTGAGTAGTTTGGCCAAAGCTTGATATTCATAGGGAGAGCAGTGAGCTAATCTTCAATTTCCCCCTGCACTGGATTAAGATCTGGTGCTGTGTTGTTTCTCACAAATGGTTTAGTCATTTTATATTAATACTTAGGTTCTTAGATTCCTGAAGGAACAGTAAACATCGATCCCCATTCCCCTTTGCCTCCGCTTTTATGACTGGCTGAGGATCAATGGTTGTCGTGCAGTTGGTGTTGAACTGAATGCGTAATGCGGGAAATGTTCTCTATAAAGGAGAGGGGCGAAAGAGAAATACAGAAAGAGAAAGACGGACCATATAATGGAGGAAAATATAGGATAGGCAATTGGCACAATACAAGGGCATGTGTGGTGTTCTCTTCCACCTCTGCAAATCAGCCTCGACATGCTGTCAGCCTAGGTGCCCGGACTGCAACGCCAGTAAAGTTTTAAACTTGTTCTTAATATACATCACTATTTGTCAGGTCAAGGTTCCTGGGACTGGGAGTGGGAGTGCTTTGCCAAGCCTGCCCTCACCAAAATGTGACATCTGTTGCAAAGATTTATTTTATTTTGTTTGTGGTAAGCAAGCTTGCCTTGCGGTAACCTATTGATCTATGGTCCCCTTGACCTCGTATATACAAAATAATTTGTATAAGCCATTACATGTTGTGATGCAATGTAGATCATCACATCCAACCTTCTATTCTCTAGTTCCCCCCATTTCTGATAAAGGTCATGTAGACCCTCATTGACCTGTTGCCTGTAATTTTGCTTTCTTTGCTATGACCTGAAGTTGCTTTTTTCTTCCCTTTATATAGACATAGAGCCCAATGTCACTGCTGTGTCTCATGCAGTCTCAGTTCAATCAGCCTTTTGTAGAGGACAACGTCCCTCCCTGTCCTGGCACAGATAACATCGTTGTACCAAGCCTGGGGTTGAGTGACGGGGAATATTATCTGCCTCCCAACAAATTAAATGACGTTAAAAGCACGGTTCTGGGAACAAAATGAGACCCAGGAAGATGCAGGGAGGTTTTGTACGCCGCCAACACTGAACCCGTGTAAATATGGAATTGTTTACCAATGGATGGTAGTGCCAGTGGTATGTATGTATGCATGGCAGTGGTATCTATGGATGGTAGTGGTGTCTAGGGATCATGGTAGTCGTTTCTATGGTGCAGTGTACAGGGAAATGGAAGAGGATCGAGAGAGTATGGAACATCCAGGAGGAAGGATATTGCTTTGCTTCCAACCTAACAATAGATAGTCCATTTTCTCTCACTCACACACTTGCTTTTCAAACGCCAAAAACAATGACTTCGTCAACTTACAGGGAGCTTCTCTGTCCTTGCAAATATTGACTTTGGTGCTGTGGATCAAGAGCACATATTGGTCTGCAGACCTCTGGTTTCCTCTCCCCATCTCCCTGCTCTCTTGTTGGTTTCATCCCCAAGAACTCACATTACAAACTGGCTGTTCTTTGTTTGTGTTGCTTATGTTGTCTTTCTTTGTTACTTTGTATATTTCATTTTCCTTCCTTCCTTCCTTAAGCCTGGAAGTCATTTAGTGTGTTGGACTTGGAGAAGGGACTGATTTTGATGTTCCACTCCTACAAACAGGGGAATTACATCAGAGCAGAGCTACATGTAAAACTAGCTATGATTTCACCCAGACTAAAGTTTATGTTTGGTTTTTAGTTTCATGAAGTGATGAAGAGTGGAAGCTGTTGAATCAGTTCAAAAAAGTATGTATAGCACACTGCAATCCTCATAGTAAGTTATTATCAAGTAAGAATTGTTGTGTTTCTAATGGTACACAATCCAATAAAGAGTTCCAATATACTGTTCATGTCAGTTTGGGGGGGGTGGGCACTGGGCAGACATACAGACATACAAACAGAGTCACATGTTGGAGTGGTTGGCACTTCTCAAAAGGAATGCACTGCTCAGAGAGAGAGAGATAGCAGAGATAAAGCTGGGACAGAATCTGAAGTCTGTGACAAAGAGACTAATCGAAAAAACGATGTTGAGAAATGAAGATAACATATTTTCCTAATCTACAGTTGATGGAAAGAATCAGAAAGAGACCAACTCAATGGCAGCATCCCGCCGTCGACTTCCTGTTCTCGTTCCTGACACAGCGGAAGACGACAGCGGGCTCTTTTTCATTCACACAGTTGGAATACGATGGTTCGGGGGTTGTGAAAGCCTAAAAGCCATTGTGAAACACACAGTGATAGACACAACGTAAGGACCAAAGCCCTGTGCTCCTGGCTTGATGCTGAACAAATAGACAAAAGAGGAGTGTGATTGACAAAGCCCTGGCCCTAAGCCAGACCATGCTCTCTAGGGCCACAGCATGGGAGTATATAGGGGAGTTCCGATGGGCCCACATCCCAAGGCCTGCTTCTCGTTGTGGGCTGCAGCTCAGAGGATGTTGCCTGGATTCCTGGTGTGTGAGACAAGTTCCAGTGCATGCGCACATTTGATTTTTTGTGCAGTCCGTAGCACATGTGTATAAGAGAGCGCAATGTATCCGTTTCAAGATTCAAGGGCCACAGCCCCGCAGATGAAACGAGGGAGCAGTAAGATTACGGGAGGTGACTAACGCTGAGAGAAAAGACCGGCTGGGGATAGATGGTGAGATGTCGGTGGGACTAGGAGGGATGGGGGGGAGGTTATTAATCTTTGTTGTTTTCCCCTTGTATTGTCATTTCCTCCACAGCTGGTCTTGGGTTGAGAATGAAAAACCAACAGGGCCGAAGGGTTCTGTAATATAAACGTTGGTCCTGGGTGTTATACCGATGGAGAATGTATTCATATGGATTATTGACGTTAATGATGGGGAACACTAAAGCGTGCAGATATGAAGTAATTTCCACTTTTTGGGAAGGAGGGGTGGCCTTCAGACACATCACTGTTGTCATTTCTTGCGGAAGACTAAAGCATGCAGGTGCAGATATGAAGTAATTTCCACTTTTTGGAAGGAGTGGTGGCCTTCAGACACAGCACTGTTGTGTCATTTCTAGTGGGGATTATTATTTTCCTGGAAATTCCATCAATTTCCTGCTCTTGTGTGTTGCTCTGAACACGTCACTGAGAAAGGTTCCTCCAGGCCATACTGAAAGGGGTAGCATACAAACATTTAATTTATTCGCCAATGCAGATGGATCTCTCCTTAGTTTTGTGTCTTGATTAGTCATGAATTGACTTATTAGTCACTCAATTTGATGAATTGAGTACATGAGGACACCAATGGAAACAAGACGAAAGGCTTTTCTGGTTTCATCCTTCTACATTATTATTATTATAACACAGTACACATACAGTACATGCAACGTTTGAAACCACCAACAGTTAAAAAAGGCATGGACAAGTCAATGACAATTGTTTATTGAAATAAATATTACGATGACGATAACTGCGAAGCTTTGCTTTGTTACATCATGGTCTGCATGGGACCGTTGGGACGTCCTGGAAGAGAATAAAAAGTCACAACATATTACACAGATGTACAGACTACAGACAGTGAGGAGTTTGAATTTTAAGTGAAAATAACGATTACTTGTAACAGAGTATTTCTCCATAATAAAGATGGCTAGCCAAAGCTAGATGGCTAACTAGCCATAGCTGCTGTCACCATAGAGCAGTGTTTCCCAACCTTTTTTGTCCCAGGGCACACTTTTCATAGCCTAAAAATCTCGGGGCACACCTAGATATACGGGGGGTGTGCATGGGTGTATGTATATATATATATATATATATATATATATATATATATAGTAAAACGTCTTTGATACCAAACACATTATACTTTTGACAGAGTAAAACTTCTTTGAACCCAATTTACTTTTAAAAACACACATGACAGCACTCATCAAATAACTCAATATACAAAATATAGCACACACATGTTCAATTTGTCAATGCAAAGTAAATACTTCTAAATAAATAAATAAAAATTCCACAATACAATGGTCTTAAACATGAGCAACCACTCAGTTCATTTGTGCGGATTGTGCGGATTGAGAAAGATTAGTTAATTTGTGTTGGATAAGGGCTTATTGGTGGGTTTTCCGCTAGATATTAATAAGGAGTGATTAGGGTGTGTTTTAGCGGGGGTTTCGCCTGGAAGGCTCACTCACTTTTGAACGAAGTTGAACGTGAGAAAGTGACGTTCACACACGCCAGAAATGAACGCGTTCACAATGCCGTTCATCAGGCAGAAATACAGTACGTTCAGTTCACGTTCAGCCGAAATAGGAACGCGTTCGTGAACTATCGTTCTTTGAACGCGTTCCGGTACATCACTGCCCATTTATACAGTAAAGTTGCCAGGCGAGTACAGGTGATTAACATTCCTATGGCCGATGGTCGTTAGAGTCTATTGTTCCGTTGTTGTTGTTGTCGTACGAATCCTGCAGCTCAGTAGCTATTGCTTTCGGGGGAGGGTTAGTGTTATTTTCGGTCAAATCAGGCGGCACACCTGGACACATCAAACGGCACAGTAAAGTGCCGCGGCACACAGGTTGGGAAACACTGCCATAGAGCATAGTTATAAATAATATACTCTAAAGGTTGTCACCTGTCTTAATGATTGTTGTTGGTCCTTCTGCTTGATCTTCTTCCTCGGGAGTTCTCCATCACAGTTTATGATGGCATAAATACTGGTGTAGTTTTGACAACCAACCATGCCATCAGCTCTTGCAAGTTGCAACAACAACAACAACGGGGGGAAAATACCAGATCTACTCACTTCCTGAAAATGCAGCGTTGCTTTCTGGGACAGCTTCATAGTGTCACAGCTGCCATCTAGTGGACGAATAGATGCTTGCACATTACAGTGATTTATAATCCGATGCAAGAAAACGCAAGCAACGCAAGGACTATGTATGTCTAAAATAACCTTGCGTTTTTTTGTGTCTGTTTGACTCCCCCACGCAAGGAACAAAACGGACTATGTAGAGGCCTTTAGCTGGAGATTTCACACATAGCCTAATAGTTATTTTAGCACAGACATATGTGTGGATTTACACATGAATGTTTTCTCTTTTATTATGGTTGTTTGCTGGCATGACAGGCTACATCATTTCTGCCAGAGTCTGCTACATGACAGCAAGTCAACAATTATGAAAATTGTTGACTTTTTCTCATGCTACTCCCCCTGACAAAATACTTTTATTTTTTAATTAAAGGAGTAGGTCACCCAGAAATGACTCTGCAGCGCTCATGCAACCCAATCCAACTCTTCTGAAGCCAAACACTGATGTGTTCATCCTCTGCTCGTTGAGAACGCAAAATCTCCCCCACATGTTTACACTCCTACGCAGAGGTCTACTGTCTACATTGCATACACATGGTGTATGCGTGAATGCTTTTGAAAACATCTGCCTGTTTGGCTTCAGAAGACTTGCAATATACTGCATATGCTGTATAGACTACGTCTTTTGTACTTATAAAGGCCTCACCATTGAATTTGGTTCTTTTGGACAATACATTGCTGGCAAAGTCTTTGTGAGTTGTTGGGACTAATTGTTATCTTTGTTTCAACTGGTATGAGGATGTGTAGATAAGGACATTATTTCCATTCCTTTAAGGCAGATATCTTTCTGAATGGTATAGGGGCAGGCTTGAGATGGCTAAACATGGCTGGCTAGTGCCTGGACCACATGCTCCTTGTGAGATGAACCCTAGTTCCAATCAGACTCCCATCTTCTTTTCTCGCATCTCTCCCCTCTTTCCCCAGTCTTTCCACATTTGTCATTTGTCTATCTAATTAAAGCAGAAAATGCTTTTCTTTGCATTCAGGACTGCCTTTGGTGCCGTCTTCTTTTGAAGCCACCCAGCATCGGATCAAAAGTCACCACTTGGCACAGTCTGCAGTTTTTGCAACGTCATTACCAGATTTTTTTTCCCCTTCTTCTTCTTCTTTGGAATCTGCCTGGATTTCTGGAAGAGAGACAAAGTAGAGCTATGGAAGTCATTAAAATTCCAGCACAACATGTGGACAATTATTTATTTTTCTGCATGGGTTGGAAGGGGCGGATTCGGTGGAATGCTGCACTGTCCTTCATGTGTGGAAGAAAGGAGTACACAGGAGTGTCTGTGCAGGAGGACCTGAGGAGGGAATGAAGGATGAATGAATGGAGGGAGAGGGGTGGAGTCATGGTGATGGGCAAGGATGAAGGTGGATGGATAGAGGTGGATTGAACGGATGTGAAAATGAGAGGATCGGAGGATATCTGGAAAGGGAGAAGAGCGAGGCGGACAAACAAAAGGGGCAGACAAATGAACACTGAGGATTCAGTGAGCCATGCAGGAAGAGGATTAGCGACGGATGGATTGACACACAGCCTGGAGGAGAGAGAGAGAGAGAGTGAGAGCGAATGAGAGTGAAAACAAGGAAAAGCAGCGTAAGAAAGGGAGAAATAGAAGAATTTACTTTATTGTTATTACGCAGGAAAATCAAGTATACTCGAGAATACACACTTGACTCCCTCAGCCGTGTTTCACTCATTACCTCCGCCAGCCAATACAAAGTTTTCACCCCTTCTGTCTGTATCTTTGTCCAACTGTCTGACTGTCATGAACGGGTTTACACAAACCTTCATGGAAACGTTGGCCTTCAACTGATTAATCATTGATTGGTTGCATGGTAGTGGGTGTGTAGGCCTGTCACAAAAATGCTCATAACTTCTTCTCTAAGTTCTGAAGGCTACTAGGGGACGTGGCACCAAAACTTCAACCTGGGTGGAGGTCTGTAATCCACCGAGCACATTTTGCTTTTGCGTTTAACTCTGAGGCTGGTTTTCTTTTTCAGAGCAGTTGATGTCACTTAATGAAATAATTAAATCATCAGATGTATTTTTTTCCTCTTTTTTTTTCTTCTTCCTCTTTATCTCCTCTGTTAAAAACATACAGTGGTCCCGACAATTATTAAGAGTCCTCAGACGGTATTTTCTTTTCTTTTTAAAGGGTCACTCCTGCTATATGCGATACATGGTCATACTTTACATCGCCCACCAACCATCCATAAATCTTCCCAGTCCCCCTGTCTGAAATGTGGAAATATCCCATCATGCCTCCAGACACGTCCCAGAATTCCCTGCTGCGTGGGACAGTGGGTGTTTTTTCAGATTAGTTAAACAGAGAGGAGGACTTGAAAGAGGCTTTGTTGGAGAGTATCACCACTCACCACACAGACCTGTGTGTGTGTGTGTGTGTGTGTGTGTGTGTGTGTGTGTGTGTGTGTGTGTGTGTGTGTGTGTGCGTGTGCGTGCAAGTTACTTGGAGGTTGGCTTCTATCGTTCCACCAGACACCTTGTAAACTGAGCCTTTTCACAACTGTACAGTGCATACACACAGCTCCCATCTCAGGTTATGCTGATATAGAGAAAATGTATGGCCAACCGCTGTCTAGAGCTTCACGGGACTACAGTGACTTGTAGCTCTGTTCTCTGCTTCCCATCAATCCAATCCTCCTACTCCCCCTTCAGTTTATCTGACAACCACTGATAATGGATGAGCAATGGGGGAATGGACATCATAGTGTGGATGGACAGAGCAAGGCGTGGGTGTGTGGTGTATGCTTTCAGTCTGAGGAGACAAAAGAGAAAAAGCGATGGGTGTTGTTGAATTTCTCGGCACATAGCTGCGGTATTGCCTTGAACAGACGAAGGATTTTCTCAAGACTAGAGCCCAACCGATGCCAGTTTATTTTTTTGGGTCCGATGTCGATCCCAAAAGCCCACCAATTTTCTAATCCAGTTGAAAATTGTATTAACCACTTTGAATCTGGCATCACAATGTTGGACTTGTCAGATCACAACACTTGAGAGATTGTATATCGGCTATTTTTCTAAAGTGTTGTAATGGGGCTTTATTTGTTTTAAATTGCAACATGTCACATATCTACATAACTGCAGATACCGGTGTCATCCAAAAAGTCAAATTATGGTCCATATAGAGCGTCGCAGTCCCGCCTCCTACCCGGGACCAGGAAATGAAATCCAATGCATTATTCTCATAGACATTTCGTAAAGTATTTATTTAAAGACGGTTACGCCGCGGACAAAGCCAACTCGAGTCGTGACAACTCATGACAACACAAACAATATTTTGGACCAAACAAATAATTAGAAAGAAGAAAAAAACGGCAGGTTACAACACTTTTTTTGTTGTTTTTCTTCTTTCTAATTATTTGTTTGGTCCAAAATATTGTTTGTGTTGTCATGAGTTGTCACGACTCGAGTTGGCTTTGTCCGCGGCGTAACCGTCTTTAAATAAATACTTTACGAAATGTCTATGAGAATAATGCATTGGATTTCATTTCCTGGTCCCGGGTAGGAGGCGGGACTGCGACGCTCTATAACGGCCAATGGATATATCAGACCATTATTGACTCCAATCAAGATGGATTCTCACCAACTAGACTCCTTTGCTTGAGCAAGAAGACAGATTTCACCAACAGGCCTCCAATGAGGTCATTCTCTCTTGTGTGTCTAATTCAATGTGTATCTCTCCCCTTTTCTCCCTCTCTGCGTTTGATCAGTCTAAATTGAAACCGACCATGGAAACCCTGGGGCTGATGGCTGCATTCACCTGCCCTGTCTAGTCTACAGATTGCTGGCTAATTGACGCGTAACATGAGAAACTACATCTCCATTCCAACATTAATGCTCATTCTCCCTCAACAAGGCGGCGGCGACCTTTGCCACATATCCAAGGGTCTGCTTACATATCTCATGATGCAAGTTTAGTACTTTGGTGCTTGAAAGTGTACACTTGTTTACAGAGCTTCAGTTGACACAGATGATCCTATAATTCATTTTAAATGACACAGTGGCAAAATGGCTAAATATGGAGACGGAAAGAACAAAGGTTTCACCTTTACAGCAGCCAATGTGTCACATCAACTGTCATTTAGCAAGTCACATACCTGTTCCGTCATTGTAAGTCACTCTGACAAGGCAACAGTGTCACACATGGTATTTTATACTTAAAATGTAAACCACTCTGAAGCCCAGATGTAGACCAGTGAGCCCAGCAATCCTGATGCTAATGTACATTGACACAGCGCAGTTCTGAGTTACCATTAGCCCGCAGGAGTTTTCCTTGAATAAACGTCTGAGTGATCTTTAGCACCGCGAGAGACTGATCAGACATCTAATCCTGAAAGTTGAAAAGATAATCCCCCCCCCTGCTTTTATGGGCCTTCATCGGCCCGGCAAGCCTTTTTCTACCCTTTTGCTTTGGCCTCTCTCTGCTGCTTAAAAGGTTGCAGAGCCTTGCCTTGAAGTGCCTTTGTCATCAGATCCCTTGGTATGCTCCTGACTTGACAATGGCACGTGCAACAGTGACACTGGTATGGCATGCTGCAAGTCAAGAATGTCTGAATCCAGCATTCCAGACAAATCAACAACAAGTGGAACATCATGACTAATAATTAGCACTCTGCTTTTCCCATAAGCAGCTTTCTTAGAAACCGATGTCTCTGAACATAGCAGACACTTGATGAAAAGTTTTCATGCTTCACCCAGCACATGGCTGCTCAGATAGCTCTGATGATCACACAGGGGAGCTGTTGGGGATTAAGTGTCTTGTTCGACGGTGGAAAGTCTGACCTTCCGGTTCCCAGACAGCCTCTCTACACACTCGGCTACAGCCGCCCTAAAGAGAACAGTTCAAAGAAATCTATTCTGCTGTGGGATGTTACCTCAGCTCTGGGTCAGTTTATAGAAGGTTATTCTGGGTCACGAGCTTTTCCTGCCCGATTGCATCACTAGGTCCAAGTTTCCGCTGAGACCCATACGTTGGTTGGTAAGAACAATAAGTTGCCCACAGCGATACGCTGACTGCCCTTTGGATATCCCTTAAGTCCTTCCTGATTGGAGAGGATGGAGATTTATGTGTGTTACAGAGAGAATGAGAGGGTGTGTAAGGAAACAGCTGGCCACGCCACTTTTCCTCAGTTGTACAAACACGCACACACACACACACACACACACACACACACACACACACACACACACACACACACACACACACACACACACACTCAGAGTTAGTTGACAATGAATGAGCATCCATTCATATCCTTGGACAGTACAATGTGTGGTCACTCCCACAAATATTACATCCTAGGCAGGGGGTTGGGTGTACTGTTATTCAGCGCTCTCCTCTTTGGTGGTATAATTATCCAGGGTTCTTATACTGTATAGCTCAATGAAGCCTTCTGCCGTAATCTTGGTTCTGAGAGATGCGCTGATAGTTTGACCTTATTGGGGTTCATCTGTTGAGAGATGAAAGCGGCCCCTCTGTACTAAGCATCTGATGTCAGATGGGATTTTCTCACGATTATTGAATCCCCTCCTCTGAAAGATGTACGATGGCTTCATGGTCATACCGTCCAGAGATACACAAGGGCAACGACCACATGCACAGTCTCAGCAGAAAGTTGTGACCTCTCACATCCTCACAGGAAACTTGTACTCTCTCTCTCCTCTTTCTCTCACACAGACACACACACACACACACACACACACACACACACACACACACACACGCACACGCACACACATCACTGTCAGGAAGCCAATTGCACTGAAATGCTGTAGGCTCACTAGGCTGTTAAAGATAGGGCAGTGACATAAAGACCCAAAGAGACTAAAAGGATCAGAGACAAGTGGAAGCAGATTCCTAGATCACAAATCGAGTTAATGAAGTTTAAACTACACTAGGGCCTCTAATATAAAGATCTAATCTTGAATTTAGCCAGGCTCCTCAACAACATTATTAGTCATTTGTTCATCAAGTGAGGAAGATATTATCAAGCACTAGGATGAAGCCAACCCTCAGTCAACGTACCGGTAGTGTAACTATACTGAATAATTATAAATTATGTCTTTAGAATCTATGCACACAAGCGCTTGCCTAGGGTCAGTTGGGTGATGCAGTGGTAAAGTGATATCACGACCCAGATGACGCCACACCATAGAGTATATATATAATAGAGACTGAACTGGCGCGAAGCTCCGCCCCCCCAGCTATTCATGTCAGTGGAAGTTGCTCAGTGGCGTTTTGAAGCACCCGGAAGACTGCCGGAAGTCCCTCCCCGGACCTCAACTTTGAGGTCCTGAGTGACGTAGGGCAACCGAGCGCTCAACGTTAAAGCCCAGCTGCACAGGGTTTCCCGGTCATGAATCCACGGGTCCGCCTGTAGTCCCTCCTCCTACCACTAGGACCCAGAGCTTCAACGTTGAATAGCCTCGCTGGCCCCTTGCGCCACACAAGCCGCTAAGTTCACTTCAGCCATGTCTTCCGTTATACTGTATAAATTGCCAGTCTGCCAGACTTTTCTCACACAGCCATCTCAGTTGAAATCTAGCAGTGTTGCTAGTAAATGTTCTGTTGGAAGGACATAGGAGGACCCCGAGGGGCTGTCCAGCAAGATGCCTGACCCTGTGGTTGTCATCAGTGTCTGCATCCATCCAACACGTATCCTTCCATGATGGATGGTTTGTATTGAAAAACGTGTCAGCCCCCAAGGCCCCACACACACACACACACACACACACACACACACACTGGTTCCTGAGGCCCCTTCTCTCTGTTTTCTGACAGCATGGCATTGAGTAGTGGGGTGAGAGAGAGAGGGGGTCACAGCATAGTGACTCATTGAGACGGACGCTTTGCTTCTTTCCTGTCCTGCTTGGTGGAGTCATGCTGTGCGATGCCCTCTCAAAAGGGAAGAAATGCCCTTTCAACCTTGGTTGCACTCCAATCATTTGGAATCCAGCCTGTGATCCATGCACTGCATCATGGGTAATATTTTTGTTCAGAACTCACCCAGCGAGAAACTCTTGGCACTTGGAACACGAATGCCATTGTTTTGGATCGGGTACAAGCTCCTCAGAAAGAGCACTTAACTGCTTAGCTGCTGCTACTGCTAACATTAGCACAGTGATAAATGCAGCAACTCTGACGGGCAAGTCAAATAAGTTTCCTCAACATTTTTGCACTGATTACACGGATTCCATTACAGTAAACATATTTTTCCTTTCCCTCTGTTTAGTTTCCCATTGCTATCAGTGTTGTCGGCTTATTTTGACAACAACATTGCCTAGTTTATCACCACAGTGGACAATGAAAAAAAAAGGTTTGTCTTCCTATCTGTATAAGTCCCCTTCTTCTGGTTGACTGGAATTTGGCCTCTAACCCCTCTCTAGTGTCAGTAGAGTAACACATTTCCATCTCGGCAGGATGAATGTCTTTGGAAACTTACGCTGGAAAATGCCACAGTGTCAGGTGGTCAGGGTTTATGCCCAGAGACCACGGTGGACTAAACAGCGAAATGCCAATGTCCTTTTGTTCCTTGAATGTGGGCGTCTTCAACCTTGATTGACCTTGAACGTTCCCGAACCTCAATAAGGAGCCTTCTCTTTGATGGGAAGCCGCAGGTTTATTGTTGGCTTGTTCTTTAACCGTTTCTGAGGCTCGCCGATGGATGAATTGGCCCTTTGCGGCCCTGGGCTCTGTGTGGTCGCTGCGTCGAGTCTCAGGCCCGTTTGTTGCGAAGACACAAAGGGCCTGTGGGATTGCAGTTGGAGGAGGTTCTTTCACAACTCCTCTCACTCTTTTAGAAATCGTGTCCTTTCAAGTGGGACACCAAACAAGAGGTCATGGTCAAGTTCACAGTGGAGGTGGTCTCTTTAGACTTTGGGTGGAAAATCGTCTTTTAACTACTTAAACCTTATATATTTTGAAGACCAGGGTCTCCCAGGGCTCTATACCTGGCCTCCTTTTTTCCATCTAGCCCATGGGGACACCCCTGGGATAGCCGATATACAAGCTCATAATTCAATAAAGGGAGAGATCAAGTTGTTGCAAATGATAAGCTTTATTGAATAAAAGATCATTTTATTCCATTTACTCCATTTACATTTAATGTATAAGATTAGCTTTTAATAGTGAGAATCCCCTTCCCCATTGAACCAGAGCGAAACAGCCAACAGGTTAAAGGAAAACGCTAGCCGCTAGCTAGCTACAACTGGGAAATCATGCACATGTACATATGATATTATTTTTTTACTCGTTGTTTGCTCTTTCTTGCACACTTTATTCTATCCTTTCTATCTATGCTGCTGCATTGTCTGAAGGAAGCCAAACAAAAATAAGTTTTACTATTGTGTACCTGTACACAAGATGTAACAATAAAGTACAACCTTGAATTGGAGTCTAGACGCTGGTGGTGGCAGTGCAGATGAACCTCCTTCCTTCTCAACACTAGACGATTGAGACAAGCTGGAGAGTTGAGCCAAATTCCAATACCCAAAATCTCAGCCACTCGTTCACTCGCACTCGGTCACTCCAGCATGGTGGTGTTACGGTGAAATTGGTGACCTGCTGAAATATGTGACAATCGTACAATCACGTAATGTCAGTGTCCGAATGTAAATCGTTGCAGTTTGTTATTAGCAGAGTTAAATTTAGCGGTATTTAGGCCACGTATAAAGTTGTGTGAAGTCCACAAGATGGTCACATATTTCGGCAGGCCACCAATTTCACCATAACACCGCCATGCTGGAGTCATCGAGTGTGAGTGAGCGAGTGGCTGAGATTTTGGGTATTGGAATTTGGCTTTGGGGATGGAGGTGGTTTGCTTGTTGCATGCTGAAAATAGAATGACAAGTGTCGGAGGCAGTGATAGTCCAATCGCCTGATTGGCTGACTGCAGATTGTCTAGAAGTGCTCACCTCTAAAGCTGTGAATGACAACAGAGAGCGTCCTTATTGAATTTACGCTTGGAGTTACATTTTGTGATCTTATAGATCGGCTATTTTCACCAATGCTCAGAAAAGGAATGCTTGGGTTGAAGTGGTTAAGTTGTGCTTAAAGCTCATCCCAATTTGAGAAGGGTTTTTTAGTGGAACAGTATGATCGCATGCTTCAGTCATGGACATGGTACAGGGTTCAACACAGTCGAGCCACAAATCAGTTTAGGACCTATATGGGCGGCAGTTAAACGTTTGCATATGGAGCAGGGTTCCAGTGTAGTGTGTGTGTGTGTGTGTGTGTGTGTGTGTGTGTGTTATCTTTTTAAATGTCTCCGCTATGAATGAAATCTGGAGCGTGCATAAAGTGAACCATATGCCGCTCTGGAATCCCCTTGTGATCTCTCACTGCTGCTATCCCTCTTTCTGTCTCAATCTCTCTCTCTGTTGTTCTGCTGTCTCCGTTCCCTCCCTGCCCGCCCCGGGAGGGGTCACAGCGTGCACGGGACTGTTTGTTTGAGGTTTCCATGGAAACTAAACTAGTCTGTCGTGTGGGGGTGACTCGGACGTGTGTCTGCACTCTGCAGTGTGTGTGTGTGTGTGTGTGTGTGTGTGTGTGTGTACCGATAAGCATGTGTGCGTGTGTGCTGGAGGGGTGGGGAGTGTGTGAGAATGAGTTCTGCTCCATGCAGAATGAGCTCATCCAGACACACACACCCCGACATATTGAGTTTGCCTGTTTCCTTGGATTGTGTAATGGAGAGTCCCCAAATACTCGCCAGATCTCTCCCTGAAACCCCTATAGGCCGACCACAGGCTAGTCACAAGGTCCAATGGCTGAGTGACAACAGAGTACAAGTGCATTCCTATCTGAGAATGAGAAAAATGTACTTTTAATTTTATGTACATGAAATTAGATATATTTGAGTCGGCTGCTGGTGTCAATCGGTCATTTGTGTTTGCTTTGAAATGAGGAAGATGAGTTGACATTGGCCGGACATTGACCCCATGTCCTGTTATTCTCTGCACATCAGGTGTTTGTTTCTGCATTTCATGCTATTGCAAATGGTTCCCACTCCCCTGTTATCACCAAAGGACCACTTGACATTAAGAAGATTACAATCTGGGATTGTGTGCAGAGGTTTTAAACACACAAACAGGATGAATCTACTGGTATTTTTCTTGTCTTTTTAAATAGTAAAAATACATTCAAGTGTAAGGAAATCCTGCCTACTTTTCCTTGAGGGAAATGTAATGGTACATTTCAAAAGGTTTTCTGGTAGATGGATTCTGACAAGAAACGTTAAAGGGCATATTTATTAAAGCCCTAATTATGGATGTGCCATGTGATTTTGGTTTTCCACTAAAAACACCCGTCTTTGTGAAATGGGTACGTTCAAACACACTGATGTAGTGCATGCTACAGACAGTTGAGGAATGATGTCTATGGTAGAAAAGTAGATTGAGATGCAATTGAGTGGGTTTTTAATTCATGTTCATTCTTGTCGTCCATGGCTATTCTTGCAAATTGCTGCACTAATCACAGCCAAACCTTTCAAGCATGCTGATATGCCCAATTGCCCATAGATCTGTGTCTGTCAGTCCATTTTGTTCCCATATATGGAGCTGACTATTTGTTTGCGCCTGATGTCATGACGACACATTGAGGTTAGACAACAACACTCCATATTTGGGCGTAGCTGCTGCTTTAGGAACTCCTTATATGGTTATGGCTGGGTGAGTCATGACCTGATGAAGATCGGATAGATCGAAACGTTGTCAGAATTTTCAATAAAGAACGTCTTTCTTATACCCATGGTGTGCGGGCTCCATCCAATACCTACTGAAGTTTCTTTAGCCCAGCACCCAACCTGTTGATGTGCGTGTTCTACGTCCGCTCTGGGTGAGTCATGGTGACATCATGAGCGTCACCCTCATGATGTCAGAGTTCCGCCCACTGGCATTTGCATCGGAAATGAACTGCTGACATAATCGCATTGAATATTTGCCACGCAAACGCTTCAAATAATAATAATAATAATAAAACTTTATTTGTATAGCACCTTTCATGACATGAAATGCAGCTCAAAGTGCTTTACAGAGCAATGGAGAAAAAAAGAAAAGCAAGGCATAAACATTAATGCAATACAGTGAGGACACAAAACAAACTAGAAAAAGTGCCCTTCTGGGCACAGGTCTCCACCAGGAGGATAGGACTGTGTGAGATGTTTGGCAAAATGTTTAGTAGTAATATAAACATGTTTGCCTTGTATGGCAATTGGATGATTTGAGGCATTTTGTTCCAATCAACCTGTTTTGCAAAAATCAACCTGTTGGTGGCGCTATAACAGGCCAATGTGAAAAGGGTGGGATATATTCCTCAGCCTAGTAAGAAAATGTGTGAAAGATTTCACGTAAATTGCATGCTGTGTTCATGATTTGAGGCTTTTGTTCAAAACGGGGCAATCTTGCAAACTGTGAAAGCCAATTATAGCCAATTAAGGTGGAATATGAAATATCGGACAGATCCGACTTGAGCACATGACCATAGAGATACTGTGTAACGATTTGTGAGATTTTTGGACAGAATCTGGAGGAGTAATATCCAAAAATGTGTTTTACAAAAGTCGGCCTCCTGGTGGCGCTATAAAAGGCAGATGCGGAAAATGCAGGTCAAAGGTTTGTCCTTGGCCTCTAGGGAGTGTGCATGCAACGTTTCACGCAGATCGGTGCAGTTTTAGGTAACAAATGTGAAAAGCTGCCTCATGGTGGCGCTATAACAGGCCGTTCTGGAAAATGCGGGGCAGAGGTTCATCGTTGGCATCTAGGGAGTGTGTGTGCAAAGTTTGGCATCGACCGGGTTAACGGTGCCGGAGATTAGCTGGTAACGGACGGACGGAAGGACACACGGACGGACACACGGACGGACACACACACACACACAAGGACGGAGTGCAAAACATACTCTCTCCCCATGCCTTCGGCCTGGTGGAGACAATTAAAAGATCAATTAAAAGCAAGAGTGTAGAAGTGGGTCTTGAGCTGCGCTTTAGAAATGTCTACAGAGGCTGCCTGTGTAGGTTATTTTGAAGAGGCATGAAACCCATGGGCCTAGGGGTTTGCCATATTATATTGGCGTATATGTTCATATATTTAAAATAACACCATAGCACCACCATTAGCCTTTTCATTTCACGCACCCCCTGGGCCTAAAAGGCGCTCGCGCATTACAGTGGGTGCACACACCACAGTTTGGGAACCCAATTCACCCTTTTGTCAAGTCCCGCCCGTGGTTCTGCCCCTCTTCGCACCCATTGGTTGCCTTTTCGTGGTTGGACAAAAATCCTTTCTCTCCATCCACTACCATTGAAATTAGGTGTTTTTCAGTTGCTTCGTATTGATATTCTGTGCGTTCAATTGTTATTTTAAACTTGGTGTCAGTAAAAAGGAACATCACAGGTGCAGCATGGTGACTGGGCATATCATGTTTGTTTTTAGTTTTTTCCAAAAATGATGTTTTCAACATAAACAAGGTGGAACCAGGCCGGAACAAGGCAGAAAGAGCCTGCTGGTTAGTCAGTCAGGGACCAATCAGAAGACTGACTAAGGGTGAATTTAGGCCAATTTTGTTTTCCTATACAGTTTAAAGACTACAGAAGAACATGGCAGGGCAGGATGTCCTTATTTTACACTGTGATGTAAGCAACGCAGCTGTAGCTAGTAAAATAAATAATGGGTGTGTTAGGTGTGCCAACGTGCAAGCATTGACAGAAGTCAGTAGCAGCTACATTGCTTGCATCACAGTGTACTATATAAGGTCAGTTCCGCCATGTTCTTTTTACCCTTCTGTATTTTCTTTACCCTGTGTACACGATAACAAACAACAAAATCAGCCGATGCTTTCATGCCCTTTAAATGTTATTTCAGTTAATCGTGATTTTTGAAATTGACACAATTACATGATACTAACTGTGTGCTTGCTGTATTGAAGACACACACACATGCATACACATGCACCCGCGTGCGCGCACACACACACACACACACACACACACACACACACACACACACGCATGCACGCACAGTCGCACACACAAACGCATGGACACACAAGTGTGCACACACGCACGCACGAACGCACAGTGATTTTCGACCACTACCACAAACTGTGGAAAGCTACAGGACAATAAAGCTGTGTTATCTTGTACTGCAGAGTCTAGATCAGCTGAGGTCTGAGATGCAGGCACATCTCCAGGGGGCTCATTTATTAAAGGCTGTGTTACACAACAGCTGTTCCTTTACAAGCAAATCCAAGCCACGGGTTATCTTCATTTTCTGTTACACTGGCTTTCTTTGTGGCATGTCGAAACCAAGCCATTACGGTTTTAAGTTAAGAATATATATATATATATATATATATACACAGTATATTCTTAACTTAAAATATATAAACACACACACACACACACACACACAGTATTATTTTTACTTTAAACAGTGTACTTTGAAGTTATCATAGAGGTGACAATCAAACAGTAGTTTTATCAAATATGCAGCAGATTGTTGCGCAGGGATACAGAGTTAATTTATATATATTTTCATTTTTATATTTTAGATCGTCCCTTGAAAGGTTATCTATCTAATAATTCATGGAAAGTTTGTCTGTCTGTAAAACACAAGAGGCCCATCTCCACACGCCGCGGCGCACGGCGAGCCTACACGCACCATCTATCGCCAGACGGGCCTGTGCTCTCGCTTCAATGTGAAATGCTTACAAGCGCAAAAAAATGCCTGCCACTATCTTCATTTACTTCATTTTCGTCAAAAACAACTCCTAGCCCCGCCATCATCCCGCAGAACACGTGTCACAAGTGAAATGCATGTTGGGAGGGACACAGATCAATGTAGGGGTCACACTTTTCCGTGCAACAGTCCCCTTGCCTTCTCCACCGCACCTCCCCTTTAGGAATTAGACAGCCCCCTGGCCGGCAGCAGAGCCACACGGGGAAAACATCTCTGGCGCATACTACAGTTATTTCACACATTCGTACTGTTCGCACGTCAGTCGATATAACTTCAAACCAGACGAGGGTGAATTTCTGGCGAAACAGCGCGGCCAATGCGGGGGGAGTGCATCCCCGCCTCCTCCTCCAATACAAACAGGGTTTTTCGACACCCAATCCGCCCGAGACGGGGGATTTAGCAGCCACAACTAACGTGAACACATGCGCTGTTTCGCCACCACACTGTCCGCCCCGCTCCTCCACCGTGCGTTATCGTCCAGACGTCCACACATGCACTGTGATGCACACGTACTTTCCCAGTAGCCTAAAGGTGTTTGTGTTTCGCCACCACAACATGTAATGAGCGGGTCCATTTGGATGATTTGGTTAAAATCCCAAAGTTACATTACTGTGTACTTTTATAGCTGTTGGATCAGAACATATCAATAATATAATCCACCACTCGACAGAGGGGGAACACAGATCCCGGGCCGTCGGTAAAAATACATACAGTGGTCCGTCCATCCATCCATCCATCTTACATAATTACATTAGCCTACCTTTGTGCCCAAACCAACTTCCCAAGATCATCTGTTAACAATTCCCTCCCTATCAGTCATGTGATCTATTACATCACAATACCCACACTGTACATCATTTGGTGTTCACATATTCAGAACGGGTAAGGACTCTAGTATGAATAATGCACATGGTTAAGAACGCTTACAGTCGTGGGAACTGGCAGCATGATTAGAATTCCCTAAATGACTTGGAAAATCACATTTAGCACTCTCGCAAACTAGTACTGGTGTACAACTGAGCAAGGCATTTGGGCGTGCGACTTAACTTCACTCCTCTGCGATTAATATGCCGACACAGACAGGTCTGAGGCTGAAGATGATGAAGAATGGCCCTTGACCTTGTTGTGACTGCGTGTGTACAATACATTGACTGAGCTATTCAGAACTGTCTCAAAATGTATTTTTTTATTTTTCCAGCATCTTAGGTAGCTCAGACAATTTAATAGAACCCCCCACCTCCTTTTCAACGAAGAATCGATGTCAGTTCAGAGTTGGAGATTTGAGAACATTTTCATCTCTCTCATGAACGTTTGTGGTGATGGGAAGCCATGGAGCAGCTATATGACCACGGGTATGTCTGGCCTTCCCCAGTGTTTGGTGGTGAGTCCATACGGTAGCACTTAAAGTAAATGGGACCGGCAAGGGATTGTTTTTGTTTTGCGTGGTTGAAGCAACAGGGGTTTGTTAAACCCCGACTCGATGGGTCTGTCATTAACAGCCGTAATTATAGTGTGATTAGCGTCTGGGAGTGTGTGTGGGTGTGTGCCATGTGTCTACAGGGTCTGTTTGGTTTCTTTGTGTTACATTTCTTGTAGGACTTTCACCATTCTTCTAAATGGTTTTATTAGCCAAGTAATGTGGAGGACTGCATCTCAATTACATTGGTGTAGATCCCAAACTGTGGTGCGTGCACCTCTTGTGGTGCGCGCCGCGAACGCCCCCTAGGTGGTGCGTGACATGAAAAGGGTAATGGTGGTTTTATGGTGTTATTTAGCACAAACGGCAAAATCCTGTAAACCACTGTTGTAAGGAGATGTATAGTGCAGCTGTGGGAGTATACAGCAGCTGCATGTCTTTCAGTGCAGTGACATTCTGTGATTATTTTTGCCATAATCATATTAACAAATGTGTCATTTTCGGCCAAATGCAACGAGAAAAAAAGGTTTTTGTTTTGTTTTGGGGGAGTGTCCCAGATATAAATGGCATTAAATGGGGGTCAGTAGCCTATGCATGTCAAACTGGGCACCCCCTCAAGGACCACTGGTGGTCCCCGGACCACTGCCTGGTTGAGAACAATTTTGAATTAATTAATGAAAAAATAAAAAACCCAATTTTAGTCAAAATATGGCCCTCGAGGAAAATTAATTGGGGAACCCTGGTGTAGATGTATGAATAATGGCGTACTGGCAGCCTTTGATCAAGGACAATATGACCTTGCGTATAAAGCGCATGACGAGTGTTGTGACATATCTAGACATGATGTATCAATGACACACACCACTCTACTACATACAGTATAGGCCAATGGATTTGATGTCTGTGCAATCGAGCAATGTGTCACACCATATTAGAGAAAGTGTACCCTCTTGGTGGCCTTTAGGACATCAACAGATAATGTTTGTCTGTGTCGGTGATATAATCAGCTATAATGTGGGTGACATAACCAGGAAGCTGCGTGTAGTGTAGATGGCAGATGGCCAGACCTGACATTTAAATAAGCCAAGATCTTGATAAGCCATGGTCGTTCCGGTTGCTAACATTCCACACTGAATGTTGTAGTGAAACGGTTGTTAGTGGTCCTGTGTGTGCTGGGCTGGGTAACACCACTTGGTTGGTGCTTTTGAACAAAATCTGAATTTAATGTTGTGTTTTTCAGTGTTTCATGTTTCATAATGTAATATAAAGCATATATGATTTGAACATGCTTGATCATTTGATTTGGCATACATTTCCAACTTGCCTGACAGTTCATTCTGCCATTTCTGGAATAAAACTCAACTCAGAATTCAGTGAGTCCCAGATCAACAGCATTCCTCCATATTCTAGAACAGGGGTTCTCAACGTTTTT